>NC_090449.1:146292461-146899649 GCF_031143425.1 Pleurodeles waltl
GATTATTAAATATGTAAATTGGGTAAATAAAATTTTTAAAGTTATATTTTAGGTTCGGATTGTTGGGTTTGTAGGGTTATAGGTGGGAATTTAATTAAATAATAAATTATTAAGTAATTATCAATAAATTATAAATTAATTGTTAATTAATTATGCAAATTGTGTATTTATTATAATTCTTTTATTTAAATTTTAGATGCAGGTTGTTTGGTTTGTAGTGGTATATGGTGGGAAGTTAACTAAATAATAATTGATTAATTATAAATTATTTATTTTATAATTAGTTAATTATTTTTTTATTAATTATGTAAATTGTGTAATTATTATATATTTGTTAATTTAGATATATGTTTAATGTTTGACTATAGTGTGGGAATTTAATGAAATAATTATTAAATAACATTTCTTAAATTAATTATTTAAAAAATGTATAATTATTTTAATTATTTAGTTATTTTTTATTATATATATTTAATTTTAGGTCAATAGTTTTATAATTTTATTAAATTAATACTTATATTAAAATAAGGTATGTGCCTGCAGTGACGTACTTTCCCTACTGTTGCATAGTCTGGAATGGGAATAGTACATTTTACCCCTCCTGAGAACAACGCTTTCCCTACTGTTGCATCAAATAGAATCTGAGTAGCAAATTTTATCTCTCCTGAGTCCAACACTTTCCTTACTGTTGCACCGACAGGAGTGGGAATAGTAAATTTTACCCCTCCTGAGTACAGCATTTTCCTTACTTTTGGACCGACTGGAGTGGAAATAGTAAATTTTACCCCCCCCCCCGAGTTCAACACTTTCCCTACTGCTGCACAGACTGGAATGGGAATAGTAAATGTTACCCTTTCTGAGTCCAATTCTTTCCCTACTGTTGCACCGCCTGTGGTGGGAACAGTACATTTTACCCCTCCAGAGTCCAACAGTTTCCTTACTTTTGCACTGAATGGAGTGGGAATAGTAAATTTTACACCTCTTGAGTCCAACACTTTCCTGACTGTTGCACAGACTAGAGAGGGAATAGTAAATATTACCCCTCCTGAGTCCTACGCTTTCCCTACTGTTGCACTGACTGGACTCGGAATAGTAAATGTTACCCCTCCTGAGTCCAATGCTTTCCCTACTGTTGCACAGACTGGAGTGAAAAAAAAAAATGTGTACCCCTCTTGAGTCCAACAATTTCCTTATTGTTCCACAGACTGTAGTAGGAATAGTACATTTTAGCCCTCCAGAGTCCAATGCTTTCCCTACTGTTGCATATACTGGAGTGGGAATATTATATGTATTATTCCTAGAAATGTATACTTTTGTTTATATGTTTAAAATTATATTATTATTATGTTTCTAAGTATTTTAAATTATATTTTTTTAAATTAATAATGTTTGTAATATATAATATATTTTTAGTCAAATGTATTTTTTATATTGTTTACTTATTTATGCGTAATTAAATTGGTGTGTTTTTCTACACTTTGTCAGTTTATTGGCTATGGCTTTTAATTTATTGTGTGTCTGTGTTTACATGTATATATAGAACCTACTAGCGGTTTCCACTAGCTAGTTATAGTTAAGACCTAGTTTCTATAGAAAAAGCTGCTTTTTACTTACCTATATCTTTGGCGCCACTTGATGAATGAGGCGGAGGCGCGAGTTATAGTTATCTTAGGGCATGAGTTATGGTTACTTGAGATAACTTTGACTATAACTGGTGAATTTCTATGAGTTTGTATGTTTTAAATGGGAACCAAAGTACAACGTCCCTGTAAATGTTCTTTTTTTATGTAAATTTATATACAAATATATATATTTGTTATATTGTTAAATTAAAAAATTAGTAAATTATAATAAAAATTAAAATTATTATTTTAATAATAGTTTTACATAATACATGTGTAAATAAGCACATACCCATACATATGTATGTGTTTGTTTAAATACATATATATTTATATATAATTTTTATATCATTTAAATATATTTAATGTAATTTGCTTTATATTTCTGATACATGTTAATATATTTAATGTTTACTATTTTTAACTATACATATCTCAAAAAACAATATTTTTGTCTATATTTTTCGATATTGATGTAAAATTATATATTTTTTATATTTTTGTATTTACAATTATAAGTAAGAAGTGAGGCACAATGGTTAGAGCTGCAGACCCTGATGCAGAGATCTGACCCAGGACCAGGGTTCAATTCCCGTCTCTGCAGGTCTTGGGCTCAATTTCCTTGGACCAGATAATTCTCACCTCAGTGCCTAATCTAATTAATGGTCCCACTCTGTAACTCTGGGCAATAGTTGCTTAATCTCCACAACGGCCCTGACAGCGCTTGAATACCTGGCTTCATCCTGGGGGTTGCCCAAGAGTGGGTGCCTCACAGGGAAAAGCCAGGAGGGGTTCCACAGTGGTATGCGTACAGCACCTTGCGACCCTAACGGGTGAGTAGTGCGCTATACAAGTGCAAAATTTACATTTACATTTTTATAGGAAACAATATTTTTGTGCTCGATATTTTTGTCACGATATTTTTATATCACAATACATAGGGTTTCTGTATTTTGTCAGTGAACCAGTTAGTGAAAGGCTCAGGGATATCGCTTTGTTGAGAATAGTATTTCTGTGAAGCAGTATATGATTTGATTAGGAGGTGCTAGAATAAACAGGCTAGCAGTGATAGCAAAAGAGTTCAGGAAATATTGTCTGGATTTACAGGTATCTTTCACAGTAGAGTTTGAGTTGGAAATTCAACATGAATGCATTTGGAATTCATCTTTCAAGGACCGAAACCAATGTATAGCGCTTTCATGAAAAATCCTAAGCTGAATTCTCTACATGTTTACTAACCAGCTTGTAAAATTCTCTTTTCATCCTTTTGTCAAAAAGTTCTACGTCAAGCCTTCACCCTTCCCACAAGAAATGTAGTTTGTTATCTTGTAAGAAGATTCTCACTTAGGTATCTGTTTTTTCCTTTTGAGATTCCCTGTTAACAGTAGGGAATAAGGTCCTGCTTATGCTCCAAAATCCTGGTTCTCTGCCTGCTTATTAAGAGCCACAGTTATGAAGGGGGCATACCTAGAAGCAAGACTGAACTTTCATGTGCAGGGGTGGTGGGTTCAGGACCTGAACATTTTATCGTGTTTAGCAGAGTGGGCTGATAATTAACAAGAAGAAAGGACGATAGGGACAGTGGCTCTCCATGGGCGGTGGAGGTAGGGTGGGTGGTGGTGGTTGTGGTGGTACAAGAGCGATGTGGAAAAGTCTAAGGCAAGGCAATGAAGAGAAGTGAAGGTGGCAGCACGCCAATGTGGACAATGTGGCACACATACGGGGAGCACTGTGGTTGGCTTGTTGCGGAAAGTGAGTCACGGAGAGCAGATTAATACTTTACAAGGGAGCTGTGGGAATGGGGCACTCTTGAAAGTCGAGCAGGACAAATTGAAATGGGTCTTCCCTTCATCTGCTGCAGGTAGGAAACGCAGCAATTTCTCCGTGCAGCGGTGTTGCTGTGTCTGAATTGATTCCTTTGATATCTCGTCCAAGGCAGTCAAATCTTCCCTCCAGCACTTGATGTGTCACCTTGAAAACATCGTCATGGATATTAAACCTGACATTTTTTGGAAGCTCATGCATGTCTTCTGAAAAAAAGTCTTGGCTACTCATTAAAATAATTTAATTAACTGCAGTCCCTAATACTTTAATTCTGTTAACATGTCTTAAGAAACCCAGCAGAGGTCGCATTACAATGGCTCTTATCACACCTGGGAGTCAGCTAAAAACGTAGAGCTCTGTCTTCCTTTTAGTTCCACTGCCTGATGGTGGCTAGACAGCCTCTCAGCCGAAGCTCTTGCTTTGAGGGGATGATTAATGCACTTTCTTTCCAGAACTGCCGATCCTTTATTGACAGCTTGTCAAAAAAAAAGTGACCTTCAAATCAAGTTTTGTTTCAACATCCAGGGTTTTTTATTTTGCCTTTTAATGCAGTGCTTGAAGTGAAAAAATACTACAGGATCCCATGAATTGGAGCTCATGGTATTTTGGTAGCATAAAGAGGGTGGAGTCACTTTGGGAGGAGTTAGATAGTCAAATTCTACATTTCGACACAAGGCAACATTTCACTGTGGCTGCCTTGCCTTATAGGGAGAGAGAGATCATACATGTCTTCTTTCCCCAGTGCTGGTGCACTTTTGTTGCTATAGTGCGAGGGTGTTGTAGTAAATATGACTCCACCCGTAGGTATCCTTTGTTGATTATATATTTTATTGTCCAAGTATAAAGCAATTCAGCCCCAACATTCCCAGCAACATATCTAAGATCCTTCTCTGACCAGCTCCGTCTCCAACTGCCTTCCACCATGTTCCATCTCTCGTTCACATTCTTTTATTCAGAACATTCTCACACGCGCGACACTCACGCGCAACTATATACAACCATACAACACATCCCCCCCATAGTAATGCAGTTGAATTATAACTAACAACATTTGTGTTATCACAATAACAGTTAGCTAAGGGGAATAAATAAATAATTAATACAAATAATCATGAAAATAGCTAAATATCACATTCATAATCTTTCAGGTGTTTTTACCTCATTCTTACTCTTCCATATTTACTGACCTCATCATTGGGCTCTGCACTCACTTCTTCATTACTACAAGCTCGACAACAGGCTTCCTCCACTTGGACGGAACCTGTGGACTCTTGAAAATGTACATTCCCTTGAAATATTCCATCCTTATTCAATTCTTGAGTTTCTTGTGCACTCTTGTCTTCCATTTCATCCCTTAACCAAGTATTTTTACACTCTTCCACATCTTTACCACCCTTATAGGGCGCAATTCTGCTAACATGCCATATTCTTCCATCACTAAGCAAAACCGAATTGCACAAAACCTTTTCAACACACAATGGAGGATAAAATCTTCCTGCTCCACTTCTTTTAAACCTGGGTATCTTAACCCTGACCCGATCACCTACATGTATTTCTACTGTCTTGCATTTATGTTTCCTGTCATACACAGCTTTGGCATGTTTCTGCTTAGCAGTTATATTCTTCTTGATCACCTTTGGAGACCAATCACTCCTTCTTGGTTTTGCCATCCAACCCACATTGTCCTTACCCAAAAGAATCCTTCCCCTCATAATTTCGAATGGACTACTTCCTGTGATGTCACTAGGAGTTATTCTGTATGACCATATTGTTTTCCATACTTCCTTTTCCCATGATAACTTTGCACTGTTGGCTAATTGGACAGCATTCTTCAAAACTCTATTAAAACGTTCCACTACACCATTACCTGCAGGATGATACACCGATGTAGTTTTGTGCAAAATACAATTTCTTTCCAAATACCTCTTAAACTTCCCAGATGAGAATTGAGTACCATTATCAGTCAGGACAATATTGGTTAACCCATCTCTCACAAATATCTTATCCAAAAATTCCACTAAACTTGAAGCATCCATTTTTGTTGATATCTTCACCTCTGGCCATTTCAAAAAATGATCCACTAACACTAGAATGAATTTCGCATCACCATTATCATAAATTGGTCCAGTAATATCTAACCCAATTCTGTCCCATGGCATACTTGGACATGATAACGGACATAATGGAGGTTTAAAAGTCAACAAAGTTTTCTCCGATTCATTACATAAAACACAAACTCTCACTTTCCTCTCAAACGCTACATCTATTCCAGGCCACAAATATAACTGTTTTACTCTGTTCTTCATTTTATATATTCCTAAATGACCTTCATGGCAAATATCTAACAACCTGTCTCTAAGACTTTCTGGAGGCACTAGTTTACCATTGGGCAAGACCACATTATCTTCCACAGACAATTCCTGTCTCAATTCCCAATATATAGGTAAGCTACCTTCCAAGGTATTCTTGTTAGGCCAACCCTCTACAATCCGTGAATGTACTCTTGACAACACACCATCCTCTTTTGTGGCAGTTACCTATTCCTCATTCGAAATCCCTTGTATTTCTTCAAAACTTTCCGCTACACAGCCACTATCCAACTCATCATTCTCATTCCAAGACACTTCTTGAGTTCGCAAGGGAAATCTGCTCAAATAATCTGCAGTTATATTATTTACGCCTGGAACATATTGCACTTCATACTTATAATCTATTATTTTTATGGACAATCTCGCTATTCGTGGAGATGCCTTAAACAACCCACTAGTTGTAAGTACCTTAATGAGTGGTTTATGATCACTACGCAAAATCACCTTCATACCCCAAATAAACTGTCTGAATTGTTCCAAACCCCAAACGCATGCCAAGGTCTCCCGCTCAATAACTGAATACCTAATTTCAGTCTCAGTTAATGAACGTGAAGCAAATGCAACCACCTTTTCATTTCCACATGTATCAGTTTGCGTAAGCACAGCTCCCAGCCCCTTATTGCTCGCATCAGAAGTTACGATACTCTGTATGTAAGTTGGGATCAAAACCCTGTAGAGCTGGTGCTTTTATAATATTCTGTTTGATCATATCAAACGGCTCTTGACACTCATTAGACCAATGAAACATCACCTTGTTTTTCAACAATTGCCTGATAGGGTAATTCTTGCTGGCAAAATTTTGTACATACTTGGCGTAGAATTCTGCCTAACCGAAAAATGTTCTAACCTCATCCTTATTGGTTGAAATTGGTGCATTACTTGCTGCCTCTACCAATTCTGATTTTGGTTCCACACCTCTCACACTTATTTCATGTCCTAAATATGTAACCTTATTTTTCGCAATGTTACATTTAGAAATTTCAGCAGTGAGCCTTTTAAGTATATCCAACACCTTTTTCAACATAGCATTGTGTTTTCCCCTTGACTTACCCATGACCAAAATATCGTCCTGAAAAAACATAACATTTTGTAAATCTTTAAATAATTTGAACATAAGTCTTTGGTACATGGCTGCTGCAGATACCAATACAACTGCCACTCTAGTAAACTGGTAGCAACCAAAAGGAGTGATAAATGCAGTAAGTCTTCAACTTTCCGGATGTAAAACAACCTGAGGGTAAATTGAGGTTAGATCAATCGTAGTGAACCAATTCATTCCTTTAGTACATGCAACCATTTCATTAATTCTCGGTAACGGAAATTGGTCCACCAGAATATTCTTATTCAAATCCCTCAGATCAACACATAATCTCAATTTACCATTGGCCTTCTTCACCACCACCAAAGGCGAAATCCAATCCGAAGAGTCAATCTGTTCAGTGACACCTGACTGCATTAATTTTTTCAATTGTTTGTGCACCTCATCTCTAATACCCAAAGGTATGTTCCTAGCTTTGTGTGTCACAGGTAAGGCATTTTCCTTCAAAACTATTCTGTGTTGGAAATCCGTCAATTTACCAATACCACCCGCAAACACCATAGGATATTTTACTTTGATATTATTAGCATCTCCACCTTCTTCTTGAACCACAGACACTGGATCAGGACTATCCGGATTAAGAATAATACCAAGCTTGCCTTGGTCCCAATCAACCCAACACTGATGGCCCCTCCTTTGAAACATACACTTTACATTCAGCCTCTCTGTCCTTAAACATACAAAACACTTTCCTATAACCCAAAATGTCTATAGGTTCTCCAGTAAAA
Source organism: Pleurodeles waltl (assembly GCF_031143425.1). Lineage (NCBI taxonomy): Eukaryota > Metazoa > Chordata > Amphibia > Caudata > Salamandridae > Pleurodeles > Pleurodeles waltl. The sequence goes on from NC_090449.1 coordinate 146,300,104, forward strand.
CTTCTTGGAGCTATGTCTGACGGTAGCAGTATCTTTCCCAATTTTGGTTTTAAGTTATCCATCCACAGAGCTTGGCTGACAGTAGTATAGGGAGATCCAGAATCTGCAATAACACTAACCACAATTCCCTCTATGGATAAATTACATAAGGTTTTTTCCTTGAAGTAAGTTTTTGTTCCTCATCCATTTGATCTCTCACATTGAAAACACACATATTTAAGTAATCATTGTCTGAAGAAGATGAATCCAAACTTGAGTCTCTCTCAAACAACTTAATGGATTTTTCTTTCTTCTTCTTGCATACTTTCCCGAAATGCCCAATCAATCCACAATCTGAACATTTCTGGTTCCGTGCAGGACACTTCTTGTCATTAGCATAATGACCCATATATCCACATCTATAATACTTAACCATGGACTTGCCAATCTTAGGCTCAATTTTCTTTAAATGCTGTCTGACCAGATTATTTCTTGAGTTAGGAATTTCCTGCACATAGTTTGAACTTTTCCTGATGCTTTTAACTTTATTAATCTGTTCCATAACCGCCTTTTCATTTTTCTTTTCAGAAAGCACTGCCTTGGCACATCTTCCAGTTAACTCTGCTTTTCTTACAACTTTAATCACCTCAGATAAGGGTGCTTCTCCTTTTGCCCACAAACAGTCTTGTATAGATGGATTGGCTGCATGCATAACAATTTGGTCTCTGATCATTTCATCATGTAGTGACCCAAATCTACAAGTGAAAGCCAAGTTTTTTAAAGCCGATACATATTCCTCAATAGATTCTTCTTTTAATTGTTTCCTATGATAGAATAGATATCTATCAATGCCAACACATACTGTATGTGTATAGTATCTGTCCAAACCCTCCATAGCATTAATGAAAACATCACCTTGACCCTCTGGACGTGTTTTTTTTTTATGCGATTATACATTTTTAAACCTTGTTGACCCAGACAATGTAAAATAATTTTTTTCTTCTTCGTCGGTGTGAAATCATCCTCTTCATCACACGTTACAATATAATTTAAAAAATACTCTTTCCATTCTTGCCACTTGCTTGCATTATCACCTGCTAAGGGTTGGAATGGCTGAGGAGGAGGCAAATTCAATGAGCCATTTGAAGCCATTGTTGAGTAAATGTGACACCCACAGGAAAACAATCTGTCTCAATGTGACTCAGCAAAGTGGTATTTATATATTCCACTTTGAATAAACCATTTTTTTTATTGTTCACCAATAATCACACTTTTTAGTATTGTAAATCCGTGGATGCATGTGAAATACGAAGAAATGCAGATTGTTTTTTTTAACAATAGATGTAACAAGGATGTAAACGATGAGTGTCACACTGTAATACAGTGTAATTCAGTATTCAAAGATGGTGGCTTCAAATACGGCGGCACGTAAACACGTGCGTTGCAAAATACAACAAACGCCGTCGAGGTTATTTTTAAGATGGCGGCACGTTGTGCGTAAAATTCTAGAGCGAGGCTGATGCAGTCACGCGGTGGCGTGTAGTCGGTTGGCATGTGACTTGAACCAAAAACAACAGCCACCCAAAAAAAATGCGAGAAGTTGCGCCCCGATACAGCAATAGGAATAAAAATAGATCCTTACTGATAAGGTTCCTCCGCATACGCCATACACCAGGACGTTGGGGCTGATTCCGCGTGTTTAGAAGGTGTCTCGAGCTCGTAGCCAAATCTGTAGTAAATATGACTCCAACCGTAGGAATCCTTGTGTTGATTATATATTTTATTGTCCATGTATAAAGCAATTCAGCCCAACATTCCCAGCAACATATCTAAGATCCTTCTCTGACCAGCTCCGTCTCCAACTGCCTTCCACCATGTTCCATCTCACGTTCACATTCTTTCATTCACATCATTCTCACACGCGCGCCACTCATGTGCAACTATATACAACCATACAACAGGTGTGTGTGTTCTCTGAAGCACAGGTTTTGTGCTCAAAGGCCCTTTCAGTGCACAAAGTATGCTTTCAGGCTTCTCCTACTTTGTGTGCTGTGCAATGCAACACATACATATATAAAAGGTGAGGAAACAAGTCGAAATGAAAACATTTCTCTCCGTCATGCCTGCCTCGAATAGGCATTCAATTTTACACAAATCCCTGACTTTCAGTGTTTTAGGTAGGGATTTACATCAAAACCCATGGTGGTTGAATGGGCACACCCATGCAACACCCACGATGCAAAGTAAGGCAAAGCAACGCATAGCTCAACTTTGTGTTACTTTGGGATACTATCTAACACAAACTAAGATTTGCATTTGATAGTAAATCCCACCCTAAAACTTTGTGCTGGTTTTGTGATACAAAAGTGACACAAACTCGGCACAAAGTGTTATTAAATCCGGGCCTTCTGTTTTTTCAAACACTCTGCCTCAAAGAAATAGGCAACAAAGACAAATGTGAAAACAAATCTACTCTGGGTTATATCATTGGTCACAAACAGTTGCATTTGGAAATATCTTAAGGTGTTACAGCACTTGCTGCTCAAACATTCCAGGGCAAAATAAGGGAAAGATAACTCTAGGGGCTAATGCACCTGCTGGAGAGACCTGTGTGCAGTCTAGTTACAGATCTGACTCATCATACAATAACAGAGACAGTTAACATGACTGAATGTAAGGCACAACATTTAACATGCAGGTCAATGATTTGTATTTTAAGTCGCTAGCTGAGTGGGCTACTGCTTTTGTCTTAGAGATCCTTGGATAATCTGTAGACCATAAATCACAATCCTTGTAATATAGCACAGTGACATATGAACTTTAAGGGATAGGTTAAGAAACTGTTTTATCTTTTCTCAATCCTGTTTTAGTCTAAGGTTGCTAAAAAGGGTTTCATTGAGTAGTTATGAAAATGTATTAATACAGACAACCCCATTTCCTGCATTCTGGAGATCCCACACACATTTTAAATCCTGACTTTGTGTTTCTCCAAACTAAGCTTTCTCAATATGTAATACCACACAGTTTGGATGATGTATGACCCCTACCCTATGTAACCCTCATTTCTTCGATGTAACATTTTCTATATATTGACTTACGCACTTGTATGAGTCAGTGCTTCTGTATTTCTATGTGATGTAAAGCACTCAGGTATCCTACATGAGAAGAGGAGCACTTTAAAAGAAACTAAGGCCCAGATGTATAATTTTTCCTAATAACGATTACCTAATTTTGATTTTCTGTGAATCGCAATTAGGTAATCGCTATTAGAATGTATAAAACTTCCCAACTGCTCGCAAATCGACCTACCTCATTAATATTCGGAGGTATCGCAATTTGTGGCCCATTGGGAATGGCTACACTCACAGGGATGGTGGCTTGTTGGGCTTAGCAGACCACCATGTCTGTGATTGTTTTTAATTAAAGGAATCTTTTTTTTAAATGCAGCCCGTTTTCCTTAAAGGAAAATGGGATGTGTTTAAAAAAGAAAAATGAAAAGTTTTCTTTTCATTTTTTAAGAGCAGGCAGTGGTCCATGGGACCACTGCCTGCTCTTAAAAAATGTTTTCGCATGCATTCACAAAGGGGACGGGGTACCTGGAGGACCCTTTCCCATTCGCGCATGGGTTACCACCTACTTTAAGTAGGTGGTAAAATGCAAATGTTTTGCGACTGCATTTCGATCCCAAAACATCCCTCCATACCTCTGCATTTGGGTATTAGGAAGGGACGCCCTTGGCATGCCCCTTCCCAATACCGAATCGGTATGTAGTCACAATTCCAATTTACGATTCAGTAACTAGTTACAGATTCGCAAATTGGAAATCATACATACCAAAATGCATTTCTGCGATCGCAAGCAGTGATCGCAAAAATGCATGATAAATCTGGCCCTAAATTTAGAGAAATAAATAGTAAGTACAGTACAAATAATTATTATTGTAGTTGTATAGATACATTGGTCATGCTTACAATGCATGCATATCTTACATATAGGGATTAGAGAAGTTAAAAACCTGCATCCAAATCACAGTTTGCCTCCTAAGCAAGCACTTGTAGAGAGATAACAAGTTAAGTGTCTTTGTGTCTCTCCATGGCGCTCCATGTAACGTCTCAAAAAACAGGAGTAGTGGTGGCCTTTAAGTAAGGCATTTGTGCTGTGCCCAGCTGAAAGTGAAACTAAGGAACCTTTTCACCTATTGTTGGTTGTTCCTCCAATTGCAAAACAGACAAAGGGCCTCATTACGAGTTTGGCGGAGGGGACTACTCCATCACAAACGTGACGGATATCTCGTCCGCCATATTGCAAGTTCCCTAGGATATAATGGAGCTTGTAATACAGGGGATGGGATATCCGTCACGTTTGTGATGGAATAATCCCCTCTGCCAAATTCAAAATGAGACCCAAAGTGCCGGTTCTGTTGAATGTGTCTTAACACCAGCAAATTATACTGGGACACGTCAGCATATTTCACTGAGTCCAGACCGGAACACGCATCTGTCTCAATAATAGCTACCAGATCCAGGATCTAGATGGCTCCCGGATTTTCTGCACTGATTTTTTAATGAATAATCACTTGAATGCAAATAAAAGGATTGCTGCAATGGTGCATGCTTCTCTGCATACAGCAGTACTTTTTAGTTGTGGTTTAACAGTACATCACAATACAGAAGATAATCAAAATTTGTTGCTAGCTGTTTCCAGTATTGGCAAAGTGAAAAGGCCTGGCTTCAATGTGTTAATGAAAGAGCATTTGTGTATTTCACACATGGAAACAGCATGTGCACATTAAATGCATTGAGGTCTCTAACAGACATCAAAGACCTATGGCAATTAGACAATGTTTGTTATTTATGTCGACTGTCCCAATCTAGAAATTAAGGGTCTCATTATGAGTTTGGCGGTCCGACTGCCATCAGGCTGGCGGAGAACACCAACAAATTAGGACATTGGCGGTGATGCATGCAGAATCCCGCCAAAGAGCTGCCAGCACCTCCAGTGTGGTCAGAACGCCGCGGTTGGTTGGAGCCAACATCGGACTGTGTTTCTGCTGGACTCATTACGAGGTTGCACACTGCCAACATAACCGACACGGTCGGACCACGAGGTGAAAACAAACAGAATAAAAGGAGACACTCACATTCAACAAGCAATACTCATCCAGAGCTGCCATGGAACCACAACTAGATATCATCCTGCTGCTCCTGCTCACTGAAAAACAACAGAATCATCGCCGACGAGGAAGACAACAACCGTAAGTACACACACTCACCTGTTACATTTGTAAAATGTATAAATTTGAACTGCTACATAACATACCATAGCGGGGGGGCTATACTCACATGTAATAGTACAATGACACACACACTCACATGCAGCAACAAATACAGACACAGCATGCACACTATAGCCAACAAACACTTACACTTATGCACGATGAAACAGCACAGAGCCAGCCTCATATATTCACAAACAGCATTCAAACTCATGACAACAACACCATAACCGCACAAATATAAACACATGTCAAACTCTCACAAACAACACTGGCCAGGGACTCCACACATACAACACAATATAACACCATCATATAACCTAGCAATCGACACACACAGTACACCAAACCTATTATGCCATGCCCAATTCACGCAGGCTCAAGCAGTCTAAACACACAAAGCCACACAGCACTACAAAAAGCACAAATCAAAACTACCACAACACATCACTAAGACAACAACAATTCAGCTACATACACATACCCCTCACACAAAAAACACCCTATCCCTTGGGGACAAAAACACTGCACACAACCTCTCAGACTGCTCAGACTATACCGAAAGCATCAAGCATTACACACACAAATACTGCCACACAACCAATGTCAGCCAGTAACAATTCAAACCTAGGAAAAGAAATGCAGGACAAAAATGTAATGTGAAAACCAACAACTGGTTGGTTTAATTTTATGGAAAATATTTAAAATAAAAGATTATCCAAGGCCAAAGGCTAGTCCTTAGCTTTATAAAAATAGCACCTTAGACATTAAATGGTGCCCCCACTTGAATCCTGACTGCCATGTAACCTCCGCAGATAGGTGCATCAAGGAGGCAGGCACCTCAGGGATCTTTTGGGGGAGGTGCAGGGGGGGGTTGGGCTCAGGCTTGGGAGGGTGGATTTAAGCTTTGGCTTGAGAGGAGCTTGGATCTTTTTGGGAGGGGTGGACTTCTTTTTGGCAGAGGAGGGGCATGGATGCTGGCAGGGGGTAGGGGAGGCCTTGGAGGTGAAAGGGATGGCCTTGGGAAGGGAAGCAGACCTTTTAGGGGTGTCACGGGAGGCAGGAGTAGGGAAAAAGTCAAACTTAGCAAGGAAAGTTTTTTGGGACACACAGGGACGGTCATCAGAAAGGGGTTTGGGTGTGGAGGGTGAGGGAGTGGTTGTATGACGTGTTGGTGTGTATGTTTTAGGTGGATGTTTGTGGGAGGTGTGCTTGTGGGTGGTGGGTGTCTGTTGGGTGAGTTAGTGTTGGCACTTATGTGTCTTCGGCTGAGGGGGGGTGGAGGTGCTGGGGTATGCCGTGGTGGGTAGGTGACTGTCTGTTGGGGCACTGACTGCAGGTATGGTGGCTGTGCTTATGTAGTCGTGTCAGTGGTTGTGGTGTCTGCAGGTGTGGTGACTGGGGTGGATGTCTGAGGGTTTGCTTGGGTGCTGTCTGCAGGTAGGATAGGTGTGGTGGCTGGATCACTGAATGTTGGTGTGGTGTCTGCATGTGTGCCAGGTGTTGTGTCTGTGATGCTGGGGGTGGTGGCGGTGTCAGGGCAGGTCGTGACTGTTGCTGTGTCTGCAGGTGGATGTTGTCTGTGTGCATGCCGGTGGTGTGTCTTGTGGTCCTTATGTTTTCTGCGTTACCCTTGGATGTTGTGGTGGATGCATGCCTGGGAAGAGGAAGGAGGAGGGGGACAGTAGACAAAGTGCAACTGGCTGCCATCAGTGTGGAGGCCAGAGCCTGAATTGATCTCCATAGGCCAGCCAGTGCACTGTGAATACCCTCCAGGAACGCATTGCTCTGTTGGATTTGAGATGCCAGTCCCTGGATGCCATTCACGATGGTCAACAGACCCACAGATATCGACCTCAGGAGGCCAATAGCCTCCTCACTGAGGGCAGCAGGACTAACAGGGACTGAGGCAGAGGTGCCTGCGGCAAAGGAGACACCCACTCTCTTGGATGGGCAGGCACAGCCAACTGGGTGGGGAGCTACAGGGGGGTCGGTGATAGAATGGGGGTGGCAAACAGAGATGTTACTAGGGTGGTCCCAGATGGGTCCGCCACCACTAAGGAGTAGCGACTGGAGAGGGATTCCAAAGAAGATGTACTGGATATGGTTTCCCCCATGGCACTCCCCTTGCCTTCTGAGCCACTGGGTTCCTTGCTGTCGTGTTCTTGTGACTGGAGGTCCCATGGCCAGAAGCTTCGCCACTCATCAGTGCCCCGTCTCCTTCACCTGCCGGTGCTGATGCTGAAAAACAGAAAGTCATGTTTGGTCATCACATTCACTAGATAACACTTCCATCATACAGTACACATAAGTCTCATTACATCCTGTTCATCAACACCCCCAGGTAGTGCTGACATCTTGTCACAGCAAAATATAATGAATGTCCCTCAATATGAACATTGTTAAACACCCAATAAGCTACCTAACTGACACCTACAATACCGTGAATAAAGCTGCCCAATCACACTGACCATCCCAGATCAAGGTTGACCTTTCCACATGATACAGGTTCGCTATCCACAACAACATGTTCAAGCACCAATGAAGCAATAGTTTAGGAATGTAAAATTGCTTATCACTAATCAAAACACCTACTCCGCACATACAAATATTTTATTCTGATGTCATGTACCAGGCTATGACACCTGTTGTAAAGTAAGGGCAAGCAAGTCTAGTGTAGACAAGCCAAACCTTCTTCATTTCACATACTTATAATCATACACAATGGACATATGCAAACCTGTAACAAGTCAAATTGCCATACATTTAAAATTAAGGTAAAGGAGTCAGAACACGTTTCACACACACACACATACACCAATAGTGATGTATCAAGGATTGAAAATACAATGTGGACCAAGTCATCTAGGTCATCGGTCTTCAGACAACGAACATCATCGGTCAAGTAAAGGCCAAGTTAGCTCTGACCTATGTCCCGCACACAACCACAAGATGTCAAAACAAGTGTACCTGAAATATGGACTACTATACTTTACAGAAAGATAACAATCAGACCTACCTTTCATGCAATTAGTCCATTAATAAGGCCAATGACTGAGTGGGTACATCACTACACACACATCAGACATGGCAAGCCTTACATCTGTCTGTGGAGGATTCTCAGGGCCAAAGCACATGTGTTGCTAATATGACAGGTACACCTACCGGAACGCAAGCCACAAGTCCAGATACACTTACATTATTACTCACATGTGTATGTGAACTACCACACCTGCATGCATAGGTATCATTGCCAACATTAGGCTCCCAAACAGCCAGGACTCATTTGCCACATCCTTCATAGCAACAGCACGTAGACATAACTATTTGCAATGTTGATTCATTACTGAACCTTTCAATTGATACATGATGTTGATACATATCTGTCAAGATTGTAACTGTGAATAGGCTACACTTGCCTATGTGTTATGCCTACAACAGTATGTCCAACGACAATGCCGTGTGGCCAAGTTCCACTAACAGAACACTAGCAAGATTGTAAAATTCCTAGCTTCTGATACCAATATATGTGTGTCCATAGAAATGTTGGAACACCTCAATGGTATCCATCATGCATGTTGTATACCCTGATGAGACTTTACAAATGTCTATGTACATCCCTCACTTACCAAGGGGGTTACCTTGTAATAGTTGTGACGATGTTAACCTTGTATATCATGTGACATGTCAGATGGACATCACCGCCTCACCTGCTGTTGTCACTTATCAGAAAGCATTAGAAACCTAGTGATGTATAGAATATGTCAGACTCTGCGTTGCACATAAACAGGAATCTTGAGACATTGCAGAGGACAGAGATCAAGGACCCACACACCTTACCACCATGAAATTGGGAGGATTGACCTGTTGGTGCATATTAACAATCACCAAAGTAGAAAATGCTGTACAGTGGTACACATATAACACAGTAATATCACATATGACCAGACAGCAAACACATTTGCAAATATGCAATTTCAGGAGGAGCCTGGTATACCAACTCCAATAACCTAGCGCACCAGTTACAAGGTGGGTCAGGAAACATACATCAAACACGGTCCACAATGTCTCAGGACTCCCAATCTGTCACCAAACATAAGTACATGACCAGTAACTCATCCCATTCCGTCACAACTTTGGCAACCTTTAGACTTTAAGGACACAATTAGAAATGTTGCCCATCAGCCTTTGCTTAGTATAGTTGGGCTAAGAGAATGTTTGTGCACATGGTGCACTTACCTGCTCCTCTGGTGCACCATAGAGCTGTTCATACAGGGGTAGGACCTCCTCCACCAGCTTTTCCAGCTCCTCGGATGAGAAGGCAGGGGCCCTATCACTTGTAGGATGTGGCATGATTGCTCCTAGAGGCAGTACACAGCAGCTCAAGTCCTGGAGGTCTTGCTGGCAGTAGTATGAGGAGTCAAATGAGAGATGAAGTATGAAATGGCAGTCACATCCGCCATGTAAGAAACTGTCACTGCTGGCGGACATCATCATTGGCCCAAGACCACCAAAGGCAGCAATGTGTTCCAATGGCAATAGTCACATCGGTAGTGTCCGCCTACCGCCATGATGACTTCCGACGGCAGACATAGGTCATTTCATAATGTGCAGTACAGTAGGTTAGGCAGCTGCCATTTTAAGGTACTTAGGTGGTACTTAGGTGGTCAGAACAGTTAAAATAAATATGCTTCATGAGGTCAGAAACATATCTACGCCATCATTTTCAGTGCTGGCTTTGAGCAACCATGTATTTAAAATCCGATTTAATAGACATGTTGTAATATTCTGGATATATGAGCTATGTATCATTAGTGGCATAGTCTGCATCCTCATGGCAATTGGATAGTTGCTATTAGTGTCTATCATATGTGAAACATGTTAAGAATGTCATTATCACTGAGACTTTCAGTGACACGCATATCCATTTCCTAGTCATAATTGCAGCAATAAGCTATTATTTCACTAGGTATGTTGAGTGTACCATGTTCAACTATTTCATATGGCATGTCCAAGCATCATGTGTGACATACATAGTTTCACACTTGCAAACGACACAATGATTGATAGAGATACCTTCTTGTATTCCTTCATCTAGTTCTCCTGGAATGAGAATGGTCAGACAACCTCCAGTGTACCATCCACTAGCAGACCCGTAGACCATGGAGGCTCGACATGTCATCCAGATCTAACGCCTGAATAGGCAGACAATCATGGATCTGTGTCATCAGTTGGAGCCAGATGCTTGCCATTCGTCATCCAATTAGCATACCACCTATTGTACAAATCATGTCAGTGCTGCATTTCCTAGTCAACCGGGTCCTTTCAGAATACTGTGGCACTAAGTGCAGGCATGTCCTGTTCAGTCATGTTCAGTCTGGTCATGAAGGATGTACTCCATGCATTGTTAAAACACCTGGACAGCTACATCAGATGTTCACAACGTGAGGATTTGGCCAATGTGAAGGCGGATTTTTAGCACACATTCCACATGTAGTGGGAGCCACTGATGGTACCCATGTAGCATTGGTTCCCCCAAATGGCAATGAACAGGTGTATCGAAACAGGAAGAAATTCCACTCCATAAATTTGTGTGTCAGTATCTTATGTATGCTGCCAAATGTAAGGATATCAAAGATTTATGTTTGCACAAGTAACAATTCCTGACAGGGTATTCTGGCTACCCAAACCGTCCCTGGTTGTTGACACCAGTGAGGTATCCAAACATGCCAAGGGACGTCCGTACCAATAAGGCCCAGGGAAGAACAAGGCTTGTCGTAACCCAGACTTTTGGGCTCCTAAAGGCTAGATTTTGTTGCATTGATAAGTCTGGTGGAGCCCTCCTCTACTCACCCACCAAAGTGTGTCAAATCATTCTTGCCTGCTTCATGCTTCACAACCTTGCCCTGAGACGTCAGATTCCATACATACCAGATGAGGGGGAGCCAGCAGTTCCAGCGGGTGAGAATGGAGAAATGCCAAGTGAGAATGACTGTGATGAGGATGAAGGTGGAGACATCCGGGCAGATCTCATAAATCAGTACTTCAACTGACTGTAGATATGTGTTGTTCTATTAAATACTTGACTCAGTGGGTTATTGGGGGGCTTTGAGATGTTTCAGAAGGGTCTTTGTATGACCATCAGACAGCTCATTAGTTGCTTAGCAGTACATAGCTCAGGTATGCATGCAGAATTGTACTTGGAGTTGTGATTATCATGATGATCTGCTTTGTTAATGTTTTTCACACTGCACAATCAGTGTTACTATTGTATTTGGGACATGTCGTTATAGGTCTTCATTATCATTACTTGCTTATACCTTTTGTTATTACATTTATACTTTGCAGATTTCTTCACAAGGTCATCCTCCTATGGTCAATTCGGAATTGTGTCACAGGCAGGTGGGATTTGCAGGGCTGACATGTTAAGTGAACATGGATAGATTCAGGTACTATATGGCATCTAATTGGGGGTTTATGAGTTCCATGCCCACACTCTGAGGACAATGGGATGGCAGTGAACTGTTCCACACATTCGACCTGTGTGCCATGTTATCTGGGTCCAAGGGTGTTATATGTGTGGTCTTGTGTCTCTGACACATGTCAGTTTGTGTAATCCATAACCTCTACCTTCTTATTGGTTTGATGATGATGCTCTTTAACTTGTATGTAGCTGTCACTGTGTTTCCTCATTGCAGCCCACTGTGCATGTTTGTCAAGACTGACATTGGTGAGTAGCATGCCTACAGATTCCTGACCATGATAAGGAGAAGGTTCAATGACTTGATTCAATTGTGCTGACCTCTGTATGTATAATGGGGCATGGTGTGGGTATGGTATGGTGATGATTATTGCACCAATCTGTTTGCCTATTTGTAAAGACAAAGACTGACATGTCCCTAACTTCATTAGTCTGTGGGGTGTTTGTTATTCACACCTATGCTGAAGCATTAAATTGGGAAGCTGTACTGCACTGTGTGATATTTGGCATGCTGTCAATCTATGTGCAGAAAAGTGCAATAAATGGGATGAAGAGCGTGTACATTTGTTTAATTGTACATATATCTGACTCAGATTCAACAGTTCATGTGATATGGGACTTAACAGATTTGGTACATATATGAATATCGTGTGTAAGCAACAAATTTCACAGTTAACTGTTCAAAATGGCTGAAAATGCCTCTCAAACATGATATGTGGTTTAGTTGTGTTTATTTACAATTGCACATGAATATTTAAGGAATGGGATGAAATCATTTAGTGCAAACAGTGAAGGGTTCAGTCATAGTGGATGTAATCATCAGGGAAACTGCTACAACATTTGGAGTCTTAAGTCCAGTGTCATTGTAACATCGGAATATGGAGAGTGGCTGTAACACAGTCAACAGTGTGTATCTATGACACACAAGGGGAACCAATGAGTAGAGGATCACTTCCTGGCAGTGGTTGAAATCTTGCCATCTGCTCCTCCTAGATGTTTTGGTGGAGTCCACGTTTGCAGGGGGGAAGGTTCTTCAGCTAAAGAAGCTGGGGTGTTTGAGGCATGTCCTTCCCCTTGCAGAGCCTTCATTCCATTGGCTGCCACAGATGTAGAAGGGGCTGATCTTACATGGCCAATGGAAGGGGCCTGCTGTTGAGGCCATAACACACTAAGGGTGGTATTGATGTCTCTATGCACCCCTGTTAGCGAGGCCATTGCTGGCATTGTGGGCCTCCCACTTTTGCATAACTTTCTGTTGGTTGGCCCTCTGCAGCTGCTTAATCTCCTTCATCATGGCAAGTACTTGGTCCATTACGCCTTAGGACTGTTGCTAGGCTCCCAAGACTTGGGAGATGGTGTTCTGGCCAGTTGTACCTCAATCCGCTGGCCTACACCATCCCTCCCACGCATCCTACTCCCACGTGCCAGTGCCCTTGGCACAGTTTGCCCACTCCAATTGGTGCCAAGTCCTGGGGTTTTCTCGTAGTGACTCTGGTATCTGTACTGGAGGGCACATGATGGTTGGAACTGTCCTTGAAACACAGGTTTGGGGGCAAATGGTTGCTTGGGATGTAGATACAACAGGGCTAAGAGGGGTCGGGTAGGCAGGGTGAGGCTGATAGTTGTAGACTGCCCAGGTGTTCCAGATGGGCCATAGTCTTCCTCAATGTCCTCACATCCAAGGGTGTTCCCTTCACTGAGGGCTACATCCAGGGGGGAAGCGGCTGTCTCAGGTGTCCTCTCCCTGATCACTCTGGGTAGGTGACCTGTTGAAGAAGTGGAACAAATAGTTACAGATTGTAATGCAACATGTAGTATCAAACTTTGACAGTAGATATGCTTTGAGCCATGTACAGAAAGGTTTAGCTTGATTCCCTGAAATGACAGTGACACCTGCTTTCAAATCTGGGGTTCAGCTATATGGAATACAGGGAATTCCTATAACATAGCCTTGCTTCAGGATACCAGATTCCAGATTAGCTTGACAGGTGGATGTCTGTTGATAGACTCATATCTTGTCTGCTGTGTAGCTTTACATTGTCCATGTTACCTCCCAGTTAGCAGTAGTTCAATATTGAGTCACCAGACAGCTGCTGAATGTGTAGTAGAAACTGACCTGTACACCAGCTTAGGGGTAACCATTCTACCTGGCCAAAAATATCAGATTACATCTAGAACAGCACACTGTAGATATGTGTGTTCCCCCCCGGTGAGTAGCTTTCAATCGGTGATGGGAGATAAAAGGGCCATTTTAGCATTGGACACAGCTGTAGCTGTGTGTTGGTGGTATTGTACTGGCAGATACCCATTTCATTGCTGTCATTGCCCTAGACTGTAAAATTGTGGATCATTCAGGTGGGTTTATTCAATTGTGTAGTTGAAATGCAAGGCTATTTTCATTGTGTTACAGTATTCTGGTATTCTTAATGATAAACAGTGCCTGCTGGGATTTGTAGTGCTGATGGTCCCTGTACTACCCATGCCATACACAGACACTGTGCCCCCAGGTGAGTTTAGTTGACGTGGTATGCCAGAGAGGTGTATTTGGACAGTTGGACACAGGGGTGGTGAGTGTGTTGGCTGCTAAGACGTCAAAAGGCGATCAGTGAGCATGCAAGACAGAACTTTAGGGTGATATTTTCAGTGCAGCAGCTTACCCAACTCCACTCTCCCAGGTATTCCTGTCAAGCCATCAGGATGCAGGATGTCCAAGACCTTTTCCTCCCATGATGTGAATGTTGGAGGAGGAGGTGGGGCCCCACCGCCAGTCTTGAGCACCGTCTGCTTGTGCCTGGCAGCCATGGAACGTACCTTACCTCTGAGGTTGTTCCACCTCTTCCTGATGTCCTCCCTTGTACGTGGATAGCTGCCTATAGCATTTACTCTGTCGACTATATTTTGCCACATCTCCATTTTCCTGGCAATAGAGGTTTGTTGGACTTGTGCTCCAAATAGGTGTTGCTCTACTCTGATGATTTTGTCCAGCATGACCCTCAACTCATCGTCCGAAAAGCAGGAATGTTTATGTGGGGACATGGTAGCGATGGACAACACGATAAGAAAATAAAAACGGGTGATGGGTGTGGGGGCTATGTTGTGAGTGGTTGATGGGTGGTGTCTAATGTGTGGCAAAAAAGATTGTGTGATATGTATCATGTGCAGGTGTGGGATGAGTGGTATTTGGAGTGCTGAGGGGTGCCTATTCTATTGTTCCTAATTTCTGTGTGCAGCCTCTATCTTGCTGTGTATGGCGTTTTTGATGCAAAGGATATACGGTGTGAAGGGGTGTGTTTCATAGTGCAGTTTGTAGGTGTGTAAGTATGTGTATCAGGTGTGTGGAATTCAAACTATCCAATGTGGTGTAGTGTATTGCTGTGTAGACCCCCGACCACCACGGTTTGCACTGTCATTGGTTTACCACCATGGGAGAACCGCTTTCGTACTTTGTGGCTCGTATTTGGTTCAGAGGATTTTTGACGGGCTGACGGTGCTAGTGGTGGAGCTGCCACTTTCCTGCCCTCCAGAGTCCTGGTGGTGTCGGGATTTTGGCTGGGTTTAGGAGGTCCTGGCTGTATAACTCATAATATGGCGGTCTGTATGACCACCAACATGGCAGTCTTTTGGCACCCGCCACCGCGGCGGTCTTACCGTCAGACCGGCAAACTTGTAATCACCCTCTAAGTTGTTTTCCTTAATTCTAGTAATGCCAGAAGGACGGCAAGTGATAGATTGCAGTGGATCGTGGTTTTAATATTAGCTAGGTCACACTAGGTTCATTTGGATTTGGGCTCCAAAGGCTTAATTAGCATAAATACTAGAAATCTAAAACTACAGGTTTACTCCTATTCATTGGTGTAGATTTCTAAATTTTAGGAATTCACAAAGGTTCACAAAAGTACAGCTTAAAAACTGAGACAGTCTGAAGGGTTTCAGAGTAATTCTGCAAAACATTTGTGCTGGAAGGTGGATTGTTAGTAGATGCAGGTAGGTACCTACAGCTACCAATAAGGCCAAAATCACACATAAGGTCCATTAAAAGTCTCAATAAATGAATCCTTGCTCAACCCCTGGTAGCTTGGCTGCGAGCAGACAGGCTTAACTGAGGAGACAGGTATGTAAATCATTTAAAAACAACAATACATTAAATAAGTAAGAAACAAAACACAACAAAAATCTAGGACCAATTTATAAAAATCGGATTTATGATTTAAATGACACCGAAATGGCAAAAATCTAATGTAGGGAACCAGAGATATGAGTTTTTAAAGATAAAATAAAAAATGGCCTTTCTAGTGCTTAAAAGCCAATAGCACCAACCGGGGACATCTAGTCACACTTGACTGGGTCCAAGTCAAAATTTGAGGCTGACTACAATGGAGCTCAAATTGGATACACTGAGCTGGAGGCCATGGTCAAAATTTGACCTTCTGACTTATTGCCTCATTATGAGTTTGGCAGTTCCACTGCAGTACCAGCGAACTTGTGGGGAGGATGCCACCACCATGGGGGTGACGTTCCCACGTGCGTATTACAATCTTCCCGCTGGGATGACCGTCTTCCTGCCGGGCTGCACTAAAGGGAGCCAAGGCCAATACTGTAGATCTCCAGCAACCTCTGTAGTGCAGACAGTGTGCATTCCAGGGACGCTGGGTAGGGAGGCCTCTGCCCTACCCATGCCATCGGCAGGGGCCCCCCTATGGCTCCCTGCACACCCTTATCGCCAGCCTTTCCATGTCGGTGCAAATGCCATGGAAAAGCTGGTGGTAAGTGGGGTTGTAATCAGCCAGGCTGCCCTGAGTTCAGCACTGCCCTGGCTGAGTACAAGCCTGACTGCTGACACCATGTCAGTAGCGATATTCCTGGTGGGGACAGGTGGGACCAACACACTCGTAATGAGGCCCCTAGTGATTTTTCTCGAGCTGTTTCCCTCGTCATCAAACGAAGCACCGTGACAGATTGGGTTTTGAGTCGACGTTGGCAGCTTGGTTCAGCACAAGGGCCTTGGTGAAATTCTGTAAGTTTTGAGCTCGAGCTTTCAGTGGGATGAACCTGAAATCCAGGCCCGGTCGCCGTTCGACATTGGTGGCTTGTCTCTCATCAACGGGCTGGTCCTCTTACAGAGTTTTTTACTAAACCTTCTCCAAAGGACTCCAAACTTCTGGATCTCCTTCCAGAAGGTCCTTTGGAGTTCTAAAGTGTCCACAACACAAATCCAAGGTTCCAGAAGCTCTGAGCTGCTCTTTGGGATTTTGGGTACATCTCCCACCATGCACCAGGTCAAATCTTTAAAGTCCAGCTGAAGGTGGCCAGCTGGTTCCTTCTTGCTGGAGATAATGCAGGCGGAGCTCCTTTACTCTGTTGCTTTCAGGGAGTCCACTCAGTCAACTTTCCAGGGGAAGGCAAAGTCATTTTTTGTGGCTGAAGACCAAAGCGTGCGCAGCTGCAGTCCTTCAGGGTGTAGTCCTCTCTTGTGCAGTTCAAGGGTCAAGCAGGGCAGTCCTTCTTCTGTAGTTTCAAGGCAGGGTTCTGAGTTGCTAGGCAGCTTTCCCACTTGTATCCATGCTTCCAGGTGACAAGCAGGGGGGGAACCCCTGACCAATGGATTGCAGGGTGCCAACCTCAGCTATGAGCACTTTCTCCAGAGCGTGGCATTTTTCTTTCCCAAAAAGCATTGTTCTCTAAAAATCCAAAATGGAGAAAATCTCCCCTGGAGCTTAAGGTCTAGCTAACCCAACCTACTGGTGTGGCTAACTGTTCCTAACACTCCCCTTCCAGCACCTCTCTTAATCTGATTACGGGGGCTCCCATCTTGCTGGGTTGCAGGAAATGGGGGAGGTCTGGTATCTGCCCCAACTGTCTTTCCCTCCTTTAAAGACCAGTTTGGCCACCCAGCCCCCTTCCTGCTGTGGCATCTGCTTCTAGTTCTTCGCCAACCAGATGGCACCTTTATCTCAGCCCAGGCCTCTTCACACCTCATTAAAGCAGCTTGGCTCCACCTGTTAAAGGCTGGCCAATCAGGAAAGGCTATGGCAGGGCTGATTTTGGATAACTTTAGAAAATAGTTCTAAAACTCGTTTATGATAATAATAATAATAAATCCAACAGTGGCAAGTTGTTGGATTTATTCAAACTATTAATTTGATACCTTAAAGTATATTTTTAGCACACTCCTATCAAAGCCAATCCAGCTTCTGCAGCAATCACAGCACAACAACTGCCTTGATCGCAGCCACTGATGACATCTAACCCCTCCTTGACTGAGGAGAAACAGCAGCTTTGATTTAGCTTGACTTCCCTGCAGCCTTCGACACCTTATCCTACCACATGCTGATTGAAAGAGTCCACCACAGTGGCATCCAAGGGGACATGCTCAGATTGATCACCTCCTTCCTCACCGGAAGAACCCAGAGGATCCACCTCCCAACTTTCACCTCCAAAGCCAAGGATATCACCTGCGATGTCCCACAGGGTTCATCCCTCAGCCCCAGGCTCTTCAATGCATATATGGCCCCACTGGCCAACATCGTCAGATCCCACAGTCTCAACATAATTTCCTACGCAGACGTTGCCAAACATATTCTCTCACTCACTGACAACCCATTCATCACCAGAACCAACCTCCACAGACTCATGACAAGCGTCGCTGACTGGATGAAGAGCAACTGTCTACAGCTGAACACAGGCAAGACGGACGTACTGATCTTTGGCAACAGCATCAACACATGGAACAACTCTTGGTGGCCATCAGACTTAGGAACTGCACCCACTCCCTCCAACCATGCCCAAAACCTCAGAATCATCATTGACAGCAAGCTCACCATGAAATCATAGATCAACACCATCTCCTCTGCTTGCTTCCTTACTTTGTGTATGCCATACAAGATCTTCAAGTGGCTACCCCTAGAAACGAGATGCACCATGACACAGGCCCTCATCACCAGCCACTGGACCCGACAAACCCACATTGCACCCTACCTCAGGCAACTCCACCGGCTCCCCATACAGAAGAGATGCTAATTCAAGCTGCTGAGGCATGCACACAAAGCTCTACACAACCAAGGACCCACGTACATTAACCACCACCTGAACTTTCACCAACCATTGAGATGACTATGCTCTGCCTGCCTTTCACTTACACATGCTCCTCGCATCTACTGAAGCAGAAGTGGAGGATGCTCCTTCTCTCACATTGAACAGCCTCCCCACACACCTCCAGACCATCACCTCACTTCTGGAATTCCGAATGGCTCCCAAGACCTGGCTGTTCGAATATTCCTCTGGGACCTGCAAGCGCCTGGATACCCTATCAGGTGATTAGCCGCTCTTTATGAATCCTGATTGTTTGATTGATTGATTGAAAGTAAGACTTTATTATTTTTTTTAAAAGCCTTCTCATGTTAGCCTAGGGAGCTAATGCACTACAATGGGGAAAACGAAATTGGCAGTTTTTTCCTCGTCTTGGCATATGAAACACCTTTTATAATGTCCCTGTGTATAGTTACAATGCACTCTACCACTGGGGCATCTGGGGGAGACCTTAGGGGTTACTTATATGTAAAAACAAGGTACTTTTACAGTGACAGCAGGCCACACAGCAGTGCACACTTAAGTGTATTAAATCTGCTGGGCCTCTAAACCTACATGCCCTAACATATTCTAGGGACTTACAGGTTGGTTGTCAGTAACAATTGTAATTATGCCTAATTACCATATACATGTTATCCAGAGCACTGGCCCATGGCCTGGTTAACAGAGCCTAGGGCACTGTCAGAGTCAGTAACCACCAATATCAGCCCAAACAAATGGTTGTCCAGGGCAAAAAGGATGACTGTCTCACAATTTGTAAATTCCCATTTGTGTAAACTACACTCATTGTTTGTAGTAAGGTTAAACTTTTTTTGGCAAATGTTAGGGGACGCATTGATAAATTGTTAAGCAGGGCCACAAATTGTCTCATGGGGGACCAAGCACATGCACACGAGAGACACCTGCTGATTCACGTGAGTACCTGTACAAGGTCACAGGATCAACGAGATCTGCACTGACATTGCCAGTGTGAGCATGTTTAGACCTCATCTATAAGAAATAACACAGACTGTCACCTTCAGACATACTTAACAATGTTAAATGCTGGAACTGTGAGGATGTGCAGATAAATCCATCTGTTAGCAACACATTTTCAAAACACACTACCTGGTAAAATAAATGCTAATGTCATTAAGGAGAAGTCAAGAAATTGAATGTCCATCCTCAGAGATTGATGTCAATGTCACAGTTTCCAAGCTTGAGTTACTTGTTAAAAGTCCAAGTCAACATCCTCAGATACAAATCACCAGACCAAGGATCAAGAAAGGTGCAACTCTTGTTAGTGCGTCAGAGCCTTAATAAGTAAACTTACAAGGAGACGCATTTAGGTCGACAAACCTTTGGACCACGTTTGAGGACTTCCCAGTACAAAATATTTTCTTGGCATCATCAATCAATAGATCAATATCCAATCAATAATGACAATCACTAATCAATAAACAATCAATAAGAAACAATAATTGAACATGCCATGACCTTTCAGTCATGAATAACCACACCAGTTTAGTTAAGTGTTAGGATGTTTATTTCCCAATTAGTAGCAATCTAATATCATGTTGGTTAATATCAATATCAATAAACCACATCAGAAGCACTCCTAATTAGTAATCAGAGCACAACTGAATCAATGCATAGATTATATTCATTCAATATTGAGGCACATCATTAATATGAATCAACTTAGCAGAGTCTCATCAGTACATGAATCAACAAAGCAAGAACTCAGTCATTTGTCTATTTGCATAAGATATTAGTGAACACCTTAACTAGCCTCAAATTAGCATTAGCATGTTGGGCTTCATGCAAAACATTTTAGTGAACACGAAAAGAAAACATCTATACTAAGGCCTCTAAGGCCTCTTAAAATAGCAGTTGGTACCTAGAAGGAAAAGGCAAATAGACAATCACAATTTGCATCAGATAGTTACCAATCCACAGATCAGCAAGCAGCGTCAGTCTTCGTCCTCAGAATATCAGTTCAACAGCATCAGCAAAGTCAGAATGGGACAAAGGGCCTGATTCTAACTTTGGAGGACGGTGTTAAACCGTCCCAAAAGTGGCGGATATACCACCTACCGTATTACAAGTCCATTATATCCTATGGAACTCGTAATATGGTAGGTGGTATATCCGCCACTTTTGGGACGGTTTAACACCGTCCTCCAAAGTTAGAATCAGGCCCAAAGTCTCCAAACAGCATAGTTAGGAACATATTACTTCCCTCAGATAGAGGAGAAGATAATATCAAGCGAAAGGTGGGCAGAGAATGGTTGGGTGATAGGACAACTAAAAGACTAAAGTATGGGTTTTGAGTGTCCGGAAAATGGCAAATGGCAAAAGACTTATGGCGAAAGGAATGGCAAAAATGGCTGGTTTCTTCTTGGGTCACGCCGTTAAATCAAAACTGTCTAACTATTCCCTAATTCCTCATTGGATAATATTTGGTGCATCATTATCTCTGTCCAATAATTTGGTAAGCACCTTGCTAGAATTTTCCACAGTTCACAGTTCCTATGTCACGGATTGGTCCATGTTATTGACGTCTTCAACAGTTGGAATGTCAGGTAGAAAATGTTACACTTTGCGCTCCAGTCAGTGTCTTCATTGTCTTCTCCTAGGAAAGTTAACCTTGCACCTGTTACAAATTACTCTGTTGCATCTAGCAAGAACATCGCCTTGAGCAAGCCGGTTCTCATGAGAAAGAATTTACTACTGCTATACACATATAACTCCTGGAAAAGTGCAACTTTGTGTCCTGCACGGAAAACAGCACACTACACGTTAGAAAATGCAATTCAATATGAGGCCAGGCAGCTAGGCCCAAGCCCTTCCTCAGTTAAAGCCCTTTTTGTTTAATGAAGCAAACTCTTAACACGTAACCCTAATTATGATATACGAATACAAATTCAAAACATTATTGCATAATAATTCAGAATTAATAAGCCTTTTCTTTAGTCTTCGCATACATTGGTAGCCACTCCCGTGGGCACATTTCAAACGTGTGCATTATTTTCTATGTTAACACATTTTCTATGCGGCTTCATCACACAATATATTGCAAGTTTTCGTATTAATATTGCTTTTAAAAGACACACTCCAACAATCCTTCCTCTGATGACTCTTGTCATCACACAAAACGTTTCCCCACAAATTTTACATCAGTTAAAATTCTGTAATTTCAATCTCCTCACATATTGGCTTACCCTTTGATTTTTCCCTAAACAAATTTTCCCTTTCTTTTTCTTCCCTCCTCTTATTATTTTTCACCTTATTTAATTTTATTCTTTTGCTAATTTTACATTCCACCCACAATCCAAATAGACAAGCAAAAACAATCAATATCCCCTGTTTTATTTTAGATAATATCCCATGCCAAATGTTGCTAAGCCAATTCCCCACTGAAACAAAACCCCTTCCAACCTTTTCCCAAACAACAGGTTCTTCCAATTCCTTCAAGTCTGCACTATCCTTAGTCAAATTAGTAAGCATGCTTCTAATCTCATTACTAATATCTGGTATATATGCGCAACAATGATGCTCATTAAGCATTCTACAAACTCCGCCATTTTTCTTTAAAAGAATGTCTAAAGCAAGCCTGTTTTGAAGAGTCATAGCCCTCTCTGCAGCAAGTTCAGTATCCATTAGGAGTATAGCTCCTGAAAAAATTGTCAGCATGTTATCCACAATAGTAGACAACTTTCAAATCTTTATTGAGTTCAAAATAACTCCCACTGAAGGAATTATCGCCCCAAAATATGTCTCCCACTGCACCAGCAGTGGTCTCTCTCTTCTGTCTACTACGATGTAATTCAGACAATCTCGGAAACTTCTTTAAGTCATCAAGTTGGTATATCTTTGGGAAAACTATCCCCAAATAACATGTCCCATACCATCCCTTTGGAAGACGGTAATAAGCATTAAGCCCACATATATAGTAGATCCCTGGGATCGCTGGATCCTATCCATTGAACATGAACGTCCATTTACTCTGAAACAAAAACACATGCTTACATTCACTCATTCCCACAAACAAATTGTCATAATATGATTTCAGCCTAGATATACAAAGCTTCCCTATGTGTAATGCATCTAAAGCTAACTTCCCTTGCTCTCTAGTTGCACCATAACCTTCATTACTAGCAAAAACTCGCTGCTGTAATCCTTTTTCTAATTTACCCTTTAATGCTCTCCTTCTATCATCCATGTGATCTAAAAAGCTTTTCTCTACGGGTGTAAGCAAGCATGTCAAATTATTGCGGTGAGCATAAGATGTACTAATTGTCAATGTCGGCTTAAAGAATCCTTCAACTAACTTTATACTATAGTATCTAGCTGCATCACTCAAATCCTTTATTATAGGCACATAAGAAAACACAAAGTCATGATTAGAATAGAAGTACTGGATATCCTCCTGGTAATAAAATCTTGTTAGTAACAGACTACAACTTATCCCATAGGTTAGTGGCAAGCTATGATAAGTAACCCCTTCTTGTACCGAAACAGGAATCTGTGTACACACAAAGCAATCCTTCGCATCCATTGTCTCAAAATACTCACTCAGCAAGCGATAGAAAACGTTAGTAGAAAGTTCCCTTTTTGCATTAGTTCCCTCATGTAAGTATCCCCCATCCAGCTCAAACCTCTTCAAAGCTGGTAGTGCAGTAGTAGTTTCAGGAACTGAAGCATTGTTAGTCCCACTCTTATCCATTAGTGTCATACCCACAATCACAGCCACAATGAAAATCACACACGCAATGCCTAAACCAACACCCAAATATTTACAACGCCTACTCCCTCTACTCTCCTGCCTAGTATTAGCCATGACATGTAAAAAATCAGAAAGTGAAGGATGGTTATTTAAAACAACAATAACAGAGGATGGTTAATAATTCTCTCCCGCAGCAAAGTCAAACAAGCAAAATCTTCTTTCTGCAATTATTTACAGCTTTCAATCTCACTCCCAGGATCCTTTGTCAATTCAGGTTAGCAGCTTGTCAAAATCGGTTTTCAAAAGTCAATTCAGGTTCTCAAAGTCTCATCCGGTAAATTCTCAGTCTCTTTTCTCGATTTCAATTTTTGCTCAATCTTTTACACCAATTCAGTCTCTTCAGCCAGACTCAGGTGCCAAAGTATTGACCTAGGACTTCTCAATCAAAACAAAACGCCAAGAACTCTTGTTGCCATTCAGCTGTAGTTGCATATGCCCATTCAGGACCTGCGTACCTTCTATTTGCTACTCTCTTCCTTTTCAACTTGCGATCACCTTGCAACTCTCCTTCACTTAGATCTTCTCTCCTTGTTGTGTCTACTTCCTCTATGGCATCTTCGACAACCACTTCTCTCCTTTTTACTTGTAACTCTGGCCACTTGTATCCTTTCAGTAACTTTCTGGCTCTCTGGTCTTTGATCTTTCCTGTGGCAACCCTTCTCTCTCTATTTGTTCTATGGTGTTTTCGCTTGATGGACCTGCAATCTGCTCAGGAGGACTCTGGACACTTTGACTCTCCTCTGCCTCAACTCCCTCGCCTTCCGGGTCTGTCAAGTGCTCTGGCTCATTCTCATAATCATCTACTTCTGGGAGAACCTCCCTCTGTCTAGGCTCCCCTGCTGCCTCAGTTGAGATAGGCTCACCGTCACCCCTGTGGATCCCTTCTCCCTCGTCTCTTACTGGAGTGACCAAGCCGTCCTCAACGTGCTCTCCTTCTGTCTCAGTTCCCCTTCGATCACTCTCCGGCCCTGAGACTTCCTTGTCTGTTGTTGGTACTTTCAACAACACAACTTCCTCATCAGTTGGACACGTCACCTTTTTCGTGTGACTGGCATGGATCCAGTTTGGAACGACTGCACACTTCACAGCAGTGGTAGTCGTTGGTATCACTTGGTAGGGTCCCTTCCAACGTGGCTCCAAGCAAGTCTTCCTTACGTGTTTCTTGATGACAACCCAATCACCAGCTTTCAGGTTGTGGCCTGGATCATGAATCGGTGGCAGGGTGGTAGCTTCCAACTGGTGAGAAAAAGAGCGGACCACATCAGCCAGACCCTTGCAGTAGTCCAACACCATATCATCTGTGATATTCACAAGAGCATTCACAGGCACCGCAGGCAGTCTCATAGCTCGACCCATGAGAATCTCATGCGGAGACAGTCCTGTTTTCTTGTTAGGTGTATTTCTCATTGACATTAACACTAAAGGTAATGTGTCGGGCCATTTCAAATTCGTGGCTGCACACATTTTCGCCATTCTCGACTTCAGGGTACCATTCATCTGTTCCACTAGTCCTGATGCTTCAGGGCGGTAGCTACAATGCAAATTCTGCTCAATGTTCAATGCTGCACACAGTAACTTAACCACCTCATTGTTGAAGTGACTTCCCCATCTGATTCTAAAGAGATCGGAAAACCGAAACGTGGTATCAGTTCCCTAAGCAGCAATTTCGCTACTGTGAGGCTGTCATTCCTGCGTGTAGGGTACGCTTCAATCCAATGACTAAAGATACACACAATCACCAACACATACCTCAAACCTCCACACACAGGCATCTCAATGAAATCTAAATGCATTCTGCTAAATGGACCTCCAGCTCTTCCAATGTGGCTCAAATTCACTACTGTCCCTTTCCCCGCGTTCATCTGTTGGCAGATGACGCAACGATGGCAAATCACCTCTACAGCTTCTCTGAACTTTGGGTTAAACCAGTCAATCTTGAACAACCTGATCATGGCATCCCTCCCAATGTGTGCTTGGGCATGATAAAACCTTGCAAACTGTGACAAAAGACTGTTCGGCAAGACCATTTTCCCTTCATCTGAAACCCACAAATCATCTGGTCTTTGTATGCATTGCATCCTAACCCAAGAACGCTTCTCATCTTTGCTGGCACGGTCCTCCAACAATTTCAACTTTTCTAACGTGTCAATCAGCCTCAATGCAAAACCTGTGCATGTCTCATTTTCTTTTTCAGGTAACAATTTCCATTGATCCTTAAACGATATACAGTTCAATGCGCAAAACCTTGCGACTTGATCCGCATATCCATTTCCTTTTGAAACAAAGTCTTGAGACTTCAGGTGTGCACTGGATTTCACCACGGCAATTTAATGAGGTAACTGACTCGCATGCAACAACTCCTCAATTCTTTCACCATTTTTCACTGGCGAACCAGAAGAGGTCAAACAACCCCTCTGTGACCATAGTTGGCCAAAATCATGAACAATTCCAAAACCGTATCGACTATCAGTGTAGATAGTGACTCTCATCTGAGCAGAGACATGGCAAGCCCTGGTAAGAGCTACCAGCTCAGCTACTTGAGCGGAATACACTCCTTGAAGCCAGGACGCTTCCAGGATACCAGAAATCGTGCATACAGCATATCCAGCTCTCAGCACTCCTACTGAGTCTCTCAAACATGAGCCATCAACAAAGATAATTTGGTCATTTTCTTCCAATTGGGTATCTTTAATATCAGGTCTTGGTTTGGTGCACATATCTGTTACCTCAAGACAATCATGTTCTACATCTTCCAGATTTTCAACCTCTGTACTTTCACTTGGAAGCAAAGTTGCCGGGTTCAACACTGTACATCTCTTTAAAGTTACATTTGGTGACCCTAATGTAATCGTTTCATATTTAGTCAATCTTGCATTAGTCATGTGCTGCGTATTTGTACATGTCAACAGGATCTCGACTGAGTGAGGGGCCATGACAGTTAAAGGATGTCCCATCACTATGCCTTCACACTGTGTGAGGCTTTGTCCAACTGCTGCTACTGCACGCAGACAATCCAGTAAGGCTGCTGCAACTGGGTCCAAAGTAACTGAAAAATATGCTACTGGTCGGTTTACACCTCCATGGACCTATATCAAGACAGACAAAGAACATGCATTGCGTTCATGACAAAACAGAACAAAAGATTTAGGGGGTCATTCCGACCCTGGTGGTCCAAGACAGGCTGGCGGTGCTTCCCAGCCCATTCTGACCGCAGCGGTAAAGCCGCGGTCAGAAAAGGGGATCCGGCGGTTTCCCGCCGGATTTCCCCTGCATGGGCTGAATCTCCATGGCGGCGCTGCTTGAGATTCCGCCCCCCTTCCCGCCATCCTGTTTCTGGTGGTTTTTACCGCCAGGAACAGGATGGCGGGAACGGGTGTCGTGGGGCCCCCTAACAGGGCCCCATAAAGATTTTCACTCTCTGCTTAGCAGACAGTGAAAATCGCGACGGGTGCAACTGCACCCGTCGCACCCCTGCAACTCCACCGGCTCCATTCGGAGCCGGCTTCCTTGTTGCAGGGCCTTTCCCGCTGGGCCGGCGGGCGCTCTTTTGGCGGTCGCCCGCCGGCCCAGCGGGAAAGCCAGAATGGCATCCGCTGTCTTCTGACCGCGGAGCGGCCATTTGGCGGTTCCCGCCAGGCGGGCGGCTCCCGCCGCCCGCCAGGGTAAGAATGACCCTCTTAGTGTAATCAGGCATACTTAAAGCTGGAGCCCTGCACATGTTCTCCCTTAAATCAGTAAACGCTCTCATTTCCTTCTCTCCCAAAAATAGCATCCTGACCCTCTTTGACCGTCAGCCTCAGCAATGGCTTGGAAATAACTGAGAAATGCTGGATCCACTGGCGACAGTAACCCACCATTCCTAGGAACATCCTAACATTTCTCCGTGTTGTCGGGGCAATTCATCTGTAACACTGCAGTTATTCTTTCTCTGGATAACTTCCTTGACCCTTTCTCAATTTGATGACCCAAATACTTCACCTCTTTCTGACAATATTGCAATTTCTTTGGGGACACCTTGTGTTTATTCTTTCGCAAGTGATTCAGTAAGGCAATCGAATCATACTTGCACTCGTCCCATGTTTTGGATGCAATCAACAAATCATCAATGTACTGCACTAGAGTCGATTGGAAAGGCAGCTCCAATTACTCCAAATTCTTCTTCAGTATCTGATTGAATATAGAAGCTGATTCCGAAAACCCTTGAGGAATTCGAATCCAACTGTAGACCTTGTCCAAATATTTAAAACAGAAGAGAAATTGGCTGTCCTCATGAAGAGGCACGGAAAAGAACGCTAGGGACAGATCAATTACTGTGAACCATTCTGCATCACATGGAATCTGAAACATAATTACAGCCAGATTTGGCACCACTGGGCAACATTTCACCACTATGTCATTGATCTTCCTCAAATCTTGGACAATCCGAACCTTCCCACAAGGCTTTCTCAGTCCCATTATTGGGGAGTTACATGGACTGCTCAACACCTCTTTCAAGACTCCCTGTTTCACAAAATCTGCAATGAGTTGCGCAACCTTTATAAGGACATCTTGCGCCATATGCTACTGCGGTATCTGGGGAAACACAGTGTTTGGCTTCACACTGACTTTGACTGGCTCTACTCCTTTTATCAGCCCTACTTCTTTCCCCGTCAAATCCCACACCTTTTCTTGAACTGTTCCCTGTAAGTATGCCGGGATATCAGCCACTGTGAACATCGGAAAGAAGTTAATCAGAGGATATTCCTCATCTGTGGCCTCAATTTCAGGCTCTGAAATCTATTCCTCCCCTTCATCGTCACTGTTTGTCTGGACCTCAATTCCCTCATTGGAACAGGATATTGAACACCTCGTCTTGCACAATAAGTCTCTTCCCAATAAGGATACAGGACTTGAATCGCAAACCACAAATCTGTACAATCCTTGGAAAGTGCCAACCTCAACCTGAACCGGATCTGTGATCGGGTTAGTCAGGAGTTGGTTTGCTACTCCTACTACCTTAACTGTCTGTCCCGAAATGGGCAGTTTCGGAACCTCTGCACTTCTGATTGTGGAGCGTGTTGCTCCTGTGTCAACCAAGAATGAAACCTTGTGACCCATAACCTTCCCCTGAACATAGGGTCCTCTCTGATCTTCCTCTAAGGATGCTGCAAGCCTGCACTCTTCTCCCTCTGAACTCTCATCCGACCATCCATCGTTTATTCCATTCTCACCACGCAATCAATGGGTATTGTTGCAGTGTGTGATTCTGACTCATTCTTTGACCTGTGACCTGTTGAGGAAGCATCACCTGTTGCTGTTCCATTGGGGCTAAAGGCACTTGCATTTGCTGTCTAGGTACCATGGGGACCTGCTGTCGCATTTGTTGTAACTGTATTGGCTGTATACATGGCATCTGCACCTGCTGCATGGATTGAAAACCTTGCATTTGATTCACATTATTCTGAAACTTTGGATTTGGACCTCTCGATCTTGGTCCTCTCACATTTTGGAATGAACTGACACCATTGCTTTGTTGACTAACACCATCCTGCACCATCATTGGGCACTCCCGCTTCCAGTGTCCAACGACCCAGCAAGCATGACAAGGTAACAGCTTCTTCATTCCCCATGCATTGTTTTGAACTACTACAGTGTTCAAGTCTGGACCGCGGTTCACAATACCTCCTCGACCGCTACCTCTCACCTGTGTCTGAAACTTCCCATTTCCCTGCGGCTGCTGTACCATTGGCTGTAGAAAATCTCCCTGCATCCCTGTCTGTGCTGCCTTAATTTGTAGCACCATCGCTTTCTCCTTCAACTTTCTCTGCTTCAACTCAGTCTCATTGCTGCAGTACTTTGCATACTGCAACACCTCATCAATCGGCTTTGCTTGCCAGCAAATCAAATGATTCTTAATCATCTGGCCAATCTCAGGTCTCAACCCTTCCACGAATCTGAACACAAGGTGGTTCATGTCCTTCACCTCAGTAACTTCTGTGCCGCTGTAATGTTTAAACGCCCTCAACAACCTCTCATAATAGGCATGTATCGACTCCTTGATTTCCTGAGCCGTTCGATCAATCCTTTGCCAATCAATATTCTTAGGCGAAACCCTCATTTTCAGAAACTCAATCACCTCATAATAATACTTCATCACATCAGGAGACGGCGCACCTGTGCTTCTGTCCCTTGCCGGTTCCTCAGTCGGCCAATCTACGCTCCTTTTGCACTCAATCCACAAATCAGCTGGAACTATGATCTCAAAGAGAGTATTCAGGTCTTCCCAAAGACACTTCGTAAGCTTCACAAACCTCTCTGTCTGCTGATACCACTCTATTGGTTTCTCCCTCAGCCGGGGGGAAATCATTCGTAAATGACAGAATATCACCTCTAGTCCACGGTACATGGACAAGAATCCCTCCGGCAGTCTCTCTCATTGGTAACATCTTTACCGTGCTTGTATCCTGTAATGTTTTAGCCGACTGCCCTATACAATCACTCTTCCTCTTGTCTCTTTTCTTCCCCCATCTGCCCTCCCACTTCTCTAAGGCTCCCCAAACTTGTGCACTTTGCAGTATCTCCTTGAGGTGCGTCCAGTAGACGTCATGTGTTCAAAATCCTTTGGCTCAAAATCTAATCTGTAACTTTTCTTCAAATGTTTGGTATTCTCTAAATCTATGCCGTACTTGTCTGCCAAATTTTCCAACCTCTGGTGCACTTTGCTCACTTCTCTATTTATCTTTGGGCACAAGTACCTCAAATCTGCTTCCGCGTATGACTCTAGCTTGTCTAACCAGTTGGTCAGCTGTTGTGCTGTTAAACCTTGCAATGAGATATTCCTAGCTTGCACTAAAGGTGTCTGTGGTAGGTTCGCATTCGAGATCTGCGGTGTCAGCAGTCTCGAACCTGACTGTCTCATAGCATCTGGAGGAGCCCCAATAGGACTGAAATCTAACAAGGGCCTAGGTCCTTCAAATGTCGGTTCCACTGGAGTCGTCCCTTGGGAGCTTCCTACGAACCCTCCTCTTGTCGTATTTTGTGTTGTTACCCCTTGATCGCATACACTAGGCTTCGCCTGCACGTACAATAGTACTGGTGGACCAACCGTATTAGGCAAATATATGGCATCTAGTGTCTGTCTGTTTCCCAAAACCTGTGGAAGACTAACTCCCATATTCTGGCTCATCACTGGTGTCATGTCTGACTGCGGTCCTGTGACCGAAGTATATCTCGGGATCATTTGCGGCTGCACCTGGGGCAGTAAAGGTGGAGTTGGCTCAGTCTGAATCAACTTTGGTCTCACATGTACCTGCTCTGTCGGCACCATCAGATTAGTAGTTGTCTCCAAAATGGGTACATCAGGGTAAATCCTCTGAACCTGTGGCGGTTGCAACTGAGGTTACATAACCTGGGTAGTGGGCATGCCAAAACTACTCTGCATCGGGTCTTGTGTCGAGACAGGACTAACCTGTGTCGGATTCATTGTTGCCTTCTCTTGTATCGAACCTGTAGGACATGTACTAGTACTCGGGTCATTTTCATCTGCCACATATGGTGGTGGACGATCATTTAGTAACTGATTAAGGAATTCATCGTCGTCTGAGTCCTCTGTCCCTATCAAGGACTTTCTGGCTTCTTTGTCTCTGGAAGGCCTTTTGTCAGTCTTACGAGTAGCTTTCCTCCCTTTGCCTTCACCCTCTTGGGCTATCGCTGGAAACAGCTTAACCTCGTCTAATGTCTCTCTTCTCCAAACTTTCTATACACAATCCCATCTAGCCTCCGCTAGTGTCTTTTCTGCTCTCCTCATTCTCCTCTCAAATTTCTGTTGCTGTTGCTGTCTTGCCATTAGCTCCCAGATTGCTAACGCCTCAAACTGTGCTGGTCTTGGAGGTGGCTTCAAATCGTATAGCACCATCCGCAAATTTTCCAAAATCATCAAGTTGAAAGTCCCATTTACAGGAAACGCTAGGCTCCCACTTTTCTTTGTCGCTTTGCACCATTGCTTTAGCCAAAGACATGGCGCAACACCCTTTTCCTCCATTACAATATAAGCCGGTGTACCCTCTGGCGGTGTAACCTCCCCTACACTTCCGGTAATATATACATCTCCCCTCAAAGCGCTCTTTAAAGCCTGAAAAATGTAATCTTTACGTCTTTTATTTTGTTCACAATCAAATCAGGAAGTGACTTTAATTCCCAGAATTCTCTTCGCCTACCTTCTCAACCAATTGCCTCCCACGGACGGCTGCTAATCCGTGCGCGACCCTTCTCACTAACCGACCTATCCCAGCGCGGCTCCAATGACGTCACACTCACACGCACTGCAGCTGACAAAGTCTGTGGCTTGTCTTCCTACTCTCGATTCACACAAAACTAATGCAATATATTGCGAGCACCAACCAAAATAAACTCAAATTTGCCGGTTTACTACAGGAAAGGGTAACACGATCACTTCAGAACTTTACAAAGATTTCGCTTAGGCTCGGCCGCTGCTCTCTCCTTCTCAGATCCCGCACTTGCAAGCAAAATTTGACCCGCAAATTCTACTCTCAACTTGTCAATGGATTATTGTACCAGTGCACTTTAGAACTCACCAAATCTCCATCGAGTTTTCATTCACTCACTTTGACTCAAACTCGACTCGTCGACTTCACTATCGACCTAATAAACTGCACAAATTACAACATCAATCAAGTGTCTCATACACTTATCACTATACTCCGGAGTCTTAGACCACGCAGGGTCCGTACATTATCAACAACCACGTGGACAATTTTTTAGCACAAAGCGCCACACTCACATGAAGTTCGCCGACTTCCCTACTCTCATACTGCGGAGTACGCCCATTCCTCCTAAAACATCATCATCTGGCCTAAAATCCTCACAAACATCACAATTCACCTGCGATATGCATAAGCTGTGCAAGCGCAAAACCTACTTCATTCACACTATCACTAGAACACCGAGAACATACTCAAACTCCCTTCAGCAAGCTCTGAGATTCCAGGAAAGTCATTTGGACTTAGGGACACATCATCCCTCCAGTTTGCATCACTGAAAGAGAAAAAAAAACACGGTACCCAATTTATTCGGTACACCTTGCTTACCACCAAACCGCTTCACCATGTACCAGGACCTTAAAAGACCAACCCCATCAATCTCTACCAAAACTGTTGATCTTTCGTACCTGGGCCCCAAAGGGCCAAACCATCCGCACTGCTACCAAAAACTGTTAGCGCGTCAGAGCCTTAACCCCTTCTGTGCCTTGGACGAGATCATCTCGTCCAAGGCTACAGTTCCCCTGTGCCTTGGACGAGATCATCTCGTCCTAGGCACAGGGGAACTTGGGGGCGCGCTAGCGCGCCCCCCGTGCACCCCCCTTCCCCCCCCAAGTCGGGATGGAAGGGGAAGACCTTCCCCTTCCACCCCTGACCCCCCCCCACCCCCCCCTGTGACGTCAGCGCGCGAGCGCGCGCTGATTTGTCACAGGGGCCTCCCTAGTCGCGCTGGAAGCTCTGCTTCCAGCGCGATTGAAAAAGAAATGCAAAAGCATTTCTTTTTCAATCACTTGGGAAGCCCGGAGGGGCTTCAAAGGGAAGGAAAAGTATTTCCTTCCCTTTGAAGTCCCTCCGAGGGTTTCAAAAGCCGGATTGCTTGCAATCCGGCTTTTGAAACCCCACTAGACACCAGGGATTTATTTTTATTTTTATTGAAACACACAAAAGGGAGCGACCCCTTGGGCAAGGGTCGCTCCCAGGGGGGGCATTTTTTTGAGAAGGCCTTTTCTGCCCCCCCTGGGGGCAGAAACCTCTAGGCACCAGGGACCTTTTTTTTTTTTTTTTTTTTTTATGTTTCATTTCTTTTTTTTTTGGTGGGGAGCGACCCCTTAGGCAAGGGTCGCTCCCCTTGGGGGAAAATTATATTTTGGCCATTTCTGCCCCCCTTGGGGGCAGATTGGCCTATTTTGATGAGGCCAATCTGCCCCCAAGGGGGGTAGAAACCACTAGACACCAGGGAATTTTTTCTTTGCGTGAATTTCACGCAAAGGGAGCGACCCCTTAGGCAAGGGGGAGGGCAATTTATTTTAGGCCATTTCTGCCCCCCTGGGGGCAGATCGGCCTATTATTAGGCCGATCTGCCCCCAGGGGGGGCAGAAACCTCTAGGCGCCAGGGCAATTTTTTTTTTTGTGTTTTTTTTTTTTGTTGTTTCTTTTTTTAGAGATGGGGAGCGACCCATCAGGCAAGGGTCGCTCCCCTGGGGGCAAATTGTATTTAGACCATTTCTGCCCCCCTGGGGGCAGATTGGCCAATTTTAGGTCAATCTGCCCCCAAGGGAGCAGAAACCACTAGGCACCGGGGATTTGTTTTGTGGCGCTAATGTCACACAGGGGGAGCGACCCCGTAGGCAAGGGTCGCTCCCGGGTGGGGTGGGGGTTGGGGGGGCAAATTTATTTTAGGCCATTTCTGCCCCCCCGGGGGCAGATCGGCCTAATATTAGGCTGATCTGCCCCCGGGGGGGGCAGAAACCTCTAGGCGCCAGGGCAATTTTTTTTTTGTTTGTTTGTTTGTTTTTTTAGAGATGGGGAGCGACCCATCAGGCAAGGGTCGCTCCCCTTGGGGGGCAAATTGTATTTAGGCCATTTCTGCCCCCCTGGGGGCAGAATGGCCGATTTTAGGTCAATCTGCCCCCAGGGGGCAGAAACCACTAGGCACCGGGGATTTGTTTTTTGGCGCCAATGTCACGCAGGGGGAGCGACCCCGTAGGCAAGGGTCGCTCCCGGGGGGGGGACAAATTTATTTTAGGCCATTTCTGCCCCCCCTGGGGGCAGATCGGCCTATTACTAGGCCGAACTGCCCCCATGGGGGGGCAGAACCCTCAGGGCAAATTTTTTTGTTGTGTTTTTTTTTTTTTTTTTTTTCGAGATGGGGAGCGACCCATCAGGCAAGGGTCACTCCCCTGGGGGGCAAATTGTATTGAGGCCATTTCTGCCCCCCTTGGGTGCAGATTGGCAGATTTTAGGTCAATCTGCCCCCAAGGGGGCAGAAACCACTAGGCACCGGGGATTTGTTTTTTGGCGCCAATGTCACGCAGGGGAGCGACCCCGTAGGCAAGGGTCGCTCCCGGGGGGGGGGGTGGGGGCTGGGGGGGGGGATTTATTTTAGGCCATTTCTGCCCCCCCTGGGGGCAGATCGGCCTATTATTAGGCCGAACTGCCCCCGGGGGGGGGGGGGCAGAACCCTCAGGGCACCAGGGCAAATTTTGTTGTTGTGTTTTTTTTTTTGTTTGTTTGTTTTTTTCGAGATGGGGAGCGACCCATCAGGCAAGGGTCGCTCCCCTGGGGGGCAAATTGTATTTAGGCCATTTCTGTCCCCCTTGGGGGCAGATTGGCCGATTTTAGGTCAATCTGCCCCCAAGGGGGCAGAAACCACTAGGCACCGGGGATTTGTTTTTTTGGCGCCAATGTCACGCAGGGGGAGCGACCCCGTAGGCAAGGGTCGCTCCGGGGGGGGTGGGGGCTGGGGGGGGGCAAATTTATTTTAGGCCATTTCTGCCCCCCCTGGGGGCAGATCGGCCTATTATTAGGCTGAACTGCCCCCAGGGGGGGGCAGAAACCCTCAGGGCACCAGGGCAAATTATTTTGTTGTGTTTTTTTTTTTGTTTGTTTGTTTTTTTCGAGATGGGGAGCGACCCATCAGGCAAGGGTCGCTCCCCTGGGGGGCAAATTGTATTTAGACCATTTCTGCCCCCCTGGGGGCAGATTGGCCAATTTTAGGTCAATCTGCCCCCAAGGGGGAAGAAACCACTAGGCACCAGGGATTTGTTGTTTGGCGCCAATGTCACGCAGGGGGAGCGACCCCGTACGCAAGGGTCGCTTCCGGAGGGGGGGGTGGGGGCTGGGGGGGGAATAATTTATTTTAGGCCATTTCTGCCCCCCCTGGGGGCAGATCGGCCTATTATTAGGCCGAAGTGCCCCCAGGGGGGGGGCAGAACCCTCAGAGCACCAGGGCAAATTTTTTTGTTGTGTTATTTTTTTTTTTTTTCGAGATGGGGAGCGACCCATCAGGCAAGGGTCGCTCCCCTGGGGGGCAAATTGTATTGAGGCCATTTCTGCCCCCCTTGGGGCAGATTGGCCGATTTTAGGTCAATCTGCCCCCAAGGGGACAGAAACCACTAGGCACCTGGGATTTGTTTTTTGGGGCCAATGTCACGCAGGGGGAGCGACCCCGTAGGCAAGGGTCGCTCCCGGGGGGGGGTGGGGGCTGGGGGGGGGATTTATTTTAGGCCATTTCTGCCCCCCCTGGGGGCAGATCGGCCTATTATTAGGCCGAACTGCCCCCGGGGGGGGGGGGCAGAACCCTCAGGGCACCAGGGCAAATTTTGTTGTTGTGTTTTTTTTTTTGTTTGTTTGTTTTTTTCGATATGGGGAGCGACCCATCAGGCAAGGGTCGCTCCCCTGGGGGGCAAATTGTATTTAGGCCATTTCTGCCCCCCTTGGGGGCAGATTGGCCGATTTTAGGTCAATCTGCCCCCAAGGGGGCCGAAACCACTAGGCACCGGGGATTTGTTTTTTGGCGCCAATGTCACGCAGGGGGAGCGACCCCGTAGGCAAGGGTCGCTCCCGGGTGGGGTGGGGGCTGGGGGGGGGGAAATTTATTTTAGGCCATTTCTGCCCCCCTGGGGGCAGTTCGGCCTATTATTAGGCTGAACTGCCCCCAGGGGGGGGGCAGAACCCACAGGGCACCAGGGCAATTTTTTTTGTTGTGTTTTTTTTGTTGTTTGTTTGTTTTTTTCGAGATGGGGAGCGACCCATCAGGCAAGGGTCGCTCCCCTGGGGGGCAAATTGTATTTAGGCCATTTCTGCCCCCCTTGGGGGCAGATTGGCCGATTTTAGGTCAATCTGCCCCCAAGGGGGCAGAAACCACTAGGCACCGGGGATTTGTTTTTTGGCGCCAATGTCACGCAGGGGGAGCGACCCATTTACAGGAAACGCTAGGCTCCCACTTTTCTTTGTCGCTTTGCACCATTGCTTTAGCCAAAGACATGGCGCAACACCCTTTTCCTCCATTACAATATAAGCCGGTGTACCCTCTGGCGGTGTAACCTCCCCTACACTTGCGGTAATATATACGTCTCCCCTCAAAGCGCTCTTTAAAGCCTGAAAAATGTAATCTTTACGTCTTTTATTTTGTTCACAATCAAATCAGGAAGTGACTTTAATTCCCAGAATTCTCTTCGCCTACCTTCTCAACCAATTGCCTCCCACGGACGGCTGCTAATCCGTGCGCGACCCTTCTCACTAACCGACCTATCCCAGCGCGGCTCCAATGACGTCACACTCACACGCACTGCAGCTGACAAAGTCTGTGGCTTGTCTTCCTACTCTCGATTCACACAAAACTAATGCAATATATTGCGAGCACCAACCAAAATAAACTCAAATTTGCCGGTTTTACTACAGGAAAGGGTAACACGATCACTTCAGAACTTTACAAAGATTTCGCTTAGGCTCGGCCGCTGCTCTCTCCTTCTCAGATCCCGCACTTGCAAGCAAAATTTGACCCGCCAATTCTACTCTCAACTTGTCAATGGATTATTGTACCAGTGCACTTTAGAACTCACCAAATCTCCATCGAGTTTTCATTCACTCACTTTGACTCAAACTCGACTCGACTTCACTATCGACCTAATAAACTGCACAAATTACAACATCAATCAAGTGTCTCATACACTTATCAGTATACTCCGGAGTCTTAGACCACGCAGGGTCCGTACATTATCAACAACCACGTGGACAATTTTTTAGCACAAAGCGCCACACTCACATGAAGTTCGCCGACTTCCCTACTCTCATACTGCGGAGTACGCCCATTCCTCCTAAAACATCATCATCTGGCCTAAAATCCTCACAAACATCACAATTCACCTGCGATATGCATAAGCTGGGCAAGCGCAAAACCTACTTCATTCACACTATCACTAGAACACCGAGAACATACTCAAACTCCCTTCAGTAATTTCTGAGATTCCAGGAAAGTCATTTGGACTTAGGGACACATCATCCCTCCAGTTTGCATCACTGAAAGAGAAAAAAAAACACGGTACCCAATTTATTCGGTACACCTTGCTTACCACCAAACCGCTTCACCATGTACCAGGACCTTAAAAGACCAACCCCATCAATCTCTACCAAAACTGTTGATCTTTCGTACCTGGGCCCCAAAGGGCCAAACCATCCGCACTGCTACCAAAAACTGTTAGCGCGTCAGAGCCTTAACCCCTTCTGTGCCTTGGACGAGATCATCTCGTCCAAGGCTACAGTTCCCCTGTGCCTTGGACGAGATCATCTCGTCCTAGGCACAGGGGAACTTGGGGGCGCGCTAGCGCGCCCCCCGTGCACCCCCCTTCCCCCCCCAAGTCGGGATGGAAGGGGAAGACCTTCCCCTTCCACCCCCGACCCCCCCACCCCCCCCTGTGACGTCAGCGCGCGAGCGCGCGCTGATTTGTCACAGGGGCCTCCCTAGTCGCGCTGGAAGCTCTGCTTCCAGCGCGATTGAAAAAGAAATGCAAAAGCATTTCTTTTTCAATCACTTGGGAGGCCCGGAGGGGCTTCAAAGGGAAGGAAAAGTATTTCCTTCCCTTTGAAGTCCCTCCGAGGGTTTCAAAAGCCGGATTGCTTGCAATCCGGCTTTTGAAACCCCACTAGACACCAGGGATTTTTTTTAATTTTTATTGAAACACACAAAAGGGAGCGACCCCTTGGGCAAGGGTCGCTCCCAGGGGGGCATTTTTTTGAGAAGGCCTTTTCTGCCCCCCTGGGGGCAGATCGGCCTTGTTAGGCCGATCTGCCCCCAGGGGGGGCAGAAACCTCTAGGCACCAGAGACCTTTTTTTTTATTTTATTTATTTTTTATGTTTCATTTCTTTTTTTTTTGGTGGGGAGCGACCCCTTAGGCAAGGGTCGCTCCCCTGGGGGGAAAATTATATTTTGGCCATTTCTGCCCCCCTTGGGGGCAGATTGGCCTATTTTGATGAGGCCAATCTGCCCCCAAGGGGGGTAGAAACCACTAGACACCAGGGAATTTTTTCTTTGCGTGAATTTCACGCAAAGGGAGCGACCCCTTAGGCAAGGGGGAGGGCAATTTATTTTAGGCCATTTCTGCCCCCCCTGGGGGCAGATCGGCCTATTATTAGGCCGATCTGCCCCCAGGGGGGGCAGAAACCTCTAGGCGCCAGGGCAATTTTTGTGTGGGGTTTTTTTTTTGTTGTTTCTTTTTTTAGAGATGGGGAGCGACCCATCAGGCAAGGGTCGCTCCCCTGGGGGGCAAATTGTATTTAGACCATTTCTGCCCCCCTGGGGGCAGATTGGCCAATTTTAGGTCAATCTGCCCCCAAGGGGGCAGAAACCACTAGGCACCGGGGATTTGTTTTGTGGCGCCAATGTCACGCAGGGGGAGCAACCCCGTAGGCAAGGGTCGCTCCCGGGTGGGGTGGGGGTTGGGGGGGGCAAATTTATTTTAGGCCATTTCTGCCCCCCCGGGGGCAGATCGGCCTAATATTAGGCTGATCTGCCCCCGGGGGGGCAGAAACCTCTAGGCGCCAGGGCAATTTTTTTTTTGTTTGTTGTTTGTTTTTTTAGAGATGGGGAGCGACCCATCAGGCAAGGGTCGCTCCCCTTGGGGGGCAAATTGTATTTAGGCCATTTCTGCCCCCCTGGGGGCAGAATGGCCGATTTTAGGTCAATCTGCCCCCAGGGGGCAGAAACCACTAGGCACCGGGGATTTGTTTTTTGGCGCCAATGTCACGCAGGGGGAGCGACCCCGTAGGCAAGGGTCGCTCCCGGGGGGGGGGACAAATTTATTTTAGGCCATTTCTGCCCCCCCTGGGGGCAGATCGGCCTATTACTAGGCCGAACTGCCCCCAGGGGGGGGGCAGAACCCTCAGGGCAAATTTTTTTGTTGTGTTTTTTTTTTTTTTTTTTTTTGAGATGGGGAGCGACCCATCAGGCAAGGGTCGCTCCCCTGGGGGGCAAATTGTATTGAGGCCATGTCTGCCCCCCTTGGGTGCAGATTGGCAGATTTTAGGTCAATCTGCCCCCAAGGGGGCAGAAACCACTAGGCACCGGGGATTTGTTTTTTGGCGCCAATGTCACGCAGGGGGAGCGACCCCGTAGGCAAGGGTCGCTCCCGGGGGGGGGGGTGGGGGCTGGGGGGGGATTTATTTTAGGCCATTTCTGCCCCCCCTGGGGGCAGATCGGCCTATTATTAGGCCGAACTGCCCCCAGGGGGGGGGCAGAACCCTCAGGACACCAGGGCAAATTTTGTTGTTGTGTTTTTTTTTTTTGTTTGTTTGTTTTTTTCGACATGGGGAGCGACCCATCAGGCAAGGGTCGCTCCCCTGGGGGGCAAATTGTATTTAGGCCATTTCTGCCCCCCTTGGGGCAGATTGGCCGATTTTAGGTCAATCTGCCCCAAGGGGGCAGAAACCACTAGGCACCGGGGATTTGTTTTTTGGGGCCAATGTCACGCAGGGGGAGCGACCCTGTAGGCAAGGGTCGCTCCCGGGGGGTGGGGGGGGAATTTATTTTAGGCCATTTCGGCCCCCCCGGGGGGGCAGATCGGCCTATTATTAGGCCGAACTGCCCCCAGGGGGGGGGGGCAGAACCCTCTAGACGCCAGGGCAATTTTTTTTTATTTTTTTATTTTTTTTGTTGTTGTTTCTTTTTTTAGAGATGGGGAGCAACCCATCAGGCAAGGGTCGCTCCCCTGGGGGGCAAATTGTATTTAGACCATTTCTGCCCCCCTGGGGGCAGATTGGCCAATTTTAGGTCAATCTGCCCCCAAGGGGGCAGAAACCACTAGGCACCGGGGATTTGTTGTTTGGCACCAATGTCACGCAGGGGGAGCGACCCCGTACGCAAGGGTCGCTCCCGGGGGGGGTGGGGCTGTGGGGGGAATAATTTATTTTAGGCCATTTCTGCCCCCCCTGGGGGCAGATCGGCCTATTATTAGGCCGAAGTGCCCCCAGGGGGGGGGCAGAACCCTCAGAGCACATGGGCAAATTTTTTTGTTGTGTTATTTTTTTTTTTTTTCGAGATGGGGAGCGACCCATCAGGCAAGGGTCGCTCCCCTGGGGGGCAAATTGTATTGAGGCCATTTCTGCCCCTCTTGGGGGCAGATTGGCCGATTTTAGGTCAATCTGCCCCAAGGGGACAGAAACCACTAGGCACCTGGGATTTGTTTTTTGGGGCCAATGTCACGCAGGGGGAGCGACCCCGTAGGCAAGGGTCGCTCCCGGGGGGGTGGGGCTGGGGGGGCAATTTTATTTAGGCCTTTTCTGCCCGCGGGGGGGGGGCAGAAACCTCTAGGCGCCAGGGCAATTTTTTTTTTTTTTTTTTGTGTGTTTTTTTAGAGATGGGGAGCGACCCATCAGGCAAGGGTCGCTCCCCTGGGGGGCAAATTGTATTTAGACAATTTCTGCCCCCCTGGGGGCAGATTGGCCGATTTTAGGTCAATCTGCCCCCAAGGGGGCAGAAACCACTAGGCACCGGGGATTTGTTTTTTGGCGCCAATGTCACGCAGGGGGAGCGACCCCGTAGGCAAGGGTCGCTCCCGGGGGGGGTGGGGGCTGGGGGGGCAAATTTATTTTAGGCCATTTCTGCCCCCCCTGGGGGCAGATCGGCCTATTATTAGGCCAAACTGCCCCCAGGGGGGGGGCAGAACCCTCAGGGCACCAGGGCAAATTTTTTTGTTGTGTTTTTTTTTGTTTGTTTGTTTTTTTCGATATGGGGAGCGACCCATCAGGCAAGGGTCGCTCCCCTGGGGGGCAAATTGTATTTAGGCCATTTCTGCCCCCCTTGGGGGCAGATTGGCCGATTTTAGGTCAATCTGCCCCCAAGGGGGCAGAAACCACTAGGCACCGGGGATTTGTTTTTTGGCGCCAATGTCACGCAGGGGGAGCGACCCCGTAGGCAAGGGTCGCTCCCGGGTGGGGTGGGGGCTGGGGGGGGGGCAAATTTATTTTAGGCCATTTCTGCCCCCCTGGGGGCAGTTCGGCCTATTATTAGGCTGAACTGCCCCCACGGGGGGGCAGAACCCTCAGGGCACCAGGGCAATTTTTTTTGTTGTGTTTTTTTTTTTTTTTTTTTTTTTTTTTCGAGATGGGGAGCGACCCATCAGGCAAGGGTCGCTCCCCTGGGGGGCAAATTGTATTTAGGCCATTTCTGCCCCCCTTGGGGGCAGATTGGCCGATTTTAGGTCAATCTGCCCCCAAGGGGGCAGAAACCACTAGGCACCGGGGATTTGTTTTTTGGCGCCAATGTCACGCAGGGGGAGCGACCCCGTAGGCAAGGGTCGCTCCCGGGGGGGGGGTGGGGGCTGGGGGGGGCAAATTTATTTTAGGACATTTCTGCCCCCCCTGGGGGCAGATCGGCCTTTTATTAGGCCGAACTGCCCCCAGGGGGGGGCAGAACCCTCAGGGCACCAGGGCAAATTTTTTTGTTGTGGTTTTTTTTTGGTTTGTTTGTTTTTTTCGATATGGGGAGCGACCCATCAGGCAAGGGTCGCTCCCCTGGGGGGCAAATTGTATTTAGGCCATTTCTGCCCCCCTTGGGGGCAGATTGGCCGATTTTAGGTCAATCTGCCCCCAAGGGGGCAGAAACCACTAGGCACCGGGGATTTGTTTTTTGGCGCCAATGTCACGCAGGGGGAGCGACCCCGTAGGCAAGGGTCGCTCCCGGGGGGGGTGGGGGCTGGGGGGGGTCAAATTTATTTTAGGCCATTTCTGCCCCCCTGGGGGCAGATCGGCCTATTATTAGGCCGAACTGCCCCCAGGTGGGGGCAGAACCCTCAGGGCACCAGGGCAAATTTTTTTGTTGTGGTTTTTTTTTTGTTTGTTTGTTTTTTTCGAGATGGGGAGCGACCCATCAGGCAAGGGTCGCTCCCCTGGGGGGCAAATTGTATTTAGGCCATTTCTGCCCCCCTTGGGGGCAGATTGGCCGATTTTAGGTCAAT
The DNA here is from genome assembly GCF_031143425.1 of Pleurodeles waltl. Lineage (NCBI taxonomy): Eukaryota > Metazoa > Chordata > Amphibia > Caudata > Salamandridae > Pleurodeles > Pleurodeles waltl. Next base: position 146,342,682 of record NC_090449.1, read on the forward strand.
CTGCCCCCAAGGGGGGCAGAAACCACTAGGCACCGGGGATTTGTTTTTTGGCGCCAATGTCACGCAGGGTGAGCGACCCCGTAGGCAAGGGTCGCTCCCGGGGGGGTGCAAATTTATTTTAGGCCATTTCTGCCCCCCCCCCTCCCGGGGCCGGCTGAGCTAGAGGCCAAACTCCACAGGTAGGCACTTTGCAAAAAACACCTCTGTTTTCTGTGAAAAAATATGTTCTGTCCACGTTGTGTTTTGGGCCATTTCCTTTCGTGGGCGCTAGGCCTACCCACAGAAGTGAGGTACCATTTTTATTGAGAGACTTAGGGGAACGCTGGGTGGAAGGAAATTTGTGGCTCCTATCAGATTCCAGAACTTTCTGCCACAGAAATGTGAGGAACATGTGTTTTTTTAGCCAAATTTTGAGGTTTGCAAAGGATTCTGGGTAACAGAACCTGGTCCGAGCCCCGCAAGTCACCCCTCCTTGGATTCCCCTAGGTCTCTAGTTTTCATAAATGCACAGATTTGGTAGGTTTCCCTAGGTGCCGGCTGAGCTAGAGGCCAAAATCTACAGGTAGGCACTTTGCAAAAAACACCTCTGTTTTTTTCCAAAATTTAGGATGTGTCCACGTTGCGCTTTGGGGTGTTTCCTGTCGCCAGCGCTAGGCCTACCCACGCAAGTGAGGTATCATTTTTATCGGGAGACTTGGGGGAACGCTGGGTGGAAGGAAATTTGTAGCTCCTCTCAGATTCCAGAACTTTCTGCCACAAAAATGTGAGGGACATGTGTTTTTTTAGCCAAATTTTGAGGTTTGCAAAGGATTCTGGGTAACAGAACCTGGTCCGAGCCCCGCAAGTCACCCCTCCTTGGATTCCCCTAGGTCTCTAGTTTTCAGAAAATGCACAGGTTTGGTAGGTTTCCCTAGGTGCCGGCTGAGCTAGAGGCCAAAATCTACAGGTAGGCACTTCGCAAAAAACACCTCTGTTTTTTTCCAAAATTTAGGATGTGTCCACGTTGCGCTTTGGGGTGTTTCCTGTCGCCGGCGCTAGGCCTACCCACGCAAGTGAGGTATCATTTTTATCGGGAGATTTAGGGGAACGCTGGGTGGAAGGAAATTTGTAGCTCCTCTCAGATTCCAGAACTTTCTGCCACAGAAATGTGAGGAACATTTGTTTTTTTAGCCAAATATTGAGGTTTGCAAAGGATTCTGGGTAACAGAACCTGGTCCGAGCCCCGCAAGTCACCCCTCCTTGGATTCCCCTAGGTCTCTAGTTTTCAGAACTGCACAGGTTTGGTAGGTTTCCCTAGGTGCCGGCTGAGCTAGAGGCCAAAATCTACAGGTAGGCACTTCGCAAAAAACACCTCTGTTTTTTTCCAAAATTTAGGATGTGTCCACGTTGCGCTTTGGGGTGTTTCCTGTCGCCGGCGCTAGGCCTACCCACGCAAGTGAGGTATCATTTTTATCGGGAGACTTGGGGGAACGCTGGGTGGAAGGAAATTTGTAGCTCCTCTCAGATTCCAGAACTTTCTGCCACAGAAATGTGAGGAACATGTGTTTTTTTAGCCAAATTTTGAGGTTTTGCAAAGGATTCTGGGTAACAGAACCTGGTCCGAGCCCCGCAAGTCACCCCTCCTTGGATTCCCCTAGGTCTCTAGTTTTCAGAAATGCACAGGTTTGGTAGGTTTCCCTAGGTGCCGGCTGAGCTAGAGGCCAAAATCTACAGGTAGGCACTTTGCAAAAAACACCTCTGTTTTTTTTCCAAAATTTAGGATGTGTCCACGTTGCGCTTTGGGGTGTTTCCTGTCGCCGGCGCTAGGCCTACCCACGCAAGTGAGGTATCATTTTTATCGGGAGACTTGGGGGAACGCTGGGTGGAAGGAAATTTGTAGCTCCTCTCAGATTCCAGGACTTTCTGCCACAGAAATGTGAGGGACATGTGTTTTTTTTGCCAAATTTTGAGGTTTGCAAAGGATTCTGGGTAACAGAACCTGGTCCGAGCCCCGCAAGTCAGCCCTCCTTGGATTCCCCTAGGTCTCTAGTTTTCAGAAATGCACAGGTTTGGTAGGTGTCCCTAGGTGCCGGCTGAGCTAGAGGCCAAAATCTACAGGTAGGCACTTCGCAAAAAATACCTCTGTTTTTTCCCAAAATTTAGGATGTGTCCACGTTGCGCTTTGGGGTGTTTCCTGTCGCCGCCCCTAGGCCTACCCACGCAAGTGAGGTATCATTTTTATCGGGAGACTTGAGGGAACGCTGGGTGGAAGGAAATTTGTAGCTCCTCTCAGATTCCAGAACTTTCTGCCACAGAAATGTGAGGGACATGTGTTTTTTTAGCCAAATTTTGAGGTTTGCAAAGGATTCTGGGTAACAGAACCTGGTCCGAGCCCCGCAAGTCAGCCCTCCTTGGATTACCCTAGATCTCTAGTTTTCAGAAATGCACAGGTTTGGTAGGTTTTCCTAGGTGCCGGCTGAGCTAGAGGCCAAAATCTACAGGTAGGCACTTCGCAAAAAAAACCTCTGTTTTTTGTCCAAAATTTAGGATGTGTCCACGTTGCGCTTTGGGATGTTTCCTGTCGCCGGCGCTAGGCCTACCCACGCAGGTGAGGTATCATTTTTATCGGGAGACTTGGGGGAACGCTGGGTGGAAGGAAATTTGTAGCTCCTCTCAGATTCCAGAACTTTCTGCCACAGAAATGTGAGTGACATGTGTTTTTTTAGCCAAATTTTGAGGTTTACAAAGGATTCTGGGTAACAGAACCTGGACCGAGCCCCGCAAGTCAGCCCTCCTTGGATTCCCCTAGGTCTCTAGTTTTCAGAAATGCACAGGTTTGGTAGGTTTCCCTAGGTGCCGGCTGAGCTAGAGGCCAAAATCTACAGGTAGGCACTTCGCAAAAAACACCTCTGTTTTTTCCCAAAATTTAGGATGTGTCCATGTTGCGCTTTGGGGTGTTTCCTGTCGCCGGCACTAGGCCTACCCACGCAAGTGAGGTATCATTTTTATCGGGAGACTTGGGGGAACGCTGGGTGGAAGGAAATTTGTAGCTCCTCTCAGATTCCAGAACTTTCTGCCACAAAAATGTGAGGAACATGTGTTTTTTTAGCCAAATTTTGAGGTTTGCAAAGGATTCTGGGTAACAGAACCTGGTCCGAGCCCTGCAAGTCACCCCTCCTTGGATTCCCCTAGGTCTCTAGTTTTCAGAACTGCACAGGTTTGGTAGGTTTCTCTAGGTGCCGGCTGAGCTAGATGCCAAAATCTACAGGTAGGCACTTCGCAAAAAACACCTCTGTTTTTTTCCAAAATTTAGGATGTGTCCACGTTGCGCTTTGGGGTGTTTCCTGTCGCCGGCGCTAGGCCTACCCACGCAAGTGAGGTATCATTTTTATCGGGAGACTTGGGGGAACGCTGGGTGGAAGGAAATTTGTAGCTCCTCTCAGATTCCAGAACTTTCTGCCACAGAAATGTGAGGAACATGTGTTTTTTTAGCCAAATTTTGAGGTTTACAAAGGATTCTCGGTAACAGAACCTGGTCCGAGCCCCGCAAGTCACCCCTCCTTGGATTCCCCTAGGTCTCTAGTTTTCAGAAATGCACAGGTTTGGTAGGTTTCCCTAGGTGCCGGCTGAGCTAGAGGCCAAAATCTACAGGTAGGCACTTCGCAAAAAACACCTCTGTTTTTTTCCAAAATTTAGGATGTGTCCACGTTGCGCTTTGGGGTGTTTCCTGCCGCCGGCGCTAGGCCTACCCACGCAAGTGAGGTATCATTTTTATCGGGAGACTTGGGGGAACGCTGGGTGGAAGGAAATTTGTAGCTCCTCTCAGATTCCAGAACTTTCTGCCACAGAAATGTGAGGGACATGTGTTTTTTTTGCCAAATTTTGAGGTTTGCAAAGGATTCTGGGTAACAGAACCTGGTCCGAGCCCCGCAAGTCAGCCCTCCTTGGATTCCCCTAGGTCTCTAGTTTTCAGAAATGCACAGGTTTGGTAGGTGTCCCTAGGTGCCGGCTGAGCTAGAGGCCAAAATCTACAGGTAGGCACTTCGCAAAAAACACCTCTGTTTTTTCCCAAAATTTAGGATGTGTCCACGTTGCGCTTTGGGGTGTTTCCTGTCGCCGTCGCTAGGCCTACCCACGCAAGTGAGGTATCATTTTTATCGGGAGACTTGGGGGAACGCTGGGTGGAAGGAAATTCGTAGCTCCTCTTAGATTCCAGAACTTTCTGCCACAGAAATGTGAGGAACATGTGTTTTTTTAGCCAAATTTTGAGGTTTGCAAAGGATTCTGGGTAACAGAACCTGGTCCGAGCCCCGCAAGTCAGCCCTCCTTGGATTCCCCTAGGTCTCTAGTTTTCAGAAATGCACAGGTTTGGTAGGTTTCCCTAGGTGCCGGCTGAGCTAGAGGCCAAAATCTACAGGTAGGCACTTCGCAAAAAACACCTCTGTTTTTTTCCAAAATTTAGGATGTGTCCACGTTGCGCTTTGGGCTGTTTCCTGTCGGCGGCGCTAGGCCTACCCACGCAAGTGAGGTATCATTTTTATCGGGAGACTTGGGGGAACTCTGGGTGGAAGGAAATTTGTAGCTCCTCTCAGATTCCAGAACTTTCTGCCACAGAAATGTGAGGAACATGTGTTTTTTTAGCCAAATTTTGAGGTTTGCAAAGGATTCTGGGTAACAGAACCTGGTCCGAGCCCCGCAAGTCACCCCTCCTTGGATTCCCCTATGTCTCTAGTTTTCAGAAATGCACAGGTTTGGTAGGTTTCCCTAGGTGCCGGCTGAGCTAGAGGCCAAAATCTACAGGTAGGCACTTCGCAAAAAACACCTCTGTTTTTTCCCAAAATTTAGGATGTGTCCACGTTGCGCTTTGGGTTGTTTCCTGTCGCCGGCGCTAGGCCTACCCACGCAAGTGAGGTATCATTTTTATCGGGAGACTTGGGGGAACCCTGGGTGGAAGGAAACTTGTAGCTCCTCTCAGATTCCAGAACTTTCTGCCACAGAAATGTGAGGAACATGTGTTTTTTTAGCCAAATTTTGAGGTTTGCAAAGGATTCTGGGTAACAGAACCTGGTCCGAGCCCCGCAAGTCACCCCTCCTTGGATTCCCCTAGGTCTCTAGTTTTCAGAAATGCACAGGTTTGGTAGCTTTCCCTAGGTGCCGGCTGAGCTAGAGGCCAAAATCTACAGGTAGGCACTTCACAAAAAACACCTCTGTTTTTTTCCAAAATTTAGGATGTGTCCACGTTGCGCTTTGGGGTGTTTCCTGTCGCCGGCGCTAGGCCTACCCACGCAAGTGAGGTATCATTTTTATCGGGAGACTTGGGGGAACGCTGGGTGGAAGGAAATTTGTAGCTCCTCTCAGATTCCAGAACTTTCTGCCACAGAAATTTGAGGAACATGTGTTTTTTTAGCCAAATTTTGAGGTTTGCAAAGGATTCTGGGTAACAGAACCTGGTCCGAGCCCCGCAAGTCACCCCTCCTTGGATTCCCCTAGGTCTCTAGTTTTCAGAAATGCACAGGTTTGGTAGGTTTCCCTAGGTGCCGGCTGAGCTAGAGGCCAAAATCTACAGGTAGGCACTTTGCAAAAAACACCTCTGTTTTTTTCCAAAATTTAGGATGTGTCCACGTTGCGCTTTGGGGTGTTTCCTGTCGCCGGCGCTAGGCCTACCCACGCAAGTGAGGTATCATTTTTATCGGGAGACTTGGGGGAACATAGATTAGCAAAACAAGTGCTATTGCCCCATGTCTTTCTCTACATTTTTTCCTTCCAAATATAGGAGAGTGTGTAAAAAAGACATCTATTTGAGAAATTCCCTATAATTCACATGCTTGTATGGTCACCCCGGAATTCAGAGATGTGCAAATAACCACTGCTCCTCAGCACCTTATCTTGTGCCCTTTTTGGAAATGCAAAGGTTTTCTTGATAGCAATTTTTTACTCTTTATATTTCAGCAAATGAATTGCTGTATACCCGGTATAGAATGAAAACGCACGTCAGGGTGCAGCTCATTTATTGGCTCTGGGTTCCTTGGGTTCTTGATGAACCTACAAGCCCTATATATCCCCGCAACCAGAGGAGTCCAGCAGACGTAACGGTATATTGCTTTCGATAATCTGACATTGCAGGGAAAAGTTACAGAGTAAAACGTAGAGAAACATTTATGTTTTTTTCACCTCAATTTCAATATTTTTCTTTTTCAGTTGTTATTTTCTGTAGGAAACCCTTGTAGGATCTACACAAATGACCCCTTGCTGAATTCAGAATTTTGTCTACTTTTCAGAAATGGTTAGGTTTTTGGGATCCAGCATTGGTTTCATGCCCATTCCTGTCACTGACTGGAAGGAGGCTGAAAGCACAAAAAATTGCAAAAATGGGGTATGCCCCAGTAAAATGCCAAAATTGTGTTGAAAAATTGGGTTTTCTGATTCAAGTCTGCCTGTTCCTGAAAGCTAGGAAGCTGCTGAGTTTAGCACTGCAAACCCTTTGTTGATGCCATTTTCAGGGGGAAATCCACAAGCCTTCTTCTGCAGCCACTTTTTCCAATTTTTTTGAAAAAAACGAAATTTTCACTGTATTTTGGCCAATTTCTTGGCCTCCTTCAAGGGAACCCACAAAGTCTGGGTACCTCTAGAATCCCTAGGATGTTGGAAAAAAATGACGCAAATTTGGCTTGGTTAGCTTATGTGGACAAAAAGTTATGAGGGCCTAAGCGCGAACTGCCCCAAATAGGCAAAAAAAGGCCTGGCACAGGAGGGGGAAAAGGCCTGGCAGCGAAGGGGTTAATAAGTAAACTTACAAGGAGACGCATTTAGGTCGACAAACCTTTGGACCCCGTTTGGGGACTTCCCAGTACGAAATATTTTCTTGGCATCATCAATCAATAGATCAATATCCAATCAATAATGACAATCACTAATCAATAAACAATCAATAAGAAACAATAATTGAACACGCCATGACTTTTCAGTTATGAATAACCACACCAGTTTAGTTAAGTGTTAGGATGTTTATTTCCCTATTAGTAACAATCTAATATCATGTTGGTTAATCTCAATATCAATAAACCACATCAGAAGCACTCCTAATTAGCAATCAGAGCACAACTTAATCAATGCATAGATTATATTCATTCAATATTTAGGCACATCATTAATATGAATCAACTTAGCAGAGTCTCATCAGTACATGAATCAACAAAGCAAGAACTCAGTCATTTGTCTATTTGCATAAGATATTAGTGAACACCTTAACTAGACTCAAATTAGCATTAGCATGTTGGGCTTCATGCAAAACATTTTAGTGAACACGAAAAGAAAACATCTATACTAAGGCCTCTAAGGCCTCTTAAAATAGCAGTTGGTACCTAGAAGGAAAAGGCAAATAGACAATCACAATTTGCATCAGATAGTTACCAATCCACAGATCAGCAAGCAGCGTCAGTCTTCGTCCTCAGAATATCAGTTCAACAGCATCAGCAGAGTTAGAATGGGACAAAGTCTCCAAACAGCATAGTTAGGAACATATTACTTCCCTCAGATAGAGGAGAAGATAATATCAAGCGAAAGGTGGGCAGAGAATGGTTGGGTGATAGGACAACTAAAAGACTAAAGTATGGGTTTGGAGTGTCCGGAAAATGGCAAATGGCAAAAGTCTTATGGCGAAAGGAATGGCAAAAATGGCTGGTTTCTTCTTGGGTCATGCCATTAAATCAAAACTGTCTAACTATTCCCTAATTCCTCATTGGATAATATTTGGTGCATCATTATCTCTGTCCAATAATTTGGTAAGCACCTTGCTAGAACTTTCCACAGTTCACAGTTCCCATGTCACGGATTAGTCCATGTTATTGACGTCTTCAACGGTTGGAATGGCAGGTAGAAAATGTTACACTTTGTGCTCCAGTCAGTGTCTTCATTGTCTTCTCCTAGGAAAGTTAACCTTGCACCTGTTACGAATTACACTGTTGCATCTAGCAAGAACATCGCCTTGAGCAAGCCGGTTCTCATGAGAAAGAATTTACTACGGCTACACACATATAACTCCTGGAAAAGTACAACTTTGTGCCCTTCAGGGAAAACAGCACACTACACGTTAGAAAATGCAATTCAAGATGAGGCCAGGCAGCTAGGTCCAAGCCCTTGCTCAGTTAAAGCCCTTTTTGTTTAATGAAGCAAACTCTTAACACGTAACCCTAATTATGATATACTAATACAAATTCAAAACATTATTGCATAATAATTCAGAATTAATAAGCCTTTTCATTAGTCTTCGTATTCATTGGTTGCCACTCCCCGTGGGCACATTTCAAACGCGTGCATTAATTTCCAATGTTAACACATTTTCTATGCGGCTTCATCACACAATATATTGCAAGTTTTCGTATTAATATTGCTTTTAAAAGACACACTCCAACACTCTCTGTGACTGTCTCCCATTTTATGCTTTAGGGGCTGAAGAGACCATTTCCATAAAATATAATGGATTTTGTGGATGAACAGTGGGCTTAGAACTCTTGTATCATGTTTCCAAAGATGAGACCTGAAATCTCATGGCATCTCGCCCTTTTGCTCCTTCTCCACCTTCTTCACAGATTACACCTTGGGCCTGATCAGAGATTGTAAAGGAAGTCCTGAATCCAGAGGAGATTTCATCCACAGAAAGTAATAAGGCCCAAAGTTGACCCATTACTAGCTGTGTCTCAATTCTAAAATACGTGAATTGGTGGAACCTCCTCTGTCGAGTCCCCCAAAGTTTGGAGCTCAAAAGCCTGCTTCAGTAATAGAAATTGACAATCACCTAAAATTCCAGTATGCTTCAGCACATGGGTCTTCCCATCATCATAATGAAATAATGCAGATTATGGCCCTCAAGACCGCCGAAGCCGCGGGCGCCAACATACTGCCATTGCTGGCGGTATGTTTGATGCCCTATTATGACATTTCCGCTGGGCCAGCGGACGGAAACAGCGTTTCCACCTGCTGGCCCAGCGGAAAAGTCACCACAACATGGAAGCTGGCTTGTAATCGCAGCACCTGTTGTGCATTCCACTGCCTGTAATTCAGGCAGTGGGATGCTCGATGGGGCTGTGCATGAGGGCCCCTGCAGTATCCAGGCCAAGTGCATGGGCACTGCAGGGGCCCCCAGGGGCCTCCAGAGTCTCCCATACTGCCAGCCTTTCCATGGATTACAACCGCCAGGACCACCAGGATGCAGGCTGGCAGCAGCCTGGCGGCATCGGCGGTATTACCGTCACGGGTCCGCCACAGTCATAATGTGGCAGTAAGTACCACCAGCTTGTTGGCGGTACTACCGCCACATTATCGCCACCCGCTGGGGTCATAATGACACCCTATGTTCATAAAATTTGGCAAGTAGATAGGCACTGCAGTGTTTGTTCTCCCACTCCATGCAACTCTTCAGGACTTACAGGATGCGATGTATGTCACAGCATGTTTTGAGCATGTCTTTGAACTTCCTGCACCGCACTCATCATCTCCGACATATGCCTCAGCTCATGCAACACCCTTCCAATCACACACTCCGAAAGGGAGAGAATCGTGTTACTCCGTCAATGTAAAAAAATATCAATGAAAGCCTTTGAAAGTATTTTTGAATGAAAATGAGTAAGAGGTTATTCAATCCCAACTAGAGGTTCCTATGGGCTTCAGGTTTTAGGGGGGCCAACGGGAAAGATGTTTGAAGCAATTATGATTTTTTAGAAAACACGAGATTGGTAAGACCTAAAAATGGGCTATACTACAGGAAGCTGGAGGAAGCTTCACACAACTTTTCTCTGTCAAAGAGTGCGCTTATTGCTTTAAATGCCAGCCACTTTTGTGTAAATTTGACCGAGTGATGATTCAGCAGGAAATTAGATGTTATTTCAAAACAATATTGATCAATGTTGAAATGTCAAGTAAGATTCACACAGTAAGGTTATGCCAACGGATGCAAGCAGAAGGCACCTTATGAAATAGTGCATCAAGGTCGTTGTGCCTATTATTACTCAACCAAAGTACGCCTGTTGCGAGAGGCGGGTGGGGGGAGAAAATGCAAGTGAAAGAGAAATTAGGAGAAAGAGAGAAAGACAGCAGGCGAAAGAAAACGTAGTGAAAAGAGAGAGAGAGAGAGACTGAAGAAAGAGGGAGAAAAACATAGTAATGATGGAGGGGTCTTTTTGCATGGACACTTAAGATGTCACTGTTCACCAATGCGATAAAATGAGGCTCATCTAGCAATAATGCACTAATGTTAATATGCAATAATTACTTCAAAAACACACTTAGGGCCAGATGTATCAAGAATCCACTTTGGGATTCTATAATAGCGAATTTTAAGAAATCGCTATTTCAGAGTGGCAAAATGGTATGTATCATATTTGTGATTCGGTAATAGCGATTTCTTAAAAATCGCAAATGCTATTACCGAATCGCAAATAGTGATTCTGAGCCCATTCGCACCTATGGGCCTGTAGGCCCATATTTGTGAATTATTTGCATTTCCAAAATTGCGAATTCCTAACTGGAATTTGCATTTTAGGAAATGCAAAACCTCATGGTGCTGGGGGACTAAGGCTCTCTCTGCTGCACCCCCCAAAAAAATGTAAGGACATTTAAGGCGCACACATGTCAAAGGGGCATGTGTGTGTTACATGTCAATTTTAAAAATGCATTTTTAATGCATTTTTTTAATTTGCACATGGTTACCACCAAGTTGTATTTGGTGGTAAATTGTGATTCCTTACTGCCCAATTCGCATTAAGGAAGAGTTTGATACATGTGCTTAAGAAATGGCGAATAAGGATTCCACATTTGCAATTTCTTATTTAGAGAATCGCAATTTGCGATTCTCAAAACGGGGTCACAATTTTAAGGAATCGCTATTTTAGCGATTCCTTAAAATTGCATAGCAAATGCCTTTCATACATAATGAAAGGCATTTTTGCATTCGCAAACGGCCATTCGCACCGTTTGCGAATGCAAAAACGATTGATACATCTGGCCCAAAGAATCTAAGAATTCAAACAATTTACTAATATATTTAATAAGGGCTTTTCCCCAGATGTCCTGTCTTTTATTGATTTGCTTTTACTTTCCAGATGAATTTGAAATGAAAATACTTTTATTGTTAAAGTGCACAGGCTTTGGTGGTAGAGAGAATTTCGTTGCAGCATGTTCTATGCTTTTTGGTGACTGCTGATTTAAAGCTGAACATGGGTGAAAGTGAGTAATGAAGGGCTTCTCTGCAGCAACCACTGGTCTTCACTCACCAAGGCTTATTCGCCTATTTGTTTCATTTTCATTTGCCTGCTGGCCAAAATCCATAAAAACCTGTACCCTATTTGTAACATACCTAATGGGAGAAATGTAAAATTAAGCCTGGTAAGGAACAAAGATAAGAGTTATTTCTCCCTGTATCTATTGATTTTATTGACGAACTATGGTACCTGTGAGTTGCCAAAGTACAGGAAGCAGTGCACAAGGGTTATCCCAAGGAATGATGAATGCGGACTCATTTTTCACAGCATCATATTAATAAATCATAGTGTGGTGCAGCATGTGTTTCAGAAATCAGGGCCAGATTTGTTTAATATTTGATGCTTCCCACAGCCTCACATCTTTCGAGATGTGTCAAGTGGGTAAACTAAAAGGCATGTTTATTTAAAGATATGATGGGGTTTCACAACAACAGGATCTCTCTCAAAACTCTACATCTCCAGTTCTCGTTTCAGTATTTTTCATTCATGAGCTCAGCTGTGGTTCCAGAACCGGTGATCTGGGCCTTCATTAAGGAAAATTGACCACTTGCATAATTTGTGTTGGTGTTTCCTAAGAGGAAATGTATTATCGCATAAAATATTCCAGTCTTCATTGAGAAAGGGGGTGTAGAAAAGCAGACCGAGCTGACTCTTCTAGCGCCTGCAAGGTCACTTCTATGCAGTGCACCACGGAAGAGCTGGACACAGACATGTAAACTGGGCAGAGAACCTCTTTGTGGTATGATATTGTGAATTTGTGCTCTTTGTTAACCCACTCTCAAATGAGTGGCTGAGATTACCCAAGATCCTTCAACCACCCAATGGGTGTCAAAGCTGTTGCACCTGCCTGCAGCACCCATGCCTGATGTACCCGTTGACGTCAATTCATCAAAATGCCAGGGGTGGGGGAAGTGACATCATGTGCCATTACATCGTTACTATCACACACACAGGCTTACACAAACACACATTCACTCACACACACACTCTCTTGTCATAAATACACTCTCACCCGCAAGCATGCACACAAGATCCATTTAAAAGTGATTTTTACTTACCTCAGCTACCAAGGAGGGTCATATTCCATCTAGCTGTTCTCCGTTTTATATTACACTAATAGTGACTAGTATATTATATATTATTCACTATTAGTGTAATTAAAAAAGCCTGGTTGAAATCAAGGAAGTGGAACCTCAAGCAGCGTCCATTAGGACCAGCTGGCCCTGTGTTCCTGGCACTGATTTTGCCACCTGTGAGGCCCAGGGTCGCAGAGGTGGTGGCAGGGGTTGCACGGGACAAGCTGGGGGGTCGCAGCTGCGACCCCTAAATGACGTCCATGGATGTACCTAATTAGACCAGCACTGTGCTGTTCTTATTCTGTGCTGCGTGCACCCTTGCATACTTTAACATTGTATCCTGAGGTCAGGTGGTGAAAGGGGCTGATATGACATTTGTATTGAAGTCTGGATTACATTTCAGCCCATCTGCTCTGCACATACGTAGTGTAATCAGAACATACGGAGCTCAGCGACTTTGAGTGTTCCATAGTGGGCGGAGATTACTTCTGCCATGTCTGCCACTCAGTGATAGTCTCCGCCCATTTACACAATGAGGGCTCTGACCTGTAAATGGCACATTATGGCCTCCTCAAGGTGCGGTGTTAACTCAACCCGAATGTACTTGTAACCTATGCACGGTTAGGTCATGGTTATTTATGATCGGATTTATTTGTTCAAGAGATGCCAATGAAAGTACATTCAGCCCAGTAACGTGATTTATAGCAACTGGACTAATACACGTTCACAAATGAATTGCCACAGTGCAAAGGTTACATTGGTACAGTGAATTTGGTAGGATGTGACCAGTTCACTACTGCATACTGCTGGCACAATAACTTAATACAGGCTCTGCTAATAGTCACACCCTTCTCCTATGCGATTGTACCTTACTGCACGAATTTAACCCCTTGAATCCGGGCTTTTGTTAAATATCTGTTTCTAAACAATTACAGGTGAAATGAGCCATGGCTTAAGCCGTACGGGCAGATGTGCAGAATGGAATATGCTGCTTATTACCACTACTGAGAGAGGAGAGTAGCATCGCCATGCCCCCCAACATTCAACCATGGGGGTGACTAGCGGACCACACGCTGCGCTTCTGTACATGCACTAGTTATACCATGCGACTGCAATTATGAAATATGATTTGATGTCATGCACGGATGACCAGGATCACCGAGACAGTCCATACTATTATGACTTCATTTTACTGACACCACATCCTTGAGACACTCCTGCTTGCCACTGCATATTCAGCAATATGTCAAGCATGTGTGTGCCTTAATTGTTCATTCATACATTTACTGCTTTGTCTTACCACTTTTGCCGATAGATGTGTCCATACATGCATACCCTGTGCTAGGATATACTTTGAAGGTGTGTGTGCAGACCTTCCCTCGCACCCTGACATCGCATTCTGTGGTGATCTCTCTGTCGAGGCTTCTCTTACCGAAGGACCTCAAATATAGGCCGCTTGGGCTGACAGCTGCTTCCCTGGCTAGCTCCGTCATGCCCCTGGTACTGCCCTTACCACCCCTGGTCTCGGAGTCATGAAGGAAGTGGATGGAGCAGAAAGCAAGCAGAGCCCTCTTTACCCTCGGTATCTGCCACTTACCTGTTCTTATCCCCTTGGCAAGAAGTGCAACACTTTTGAGGGATAAAGGATCTAACAATGGGTCAACCCTTTGATGCCATTTGTGTTCAAAGGGTGATATTCGTGTCATTTTGATGAATCGGCAGCCATGTTTTTACCAGATGTGGATGCTAGATTTGAAAAATGGTGAGGCAGAACACCATAGACCAGCTGCGACCCCTGGCTTGCCTCTTGCGACAACTGGAACTGCATTTGCGAACCCTGGCCTGGTGAGGGGGGAGGCAAAATCAGTGCCAGGAACAGCTCATACTTATGGACATCGGTTGGGGCTCCAATTTCGATGCTTTGTCAATGCTTTATTATATTCATAGTGGATATTAATATTCACTATTATCTTAATGGCAGCTGAGGTAAGTAGCACATGCTTTTAAATGTATGTCGTGTGCAGGTGAGGGCTCATTTATGTGACAGAGAATGTGTGTGTGTGTGATTTTTTATGTATGTGTAAGCATGTGTGTCTGTGTGTGTGTGTGTGTAAAGGTCACATGGCATGTGATGTCACTTCCGCTACCCCTGGCCTTTTAGTGAAATTACATTCATGCAGAACAAGTGACTGAGCCCGAACAGAAGAAATAGGTGAATGTGGCGTTCTCTGACCATAAAGCTTTTGGAAAAAAAATATTCAAAAGGTGCATTCATAGAATACATTTAAAGATAAAATGTAACCACAAAACGTCTAAACAAATGTCAAGTAAAAAACGTTAGAATCTAACCAAAAGATATTCCAGGCATCATACCCAATGGGCATGTTTTCCAAATGCCCTAAATCCACCAAGCCAAGAACTCACCCACCTCAAACAGGTATTGATTAAGGTCATGTCAAGTGGCCAGATCCCTTGTGGTCGTCAACAGGGTTTCTTGAGTATCTTTGGGACCCTGCCACCCACACTACCTTTTACTTATCATCTTTGTGACTCATGACAAAAAACCCTATTTTTCTCAACGCATTTCCATTTCAGCTGTTTATCAAAGGATTGCATCAGAACTATAAAACCCAAGACAAGGACTATGTCTACATTTTAAGTGATGAAAGCACAGTTTATGGCTCAATTTATCCCTTCACTTCTCTGCCTGACTCACCAAGATACCTGCTTATTTATCTCTCTTCAATTGATTTTTACTTTGCACAGAGTGCAATGCTACTCTTCCACTTTTCTAATCCCTATAAATAACAGCTATTTTATAAAAAATCCTATAATGTCAAAAACAAGCATTGGCAAAGTCAATAGGTCTCGCCCACACATTGCTTTGGCAATGTGTTTTACCATGTTAAACACCAGTGTGGCTGCTGTCCAACATGACTAAAAGTTAGTGGCGTGGAGTATCAGAGTGGAGTGGGGAAGTAGAGTGTTGTAAAGTGGATTTGTTGGAGTGTCAGTGGGTGGAGTAGGGGGAGTACAGTGTCTTAGAGTTGAGTAGAGGGGAGTAGAGTTCAGTGGTTCAGTGGCACAGAGTTTCATAGAGTGGAGTGGGGTGGAAAAGAGTGGTGTGGGTTGAACTTAATAGAGGTAGTGGGGTGGATTGGATTGGAATGGATTGGATCACAGTAGAGTGGAGTAGATTGGACTGGGGTAGAGTGGGGTGGATTGATTGGGGTGGGGTGGATTGGTGTGGGGTGGAGGGGATTGACATGGGGTGAGGTGGATTGGATTGAGGTGGATTAGATTGGATTGGGGTAGGTGGTTTAGATTGGAGTGATAGCGGTGGGTGGAATGGATTGGACTGGAGTGGGATGGACTGGGTTGGAGTGGGGTGGATTTGATTTAGTGGAGTGGAGTGGATTCAACGTAAGTGGGGTGGATTGGATTGGAGTGGGCTTGGGTGTGGTGAATTGGAGTGGGGTGGATTCGGTTGGAGTGGGGTGGATTGGGTTGGAGTGGGGTGGGCTGGATGGATTGGATTTGAGTGGGGTGGACTGAACTGGGATGGGGTGGTGTGGATTGGACTGGGATAGAGTGGGGTGGATTGGAGAGGGGTGAGGATGAGTGGGTGGATTGGTTTGGAGTGGGTGGATTGGAATGGGATGGGTGGATTTGATTGGGATGTGGTGGGCTCCAATGGGATGGATTGGGTTGGGGTGGAGTGGGGTGGATTGGATTGGAGTGGGGAGTGTTGGATTTTATTGGGGCAGCTTGGATTTTTGTGGATTGGTGCAGGGTGGATTGGAGTGGGATGGATTGCATTGAGGTGGTGTGGACTGGATTGTAGTGGGGTGGATTGCATTGAATTGGATTGGAGTGGGGTGAATTGGGTTGGAGTGTGGTGGATTGGATTCAAGTTGGTGGGCTGGATGGATTGGATTGGAGTAGATTGGACTGAAATGGGGTGGGTGGGGTGGAGTGGATTGTATTGGGGTAGAGTGGGTTGGATTGGAATAGAGTGGGTGGATTGGAGTAGAGTGTGGTGGATTGGAGTGAGTAGGGTGGATTTGAGTGGGTGGGGTGGATTGGAGTGGGGTGGATTGAAATGGGGTGGGGTGGATTGGATTGGGTGTGGTGGGCTGCAGTGGGATGGGCTGGATTGTAGTGGGGTGGATTGGACTGGAGTGGGGTGTGTTGGATAGGATTGGGGTGGATTGGAGTGGGGGGGTTGAAGTGGGGTGGATTGCATTGAGGTGGGATATATTGGAGTGGGGTGGATGGATGGATTGATTAATCACTCCAACCCAGAGAGTCCACCTCCCTCCATTCCGCTCTGAAGCCACCAAGATCATCTGCGGCATACCCCAGGGGTCGTCCCTCAGCCCGACCCTCTTTAACGTTTACATGGCTCCGCGCGCAAACATCGTCTGATCACACAACCTCAACATCATCTCATACACTGATGACACCCAGCTGATCCTCTCCCTCACCAAGGACCCTGCCACGGCCAAAACCAACCTTCACGAAGGAATGAAGGCCATTGCGAATGGATGAAGAACAGCTGCCTGAAACTGAATTCTGACAAAACTGAGGTCCTCATCCTCGGTTCCAACCCCTCCGCCTGGGATGACTCCTGGAGGCCTGCCACACCTGGAGCCAACACCCACCAACCACGCATGCAACCTGGGGTACATCCTGGATGCATCGCTATCAATGACCCATCAAGTCAACGCTGTCTCTTCCTCTTGCTGCAACACCCTCTGCATGCTTCGGAAGATCTACAAATGGATCCCCACCCAAACCAGAAGGACGGTCACCTAAGCCCTCGTAAGCAGCAGAATGGACTACAGCAACGCCCTCTACGCAGGAACCATGGCCAAGCTCCAGAAAAGACTGCAACGCATACAGAACACCTCTGCACGCCTGATCCTGGACATCCCCCGCCACAGCCCACCTGAGAGACCTGCACTGGCTCCCCATCAACAAGAGAATCACGTTCAAGCTCCTCACCCACGCTCACAAAGCACTGCACAACACTGGACCAGAATACCTCAAAAGACGACTCTCCTTCTACACCCGGACCCCCTGGAGTGGGGTGGATTAGATCAGGTGGATCAGATTGGGGTGGATCAGATTGGTGTGAGGTGGATTGAACTGAGTGGGTGGACTGGATTGGGTAGGGTCGATTGAGGTAGGATGGATTGGGTTGAGTGTGGTGGATTGGAATGGGGTGGATGGGATAGGGATGAGGTGGATGGATTGAGGATGGGTGGATTGGATTGGGGTAGGGTCGAATGGAGTGGGGTAGTGGAATGGGGTGGATTGGAGTGAAGTGGATTGGAGTGGGGTGGATTTGATTGTGTGGAGTGGATTAACTGGAGAGGAGTAGACTGGATTGGAGTGAGGTAGATTAAGGTTGTTTGGAGTGGGGTGAATTGAACTTGAGTAGAGTGGATTAATTTGGAATGGATTGGACTGGAGTGGGATGGATTAAAGTGGATTGGATTGGAGTGAGGTGGAGTGGGTAGCAGTGGACTTGATTGGAGTGGGTTGGATTGGTTGGATTCGAGTTGTGGGTCTATTGGAGTAGGGCGGGTTGGAGTGGAGTGGGGTGAGATGGATTGGGGTGGGGTGGGTTGGATTGGAGTTGGTTGGATCAGACTGGAGTGGGGTGGATTGGACTGGAGTGCAGTGGGGGAGTGTGGTGGATTGCATTGGGGTGTGGTGTATTGGATTGGAGTGGGGTGAAATCTGGTGAATTGGAGTCGGGTGAATTGAGATGGTGTACGGTGGACTGGATTGGAGTAGGGTGAATTGGACTGGGGCAGGTTATTTTGGATTGGAGTGGGTTGTTTGGGATTCGAGTGGGGCAGGGTGGAGTGGGGCAGGTTGGAGTGGGTAGGTTGGAGTGGGGCAGAGTGTTTTGGATTGGAGTGGGGTGTTTTTGAGTGGGATAGATTGTTTTGGAGTGTAGTGGGGCAGAATAGAGTGGGGCACATTGTTTTTGATTGGAGTTTGGCAGACTGGAGTGTGCTAGATTTGAGTGGAGCAGATTGTATTAGGGTGGACTGGAGTGGGGTGGATTGGATTGCAGTGGTGGATTGGATTGCATTGGTGTGTGGTGGGTTGGATGGGAGCGGTGTGGATTGCAATGGGGTGAATTAGAATGGAGTGGGGTGGACTGGATTGGAGTGAGGTGGATTGGTTTCTAGTGGGGCATATTGTTTTGGAGTGGAGTGGGGCAGACTGGAGTGGGGCGGATTGTTTTGGATTAAACTGGGGCTGATTGGAGTGAGGAGGATTGGTGTGGTGCAGATTGTTTTGAATTAGAGTGGGGCAGATCTCTTAGGATTGCAGAGGGCCTGATTTTTTTTGATTGGAGTGCAGAGGATTGCAGTGGGGAAGATTATTTTGGATTGGGCAGATTCTTTTGGATTAGAGTGGGGCAGATTGTTTTAGATTGTAGTGGGGCAGATTGTTTTGGATTGTAGTGGGGCAGATTGATTTGGACTTGTGTAGATTGTTTTTGATTGGAGTGGGGTGAACAGGAGTGGGGCTGATAAAATAGGGGTGGGTTGAGAGGATCGGAGTCGGGTGGCTTGGAGTGGATTGGGGTGGGTGTATTTCGTTAGTGGGAGGTGGGGTGGATTGGGGTGGTTTGCAGTGGGGTGGATTAGAATGGGTGGATTGGGGTGTACTGTACCCATTATGTGTTAAAGCATCATTTCAGAAATTACACATAATAAAGAAACAATGTTGCTTTGCAATATTTAGAACAATATAATTGTCTTCTTTTGAGAAAAACGCCCACAAGCAAAAACAGAAGAAAACACGAGTGCAAAGTGAGAAAAGATTACTTGGCAAAATAAAAGAAAGTTAACTATGAATAATAAAACATTGAAATTTTGTGTGTTCTGCTAGGCACTTTTTTCACAGTCACGCGCCTTCTGTTTGCAGGGCACTAGAAGTTCAAAAGAAGAAAACAGTACCTCAATCACATCAAGAGCAGCGGGCGGACACGGATTAAGTTGAATCAATCAGTGATTGGTCCTGCTTCACACAAAGAAGCAGAAATGATGTCAGGCCTGCAATGACGAATT
Organism: Pleurodeles waltl; assembly: GCF_031143425.1. Taxonomy (NCBI): domain Eukaryota; kingdom Metazoa; phylum Chordata; class Amphibia; order Caudata; family Salamandridae; genus Pleurodeles; species Pleurodeles waltl. The sequence continues at coordinate 146,362,089 of NC_090449.1, forward strand.
ACTAGGCTGTAAAGCACAGCGCCACGCATGCCAACAAATGGTAAGCGAAAGGCTGGCTTCAAGCCCTTTACTGTACACATCAGAGTCTTGCAAGCAAAAAGCTTGCACTAGCACATGCGCTAGCAGGTTTAACCCTAATGAGGCAGGCCTTGCATGCCAAATGAAGTAAAACTTGACTTGGGTGAATTTGAAAACCTTCAGTTATTCTTGAGAAGGGCAAAGTTTCCAATTTCAATGCAAATTTAGAATTTCCCACACCCCTACTTTTGAGTTTGCCCTGTGTCACTACGAGTAAGTCAAAGGATGCTTCAAGGAGGCCTTCAAACTCACCTCTTCCTCTGGATTTTAGCCATTCCCATACAGCTGCCATACCTGCTGGTTTTCTACACTTCATAAATAATAGGTTCTTCTGGGCCCCTAGGATGCATGCTTTCAGGTCACCACAATACTGACTGACTATCATTGGTACACAAAGCTTAATCTTCTTGATAGACCTACTTATCTTCTCTTATGATAGCCAAATACATTGGCCGTCAGCCTGATAAAATGATGACAACTGAATCTGGACACTATGGAAAAGGGGGTGGGGAGGTGGTCACCGCTCGAACAGCAAGTGTCTGGAGGCAGCTGACCGGTGATAAGGGGGTGTAAAGAAAAGATCCCTCAGACTGCAGGAGTTCCCCAACAGCACTCTGTATAGCTTATCTTGTTCAATTTTTTTTGTGTGCTTACCATGTTGCATAGTGTTCTGAACAGCTTGTACAGCTGTCAAGTGCTGGTAATAACACACCTAAGCAAACAGCCAGACACCAATGTAAGCTAAACAATCTGTAGATACCATTCATTAGGCCTTCTTAGAGAGCAGGGTGGCTAGGAGAGTTGTGTGCTCCATGCTGATGTTGATGGCGAGTTGCAGATCAAGCACTTGAATTCTAGATGTCAGCTTACTTCTTGAGCACCATTAAAAGGGGTAATAGTAACACCAGCTATTTACAACATTTAGAAGTGGCAGCTATAGTGGTATATTTTACCAAGTTATTGATATTCAGGAAAACCAGACTGCTAAAATGGTAAAATCCTATGCTCTCCAAATGTGACAGGGCCATTGAGATTTCCTCTTGTAGAATTTGCAGACAGAGGAAATTGTGGCCGTTGCCATGGGGGGTAACTGTAAGATTGTTGAATGCCAAATAGCATTTAAAATGTATTGGGTGTTTTGGGAGCTTGGTGCTGAGAGACTGCTCCGCTGTGGCTCAATGATGTGTTCATTTGGTTTTGGTTTTAGAGGGAGCAAGTCATTCAGAACATTGGCAGCAACTGGGCTGTGATCAAAGGGGTGGCCAAACAGAAGGCTTTTACCTGACAGTGCTTTTTAGGTTTTGGGTTTGACAGCATAGCTGTAGAGCAAACCGATTCCTTATAATGTTCAATGAGGCAGTTGAGGCTGCCCCTTGCAGCCAATGGCTCTCCTCAGCCAGTCTCTTTCAGCCATTGCTTGTGACATTTTAGTCAATTCTTGGCTTGGCCCACTGGAGTATTCTGCTCTCACCTAACGTTATTGTATCTTTCCACTTCCACTTAAGTGTTTGCATTGTGTGCACATCCTGAATATCGACCCTGTAATATCCATGGGACATAATATGGAGGACAAAATATTGAAAAAAAAAGTTATCGTAAGTAGGAAAGTCCAGATTTTATATACCTAACTCCACTTACATGTACCTAGGTGATACAAATATCTTAGGCTTTGAGAAATGGACTCTCCCACTCACTATGGCCAGTCAAATTCTATCAGACCAAGCTATTTTTAGGGCCTGGTGGCACGCTATGGTGAGCTGACAAAGAAATGGTGTTCTGTTCATTCAGAAAGTGAATGAACAATAGAGAAACCTACAAATTTTGTTTTGATCTAGTCACATTTGCTGTGTCTTTCAAAGACACGTCAAATTCTAGCTTATGTCTTCTCACAATTTGCAGATTATTTTATCCTGGAGGTTGATATTTACTTTTCTTTCTCGGACTGCAAAATTAGAGGATTTCGTAAAGTGAACTCTCTGACAATCGTGCTGTATAGGGAAGGAGAAATGAAAGGGTATAGGATGTCAGTTTTTATTCTAACACACAACATTTAAATAGCTTGCAAATAAAATGTATCAACATTTAAAATATATTTCAGTAGATAGGAACCCACATTTTGTAATTCTGTATGATGGAAACAAAGAATTGAATAGGATCAAAACAAATCAAAACACTTTACTAAGTGATGTGCAAATGATAAATAATTTTTGTTGAAACCCAATTTCCACACATCATTATTTGGACACTATCCAGTTTTATCCTCAAAACTGCATGTTACTTGGAACATGTATGGCTATGTCAAGGGAACATGAACTGTCTATATATGACAGTTCTCTACCACATCATAATTTTGTAATATATTTATTAAAAGTGAGAGTTTTTTAAACATGAACTGAGAAACATTCCTGCCTCCGCCTTGATGGCAAAGTTATCAGTGAACTAAGAGGCGAGTCATGCATGGATCATGTGTACTCTATATGTGGGCTAGATCTTATACATGGAGGAAAAATATAGTCTATTTATTTAAACAGAAGTTTCTGTACAGCAGACATGCTGAATTTAGATACTTGAAGGTATTCTCATATGTGATGATGAAGAAAAAGGCAACTGTATGAAACAAAATATTTGCCTTGGATCACACAATTATAGACCAGTTTATGGCTCAGGTGCATTAGAGTCAGGCCGAGTAGATTAGTGAAGTCACTAGACTGGCAGGTCTGGTAACAATTTCAAGATTTTTCGAGGCTTGTATCTTCTACCTTGATGGGAAGTTAGGAATAGTACATTTATACTTCCCTATATGCACTTAAAATTCAACATTTTACGACTCGATATTCTGTCACCACAGTATTCTGATGGTTGCTATTCAGTAGTACAATCATTCCATTGAACTGATTGGGGGCAGCATCACAACTATGGACGTCTTCCCACTCCTCCTTGCTCCCTATGGTGTTCCTCAACCTAAAACAATAACACTGCAAGAGTTGGTGCATTAAACCAGCACACAGTTCTTGTTCAATGCCTGTGTTCATGTTCAGGCTCGTTTCACCCACTGCTTCCACAGCTTGGAGTAGCTGGCCGCGGATTGCCTCTGGCAGCCTTGAGTCCCATCTTAATATGCCCATTGGCAGTACAGGGTTGGGAAAGGCAGTGATGATTGTTTCTACATAGTCACAAGTTCACCACCCAGGCCAGGACCACCAATGCCCAGCACAGACCTCACTTCCTCCCAGCATTGCAGATATGTATCCCCTTTACACCGAGCTATAAGGCACGCACGTAGACATCACACAGTCAACTTATGCCTTAGACAGGCCTCAGTCACACTTCAGATCCATGCTTCATTTTTATAAAACATACCCGTCTCCCACTCAGCACATGGGGACAGCACATATCTCAAGCCATCATTTCTGAAGCTGCTTTCACAAGCGGGATCAATTCACATTCTCCTTGTGATGGACAACGTTGAGCCACATTTCTTTGCGTGATCATCTCGCCCGGTTCTGTTAATCACACTGATGGCGAAATTATTGGCACAGGCCGAGCATGCTGCTGCCTTATTGACATCACTTTAAAAATCAGGTACTATGATGGTCCCAGTCCTGAATGTGTAGGGGATCCCGCTAAGGAAGGCGGGGTGGTATCAGAGCCCTTATGCCCTTGTGTGCTCCACAACTGCCTCGGTCACTAACTGTGCCCGGTTTGCACTGGATATCTAAGCCACACCACTGTGAGACTTCACCAGCCACCTCTGTTCACTGCTGCTCCTTGTCATCTCCTATTTTGAAAGTTCAGCATCTATCACTGACCACAGTCCACCTTGCGGAAACTTTTGCCCCATAGGCACAAAAATCACCTCCAGCAATGACATTCACAAGAGCTGATGTTACTTCTAGCTCAGCCCATCTCTTTATGAGCATTCTAGCTGCCTCCTGGCAACATTTTCTGTCATGAAGCGCTCTCAAGTCATATTTTCTAACACATGCACACACACACACACACACACACACATTTCCCTTCCACAGAACACAATCACCTCCCTTCACACAGAAGGGTGACATTTACCACCTTGGTAAAAGTAGCTCACAAACCTGAGCACTGGCAAGTCTGTAAACAATGATTGACCTAAGCTGGGGAAGGTTAAGAAACAGTTTGGGTCTGGACTGGCCATCTGGGACTCAGTGAAAATCCATGGTAGGCAGGAGGACAGTGCGCTGATTTCAGGACACATATTCTTATCAACACATACATGATTTGTTGCTGGCAGGAGATAATACTCCTGGTACTCCTGGGTATTCTACCAGACCTTGAGGTACAGGAATAGTACGAGTTTCTTTTCAGAGCTGCATATAAATCCTTTGGATTTTATCCAATACATCAGGACAATTATGCTTTAAAAATCAATGTATGATCTCATTTTTTGAAATCATCCTACGGGGGTGGGCCAACTCATTCTTGTATGTGCTGGCTAACTCAAAATGGGACTGAATTTATTACATTTTTAGATCCACGTTAGCCTCCTGTCCTACAAGAATCCACAGTACTAGTGATTTATCACTGGGTTCTGGACGGTGTCTCATTTTTTATTTCTGTCAGTTTCTCCCTGTCAAGTGACAATAGCCGCAGCAATAAACAGAGTGATAAGAATTCACCCTGAAGACGTTTGAAAATACACAACGAATAGCAGTATGTGTAATTTGCGAGCCGGCAACCTCTGAATAACCACACAGAGACCTTGCTTGGTTGCCAACACGCATGGAACTGCGTCATCGCAGTTCCTTCTTTATTTTATAACCTCGTGCTCCGTGCCCCTCCCGGACACGCAGAGCACGCTACGCAAACAAGGAGAGCCCGCATGGCTCTCAGTACACTCTTTACATCCCCCCCATGTTTTACTCCACATGGAGAAGGATTAACATAAAACAAACTTAAACAAAAATAGAAACATTACCAGGCTGAATCCTTCAGAAATAACCATTGAAAGAAACAATATAAATACCTAATAACGAAAAAGCACTGCAACCCCTTAACACCCTTATCCCCATGATCACAAACGCTGTCTACTTTAAACAGTTGTAAATCTCTTTACGCGGTCGACATCCTTCTCCAACAGCTGCTCTACCATTACCAGACAACAACTGAATCCACGTTACAAACAGTCCATCTGACAGACAAAGTCTTTCAACTGACTGCTCGGTACAGGATTGGGGCGTAAGTCATATCTCGCACTTCTGGTGCGCAAACCTTCATGTTCAAAAGCGCGACCAGGCCGGGTTTGTTCAGTCATCATTGGCCCAGTAACACTCTCCGTCTCTTTGGCCACTGTTTATGGACCACCTATGATATCATCTACTTCTCCTTCTTCACCAACCGACTCCCTCAGGCAAGCTCTCTTAAAATGTGACACATTTCGTGTCACTCTTTGTCTTCCTCTGGCTGCAGTTATCATTGATCCCTTCACACCAATGACCTCCCATACCTCGGGCTCAAACGGTGTTCTAAACTTTCCTCCTCCTCGCCGACATCTTACTACCACTTGATCTCCCTCTTGAAACCCTCGATACTTCGCTCGTCGTTGGACACTAGCCCTCTGATTAGTAGCTCTTCGTCGTTTTTGAGTGGCTTGGACATCCAACACAGGAGGTTTCCATTTAGGACCTGATGGAATACAGTCACGTGGAGACACTTTGAACATCAAGGAAGAGGGAGCACAGCCAGTAGTGCTATGGGGCGTTTGACGATAAGCACTCAGGAACTGGTGCAAACACTGTTCGCTGTCTTCCTTCTGCTCCACTCCAATCCTGAGAGCCCTGTTCAGAGTACACATGAACCTTTCCACGTCCCCATTCGCCTGAGGCCAGTAAGGCATTATTTTACGATGGCGAATTGCCAAACCATCAAGATACGACCTAAACTCTTGCCCCTGGAACGGGGGACCATTATCAGTTCGAATTTCGTCAGGCAGACCAAACAAAGCAAACGTCTTTTGCAGAACTGGCCGCACATTTTCAAACGCCGTTGACAATACCACCTCAACCACGGGAACTTAGTATAGGAATCAATCAAAACAGCAGTCAACCTCCCATCTGGAAAGCTCCCAAAGTCCATGCTTACTTTAGCCCAAGGTTTCAGAGTGGGCGGTTCGGTCACCACTGGGCAACTGGGAGGTTCCATCGATGTGATGATACAGGAGTGACACCTCCCTATCATCTCGTCAACCTGACTATCCATGCCTGGGAACCACACTTTGGCACGTAATCTCGCTTTGGTTTTAGCAGCTCCTTGATGCCCTTGATGAGCCAGATCAATCACTCTGGACCAGAGACATTGTGGAAGCACAATTCTTCTCCCCCTCAGAATCAAACCATCCTTATCGGTAGACAGCTCGTCACGCACCTTCCATATGCTTTGCATAGCCATCCTCTGATCAGGGCAGGACACATGTGTCTTCTCTAGAAAGTATTTCCATTGTTTATGGCTCAAAGCTTCCTTGACATGACTCAACATCACATCTTCCTGGGTAGCACTTACAATGTCAGTTACGAGAAGAGCATTAGGACACGCCGACTGCACGACCATGCTGACAAAAACCTCAGTACTTTCCTCATCTTGTTCTTGCTGAGCATCAAACACCTGCGGAGAAGGGTGGCGAGACAGATAGTCTGCCGGATTGTTCGCACCAGGCCGGTAAACAACTGTGAACCTATAAGGCTGAAGGAGAACAGTCCATCGTTCAATCCTTGGAGGTGCAAGACGGGGGCTCCCCGCAAACAATGAAACCAGAGGTTTGTGGTCAGTCACTACCTGAAACTCGTGCCCGTACAAGTACAAATGGAAATGGCGGCATGCCCATCGAATGGCTAGGGCCTCACGTTCAATCTGCGCATACCTGGTTTCAACCGCCGACAACGCCCGACTGGTATATGCAACTGGGATCCATTCTTGATACCTCAGTTCCTGCAAGAGAACGGCTCCAAGCCCAACGGGGCTTGCATCTACCACCACTTCAGTCCTCTTACTGGGGTTGAAGTAGGCCATAGTCGCCTTATCCAGCAAGGCATCCTTAATATCCATAAACGCCTGTTGTGCCTCTGGAGTCCAGTCCCAACGGTGTTGCCCTTTCGTGAGTCGTCGGAGAGGTTCAGACATGGTGGCAAGTTGGGGTATGAACCTTCCACAATACGTGGCCATCCCTAAGAAACTGCGAACTTCCGTGGGATTTTGCGGAACAGGAGCCTGACGGATAGCTTCAACCTTCCGGGGGTCTACTTGCAGACCATCTTTCGAAAATACATAGCCGAAGAATTCTACGGAGGTTTGATAGAAGGCACACTTCTTCTTATGAAGTGTTAGCCCTGCTTCAGCCAGCCGTTTCAACGTTGCTCTTAGATGACGATGATGCTCCTCCCTCGTCTTGGAGTGTATCAAGATATCATCGCTTAAGTTGATTACTCCCGGTAGTCCCGATAACGTCTCTCTAATCACATTCTGAAATACTTCAGCGGCTGAGGACACTCCAAAGCTTAGCCTCTTGTATCTTCTCAGCCCCACGTGTGTCGAGAAGGTAGTGATGTTCCTGCTTCCGGGGTCTAGTTCCGGCTGATGATACCCCGCATTAAGATCCAACTTTGAGAACCACTGCACCCCGTTCAGATCAGCAATAATGTCGTCCATTGTGGGCGTTATATGCCTCTCTCTTCGAATGGCCTTGTTTGGCAGGCGCATATCAACACAGAGGCGAATCGCTCCCGGCTGCTTGGGTTTTGGCGCGATCACCAACGGCGACACCCATGGCGTAGGCCCATCCACCTTCTCAATGACACCTTGGTCTTCCAACAGCTGCAGCTCTTTTTCAACGACAGGTCGCAGATGGAATGGCACCCGACGATGTCTTAGTGCCACCGGAACCACACTGTGGTCTATGTGCAGTTTGATGCGTTTTCCTTTCAGCCGTCCCAACCCCTCAAAGAACTGTGGGAACTCGTTGAGAAGGCGTTCCACTTGAGTATCGTACACTTGTCGTGCAAAGAACACCAGTTCTAGCTCTTCTGCCGTGTGACACCCTAGCAGAGTGCTGCGATCCCCGGCCACCACATAGAACTTTGCCTCTGTAGATCTGTCCCCACTGCTTACAGCCACCTCCACTATTCCTTTGAGGGGAAGGGGATCTCGCCCCCCATAGTTATATATTTTGGTAGCTGTCGGGGTAAGTGGCGGGGTAGGTACTAGTTTTTGGAAAAGAGTTTCATCCATGACATTGACAGATGCCCCTGTGTCAATGAGTACGGAGACAAGCGTGCCGTTGACGTGAACATCACTCATGGGCGGCGGTCTCGTTTTCCGTGGCTTCCCTCCTGTGAAGGATATCACGAAAATGTCCTCTTCTTCGTCTTCCTCAAAGACCGGGCCACTCGCCGCTGCCTGGTCTCTTACCTCCTCCGTACTTTTGGATACAGCTCTAACACTCGTATCTCGTCCTTTCTGCTCTCCTGGCTTATTCCTCCTAGACCTGCACACTTTAGCAAAGTGATTTGGCTTGCCACAGCGGTTGCAGGACTGTCCTTTTGCCGGGCACCCCATGTTCGGTCGGTGTTCATAGCCACAGCTTCCGCAAGCCCTATCACTGGGTTTGGCAGGGTTTATCTTACGCTGTGCTGCCTGACGTGTTTGGATAGCATCCACCTGTTCCTCTTTTACCTGGACTACACGGGACGATGACGCTGCAGCTAACGACTGACCTCTCACGGCCGCCATCGCATCTGCTCGTACCGCAGTCAGTTCATGTGACCGTGCAAGAATCAAAATGTCATCAAGGGACATACCCTGTTGTCGAAGAATAAGCTTTCTCAAGGCATTGGACCGGCAGCCTTGGATGATCTGTGCTCGGATCGCCTCTTGTTGGTTGAGTCCTGTGCACGAGCTCACCAGTTTTCTCAACCTAGTGTAAAACATGTCCATCGACTCGACTTCGGTCTGTTGCGCCTGTCTCAGTTTGAAACGTTCGTAATCCGAGTTAAGTTGAGGATCAAAATGCCTATTCAAAGCAGTTACTGCTGCGTCAAAGTCAGACTTGTCCCCTGTATCCGGGAGAGAATCAAAGAGCTCTTGTAGTTCATCTCCGCCCATCAGCAGCATTACAGACCTACGCACTGCCCCATCTGTTTCCCTGGTGGCGCAGAAATAATTTTCTAGGCGATTTATCCATAGTCGCCACCTGGGAGCAGCAGTAGCCGGGTCAATCAGTTGGCTAAACGGTGGCAAGGTAGTGATTGAGGAGTGGATACTATTGTTTAGCTGTGCTGGGAGTTGGGGATTCCCTGGTGGCGGTGGAGGATTGGCATTATCTTGTGGTGGGGCACTCATTTTTGCACCCTCTCACTCCAGTGATATACAAGAGTTAATGTATATATCTTTTTTTTTTTTGTTTGTTTTTTTTGACCTTCGAACTCTTTTTCTTTTATTGAAAGTTCACTCTCTGCTGCTCTTTCACTCTTTTCTTTTATTGAAAGTTCACTCTGCTACGAATCCTCTTTTTTTTCTTTTTGTTTTTTGTTTTTCACAGGCCTTCGCCTGCCTTTGCTTTAACGTTGGTCTGCGTGTTTTAAAGTGGAGACACGCCTTCCCGGCATCACATTTGGGAAATCCCCGGCCTCGGGGAGGACGCGCGTAAGTTTCCTCTGCTCTCCCGCAGCACAGAGACGCTCAGAAGCGGAGCGCTCGGCTGGGAGAGCACGTGCCAATCTCAGCTGCTCTCCGGCAGCGAGGAGACGCCCTGAGGGGGGAGCGCCGGACGGTATTTTGCTCCGCGTTGTTTTGTTTTCGTCTGGGGGCGGGGCGCGGCTCACCGTTTCTGGCTTCCCCGATCGGGAAGCCGACCAGCACTTTCTCTCCGCTCGCGCAGCGGCCGACACCACCGCGTTTCCACCGGTATGTTATTTCTCCCAGCAGGGGCTTATCAGCTCTATGTCGCCATTTAATTAGCTATGTTTATCGCGTGGCGCTTCGACATCCCGCTCGTCGCCAATGTAATTTGTGAGCCGGCAACCTCTGAATAACCACACAGAGACCTTGCTTGGTTGCCAACACGCATGGAACTGCATCATCGCAGTTCCTTCTTTATTTTATAACCTCGTGCTCCGTGCCCCTCCCGGACACGCAGAGCACGCTACGCAAACAAGGAGAGCCCGCATGGCTCTCAGTACACTCTTTACAGTAGGCAGTCATGTCCGGTGGGGATGGTGATGAGGGATGAAGGGATAGCGAGGTGATGCTCATAATGCACTTGTTGTTGCTGTGGAAGCCTCCAACACCCGGGGTGGGATTTAGCCACAGAACTCAGTGTTGTTTTTTTTACAGCAGATATTTAAGCATTGCATACATAGCACTCGCCGTGGTGTAATAAAAAAGGGTAGCTGAGGGGTGAGATAAAGGTATCTTCCAGATTTGAGACCTGCATTCAACCACTTGCCCATCTCGCCATCCCCTCTGCTACTTCTGATAGTGTCAACCTGACCACTAACCAACAGGAAGTGGTAAGGTGGGCTGGGTCCAAGATATGGAGGGAGGCAGAAGTCCATTCTGGGCTTCCGGGGAGGTAGGATGAGAACACAAGGGCAGAACGGGCGTAGTGAGTAGCGCAAATTCACCAGAGTTCTGGCTTAGCAGTGTGCTCAGCAGTGTGAAAGGGTAGTAAGACTAAAACAAACAAAAATGTAAAGCATATAGGCCTCGCCTACGCGAGGCTGGTAACATCAAAACCTTTTTTTGTTTTCACTTTCAGCCATGCTGCATGTTTGCACAACATGGCTTAAGCACATTGGCAAAGCTTATATCTTGCATAGATTAGTCCTTTGGCTTTGCCAATGCTTGTTTGACGTGGTAGAGTTAAACATCTAGCACATTAACAGTATATTTCGCTGACAGGTCTGAGGGTAATTGACACTTTCACAGTTGATGGAGGAACGCTTGGGTGTATACTTTTTTTGTGCACAGAGAACCACTTTGTGCACAAAGAATCAAGAAAGTTGTGAAAGCACGAGGGGAGCAGTTTTTGTGAAATAAGTAGAGCAAAAGTTCACAGAAATTAAATATGAGTTGGAGAGAGACAATGTGTTCTGACAGGGATAATGGGGCATATTTAACCTTTTAATCATTTGTTTATGCTATGACGGAGCTAAAGTGGCTTTTTCCACATGCCATAGTTAAAAAATGTGGCGCAGTGCATGCATTGCGCCACTTTGTAAACCCTTGCGCCACATTATGCCTGTGCTAGGCATGATGTATGCAAGGGGCCGTTTCAAGCGCTAGGAGGCCTGCAAAAATGGTGCAGTGAAAATTAACAGATTTCATGGTGCTATTTTTGGCAGCATTTTTAATGCCTGCTCAGAGCAGGCATTAAAATGACGCTCCCATAGAAACCTGTGGGCCTCCTTGCACTTTGCTACACTAACGTCAACATTTTTGATGCTAGTTTAACAAAGCGCCACAAAAGCATAAAAAAAATATTGACGCTATTCTGCTAACGATCGCGGTGGTGCATCGTATTATAAATATGGCGCAACCATGGTGTTGTTAGGTGCTGGTAGGGAGGCCGCAGAAAAAATGGCGCATCAGCTCTGATGCAGCACTTTTTCTTAAATATGGGCCAAAGTATTCTATGGTTTTAAAGGGAAGCAGAGAAGAGGAATGACGGTAACTAGACATGCATGCACTCGATTTGGGACATATTGGATTAGTCAGAGAGCAGTGGACCAGAGATATTAGAAACACATAACACTTGAATGACTTTAGCATTCACCAGATGTCACACTGAAATACTTTTAGCAAATAGCTTAGTGCCCATCCCGCATAGAAATTGATCACACTGGGTTACTCTTGCTGATGTTTTGGTGTGAAGTGTTACCATCTACCTGCAGATGGCTGGAATTTAAGATAAAATATGACACAGTACATTGCAAAAGTGTAGGAGAGAGGCATGGATGGAGAAGAGAATGTATGTACGTGTTGGTATTTGTAAAGTGTAAGCCTATCTAGGAAGGAACACAGAAGCCTATCGAGGGGGCGAGACCTCAGAGGACAATACGATTGTTCCGAAAAGGCAGACATCAGATAATTCTAGTACTATGGGGGTAGTGCTACTTGATGAGATTTGTTACCAGTTTCTTCCTGAATTGCAAGGGGTTTGGGCGGTTCTGATGTCTCTGGGGATCTTGTTCGAGATCCTGGCTGCATGAATAGAGTAGCCTGGCTTCTGTGGTTTTCCTTCTGACAACTTTTGTGTCTAGTCTGACCCCTAGTGTGGTGCCATCTTCGAAAGGTGGTTAGTTCCTTGACAAGGTATGTCACGTTATCTTTTCTGGTAGCCTTGTAGGTGATGCAGTTGGAGTTTGAAGATGCTATGGACCTGCAGGGTGTGAAAGTGTAGTTTCCTCACCATGGGGGGTTATGGTTGATCTTCTTTGCACCCTAAAGAGACATGCCACTGTAGGTCTGATGCATTTCAGAGGTGTCAAAGTGGTATCTGAGAGACCAGTGAGCAGGGCCTTGCCTCAGTTCAGATGAGCAAGGACCAAGGCTTGCACTGCGTCTAGAAGGAAGGCTTCTAGAAGGCATCTAGAAGGAAAGGTTAGGTTTCACTTTTTCATGATGAGCTCATACTTCCCTTTGTCTTCTTGGGGTTATGTTATTTGAATGTGTGGTATGTGTTGGGGGGAACCTAACAGATTTTGTGTTGTCTGTCAACTAGGAGATGAAGTAATTTAGATTCAAGTGCGAGTGCTAAGATTGCATCTGTGGTTCTTTGGCATAATTGGAAAACAAGAGGAAGAAGGCAAGCGAGTTTATTTGGGGGAATACACTTGTAGCTCAGGCGAAAAAACTGAAGATTTGTGTTTTACTTTTCTCTTCCACTTCTCTTTTCCATTTTCAACTAGAACCACACTGAACAGGTACATTGAAATGGAACCTGCTCATTGACGTGAGGTGTTTGTGTTTTTGCAGATGTGCGTGCCTTAAAGGCCCCAGGGGGCAATATTGTTTTTGAAGGTGCTGTTCCCCGCAAAGATTAAATCGACAGCACCAACAGAGAAGTCAACCTCGACACCAGCAAGAATACAGATCCCTTCCCACCTCCTCCTGTCCTCCTGCCGCCCTCCCTGCCAATTCTAATTAATTCAGCAGAATGTGTCGGGTTTAATTACGAAGTATAATGAAATGAATGGATTTTTATTTGCTGATGACGATGCAAAGAAAACTCAATTGCCCTTCATATTCAAGAGTGCGTGTCTGTACGAGTCTAGGAGATACTGAGACTGTGTGTGTGGGCATGGGGACAAATCTACAGTGCAAATCACATTTAGGGGCATATTTACACTCTATTTGCACTGAATTTGCATAATTTTGTTTTACGCAAATTCGGTGCAAAACTAACTCCATGTTTATATTTTGACGTTAGACCCATCTAATGTCAAAATATTGGATTTTGCACCATTTGTTAGATGTGTGAACCTACCTTGCGTCAATGAGATGCAAGGTAGGCATTCCCATCTAAAAAAATTGCTAGCCCCATACTTATCCCTCCGTGATAAAATGACGCACGGGTGGGAGGAGGGGGTAAATAAAGCTTAGCACCATTATTAAACACCTGGGTCAGACCAGGCGATAGGGGACCTGTGCACCCATTTCCATAGTTGGACACCATGGAATGGGTCTACAGGTGCCTCTTCAAGCACAAGGAACACCCCCACCCACACCAGAAGGACACAGGAGGATGGGGGACCCCATCCCAGAGGAGTAGTATAAGTATATGTAAGTATTTTTTTAGTTAAATTAAAGTGCCCTCGGGGGCCCAACTTGGGGCCCCCTGCATGGCACATGGTGCAGTGGCCATGCTCAGGGGACTCTTGTCCCCTGTGCGGGCCATTGGGGTGGTGGGCATGACTCCTGTCTTTTCTAAGACAGGAGTCATGTGGTATGGATGGTTTTGCCTCAGGAAATGACGCTGGGCTGGTTAGGGACCTTTTTTTGCCTCTCACCAGCCTAAAGTAACTTTTTGGTGCAAAACCCCTTCCCCCATACCACCACCCCCACCCGTTTAACGTCATTTTCCCAGATGCTAGCCCACCCTTAGCGCCTGCTTGCGAGATTACATAAATTTGGCGCCCGGCTGGCACCTGGAATCACGCAAACTGGGGCTATACTTTTTGATGCAAAACTGTATTTCCGCAGTTTTGCGTCAAAAAGTGTATTTATGGGCCTTAGTGATTTCCAGTTTGGTTTTAAAAAATGGGGAATAACACACAGAACTACAGACCTACCAACTCACACCAGTGCCACTGTGTGTCACATGATATCAGCGTGGTTCTCAGTGCACCCGGTGAACAGGCCACTATCACACGATGAAACACAAGGTGAGATGGAAATCCTAGCACAGACCAGTTTTACAGCTGTCTCTGGGAGCTGTGCACAACCGACGCCCATTATGTGTTTTGAAACTAAATGGGTAACGTGTAAATGATGGGTCTACCCTGCAGAATGTGGTGAGGGGCCCAAGACTCCAAGACCTCCTAGAAATGCATAGACCTTCGGCAGGATGGGGCTGGACGGTGGGGCCCCTCTGTGCCTTTGCTGCTGCAGGGCTCTGCATTACACTCCTGTTTGAAACCCCAAGACATCAGCAACTGTTCAGAACCTTTTTATTTTTTGGGTGGAGGGCGGTAACAGTGTTTGGTACAAAGTGAAAACGTTGTACGCTTCCAAGGTTCAGCCCACACCTCTCATGCTGGTAAAAGTGCTGAGAAGTCTGCAACGGTATTTAATAAGTCCCTGCATATCTGAGTGAGTGTGTGTGTGTGTATGTATGTGAGAGACAGACAGAGAGAGAGAGGTCTTGTACATCCCCACTTGTCTGTTGAATGCATATTATCACATTATATTGTGGGTTCCTTTAGGTGCTTAATTCTATTTTTTCCATTTTGGCTCTGTGTTATATCACTTGGTCAACAAAAAGCTGCTTGAATATTTGCATTTATATATGTGTGCTCGCATTTGTGGCCATATTTATGGATGCTCATTGAATATTTCTGTTTATACTGTGCGTGCATGCGTGTGTGTTTGTGTCTGTGAGTCTCTCTCTATCTTGAGTGTGCACTGGTATCCTCATTCTATCAGTAAATGTTTTCAGAAGATTTGCATTGCTTTAAAGTTACTTTTGTACCCGTATTTTCTAAGCGCACGTGACTAAGGGAGGGAGTTTTTAGTATGTTTGTGCGTCTTTATTGTTTGCTTTTTTTGCACTAATATGTCTGTTCATCTTTTAGGTGTTCTTGCACGTCAACATCGAGAGGTGTATTTCAATGGGGCCTGTAACTTTTTTAGTGACTGTGAATGGTTATACATTTTTTGTCATTGTATATTTCGGTACAGAAGACACATTTGCAGGTTTAAACAAATGTCCTTTAAGCAACGTCCAAGGTTGATTTTAACGAATTACAAGTCGAATTTCAGAATACGTTTAGACACCATTTTAGCCGGACTGCTTGTTTTGTTCACAATGGAAACTAATTGACCAGTTATTGATGGTTTCCAATGATCTAGAACATTCCACCGTATTCCATTTTGGTACTGGCCATTGAGCCTGTTAGTGTTTATTGCTTTCAGATGTAGTTTTACACAGTGCTTTAAATGGGCCGGTACTGTCCGGTACTGAGTACCGGCACTTTTTTATTTTGAGAGGGAGAGTACCGGCACATTTCAAGAAAAACGTAATACTTTTAATAGGAGAGTACCGGCACTTCTCGGGAACAAGCAGGTACTCTGGTACAGAGTACCGGCACTTTAATTTTTCCATTTCAAGCACTGGTTTTACAAAATATCTCATTTGCTTTAAAAACCAAAAAGGCCCAATTAACAGAAAAGGTGAAATTTGAGTGGAGGATGAAACTTCAAGATGTGTCAGCGTTGCATATGAATTTCAGGATTTGTGGCCATTAATGGATGGTATTCTCATGCAGATGGGGCATATGTCAGTTTGCTCTAACAGACGTATAAGAATATCTTTAGCAAAAATATAATCTGACATAAATATTGTTTCCTAAATATCATTTAGAAAATTATAGTTGTAATATTCTAGTATCATACAGTTCCGACACTATAATTACATTCTTTCTACACACCTTAGTGATAGGAATTTTAAGATACATCAGCAATTACCTTTTTTTTTACTTTGTATATCACATTGAAAATTATTGTACCCCTTGTGATCTGTTTCATGGATATTCCCACAGTAGTATTCTCCCATACAAATTCATCGGGTAAAACCTTAAATAATATGGGCATGACAATGCTGCAATATTCAAAGTTTTCCACTCGTTGACAGAGAAAAGTATTCCTTATTACCACATTATTCAAATTCCAAGATGCAAAAATCGAAATGCTGCAGAATTACAGGATTCCAGGGGTATCAGTAGTTATCTGGTGAGGTACTACTTCCTTAAATAAGTGGCCAGTCGAAATGAGGATGTTTATGTGTTGTTTTCACTGCAATCGTTTGATTGAAAGTTTAAAAGTGCATTTAGCTATGAAATGTATGGGAGTATCTTCCAAGGGACATCTTTATGGGTCTTCGCACTATGTACATAGATCACTCCCAGAACACACTTCTCAGAACTTCCAAAGCTGTTAGAAACCACTTTGTGCACAAAAAAGATCTTGATCTCAAGTTTTAAGTGAGAATATTTGCCCTTTTTACAATCAAAAGGCTGGTTTATCAATGAATTTTTTTTATGAAACTGTCCTAAATAGACCACCATCCATAAACTAATATGTGGCAAGTGATTCAAGTTGAAACCATTTGAAACTGGTCAAAAGGAATTTCCACCATAGTTGGCGGAACTGTGATTGAGTAAACAAAGTATTTAACAATAGAACTTGGTATTTGAAAACTAAGCATTGCAGTAATGAAACAAATGTACGCCTGTTCAAAATAAAGAAATGCTGAATGCGTGAATCATATTGAAAGCCCAATAAAAATATATTTAAAAGGTGAGTGAGGCTGATGCAGTCAAGATGGGAGACAGGTCCTAAGGACGCTTCTCAGGCCTTCTCGATATCCCTCTTCATTCTAGGTGCCCTGTAATGAACTGAATACTGCCTCAGACACCCTCCTGCATAACTGGGGCAGCTACATCCCAATCTCCACTTACCCTGGAAGCTGAAGGCCACTAACATTGCCCCTGACCGTGCCACACCCATGCTTCCTCAAAATGGCGATGGCCAGTGGTCTGAGACTCTGCTGCCGACCTCTGCGGCCGAGCTGCCTTGTGAGTGCCATGCTCCTGCCCACTAGCCCATCTCCACCGATGCTGCTCACTTGATGGAGCCCCTTGCCTGCTGACGCGGCTCCGCTTTACCCAGACCTCGCAGCTGGAGTTGGGTGGCTTTGGAGGGGCCACGGGGCACGCAGTGGCACTGGTGTTGCGCAGGGACTATGCTCCCCCGATCTATGGAGCCACAGTCCGGAGCCGTGGTGTTTGTCTCAGTGTGGTGCCCAACACCTGTTTGGGTGCCCTGAAAGTGCATGCGGGCGGGCGGCGCCTCGGATGCTATTTTGCCAGGGAGGTGCAACTTGCATGCTGATGCAGCCCATGTGGCCTTAACTTCTTAACTGTGGAGCAAAGGTGCTGGGGGCTAAGAAAGCCTTAACTGCCCCCAGTGGCCCCAAGGAATGCCTTCCTGGAACCCTGTCTCCCCCCTTTCCATGCGTGGGCCTGGGCTAATGGAGCTGCTTTGTACAGATGCTGATTTGTATGCTCCTGCATATGCCACTGCTATTTGTAGAGGATGCCTTGACTATACCAACATCGTTTGCCTAATAGACAGTGGGCCCCCCTTTCATCACTGATGTGACTTCTACGCTGTAATAAGCCTGCAGCTGTGAGGCCTTCCCTAGCTTGACTATTGCTTGGGGACCTCCCCCTGACTGCTCATCTGTCCTCAACTAAGCAGTGAGTAAGTCTTTTCAACACAATCTGAGCACACTAGGAGTTCTGATTGACCACCCGCTGCTATTCCCATGTATACCCTACAGCGGCTGCTTGTGCTACCCTCGGCCAGGGGTAAGCAGCCCGGTAGGATAGCCACTCACTCTGCATAACCTGGCACCAGAATTGGGATGAAGCAAGCAAGAAGTCCCGTCCTTTGGTGTCCCTTTCTTGCTCTCTGCTCTTCCGGGGGTGTTGCGGTGACCGATGCATTCAAGGAAGATCTACCCTACTCACTTCCCAGTGCAGCAACTATGTGGAAAGACAAACTCCCAACATCTGGATCTCAATCTAAGAGCGTCAAATTTGCTACTACTGTAGAGGATACTCCTCTGAGAGACACTAAGGCCCTCATTATGACCAAGATCTGACCGCCGGGCGGCCGCCAATGCGGCCGCACTCCCGCCACGGTCATTATGAGATCCCCGCTGGGCCGGCAGGCGGAAACCTGGGGATCTCTGCCGCAACACAGGAGCCGGCTCCAAATGGAGCTATGCAGCAGCCAGTGAAAAGCTGCATGGGGCCCTCACAGGGGCCCCCAGGGGCCCCGTGACTCCCCATACCGCCAGTCTTTTCCTGGCGGTTCAAACCACCAGGAAAAGGCTGGCGGTCGGGGACTCGTAATCCCCTGGGCAGCGCTGCAAGCAGCGCTGCCCAGGTGGATTATCACCGCTGGGGCAAATGTGGTGAAAAACCGGCGGTGCGACCGCGGCACTTCCGCTGCGGTCATAATTCCCTGGATTGCACCGTCAGCCTGTTGGTGGTGCAATCGCCACAACAGCCCTGGCGGTCTTTGACCGCCAGGGTTGTAATGACCCCCTATATTTCCTGATGCACACCACAACCTCCAGACCATCCAGGCATCCAGAGAGGCCCTGGAATCCAAAAATGTCGAGGTCGGTACTGACATGGCCCTACTAAGACAAGACCTCTGCATTTTGGCAGGCCAGGTAATGGAGGTAGAGGTTGGAATATCCACTCTTGGGGATGAGTCTTCACACATCAAATCCAAAATAACGATCTTGCTGGTAATGGTCCATACCCTTGAAACTAGGACAGAAATTGATCTTGAAGAAATAATCTTCGACTGGTGAGTTTTCCTGAGGGGCTTGAGGCCCCCCAGCAACTTTTGTGGAGATCTGGATCCAATCCTTCATGCAAGAGGGCTCCTTATCGCTGTGGTGGAATATACACACTGTTCATTGATACAGAATCCTAGGGCTCATCCCTGCCGGCTGATTGTAAGGATTCTCATCTTCTGGGACCGAGATGCAATCATATGAGAAATATGCACCCAGGCAAGCTATTCTACCAGTCATCGCACCTAATGATATTCCTTGACTATATGAAAGCGACTTAAATGCAGCGCAAATCCTTTGACGCAGTGCAACAGAAGCTCAGAGCAATGTCCATCCCTTACATGCTGCTTTTTTTACCAGGCTGCAGGTCGCGCATGGCTCACACTGGGTGACCACCAGAGGGAAATTTTTATGATGAAGGATCGCCGTATGTCTTGACCCTTTGTGAAAGCCGGCATGAAAGGCTACAAACATGGCTCACAAACTCAATTCTTTGACATCGTGGAGGCGGTTTGGAAGTGGTAACTGAACAGCTATCCCTTCGTAGCCATGTCCCTTCTGGTGTTACTTTGCTGGTGGCCAGAGTACCTCATGATTGACTGCTGCTCGCTCCCAGATCCACCGAAGCCCTAAATCCAAGAGTGGGATAGGAGGCTGCGGTTGATCCCCTACATCATATGAGTCCAACCATCTCGGATCGCAGCCAGAATCAGGAGACAATGTTACATCCTGGCAATTCTGAAATTCTTTGGGGTGGAGGACACTGATGCTTCCAGTCTAAACTCTTGGCGGCCGCACCATGACATAATTTGTTCATGGACCAGCATGTATTTGCCCTTGCCCTAACATTATTTGTATCCTTTTACTTCGATCCCTATGTAATGAGGAAGCCCTCTTTGAAAGCCCAGTTATGTGTTTTATTATTGTTAGGAAATGTTATTTGGGGAAAGATGTTTCCAGGGTGGAGATGTCGGGAGTTGGGGCAGTTGGGGGAATTGTTGTAGGTATTGAGTGACTATTTCAATTTTGTTTTTTGTTCTCCCTTTGGGTTTCATGCTCCTTTCCACTGCCATGCCTCCCTGGATACCCTGCCTATGCTACTGCCGCTGAATACACCCTTCCTATTCAAATCATTTTTACAATGGCATTTAGTCTCCTCTCCTAGAAAATAAATGGTCTTTTAGACCAAATCAAGCACACTGTAGTCCTCAAATTTCCACAGACACAGACCAGGAATAGTCATTTTACTGGAGACCCACCTCCTGGGCACCCGGTGGCTCTTTCTTTGCAGATTTGGTTACAATATAGCCTTTCATGCCGGCTTTCATAAAGGGTCAAGACATACGGCGATCCTTCATCATAAAAATTTCCCTCTGGTGGTCACCCAGGTACTGCATGATCCCTTGGTGAGATACATGGGATTGGTTGACGGGCTAGAGGGGAAACCCTAAACCTCCTTAGAGTTTATATCCCTCGACCTGCAAACACAGACCCTTCATAATCTGACTCAACTAGTTGCTGACCTGCCTTATGGCACACTGATCCTTGGGGTGATTTCAATGCTGTGGCTGTCCCACTCCTAGATGTGTCTGGCCCTATCTCAAAGGATCGCTGTGCTTGGTCCCGCTCCTTGATTAACTGGATGACCTCCCTTGGTCTCTGTGGTGTTTGGAGGGTCTGGAATACACATGACAGAGCCTACTGGCATACATCGGTCTCCACTTAGGCAATGTCCAATATTGATTATGTCTTTCTTCTAGTGCTGGACATCTCCGCCACAATGAGGACCTTAATGCTCCCACAGGGAATATCTGATCATTCTCCACAACTCGGCTGGGCTCCTCGACTTCTAATGATTGTCCCATGTGGTGTCTTAATGCATGGCTCCTGGTAGATGAGGGACTGGTGGAACACCTGTTTGAGGGACTAACCTCCTGTTTTGAAACTAATACAGGGTTAGTACATAGTCCTGGTATTCTCTGGGCAGGTAGTAAACTGACTATTCGGGTGTGGGCAAGGAGTTACCTCAAGCGCAAAGAGGAAGTCAGGCAAAAATATATTGTATACTTTACAATGAAACCACAATAGCCCTCGCCACAACTGAAATGGTAACCCGCCAACTCGACATAGATGGGGTTGTGTTATGACAACTGTCTCTCACGAGGCCGCCACTGCTGGTGTAAGCGTGGGCATCTACGAACAGAGACAAAGCCGGTGCGCTCTTGTATCGACTGGTGAATCTGGACATTGCCTCACAATTTACTTCCACTGTGAGAAATGCATCAGGGTCTACAGTGTCTGCAGCCACTGAGATCACAGCAGTGTTCATTATTTATTATAGGCGGCTCTAAGCTTGCAACCCTTGACTCTTCATAGAAAGTACTGAAAACCAACTAAAGACCCTAGAGGAGCAAATTACAGAGGACAAGATTCATGCAGCCATTAGTGACTTAAAATCTGGGAAAACTCCAGGCCTGGATGGCCTTTCCCTTGAATATTACTCTTCATTTCATGACGTTCTTACCCCTCACCTACTCCAGCTCTATACAAAAGCTATAGGAAAGGGTTTGTTCTCCTGGGATCTGAACCTAGCGATTATTGTCATCCCCAACACTACTCAGCCCTCGCTAAACTGTGGTCTTACTATCCCTTTTCCTTGATAAATGCTGATAATAAAATATTTGCCAAAATCCTAGCGACTAGGCTCTAATCCATCCTCTCCTCTCTAATACACCCGGAGCAATGTGGCTTTATGCCTAGCGGCAGTACCAGACATTGCATAAGGCATTTGCAACTCGCACTTGCTCACGTTGGGGAACTCTTAGGGATGTAGCCTTGTTACTTGTCGATTTTGGAAAAGCTATTGATATGGTTGACTGGGACTATCTTACAGCAGTGCTACACCAGATGGGCTCCACGGCTCACCTTCCAAGTGATGACATCTCTTCTCTACTCTTATCTGACAGGGCAGGTCAGGGTTAACAGGGTGCTGTCCTGAGCATTTCCAATTGAGCGAGGCATCCAGCAGTGCCCTCCCCTATCCCTGTCACTCTTTGCTCTGGCCATTGAACCCTTGGCGGGTTTATTTCGATGTGATGCACAGATCAGCGAGTGGTGATGTACAGGGGCCTCTGAAGACAGAATCGAGCTTTATGGAGACGATGTCCTCCTATATCTCGCCAACCCAGCAGTCTTAGGCTCGAACACCCTTGAACTTCTTCGTCTCCTTGAGGAAGCCTCTAGCCAGTGCCTAAAAGAAGAGAAATAACTCCTCATTCCTCTGAAGGGGACAGCGCATAGAGTGATTGGAGGGCAGGCATCCCTATTCGCCAACTCAGCTTTAAATATTTTGGAGTGCACTGTGTGACTATACCAGACCTCACTCAAGTCCTCATTCTAACACCCCTTTTGAGAAGCACACAGGCCAACCTGACACCATGGTGGGACCTCCTGTTGAATCTTCTAGGAAGAGTTACGTTAAATAGCCGGCTTCTTACATATACTACAGAACTTCCCACACCACATTCCAAACACCTGGTTTATAGAAGTGGCTGAACTATTTCGCTCCTTCTTCTCGCGTGGTCATCATCCTTGCGTCGCCCAAGATACCAGCCGCCGTTCGGTTTATCAGGAGGGTGTTGGAGCAGTGGACATCTGCCTATATTACTAGGCATACCATCTCTTGGTTATAAATGACTGAGTGATGGGTGGATGGAATGATCTGGCATAACAGCTGGAACTATGCTGCATTGGTCTTGATGGAGTGATGCACTATTTGTATGGTTGACTATTCTCCCTTTCTATTCTGGAAATCACCTGAGTAGTCTTCTTGATATGGAGAGGGACTCTCCCATTTGTGGGCTGAAATAGGCACCTAAGTTGACAGACTCACCTGTGGAGGGGTCGCTGGTTAGAGCAGTTGCCGCTTCTTAAGGGGTTCAATCATTGGGATTTAATCAGAATCACTACACTGGCTGATGTATGGTAAGGATCCACCATGTATTCTTTTGCTAATCTTCAGGTCCAGTTCTCTCTCTCTCATACTCAATTTCATCAATATCTACAAGTGTGCCATGCCTTTGGGCATACAGTGATGGTCTATGCAAACTCCCAGACTTTAACTCCCTGGAGGCCCAATTAATGATGGGAAAGCTGGATAAGGGTGGTATCTCCCAACTATATTAGGCTTTTGTGGGTAATGCACCGGAGACACTGACGTCACATTGGCATAAATAGGAGGGATGGACTGGAAATTTGGAGGCGGTAGAGTGGTAGGAGGCTTATATGGCTCCCAGATTGTTAGCAATCCTAGACTGCATTACCTTCCCAAGACTTATATGACTCCCAAGAGATTGGGTTATGCCATTATTTTCACATGATATGGCAAAGCCCACAAATTGCCCCTTATATTGGTCCCAGGTTGGTGCAACCGTCTCGGCTGCTTGGAAACCTCTGTACAACTGACTCCAAAGGTGGCACTACTGGGTATAATAAATCAGTTTGGGGGTTCTCGAAGAGATAGAGGCCCTCATAATGACATTGGCAGTGACTGTTAAAGTGACGGTAATACCTCCAACAGGTTGGCAGGAATTCCTGCCAAATTCTGACCATGGCGGTGATCCCTCCCATAGACAGCCAATGTACCACACCAACCACCAGGGCATTACACCACTGACCACGGCGGTAGCCATCAACAGCCAGGCGGAAGACAAGGTACCGCCCACCATATTATGATATAGCAAACCGCCAGGACTTCCGGGGCGGTACCAACACCATCAAAAGCCTGGCGGAAACACTGCATAGAAAACAAAAAGACTCACCATCAGAGACACAGACGAGACTGCCGCCGCCATGGAACTGGAATTCCAAGTCTTCCTGATGCTCTTCTACGCCATGGTCCTTCTGGAACACCAACGCCGACGTAGATGACAACAGTGTGTACAGCCGCCTAGCACACAAGGGAGCGAGGGAGGAAAAGAAGAGTGACACCCACACGCACAACACACACCATTCACACACACACCATTCACACACACACCATACACACAACCAGCTGCAGAGTAAAACCAATGTCACAGTACCCATGTCTAATTAAACCAAGGACCACATTGAGGTTTAAGTGAAACTGTTATTTGATGCCAACAGCCACCATGTTGTCCATGCGAAACCAAAAGCATCTGTCAATGTTCAGAAAGAGCCAATGGCCAGTCCAAAGTACAAAAGGCCCACATGGCCACAGGGCACAGTCCAAGGCCCAAATTGACTACTGACATTATCTGGACTCCACTGTGCAGGGGCATCATGTTGGAAATGGGCAGGCACCTCAGGGGGAATGGGGTTAGGAGTGGGGGGCACCTCAGCTGAAGTGGGTAACATGCCCACTGGTTCAGGAGGGGGCTCCATGCCCAATTGTCCCTGGTGGGGAGTGTAAGGTCACAGTACCTGAAGTGGATAACACACCCATTGGTTATGGAGGGGACTCCTTTCCCAACTGTCCCTGGTAGGGAGTGTAAGGCCACAGTCTCTGAAGTGGGGAACATGCCCACTAGTTCAGGAGGGGGCTCCTTGCCCAACTGCCCCTGGTGGGGAGTGTAAGTCCACAGTCTCTGAAGTGGAGAACATGCCCACTGGTTCTGGAGGAGGCTCCTTGTCCAATTGTCCCTGGTGGGGAGTGTAAGGCCACTGTATCTGAAGTGGGGAACATGCCCACTGGTTCTGGAGGGGGCTCCTTGTCCAATTGTCTCTGGTGAGTGGCCTACATGCCCTCTGCTGGAGGTGAGGGCTCCTTGCCCACTGCTGGAGGAGGTGTTACCCTGGCTGCCTCTGCTGCAGGTGAGGGCTCCTTGATCACTGCTGGTGGAGGTGTTACCCTGGCTGCCTCTGCTGGAGGTGAGGGCTACTTGCCCACGGCTGGTGGAGGTGTTACCCTAGCTGCCTCTGCTGGTGGTGAGGGCTCCTTGCCCTCTGCTGGTGGAGGGGGCTCTTGCCTCTCTTCGCTGGTGGAGTGGGAACCTTCCCTTTCTTGGGTGGTGGAGTGGGAACCTTCCCTTTCTTGCCTCCAGGACTAGGAGGTTCCTCCACTGTCCCCGTCTCCTGTCCCTTGGTTTTCACCACCCCAGTCCTTCCTTTGTGAGGCGGAGGTGTGCTCACAGTAGAAGTGGCAGCCGTAACATTCTGGGCCCCTTTGTGGCAGCAGCTGAGGATTTGATGGGAGCACTGGCAGACTGTTTGGCTGAGGTGCTGTGCTGGGTCTTTGGGACCCTGCTCTTACGGACAGGACAGGGGGTGGAGGGTGAGGAAGGAGGTGAAGATGGGCAAGAAAAAGCTTCTTAGGTACGTTGGGGCGGGGTGTGGGAGGAGGGATGGGAGTGGAGATTGAGGGAGTGGTTGTCGGAGGTGTACGTCTGATGGACTTGGGTGCAGGTGCATGGGGAGTGTTTGTGTGTGAGGTGGATGGCTGTTGGGAGTCTGAGTGCGTGCGTTTGTGTCTCTTAGGGCGGGCAGACAGGGTGGGAGAGGACAAAGGGGATGCGTGGATGGATGTTGTGGAGGAGTCTGCAAGTGAGGTGTGTGTGCTGCATGATGTGATGATGGTGGTGGTGGCTGTTGATGCAGTGCATGCAGGGTGAGTGTGGATGAACCTTGAGGGAGGAGGAGGAGGAAGAGGGGGAGACAGTGGATGTGGTTGTGTGCGCTACTGTCTGTTGTTTGTGTGAGTGCCTTTGGCCTGAAGTGTGCTCCCTGTGTTTGACTGTGCTGCTCTTGTCTGATGCTTTGTGTACATGCTTGTCTTGTTTTGTCTGCCTTGGTCAAACACACATGCAGCTACATTGCTTTTCCCCAAGTTGAAGATTTGTCCACTGTGAAGGCTGGATTCTATGCAATGGGACATATTCCTAATATTATTGGGGCGATTGACGGAACACATATTGCATTTGTGTCCCCCCCCTGCCACAATGAACAGGTGTTCAGGAATCAGAAGAGTTTCCTCTCTCCCACATCACTGCCAAGTATTCTGGGTTGGTACATGACGCCTTCGTCCCGAGGAATAGCAGCATCCCAAATGTGATGGCACAATTACAGAGGCAGAGGGCTAACAGGTGAGCCTAAGTCCCCACCGAAGATATGTCAGTGTATGCCTTCTGGAGTCATCCCCATACCATTATGTAAGGCTAATGTTTGTTCCTCAATTCTTCCAGGTGACTCTGGCTACCCAAACTTGCCGTGGCTCCTGACCCCTGTGAGGAATGCCAGGACAGGGGCTGAGAATGGGTATAATGTTGCACATGGACGAACCAGGCGAATCATAGAACGCACCTTCGGCCTCCTGAAGGCCAGGTTCAGATGCCTCCATCTGACAGGTGGATCTCTGTGCTACTCCCCTGAGCAGGTCTGCCAGATAGTTGTAGTATGCTGCATGTTGCACAACCTGGCCATCAGACGACATGTGCCTTTTCTGCAGGAGGAGGAGATTGGAAATGCCCGTGTGGCAGCAGTGGACCCTGAGGACAGTGAGGATGAGGCGACAGAGGATGAGGATGTAGACACCAGAACATCAGTAATACAGCAGTACTTCAATGGACACACAGGTAAGACAGTGGAACTGACCATTCCTCTAATTATTTATGTTTTCAGTGTGGCTGTAGCTGGATGGCAGTCACTTCCTTTGCATCTCAACTGACTGTCACCTCTGCCTTTTCTATATGCAGATATTGGTGTTATCACTACTGTGCACTGATGTGATTACTACAGACAGCTACAGCTCATCATGTGTATACTATACCAAAGTTCATGTCAATGGCACAAGATGTAACTGTTATCATAGGTGCACATTTTCATCACATAAAGCACTATCACTCAAGTTGTGTTCAAGGGTGTTTATTGTAGTGCAATTAATAGAACGAATAGTGTAATGGAATGGGGTGATGGTACAGGTAAGTCCAGGGTGTTAGTCCAGCCTGTTTGTAGCACAGGCCCAGTGTCCAAGGGGCCAGAGGAAAGGGAGCAATGGCAGTTCAAAGTGGACAAGGTGACAGAGTGGAACACAAGGTGGACATTCAGGAGGGTCTCATTTCCTGGTGGTGGTCTTGGCAAGTGTCTCTGGCATCTGTCTGGGTCACAGGAAACGTTTGCGAGGTGGTTCACCTTCTGTAGGGGGAGGGGTGCGGGTGGCCTGGGTGTCCTGTGGCATGGCCTTCTGTCCACTAGCTGGAGCAAATGCGGTGAGCTGTTCAGTTGACTGGCTAGTGAAAGGAGCCTGCTGGTGTGCTATACATTCCCCCATGACTTTGGCCATTTCAGCCAGCACCCCTGCTATGGAGACCATGCTGGTGTTGAGGGCCTGCAAATCTTCTCTGATCTCCTGATGGTGTACCTCCTGCAGCCGCTTGTTCTCCTGCATGTTGTTAAGAATCTGTCCCATCTTGTCCTGGGATTGTTGGTAAGCCCCCTGGACATTAGTGAGTGCCTCCTGGAGAGTCAGTTCCCTGGGCCTGTCCTCCCCCTGGTGCACAGCTGTCCTCCGTGTGTCCCTGTCCCCCTCTGCCTGTGTCCCCTGAACGGTGTGCCCACTGCTATTGACCCGAGGACCCTGATTGTCTTTGCTGTGAGGTGTGGACTGGGGTCCCTGTACAGGTGGGCACACTGCACAGAGGTGTGGGGATGTTGGGTGGGTGCTGTGGTCTTGGATAATGAGGGGGAGGCTCTGTGGTGGACTGGGAGTGGGCTGGGGTGACCGACTGACCAGTGGACCCTGATGGGCCAGGTAGTTCATCCAGATCCAGAGGTCCAGAGTTGCTGTCATCACTGGGGGCAACTTCTGTTGGGGGACTGTATAGTTGTAGCGCCTCCTCCCCGCTGGGATTGTCTGGGGCACCTGTGGGAATGTAAGTAATGTATTATGCTTCATGTCTGTGATAGATACTGAATTCCTTGCTTCCCCTTTATTGTTGCTGTTGCCCTGCCACCTTTGTTTGTGTATGGTGATGTACTTTGGGATTGTTGGTTCTCTATGATGTGCATGCTTTGGTCATGGGTGTACATGCAGGGCTGGGAGGGCTGTACATGCATTGGTATGGCATGCAGGGCTTGGCATTGGGGTTAGTCATATGTTTAGGTGCACTGTGTGGGCTGGACTGAAGTGATGGGAGTCAGGGTGAGGGGGTGAGATGGCATACATGTATGGGGGGTGATAAGTAGTAAATATTGACTCACCAGTGTCCAGTCCTCCGGCTACTCCAGTGAGTCCCTCAGGATGCAGGATTGCCATGGCTTGCTCCTCCCATGCTGTCAGCTGTGGGGGAGGAGGTGGGGGTCCACCACCAGTCCTCTGGATGACGAGCTGGTGCCTTGCTGTCACGGAACGTACCTTCCCCCATAGGTCGTTCCACCTCTTCCTGATATCGTCCCTTGCCGTTAGATGCTGTGCCACGGCGTTCACCCTGTCCACGATTCTCTGCCATAGTTCCATCTTCCTGGCAGTGGAGATTTGGTGAACCTGTGCTTCGAAGAGCTGTGGCTCTACTCTGACTATTTCCTCCACCATGACCCGCAACTCCTCATCTGTGAAATGGGGGTGCCTTAGTGGGGACATGGGTGTTGTTTGCTGTGTGTTGTGCAGAGGGTGTTGAGTAACGTGGTGGGTGTGGGATGTGGAGTACGTAACGGATGTATAGGTGGTTGTGGTGTGTGTAGTTGTCTCTGTGATTTGCGTGGCTAGATACTGCAGTCTTTTCGTGTTGGCAAAGGGTTGTGTGCAATGTGGGTATGTGTTTTACAGTGCTGTGGGTGGGTGGGTGTGTTATGTGAGTGTCAGGTGTGTGATTTTAGTTTTGGCCAATGTTGTGTTGTTTTGTATTTGGGTAGCCTTTCTGACCACGCCAGTGTGTACCGCCCATGGTTTACCGCCATTGAATATCCGCTGTGGTGATTCGTGGGTCATAATGTGGTGGGTGTGGTTTTTACGGTTTAATGGTATGGGTGTTCGTACCAACACTTTAACACTGACCTTTGGTCTGATGGATTTGTGTTTGTGGCAGTATTCTGTTGGTTTAGAATGTGTCATAAACAGGCGAACGCATGTTCGCCTCGGCAACAGTATGTTGGCGGCCGTCACCACAGCAGTAAGCAGCATTTACCGCCAATGTCATAATGACCACCTGAGTCTTAATTGGACTGGTGACTCTGGTGGACAAAAGGAACACAGCTCGATCTTGGAAACAACTTTCCCCACCAAAATTGAAGCAGTGGTGTGCTAGTATGGACTGGTGTGCAAAACAGGGGGGGTCAATCTATATTACATGGGGTTGTCCTGCAAAATTTTCCAAAATTTGGGGTAAATGGTGTAAGTATTATGGTTTATCTCTAATGGTAGAGTCCTTGCCAAGTCATGTGGTTTGATTTATGATGAGTGGGGGAAGGGGAAAGACTGTGACTGAATACAAGGAGCTTTATTACTGCTTTTGTTGCTTTACCTTGTTCGTTGTTTTTCTATCAAATCCTAATAAAATGTGTTTATCAAAAAATAGATTTCACAAAAAGAAAGAACTGGGTGCCAATCCCAATGCTCTCATATCAGTCAATTTTGATAACTCTGTGATGTGCAGAGTAGAGAAGGAAGTGAATATCTGTGTATAAAAGGTGAGCTCATTGGGTCCCCAGACCTTTAGATTAGCATTTTTAATTAAGGAGGAGGTTTTGCATGATGAAGGAGGCAGCGTTTCCGAAAGCTGTAATTAAAAGGGGATGTGTGGTCCCACAGCAGCTAGCGTGAGGAGCACAGAAGCCCAATAATCAGACAAGGATCACAACAGGTTCGGTACACTGAAGCTGGACCACCTGAGGAATATACCAGCATTTTTAAGCATTGACCTTGATTGCCTGCATGTCCAGATGGACTTGTATTCCAAGCTTTCTACAGAACACACAATTGTTATACTCCTAATTTTAGATTAAAAAACAGTTAAATACCACTTTCCTGAGCAGTGCATATTTTAACACTCTTTACTGGTTTCCAGTCTGTATTAGAACCCTTTTGTACAAGAGAATACCTTCAGGGCTGTTGCAGGATCGGGTATTTCCCTCATTTTTGCACATGGAGGGGCTGATTATGGCACAGTGCAGTCAGGCCCTGGGCTAGTTTTGCACCGCCGCTCTGGCCAGTCCTAACACCTATTCAGGCTGCCTACAACCAGAGCGGGCTAAAATATGAGTCCTACCCCACATTGGACCCACAAAAATAATAATACTAGGTCGATCTGTAATCAGGAAAGCCTATATACTCAGACACCTACCACCGTCAACCATCTATAACAGTCCTTACAATACTGAGATGTCATGCTTCCAATACACAAAGAGGCCTGCCACCTTCCTCTAAGACTGATGCTGCACTAAGACTATGCTACAACTGTCTGGCATCTTGGATGATTGTAATATCTTCCATTCCTTCAGATCTTAAGCTACCTCTCCACCAGCTCTAAGCCTGGACTCTCTAAAGCACTAGAATACTAGAAGAACAACAACAGCTTGTATCTGGGACAGTCTCTAATACAAAGGGTCACTGCAGATCCCTCTTTTTGTTCTCTCTAGTACCCCTCAAGATTATACAGAATGGTGCCTAGGGAATCAAACACAGTAAGTGGGTTGATGCTTCAACAGTCAAAAACAAAACTCAAGGGGACCTGCAGAACAACTCATAGCAGCCGACTAATGTAAACTGCTTGCGCCCTATCTCTCACTCATCGGTGCAACCATATTATAAGTACTACGGCCTAAGACTAGATGAGCTCCACTCTTGTCACTCAAGCAGTATAGCAAAGTGCTTTCAACATAGGCTGCACTGCAAATACAATTACAATTACTAATGTGTTACTGAAGTTCCCAGTGTGTATTCTGTGAAAAGGGATTGTCCAATGTCTTCAGCTCTCTGGTGTGCTCATGAAATACATACCTGCAACTGCTTCTCCTGGATTTGTAACATTTTCCAATGTAAAAGTCTAGTGTTTCCACAAACAATTATAAAGAGTCATGGTAGAACACAAAATGAGCTGGAAACCGCTGCACAGAGAGAGTTTCCAGCTCGTACTTGAGACTGTGTACAGCCGATATCCATTATGGATTTTAAAACAAGTGGTATAATGCAAAACGCTGAGGCGCCTCCTCAGATTGTGGTGAAGGGCCCAAGACTCCCACAATTCACAGAAATGCTTAGGCTGGATGGGGGTTTCCTGGAGGATATCGTAACTGAGTAACTACAGATACAATGAGGAGTTGACAACCAAAAAGGACAAAGGTGTAAGGACTTAGTTTTCATTTCACTCAGAGAAAGTACTTGCAGAGTAGCTGGATCCTCACAAGCCAGATGAATGGAGAACTCTATGGCCAATGACAGTCAATCAAACATTGGGGAATTCCAATGGAGGCCATGTCACACCCACCGGTGGTCACTCTCAGTTAGGTACTCCCCAAGAATGGCAGAAAGTGGAAAAGGAGGCAGAAGTGATAAACACTTATTTGAACACAGTTGTTCAAACTTAGCCATCATGCTGCTGACATTATAGTGCCAATATGTCACAATCAGTTCAAAGGTGAAGTCTGGGTGAGGCCTATTTCCTTACTACCAACTCATGCATTGCATCTGTCTGCTGGGCTGACTCAGTATATAATATTCTTAGGTTTTACCCAAAGTCGGAGCACACTGGCAGTCTGGGAAGTATCAAAGACACACCAGTTGCTTTCCCGTGAACCTCACCGGGCGATCATCACATAACGAGTACTGAGTTGCGCTGAGGACAGTGGTGTGCAGTGAGTAGTAGATTATGGGCTGCTGCACAGAGTCTTAACATGGCTGATTACTAGGGTATACGCATGAAAGAAGAGTGGGACTGATTAGCAGCCCAGTGCAGAAATCCTTTTCCACACAACACAGAACGCAGCCAGCCATAGAGATGATGGTACTTGGTAGGTCTGGAAGCTGACTCCTTTTTGGCAGGTGTTTTGTGATTGTTATAATGCAGAAGCTTGAACCTGAGTCTCCAGGATTAGTGTAGTCAGTCAAGAGGCAGACCACATGATTGCTTCAGCAAATGTAGAGCCCTGCAGTGGTTCTAAATGTGTTAGTCTAACACAAGATGAGCAAAACCTGGTTAGGTTTCTCAGTTAGAGAAGTAGAGAAATGGATTCACCCCTTGAATGTCTGACCTCTAGATGACTTGCACTGCCTCTGCTATTCATACAAAATTTCACATTCTCTTTCCTTCAAGCCAAATGATGCTGTAAATACGATAATGACCTTTCTGTTAAATTTCAGAGAAAACAATTTAACTTAGTACATTAACATCCAAAGAGGAAACAAATGCATGGTAGGCTATGGGTACTCCAAAAAACACAATTGCTCCCCTTTGTAAGATTAATTATTTCCTGCAGGAGGTAATTCTCCCCAATAGCCTGTAATCCCTCTTATTCACGTATTTTCGCACACCTACGTCCTCTCAGAAATTGATGCTCTTTTTAAAGTCCTAATACAACTCACCTTTACTGCGCTAATGATGTCTTCCTCATGCTCCACTTCTCTCAAAGCCAGTCATGCTGTGTCTATGTCTACAGATAAGCAGATCAGGACAACCCTTCCCCTGTCAAATCATCTTCACCTATCTCTCTTGAACTTATGCTGGACGAAATATGAGCACTATGTCCATTTGTTAAAGAGACTAACATGTGCATGCAAAATCTCAACTAGTGGTCTCAAAAGGAAACAAGAGTCACAGCACTAGAACAACGCATTAGTGATGTACAGGAAAAAGCAACAAAAATTTCAATTTTGGAAAAGGAGGTGGCAATGTTAAAGTGCATTCCAAAGACTTGGAAAACAGAAACAGGCTAAATAACCTATGCCTTTATGGTCTTCCAGAAGATATTGAAGGCAATGACTGTCTATATTGTTTCTTCTTTCTTGCCCCAGTTAGAAGGCTTACCATCCTCCACAATATTAAATATTCAGAGAGCCAATCGATTAGGTCAGCGTCCTCAACCCCCCTTCTTCTTCTCCTAAACCCTGAAAAGTAATTATTTTCTTTCTTAAATTCACTGACTTACTGAAAAGCCTCAATGCAGCGAATGCGAAGAAACACAACCTTTGGCAAGATAAGAAGATTTTCAGCTCCCAAGATGTTTCAAAAGCTACGGCAGCCAAACATAAAGAATTCTTGGATCTTTGACCACAACTTTGCTCCTTGGTTGCTTGCTACAGGTTGTTCCAACCATGTCTCTTTAAAGTGGCCTTTCAGAATAAAACTTCCTCTTATATAGCTCCTGTGGATCTTCAAGAATTTCTTTGTCTTCATTCCAGTGGTTCCATGGATAGACTTTTAATAGTTTGTCTATTTTCCATTTGCTATCTTATGCTATTTTACTATGATTGACTTGATTTTTATATTTACTCATTAATCTTGCTCTTCTTCATAGGTTCCACGTTTTATATTGTGTTTTTGTCATGTTTAGTTTTACTCATTCATTGATATGTTTTGACTCTTTGCTGTGCCGTCTTCACCCCGTGCTGTCATCAACCCCACCCTTTTGTCCATTCTCATCAGATATGTTTTTACAGTCCTCATTGTTTGACATGAACTGTCTCTTCTTTCCTGATATTCTTCCTTCCTTTTTTCTTCCCTTTTCCTTCCATTTTTCATCTGGTTTATTATCTATTTCTATTTTATCATCTTCCCTTAATTTTTCCATGTCTGGAGAGCTTGTTATCTTAGAAGACCTTTCCTTTTCATATATTGTTTCTTGTTGTACCATTCAGAGTTATTTCTTGGAATATCAAGGGGTTTATGAACCCAATAAAAAGGCAGAGAAGCCTATCACATTTAGTTAAATATAATCCTGATTTTGTCCTTCTATAAGAGACCCATCTACCTGAACCTGAAGCACTGAAATTTAAATTTGGATGGGTGGACTCCGTTGTTGTGTCTCCTATGTCTGCAAAGAAGAATGGTGTAATACTCTTCTGTCATAAGAAACTAAGGCTGAGTATCCATCCCGGACTCCGAAGTGAGATGGATATTTGTTAAACTAATTGTTAATGATATTCCCTTAATGGTTGGTAACATTTATGGCCCTACTCCATCAGACTACTCAATCTGGCCTACAATTGCCAAAAAATGTTTGCAATATGAAGATGAAATTTTTTATTTTAGGAGGGGACTGCAATCAAATAATTACTCCTTTTATAGATCGTCTGTCTCCAGTTAAATTTATACCCCATAAGATGCACAAACAATTTCATTCATTCCTCACCCAACGTCCCCCATAGATTCATGGAGAATGTGTAATCCAACCAACAGAGAATTTTCTTTTTTCTCTCCACCTCATGGTTCCCTATGTAAACTTGATCATATCTTTATTTCTAAATTGCTCCTCTAAGACCTTATAAGCTCCACTATTGAACCCATTGTGAGTTTTGATCATGCCCCAGTCATTACAGATTTTGGTTTGCTCTGGGTACATCCAAATCTAATAGATGGAGTTTTAATTACTCACTCTAGCTCGGCCCTGCTTTTTCCTCATCCTTTAATACTTTTGCTGAAGACTTCATGCAACTTCCAATATCCACCCTCAATTGCTATGGGGTGCCTTTAAAGCTGCTGCTCGGGGACACATTATTGACTTTGTTTCCAAAAAGAAAGAAGCATATAATAAACAACATCAATCCCTATTATCAAAAATTAAGCGTCTAGGGGAATATCATTCTTCCTCTTCCACACCTGATCTGCAAGGACTTATTAGTGCGAAATTGCAGTTTAATAAAATCTCTACAGATTAGGCTTCTTCTATTTTACTTTTAGTAGTGCCCATTACTACGTGGTTGCAATAAAATGGGGAATCTTTTATTTAATTATTTAATGATCCGGAAACGTCACACACTAGACTCTATAACAACTGAGACAGGTAATTCTGTTTTTAAGGACAATAGGATTTTGACTGAGTTTCTCAAGTATTACCAAACTCTTTATACTCCTGAATCACTGGCCCACCCTTGTCAGACTGGTGCCTATTGAAAGGGAGTTAAGATCTCTAATAATGGATTAGTAAATTTTTCTTCTTTAGGAACTTATATTTTTTTGTCAGAAATTCTTTGAACTCTCCAAACCTTTGAGAAGGGTAAGACCTCAGGACCAGATGGTTTCACGGTTGAATTTTTCCTTCATTTCTCCAATATTTTGCTTCCCAGATTATTACATCTTTTTCAGTTCTTTTCAGACTCTGGATCTGCTGGGGGTACCTTTCAGGAAGCTACTATCTGTCTTATCCATAAAGAGGGCAAAGACCCATCTTTCTGTTTGAACTACAGACCAATTTCTCTGGTCAATGTAGATTATAAAATATTTGGCAAATTGTTAGCTTTACATCTTGATCCTTGTTTCCCTTGATAATAAGTAAGGAGCAGTCTGGATTTGTCAAAGGTAGACTTGCACCTGATAACTCTAGATTATTTTTTAATGTACTGAACAAAGCCTATTCCCTTTCATATTCTCTAACAGCAAATTCTATAGATGCAGAGAAAGCATTTGATCGTATAGATTGGTCCTTCTTACTAAAATCCTTGTCTTGACATAGACTGTATCCCCACTTCATTGCACTAATCTCTCTACTCTAGCAATCCCCCATAGCATCTGTTCTAGTTAAATTGAAAATTTCCAGCTTCTTTCCATTACAGTGTAGCGTTCGTCAAGGCTGACAATTATCCCCCCTTTAGTTTATACTGGCTCTTGATCTCTTCTTATCCCATATTAGAAATAATACTGTAATTGATCGATTCCGTTATGGTGATAAACACTTGAAACTTCCTGCCTACTCTGACAACATACTCCTCTTCATTCCCAATCCTGAAAATTCTGTACCTGCCTTACTCCATGAGATAGCTGATTTCTCCTCAGTTTCAGGATGTAAGGTAAATTCAGATAAAACTGAAATCCTTCCCCTCTGTAAATTTTGTTTCAGACAGCCATTTGTAGTCACGGATTTTCGTTGGAATACAACTAAGATTAAATATTTAGGTATCTGGTTTACTCCTTCCATTAAAGACTCTATAACTACAAATACAATTGATTCTTTAGAGAAGGTTGATAGACTATTTGCGTCATGGGATCCTCTATATCTTTCCTGGTGGGGCCATCTTGACTCCATCAAAATAATGATTTCTCCCATCATGTTATATATTTTATCCATGATTCCAGTATATATACTTGTTATTTTTTTTTAAAAACTAGGGGATATATTTACAAGGGACTTGTGCATCGACTCCGATGAGCCAGTTTCCTTGCGTCACCCTGCGCCCCTAACAACACCATAGTAGCTCTGTATTTACAATTTAGCGCACCATAGAGCATGTTGGTGGGACAAAAGCGTCAAATGATTTGATGCTATTATGGCACCAGATGGACTAGCGCAAAACATGTTGGTGATAGTCCAGCAAAACAAAGGGAGGCCCATAGGCTAGTGCACTAGCGTCACTTTAACACCTGCCCTGAGCAGGCATTAAAAAATGACGCTAGAATGGCCCAGTAAAATCTTGTAAATTCACTGCACCATTTTTTTGGACCTACCTGCGGGGGAATGCCCCCCTCCTTGCTTAAACATACTTGTGCTCTATTAAAACCTTATTATTGATCACAAATCGTTAACTTGTAACCCTTTCCTACACTCTCCTCTTTGGTATAAAAACCTCATTACTATTAATAATAAATTCTTATTTTGGAAATCCTGGACACAAAAAAGGTATAGTATAGGTCAAGGATTTATTTTCTTACGATACTCCTCTTTCATTTTTACAATTCTAACAACTGTTTAATTGCCCTCTCTCCTTTTTGCTTAAATATCTTCTCCTCTTAAATATTCTTCTGGATGTCTTTTATACATTACTATCTTCCATTTTCATTGACATCTCAATCCTCTCTTTGTTCTATTCTTACTTCTGTTCCTAAGGAGTTGCCTATTTACAAACTTCTTTGTTGCCTTGTGACCGGGCGGGTTCAAAGACGACACGTAGAGTTAGGATTGCTTTGTCTTGGATGTGATTTATTATGGGTTTATGACAAAATAGTTCTTCATAGACGTGGCTTTCTGATGCTATTTAATGGTTTCGTTTGTTGTCCTTTCCCTGGATTTTTACCTCTTCCTTGGTTTATTTCTCTCTGGCAGGGCTCCCAGGAAGCGCATGTGTGGAAAAGAACAAGAAAGGTATCGGTAAGTTCCTTTTCCTTCTTTTGCCTCTTTTCTTTTTTTTTTTCATCCTTTACTTTTCTCTCTTCTCTTACATCCCGTGGGTTTTTCTCTGCCTTTCGGGTTATTTATGAGCTTCTTGAGTGATCTCTGTCTCTCTCCCTTTCTCTGGTATTTCTGCTATCTATGTTGCTCTGTGTCTCTCTGAGTTTCGAGATGTATCTTTTGCTATACTGTTCTTTCTTTGTTTTCCTTTCTTCTCCTGCTTCTTCTCTGGATCTCTCTGGTTTTGATGTTTTTATTAGGTACCCTTCTTCCCTTTTCTGGTCCTGTCCTCCCCCTCCCCCTTGTCTCTTGTTCCCTTCCCCTCCCGTCCTCCCACTCCCTCTTGATTGTTGTTCCCTTCCCCACCCGACCTCCCGCCTTCCCGTTGTGCCCATTTTCGGGCTTTCTCCAATCAGCTGTGGCTGCCACGCTTCTCCAGAAGCGTGGCGGGTCGGATCGGATCGCGTCACGCCTCCTGGGACGCCGAGATGGCTGTTCCGCCAGACGCCTCCTCTGTTCCTTCCTGCTGTCGTAGAATTCCTCTGTTCCTTCCTCCAACGCCGCGCCTTCCTGCTCCTCCGTTGCGCGCCCCACTCTCCACCACGGCCCGCCTTTCAGCTCCTCCAGGTCCCGCCTTCGTCGCCGGAAGGACTTCCTGATTGGATTCCTCAGCATGATGATCTGGGGCACTGTAGGCAGCGCCAGCACCAGTTGGGTTCGTGTACGGGCCACCTCGGGCCGGCCCGTCACATACCTCAATACAGCAAGACCTAAAACTAATGTAGAAATTCAATGGGAATCGGATTTGGGATGTACCTGGACTATTTTCTTCTGTAATAAGGTATGGGAAAGAATACACAAGATTTCTAGAACACCCTCTACTTCACAATCACTGTTCTTTTTATATCATAGACTTTATTTTACCCCCTCCACCATCGCTAAGTTTTTCATGACCTCATTTACAAAATGTTGGTCATGCAAACTTCCCAATAGGGATCTCATGCACCTACTATTCCATTGCCCTCCTATTGCTTCTTTTTGGCAAAAGGTTTGGTTCCAACTCACTTCAATTTTTCATTTCCATTCCCAATTATCTCCCTCGGTACTGTTTCTAGGTAGTTTAGCTGAAGACATTAACTCAGACTTTGATAAATTTAAGTTATTAGATCTCATGTTAGCTCTAGCCTTTCAACAAATTACCCTTAATTGGAAATGTTCATCCATTATGTCCTATAAATCTTGGTGGTATAATGTTTGTCGTTATCATAGATCGGATTCTGCTTGTCTTCTTTGTACTGTCCTTCTGTTAATAGAGACTTATATTGGCTACCATTAACTTCTTTTTTTGGTACTGTTGCTCATAACAATACTAATTGTATTTCATCTGAAAACTTTAAGCCGCCATAAGATGCTTTATTTCTCTGCCAATGTTTCTCAATGTTAGTATCTGTTACTTAACTTCAATATTACTCATTGTATCTCACATTATATATTGCATAGTGATGGTACGCATTGGTTTTCTCCTTGATAACCTTTCCTTTCCTTTTCCCTCCTCTTCCCTCTCCTTGTTTATTCCCCAACAATCTTAAAAAATGTTAAACAGCTTTTTCCTCAAACTCACAATTTGTATGCTTACATTTATCTTTGGTCTATATGGCCCGAAAAAATATTTTTAGAAGGCCGGGCCCCAGGGTATTTACATCAAAATTATTGTTCTTACTCACATCCTACACAGCTAACACCCATTGACAAAACCAATACCCTGGGTGGTTTTAGGTTTATATCAGATGAAATAACAAAGAGGAACCAAAATACTAGTCGGCCAGCATGGTATGGGTAACACAGAAATTAAGGGGCATATTTACAATGTCCCTGTGGCACAATAACAGAGCTGGAGAGTCACTTCTGTGACGCTCCGGTGGTGCAGTTTGCCTGCACATATTTACCAGGCCAATTAAAGCCTGCTTGAGTAAATATGGACCCCCTTCATGCATAATTAGGCATGAAAGGGGCGTTCCACAGGTGTTGCTGTGGGTGTTCCGATGCAAACCCATGGAATCTGACTCATTCCTAGATTTACAAGGCTGGGAATTCATCAGATTCCTAGGCCTCCCCAGGGGTGGTATAAAAGCGGTGCAGCTAGGAGAAATAACTTTGTTTCTCCCTCTTTTTTGCTCTTTCTGTGTTGCTGCATTCTGCAGGAAAACGCCATTAAGGATTGTTTATGTGCAGGAAGGTGCCCCTTTCTGCACATAAACAATCACCCCTGCAATGCAGGCACCCTTGCACCGTGGTGCAAGGGTGCCTGCGTTGGTGCTAGGCAGCCAATTGTGCACCAGCACAGAAGAAAGTACAGAGATGCATCGTATTGCTGTAAATACGGCGCATCCCTGTATTTTCCTAATGACACATATAGCAAGCTGGCTTGCAGGGCAATGCTGCCTCATTTTTTTGTACATATGGGCCTTAATTCATGTGTTTAAGCTACTCCATTAATTGCATAGAACACACCCCTTTTAGCGGATCCTCACTTTTTTCATCCCACTAAGAGCCCTGGCTCTCCCCAACAAAGGAAATATCATTGATTACAAGAACAAGGCTCCAATTTGTACCTCACCTCTAATAATCACGTCCCCAGTGAGAAACACACAGAATAATTATAACTTTGATGTTTATAGATTTACTGGATTAGATGCGGCAAGCATGATTCCCCAGGAGAAAGACTTAAATTCTAATTATAGCAATACTCGCACCGGGCCCTTCTCTGCTGTTCGGTACTTACTGGCGGTATATGAAATCATGTCATTCTTCTGCTTATTCACTTCAGCTCCCGTGGGATCTGCTCAAATGTCTTCCTTCAGCAATTGCAGCCTTTGCAGAGGAGTGGGGTTCTCCATAAAAGAGGCCCTGCATGATGTCCTTCTTGGAAGTGTCTAAACTTCGGGTGCCCATTTAGTCAACAGGAGTAAACTCAGGCAATTTTGCACAGTAAATGCTGGAATTCACAAGTGATCCTGCAAAACCCTTTGGTGGGATTTAATGGTAGATGTCTCTTGAAAGATAAAAGCCCACAATATAAGCAAGGGTTTTTCTATATAATCTTAATTTGTTTTCCTTAGTTCCAACAGCAGATGTTGGTGGGCATGTCACTGCCACTGGAGTAGTTTAGTCAATATATTTGGGAATGGTGAAGTTTCTTTTGAATTCATACCTTTCCCCAGAGAAACTGCATAGTTGGGAATCTGTTTGTTCTTTTATGATAGTTTAGAAAGGGTTCTCTTTCATTATGTGACGTCTCCAGGGCAAAGTGGATCCTGCATATGAAAACAGACTATTGGGGGGCACTAATATTGTAGACAAAATATTCACGCACAAAATGGTATTTTCTAGACCTATACACCTATATATATCTTCTTTGACCTTATGTAAATATATATATATATATACATATATATATGCATATATATATATATATATATATATATATATATATATATATACACACACACATACCCGGCAGTCACCAGTAGGTATAGTTAGGTGTACCCGTTCAGGAGTTTTTGAGAAATTAAGGGTAAAAAAATTGTATATTTGTATATTGTGGCAGTTGGGCTCACAAGAGTCCTGTGAACCTCTCGCGAGTCTGCAAAATCAGAAAATGATACCCACTGATTGGTCAAGAAGCCCATTTTTCCCGTATGCTTTCACGCTCTTGCGGGATTGAGGGGCTTCCACGAGTCCCATGAGAGTGAGCACTCTGATTAGCTGCCTGTTTCAATGTAAGAAATGAAATGGCAGGCATTATTGTGAAAAATTGGAGGTGTGCTAGATACAAACTGAATAGGCTATATAAGGGGGCAGCACAGCGGCATGGTGACTCCTTATATTTAGAAAGGAGGTCTTTAAGGGGTAGCCACCATGAGGATTATGAAGCTATAATGTTTTAATTGATTTTTATGATCTCACAGGACTCTCATAGGATCGTAAACAGTAAAAATGAGCACCTGAGTTCTCTTGCGCTCTGCTGGTAAAAAATAAATATTATTGTGGTCCTTGAGAGGAAGTGTGTAAGAGATAAGTATTGCGATGAGTAGATTCCCACAGGTTCATGAAAAGTATTTAGGAGTAGCTGATCTTTGAATACACTGTTGTGTGCACACTTGCTACTGTAGGAAGGGGTACTATAGGAGATTGTGTTTATCTGTCTACTATTTATGCCCATCTTCTTGGGAAGGGTTGTGAGAAGAGTGCAGTCTCTTCCACTATCCTACTATGCACATTCATTATCAGAGAGAGGGGTGCAAGCAGGGAGGATAGTCCCTCTCCACTCGCTACTAAACACTAGGCTCAATATTATATATAGGTTAAGTTTTCATCATCTAAGTGAGTTGTATGTTTGATCATGGTAGTAATGGCTGATTTTCTCCTGAGTTATTTTGTGCTTACTGTCAGGCCTCTAACGTCATACTAAATTATAGAGCAATATGTACTAATGTGAAGTTTGGATGGTGTCATCATTGATGTCATAAATGATGTAATGTGAGATGTCATCAGTGATGTCATAAATGTTGTCATAGAACATGTCATGAATGATGGCATATGTGAGGTTATAAGCAGTGCATGGGGGCAAAGGTTATTAGTGCTACTAACTATAACTGCTGAATTTCTGTGGATATTTCAGTTCAAAATGTTTACACTGTCACTGAGAAATTACCTAACTATAATAAATATGTTTTCAGTATATATATATATATATGTTGGATTTGTTTGCTTATGCAGGGTCATCCCCAATCTTTTTGCCTCCTGCCTCCTATTTTTTCTGACCTGCTGCTGTTGGCTTTTGAACTCTGAGCACTTTCCCACTGCTAACCAGTGCTAAAGTGCATATGCTCTCTGTGTAAATTGTATTGTTGATTGGTTTATCCATGATTGGCATATTTGATTTAATAGTAAGTCCCTAGTAAAGTGCACTAGAGGTCTGTAAATCAAATGGGCCTGTAAATCAAATGCTACTAGTGGGCCTGCAGCACTGGTTGTGCCACCCACATAGGTAGCTCTGTAATCATGTCACAGACCTGCCATTGCAGTGTCTGTGTGTGCAGTTTTAACTGTATATTCAACTTTGTAAGTGTACCCACTTGCGAGGCCTAAACAGTCCCTTTTCTTACATGTCAGACACCCCTAAGGTAGGCCCTAGGTAGTCCCAAGGGCAGGGTGCAGTGTATGGTGAAGGTAGGACATATAGTATTGTGTTTTATATGTCCTGACAGTGAAATAGTGCTAAATTCGTTTTTCACTGTTGCAAGGCCTGTCCCTATCATACGTTAATATTAGGGCTACCTTTAAATCTGATTAAAGTGTAGATTCCCTTTGGGAGCGGATGGACATGTGGAGTTTGGGGTCTCTGAGCTCACAATTTAGAAATACATCTTTTAGTAAAGTTGATTTTAAGATTGTGTGTTTGAAAATGGCACTTTTAGAAAGTGAGCATTTTCTGGCTTGTACCATTTCTGTGACTCTGCCTGTTTGTGTATTCCCTGTCTGGGTCAGTTTGACAGTTGGGCTGGTTGCACCTCACATTAGACTGTGACACAAAGGGAGCTGGGGTGTAGCCTGCATATCCTGATGAGCCATCTGTGCTAGGAGAGAGGGGAGGAGTGGTCACTTACACCTGAAAGGGCTGTGCCTGCCCTCACACAATGCAGTCTCCAACCCCATGGTGAGTGTCTGGGGCCTGGCCTGAGCAAGGCAGGATTTCACATTCACAAGAGACTTTACTTTGAAGTAGGCCTACTTCAAAAGAGAAATTGGGTATAAGAAGGGCACCCAAAACCACAGACTTTAGAAACACTTCTGGAATCAAGAGGAATCTCTGCCTGGAGAAAAGCTGAATAGCTGAGGAAGAAGAGCTGCCCTGCCTGTGACTGTGCTTTGTGGAGCTATCCTGAAGTTGCTGTTTCTGCCAGAGTAAGAGGGCAAAGACTGGACGTTGTGTGCCTTCCATCTTGAGAAGAAATCTCCAAGGGCTTGATTTAGAGCTAGCCTCCTGTTGTTTGAAGTCTCAGGAACAGCAAAGACTTCTCTCTGACAGCACCTGGAGTCTCTGGAGAGACTCCTGCTCTGCCCTGTGGTTCCCATCCAGTTCCTGGGACCCTGAAAGGAGAA
Organism: Pleurodeles waltl; assembly: GCF_031143425.1. Taxonomy (NCBI): domain Eukaryota; kingdom Metazoa; phylum Chordata; class Amphibia; order Caudata; family Salamandridae; genus Pleurodeles; species Pleurodeles waltl. The sequence continues at coordinate 146,405,713 of NC_090449.1, forward strand.
GCTGGTAGAACAAGAAGAGAAAATCAACGCAGAGACGGCGCACGGGGAAAATTTTGACGCAACCTATGGGAAAATTGACGCGCCGCCAGCTTCGCGGCAGAAAACGACGCTCGCCTGCAACGCGACCGAAGAATCAATGCCTGCGGCTGGAGAAACGACGCGCAGCATCGCCGACGGAGGTTGGGAGATCGCACCCCGCGCTGCGTGGTTTTCGGATCATCGTGTGGCAGAATTTCTGACGTGACCCATCGCTTGTGTGTAAAAACAACACCAAGGCCTGCCTGGACCCGTGTGCGGACCGAATCGGCGCATCGCTCTCCTGCGGAGAGAAGGACCGATGCACGCTGACTCGACAGAAGGGGGAAACGACGCAAGGTCTCGCTCGTGAGCAACTTTGATGCACCACAAGCCCTTTTCGATGCACACCCACCCGTGCGGGGTTATTTTTGATGCGCACCAGTTACATTTTCACGCTAGCAGCGCTAGTGTGTGTTTAAAACTACTTACAGGCTCTTTTTGATTTTTAATTGATAACTTGACTTGTGTATTGTGGATTTTTGTCGTTTTAGTCGTTTTGTTTAGATATTTCCTATATTTCTAAACCTGTGTTGTGTCATTTTGTAGTGTTTTCATTGAGTTACTGTGTGTGTTTTGGTACAAATACTTTACACTTAGCACTCTGAAGTTAAGCCTACTGCTCTGCCAAGCTACCAAGAGGGTAAGCAGGAGTTAGCTGAGGGTGATTCTCTTTTACCCTGACTAGAGTGAGGGTCCTTGCTTGAACAGGGGGTAACCAGACTGTCAACCGAAGACCCCATTTCTAACTATATATATATATATATTATATATATACAAATATATATGTGTGTGTGTGTGTGTGTATATATATATATATATATATATATATATATATATATATATATATATATATATATTTAGATATATTACCTAGCGCCGGTTGCCACTAGGTAGTTATAGTTAGGACCTAGTTTCTATAGAAAAGGTGTTTTTAGTTTTGCTCATAACTGTGGCGCCATTTGATAAATCTTCATGAAATTTTAAAAAAATTACAATGCTCACTTCAGCGCCTGTCTGGAAAGTTTCAGGGTGATCCGTCAAGCGGGGGTCAAGAAAAAAGGGGATCCCAAAATGCTTTTTCCCAGTGCATTTTTCCATAGGGATTTTGAACAGGAATAGCGTCCGAACCACTGAACGGAATTGCACCAAATTTGGCAGAAAGGTAGCTCTTGGTCCAGAAAGCACCCTTTTTGTTATTTGGTTAAATCCGTTCAGTTGTTTTTGAGAAATTAAAGAAAAAACTAATTTGTATATATAGGTACTCGAAGGTTCCACAAACACTCACGATCTCATGGTGAGAACTGATTGGTTGTCAACATTTCAAGAAGGAAGTGCTGGCAGCCATCTTGGGACTTGGCTATAGCCGAGTCCCAGAAAACATGATTTAGAAACAGAAAAAGGACCAGGATAGAGACACCCTGACCGCTTTGCTTTGGTGTTGGGGTCCAGGAGGGAGCCTCTAAGGCAAAAAAGCATTTATTTTTATTTTCAGAAGGAGGTCTGTCCACAATTTCAAAAAAACAAGCGTGGAACCGCCAGCTCCCTGGGGCTTTAAACAAAAGAATGCAGGGTGCACGCGCCCCCCCACCCCACAGCGCCAAGATCATCACCTCCCCAGTGCTACAATAAAAGAAAGAGGCGGGTCTGTTGCAGACCCTCAAGACCCAGGGACCATCTACTCCCTGGGGCAAATAGAACACTGGAGGGGGGGGTCACACAGTCCCCCCTCGTGAAGCTATACATAGTCCTGGGGACCACGCCCTCCCCAGGGCTGGCTCCTGCTCTATCCCAAGGTGCCTATTCCTGGGACATAGCTGTTTGCTCTGGCTCGGCGGGAGCTTTGACAGCCACCGCTAAGTCAGAGCAAATACTCCAGTTCCAGCAAGTAAGAACTGTCAAACAGCTCTCATTTGATGGATGCAGAGGTTTCCTCTGTTTCCCTGCCTGAAGAGATGCAGACAGGAAAACAGAAGAAACAATTGGTCTCATAGAGAGGGAGACTCAACTTTAGCAGCCACCTCTCTGTGACAGCAAAGCTGGCTCCAATAGGAGGCAGGGAGCCAGCTGGGACCACGGGGCCTTCAGGCTCCCCCGCGGTCCCCAACTATTTTGACTGGGTGCCCTGGGCAGCATCCAGATGACATGGCTGGGCCCCAGGGGATGGAATCCCTGGAGCAGAGATCAGCACAGGAAGGAGGGCCACCTGGCTACCCTCCCCAAAAGAAAATAATATATGAAGGACAAGCCCTGGGGGATGGGGTCCCTGGGGCAGACATCGACCTGGGGAGGAGGGCCACATGGCCCCCTCCTAAAAAAAAATATTTAGAAGGCCGAACCCCAGGGGATGGGGTTCCCGGGGCCAAGATCAGCCAGGGGATGGGGGAACAGGCCCCCCCAATCAAATTGTAGTGGGCCCCGGGAAATGGGATCCCCAGGGTTGAAAGTGGCCGGGAGAGGGGGGCCGTGCAGACCTGCAGACCTCTCCCGCTTCACATGGCCAATGGCTGTGTGCAGCGTGGGGCTCACTGGTTAGAGGGGTTAGAGAAGAATGTGTACAGTGGTGGCCAAAAGATGTGAATTTTAAGATGGTGGGTAAGTTGAAAAGTAGTGCTAAAATGATATATGTAAAGTATAACTATTACTGTACAATTTCTAATGTTTCTGTAGTTTAAGCTAGGTTTGTATACTAAACATAAAAAGTTTGCCTAACTGTAACTTATGTTTAACCTTTGGTTTGTTTTGTGAATTTGAATGATTTTTGTAATGTTACTAATAAATGTGTAATATTTGTGCAGTTAGCTGTTCTGTAGTGGAGTGCTATAAACTGGAGTGTGGTGCAAAATAGTGGAGATTAGTGCTGTAAAGTTTGCAGTGGTACAGTGTATTTTGGTATACTGGACTAGAATAAAGTGGAATGAGGTAGATTGAAGTGGCATACACTGGAATGGCATACAACGGGGAGCATAGAGTGGAGTCGGACACAGTAGAGTGCCATACATTGCAGTGGAATAAAGTTTAGTAGTGTATAATGTAGTGGTATATAGTGGGATAGCATCATGTGGAGTTTTAAAGTGGATTTACATTCTGTAAATATTGTAGAGTGTATTTATATACACTGTAGTGGCGTACAGTGGAATGGCATAGAGTGAAGTGTTGTATGATGTAAGGGCATATATTAGAATATCGTACACTCCAGTGGCAGACAGTGTATTGTGGTAGAGAGGAGTTGCATAAACTGGAATAGTGTACACTGGAGTGTCATACAGTCGCATTGTGTAGAGTTGAGTGGTGTGCAGTGGGCTAGCATAAAGTCAACTGCGGTACAGTGTAGTGTTGTAAAGTAAAATTGTGCAAGCTGTAGAGGCACATATTGCAGTGCTGGACAGGGGAGTAGTGCAGAGTGGAACAGCACACAGTACAGTGGGGTAAAGTGTAATGGGATAGAGTGCAATGGTGTATGGTGGAGTACCATAAAGTGCAGTAGAATACAGTGGAGTAGCATAAAATTAAATAGAATTTACTGTAATACCATTGAGTTTATTAGGGTTAAAGTCTTGAGACGCACATTGCAGTTGAGTAGCATACAGTAGTGTTGTAGTATTAAATAGGGTTAATTATAGAAGCGTAAAGTCTAGTAACATGTCTGAAGTGTCATTTACTGGAGTGGCACATAATGTAGTATATGAACTGAAATGGCATTCAGTATATTGTGGTACACTGCAGTGGGGTATATACTGCATTTTAGTGGAATTGAGCAGCGCACAGTGGGGTAACATACACTCTAATAGTGTGCACTCCATTAATGTACCATAAAGTAGGGCATACTTGAGTGGAATAGCATACAGCTGGGGGCAGTATAGTGTAGGGGACATAGAATAAAGGGGCATACATGAAACTGTATTCTAATACAGTAGAGAACAATATAATTGCGTAGTGTATAGTTGTGTACACTGGAGTGGCGTACAGTTGAGTTGGATGGAGTAGAGTGGAGTAAAATACAGTGGTTTACAGTGGTGTATAGTGGAGTGTCATAAAGTGGCCTGGCACACTGTAAATAGTGTAGAGAGCAGTGGCATAAAGTCAACTCTTATAGACTGGAGTGGCGTACAGTGGAGTGTATAAATTAGAGAAAAGGTACTGTTAGATTATATGAAAACATGTCAATATTATATCTCCCAAATATCATTAATAATGTTTAAATGTTAATTTTGTGGTTCTTTATAACTAATGTAAGTATTTGTAAACAGATATATTGTATAAAATGTATTTATATATATATATATATATATATATATCTATATATATATATATATATATAGTGCTGTAGTATACCATGTACAGTTGAAGGTATAGTATGATACATGGGCCTTGGAAGTGACAATGAGATAGTTTGATGGCTGTGTTTACCGAAGGTAACAATCAGCCATGTAGTCTTTATCAGAATTTTGCGTTATTACATGGTGAGCTTTTCTCTGACTTGTGGTTTAGGGTGTTACATATAGTTATTTATTAATTTGTATTATTGTTAATAACTTATTCCCATTATTTAAGAGAAAATATGTTATTTTTTTCAAATGTGTAAATATCACTCCCCTATGGATTATGTTTAAATGTATTCCTTAATAACTTTGCACTTGTTTTAATGATTTTAGTTGGGTTGTGATGGAACACTTTTTCTCCAGTGTCAAATTCTAGTGTACTGGGAGCAGTGTTAATCACCAAGGGATTTTGTTGCTCCTCACTAGCTCTGGTCATTCAAATCAATTCAATCTCAAATGAAATGTTATAATTAAATGTACACTACTCCAAGATTCACAGTAAAGACTGACAAGTATTATAGGGAAAACCATGAGGGTTTATTGAAAATGTAAATGCATTATGGAAAACAAAATGAATGGCAGTCCGTTTTGCATTTGTCATATAAAAAGCATGAAGCGCAGAATCAAAATGCAAGCAATGAAATAGCAGGACAAAATATTATTCATCTCAAGTAAATAAGCTGTAAATCAGAGCTCGGACCAACAGAGTGTCACCTTATAAACATCAGGGGAGAGTGAGCCCACAACCCTCAGGATGTAGCCTCTTTTAAAGAAAATGAAACAAAAGAAACCACAAATATGGTGCGAATGTGCAGATGTCTCACTGTCCCATCCAGTCATGTCAAAGAAAGAATGATAGAGTTTGAACTCACATTTGTCAGCATTATCCCACAGATTCCTATTATGCCATTTCCATCCCTGGTGCTCCTTAATTGTTAATTAAATGTTGCTACATAACATACAAGGAGAGGTTCTCATGAGAAACCACTGTGGTCCCAATACATGAGGTTTTGAAACAATTCACTTTGCTAACACAGCATGGAAACAAATCTTGAATGTGAAGCATCACGTGGTACATGAGAAAGTGACATGTTTCAAAACATTGTTTATAAAATAACTATTGTGTGCAGAGTGCATGGTGGGGAAAGGATGGAGAGATGACTGAATTCTGAGAAAGATGGCTGCAGACAGCAACAACTGTTTTAAAACTGAGGACTATATTTTCAATGTTAAAATAAACATGTGTCTAGTAATATCCTACAGTCAGTCATATGTTAATTACATTGTGTTAACGGTGGCGGTTCCTCCTTTAGGGTGGAGGAGCGTCAGCCCACCTGCGGCAAGCGCAGGAGTAAACCAACAGTAATACATTATTAAAATCAAATGGTCTCTTTAATTTCCACGATGTGCTCGCTACCGGCGAGTGTAAAGGCGGGGTGATTCCTGCTGACTGACAGCAGCAAGGAATACACGACAAGTGCGGAGTGCGGAGTCTGCAGGTCTGATTGGCTAGCTGTCTTGCGACTGCCAGCCCGACATGGTACTTCTGTTGCACCAATCCTGCAGCTGTGTAACAGCTTTAGGATTGAAGACACAATCCCACATTTGAAAAAGGAGTGCTGGGTTAGCCTGCTCCATCCAAATCCTGATGCCTCTCTCATGCTGAAAACAGCATGAGACCAGCTGCAGGACTGGTTCTAGGTTCGCGTTGGTGTGACTTCCAGACACCAGAACAGCCTCGGATGTAAAGCAGCACATGGGCTCTTGGGGCAGACCTTGCCTCTGTGGGGGAGTTCAACTATTTTTAGCTTCACCCTGAAAATCACCAGACGAGGCCACGGGGGTTTCACTCCATCTCACAGTGACCGCCGTCGCCTCTCACAATGAGGACTCTCCCTGCCATGCTGCTGGGTCCCCGATCAGCACACCCTCATTGATGAAGCCTGCCAGGCCTGAGGTACGTGGCGAAAGTGGCCTCCACCCCGGTGGGACAGATTTTAGATGTGCAACCTAATAATGGTGGTGCTAATAATTTCTTATAGTAGAGATGTCAGTTAAGGAGCAAGCAAGAACGATGTCATCAAGTTTCAATAATATAGTGTTAACTTAGGTGCATACCTCACACAAAGCTGGAAGAACCATGATGACAGGTTTATAAAAGTTGCTGACTCGAGTTCATGATTACTAAGTGCTAGCATCCCGGGTGCTTGCAGGGAAGTGAAAACCGTCTTGTGAAGTGTTGTTTCAAAGGGACCTTTTTAGGAAAAGTAAGAATTGTCTAATTCTGTACTCTGGACACTGAGCCCCTGGGGTACTGAGTCCTGGGTGTTTTCCTCTTGTACAGGTGGTCATCTGTCCCTCGGACCCTCTCTGAAGCTGCCACCTCCTGCAGCCTTGGCCACTTGCATGCTGTTCTGGGCGGTGATCATGGGCCCCCGAGCTCCAATAAAGGCATCATGTCCAGCAGGATCATCCATTCCATTTGAAAGAGCAAGACACCTAGGATTTAAGTGGTTTGTGGGAAGATGATGGTATGATCATTGTTGGACTTTTTGCCTTACGCAGGGTCATCCCCAGTCTTTTTGCCTCATCATGTATATATAAAAAGATGAACCTGCCATATCTTTTTATGTGAGTCCTCAGCCCTTACTGTAGAGTCTCTATAGTCATAAAGTTACTATTACATCGTAGTACCAACAAAAATGTAAACAAAAGTGTAAGTTTACCTGGTCTTTTGTTTATATAGATTGTGCAGTGAGAGTCACCTCTGGGTAGTTATGGTTTAGTCACATTTTCCAATAAAACTGCTTTTTAAAATGTATCTGTTAACCAGGGGCGGCTCGTCCACTATGGAGGAGGACCCTCGCCCCCAGCCAGCAGCAGAAGATGCAAACCTTTAAAAATAAAATAATAATAAACAATATTTATTATCATTTTATTTTTAAAAGGGTGGGGCCATGGGGGGGGACTAGCGCTGAGGGGAGTGCACAGTGCCAAACACACATGCGCACAGGGCTCTTTCCAACCCGGCACTGTGTTGCCGTTTTGGAGAGAGCAGGCCCAGCCTCCTAGTCAGCACTGGAGTGCCCAGCCAGGGCACTCCAGCCAATCATAACGCTGCTCTGAGCAGTGTCATGATTGGCCCCAGGACAGGCTGGGACTTCGTGCCTGGAGTGGGGGGGCAAGGTTCAGGTAAGTTTTTTTTTATTTTATTTTTTTAAAGTTTTGTTTTATTCCCCATGACCCCGCCCCGCCACTTTGCCCAGTTGACAGCCACGACTGCTGTTAACTTTGGTCTTCATGGATGGAGCTGCATCAAGGTGGCCCTTGATAATGTATGCAACCAAAGTCCAGCATGCCAATTTTTACTCATTCGGTTGAAAGGCCGTCTGTTGGTTTGTCTGTTAGATTATTTTTGGTAATTTCACATTTGTGCATATCCATCAAGGTAGGGAGAGTTAGAAAGGAGGAAATAAAAATACTCTTTTTCTAAATAACTTTACCATTCTATGATGAATGTGCACAAAATTTGGCAGACGCGTGGAAGGATTACTTTTTTACAGGTATGTCAAATTTTGTACAAATCAATCAAAAGTGGCAAAGTTAAATGGGAATCATTACAAGTTTAATATCCTTACAAATGTGACGATGGTTGATGACTCTACAACAAATTTGGAATTTGATGCAAAAAAACCCTGGAGCTCCCAAACAGTTACAAAAACCTCCAAAGAAATAATGTACAAAGGACAAGATAAAGTTACACAAGCCGAAAGTGGCGTGAAAAGACTCTTGAAGAAAATGAAAGATAGCTCTTCATTAGCTGATACAAAAAGCAATAACTTCACCCAATGTCTAGATAACACGAAGGAGCGATTAGATAAACTTATTTCTCAGAGGAAATAACGCTGGATGTAAAAGATGGCGCTGCTGCGACAATGCTCCAAAAGGACTTTGCCAAGGAATTAAAAGAATAAAGCTTAAAATTAAGATTTAAAAGCCAAATCCCTCAGGAGCAACGTGCAATAGTTGGGATTCCTAAGACAACCAACATGGGCATCAGAGAAGGGCTATGTGGAGGCCATGTTGATAACACAATATATGCAAAATGTGACAATGTCCACGTGCATTTGGTCAAGATGTATTCACCAGGAGTGGCATAAAGCCAAAAGCACTGGATCACCATGACAAAACTACTAAGAAGAGGAAACAATGAGTATGAAGGTAAGACAAGTGAGGTAACTAATGGCAGGACTACAGATGCATTACAAGCTCGGTCTATGCCCACCAGGAGGAATTAATACAGGGAAGAAGGCAATAACTGGAATCTCAAAGCAAGAGTTAATTAGTGCAATTAAGTAAGTTATATGTTTGGGGTATTTCACTGGAAAGTTTGGATTCAGTGTGGGTGGGGGGAGGAGGAGTGGGTGTTGAAGGCAACGTTTATACAACAACACAGCTTAGAAATTGTCATTGACAGGCACAATGGATTAGCATCAGACAGTATACAAAGTGATTACAGCAAGATACCATAGAATTACACCCACATCAGGCCATATGATGTCCTATAACGTACTGGGGTTAAATAACTCACATAAGGCAGGCGAACTGTAACATACATAGCAGACACACTATAGATGTGGCCTTCCTACACGAAACCCATCTCTTCGCAGACCGTCCTGGAAAATTTACAAAGATCTGTAGGATGTATTGTGTTTTTTCATCTTACTACACATGCGCCAGAGAGGGCCAGGGGTCGTCATCATTCTTCAAAGGAATCTAAAGTTCAAACATGATAACACGGTTAAGGACAATGAAGGCAGATTCATCACTGTCCAGTGTATTCCACATACAGCACATGTAACATTTATAATCACTAAAACCCAAGCTTCAATGACCCTGAGTTGTTTTCCAAAGTCATGACAACTGCTGCATACTGAACTCTCAAACAGACAGATGGAGTGGGACCACAATGTCAGTTTACATACAGAATAGGAAAGTGCCAGTAGTGGCCATAGATGTCAAGTTAAAGCAAGAGAAATATTCCCAAAATTAAAATAAAACAGTGTGATATTCTAGATTTCTAGTGGACAAGACATGCTACTAACAGGGAGTTCACATATTATCTCTCAGTCCAGGGATCTTCATCCAGAATTGACTTGTGCCAGATACAAGAGACACCTTCACAGAACACATTTAGACCATTTTGACAACCAATATACCTAATAATTTGAATAGATAAAGGATTGGATGCCTACAACCCTCTACACCAGTGGTCTTCAAATGTTAGTGCTACCTGCCCCCCTCCACCACTACCACTACCACCACAGTGACAAAAAATCACTGGGGACCCCCTCCGAATCTTTCACAATTAATGACAATTATTCTTTTATATAGGCAATGTTTAAATATGTCTAGACTTATTTAAACATTGCAGTTAAGTTATGTTACTGTTAAAATGCAATCAAATACATGATGCCAAATATTCTATTCTGCTCAGGCAGGCCTTACAAACGAGTAAAAGTATCCACAGTGTGATTATTGGAAGTGGGGTTGTCAGTTTTGAAGAGTATTTGGAGTCCCTTCCATTTTGATACAGAGTACCAACTTGGATATAAATGACAAAACATGTTAGTGATGGCCCATTAGAGAGTGGTTTGCTGCTGCTCATTTGTTTCCAGCTTAAATCAAAGCCCTTTTACCAGCATATTGCTTCTTTTCACCAGAGCCTGCCGCCCCCTTGGGGGTCACTTGAAGACCCACTGGGGGACCACCTGCCAGTTTGAAGACCTCTGCTCTACACTATTGAACCTGGTGCTTAGAGAGAGATACAACAAATAATTAAGGCATATTTTATATATAACCCCCTGAAGGCAGGCAAGCCTCCAAACCAATGCGAGACCATTATCACTCATAAAAGTCGAAAATACATTTTCAACTGAGATTATAGCTAATAGGTTTGTGCCACTACTACATGGGTTGTTCGCCCAGACCAACCCGGATTCATCCCAGAAAGGTCAACAGTAGGCAAATGAAGGACTCTTTTTGCAGTTACACATCAGATAGACAAGAGACATCCAGGTTGTGGCTAACTTTCTAGATGCAAAAAGGTCTTTGATTTGTCTTTTCCACTATATTAAATTCGTAGAGCAGGAGGATAGTTTTTCACTGTCTATGCAACAAGGGAATGGAATTCCTTCTCTTTAGATCTGAGATCAGAAAGTAATCATTTGGCCCTCTGGAAAAGGGGGAAGACATGGATCTTCCACAAATATTGAATCATTGTGCTTTGTTAGGCTCAGGGCGTAGGTTTTGGGAGGAGGTGTTTGGGGTGTTACACCCCCCTATTAATTGTATTTTTTGATAAATAGTTGGGTATAGGTGCTTTTAGTTGAGTATGGGGGGGTGTTCGTTGGATTCCACCAGGTATTTTATATACACATAGACAAAAACGCACTTACATTCTCTCCCTCTCTGTTTTACAAAATATTGCCTTTCTTTCCCTTAGTACTCCTACCAATCTGCATTCCTCTCCCTTTCCACAGCCCCTTAGGCCCCTGTCATGCACCCTGCTTGTTGTATAATGTCTTTTAACAAGATATCCCTGCGTGAGTGTTGGGAACTCTAAAGCTCATACTCCCCTAATCTTACTGGCTGTTAGAAATTAGGTTTCTGGTTGGCAGAGGTACGCAGCCTGTCCAAGTAGGAACCACAATCCCATCCTGGGTAGCACGCACCCATAATTAACCTGTGCTTGGCACAGAGCAGTCAGGCTTAACTCAAGAGGCAATGTGTAAAGTATTTGTGCAACACTTCAAACAGTAAAACAATGTGAAAAAAAACCAAATGATACCACACCTGTTTAGAGAACTAGAGCTGAATTCAATGAACAAATGAAGACCAAAACAACAAAAATCCAATATGTAGAACATGAGATATTATTTTTTAAAGAATAAACTGAAATGTAGTGCATAAAAGCTTAAAGTGCCAACGGGGGCTATCTGGTCCTATTGGACCGGATCAAATAAGAAAAGCCAGGCAGCCATGATGGAGCACGAGTTGGATACATGGACTAGCCTTGGTCTGCTGAAAAAGTACCTTATTTGCTTTGACGTCAAAGAAGATGCGAGGAGCAGAGGAGGTGATGCGCTATCGTCGATCCCTGGGATGGAGGCAATTCATTGGAGCCGAGCCATGCAAAGTCAGGAATGTGTCAGAAAAAGAGGCCATGCGCCGTGCAATTGCCGATGCCCTCCACTCGATCCTTATAACAGTGGTGATTCATTGGCATTGATGGAGATGTGCTGAGCGGCTCAACAGGATTGATGCATTGTTTCTTGGCTGGAGCAGCACTTTATACCCATGTCCAAGGGCCCAACTGGATGGGCACCACTTAGCAGGGCAAGACTTACTATTGGTAGAATCCAGGTGCTGTAGGTGATGGGTTGGAAGTCATTTGTGTCCTTGAGACTTCAGAAAACAGGAAGCAGCCAGCAAGCTCTTGGAATCACTCTGGTTCTGGGTTCAAGTGATGTGGATCCAGTCCTGCTCACCCAGGCAAGGTGGGCAGCAGGTCAGCACGGCAAGAAAGTAGTTCTTCCACAGCAGCACACCAGCAGAGAGGCAGTCCTTGTAGGAGCACAGCAGTCCTTCTTCCTGCCAGAGTATCCACAGGTCCAGAGGTGTACTGAGTTAGTAGGGTCAGAAAACCCAGTGGTGCCTTTGAAGTGGGAGAGACTTCAAAGAACAGCTCTGAAGTGCACAGAAGTCCTCCCTTCCTGCCCGGGCTTCATATTCACTACAGGGGGTTAGGAAGTCCTTTATGTGGGGACAGGACACAGCCTATTCAGGTGTGTGTATGAGGCTGTGTCCAGCTCCTCCCTCCCATCCTGCCCAGGATGGCCCATCAGGATGTTCATGGCCCATCAGACCATCCTAGGCTACCTTTGTACGTGGCGGTCTAGACAGCCCAGCGGTCACCCACCCTGTATGTGTTTTGGAGACAGGCTGCAGCCACACAGGTTTAGGAGCAGGAAAATGCAACTTTCTATAAAGTGGCATTTTCAAAATTGTACCCATAAATCCGACTTTGCTATTAAAGAGTATTTATCATTACAATTCAATAGGTTCTAAACATGAGAGATGTATTGCCTCTCAATCAGGAATTACAGCTTATTAAATGTAATAAGGAATTCCCGATGTTAACCTACGAGACAGGTAGACCACACAGTAGTGAAAAACGAATCTGAGAGTTATTTTCACTACCAGGACACGTAAACCTTGAAATTATATGTCCTGCCTTTTATTTATACAGCCCCCCCACCCTATGGGCTACTTAGGGCCTACCTTAGGAGTGACATATGTAATAGATCGGGTGTTTAAGGTTTGACGTAGGGTTTTAAATGCCAAGTCAACATGGCAGTGTAACATTGCATTCAGGCAGCAATGGCAGGCCTAGGGCATGTTCAAAGTGCTACGAAAACAGATGGCATAAGCAGTGCCACAGGCTAACTAGTAGCATTTAAATTACAGGCCCTGGGCACATGTAGTGCACTTTACTAGGGACTTATAAGTAAATTAAATATGCCAACTAAGTGTATACCATACTAACCATGTTTTAGGGAGAAAGCACAAGCATATTAGCACTGGTTAGCGGTGGTAAAGTGCACAAGGCCAACAAAAACTAATTCAGCAAAAAGTGAAGGGTAAAAGGCAGAATGGTTGGATGTGAGGCTGCAGAGATGGCCATTTCCAACACTGACCAAGCTACACCCCTGGTTAGGCTTTGTGCTTTACTTGCCCTTGGGTCAAGTACTTTCCTCCAGGTCACTAATGAGTAGCAGCTCACTTTAGAAATGTATTAGCATAACAATACATAACATCATGCTATGTCAAATTTTGGGCAATCCATTACAGAGGTTGAAAATAAAATTTGGGGCAATAGAATTGTCATTTGCTTAAAACTTTAGCATTGTTTGAGTAATATGCATTAGATGTGGCAGGCTGTTACCGAGTTACCATATGCTGGTATATAAGGTTTTGTGACAATCCAATCAGTGTGTGGGGGTCAACGTTAAGGGGGCAGAGTGAAACGTTTTTAAGTTACTAATAACTTTGGCAATAATTGATGGGAAGAACAATGGTTTAAGTAACGTTATAGTTAGGTGAATATGTCAGTGCCAACATTAACTTTTGAAGTTAAAACACTAAAAAAATTCACCATTTAAAGTTATCAAAGCTAACTATAATATGTGCCCTCAACATGCACTGAATATGACCTCACATATTACATCGCTCATGACATGTTCTATGTCATCATTTATGACATCACACAAATGCTCGGAGGGGGGCGTCGGCCCCCTTCACTTTATTAAAGAAATCAGCCCAGGGAGATTGGGTCCTAGGGGCTTCTGGAGGTGGGGGCACACAGCCTCCCTCCCCTTGTGAAATATGGTCTTTCAGGGGTCTATAATTGAACAATGTGGACTCCGCTGCCATTTAGTTTTTTTTTTTTTTTTATCCCTCAGGAGTCACACGTGATCGTGGCAATTTTTGCTGATTTTTTTGGCAAACTTATATTATTCTTTTCTAACACATTGAAGATAGGGCGCTACGTCCCTGAGTTCAGTAATGGCTGCATGTTAGAAATGGGGTCTTTGGTTGGCAGTCAGGTTCCTCCCTGTCCAAGCAAGGACTCTCTCTCTAGTCAGGCCAAGTCACTCACAATCCAAGTTATCCTGTGCCCACCTTCTGGTAGCTTGGCACTGAGCAGTCAGGCTTAACTTAGAAGGTAATGTGTAAAGTATTTGTGCAATCGTAGAGGACGAGGTTGCGTGGAAAAAGAGAGAGTGTGCGTCGGATTTTCCGGTGCCCACAGAAGATGCTTAGTTTCTTTTCCCGCAACAAAGGACTTGTGTCGTTTCTTCGACATGCAGTCTGGCTTCCTTACTGCAGTGCGGGAATCTTCGATGCACCCAGGGACAATGCATGGAAATCCTGGGTGTGCGGGACGAAGCCACAGGCTTGCGTTATTCCAGTAGCGTATTGCATCGAATTTTCTGTCACATGGCAGGTGCTGCGTCAGTTCTCCGTCCGAGAGTAGTGCTGCGTTGTTCCGGCTTGGCTATGCGTCGATCCAGTGGGCTGTGCAGCGAATTTCCGGTCACAACGCAGGCCCTTCATCGATCTTCACTCGGGAAGTCGGGCTGTGTCGTTCCGTTCAGCTGTCAGCGATTTTCTTGTCACAATGCAGGCTGTGCGTCGTTTCCAGCAGACTGTGCGTCTAATTTTCAGCGCACAAGGATTTCTTTGCAGAAAATGAAGTCTTTTTGTCCCTGAGACTTTAGCAACAGGAGGCAAGCTCTATCCAAGCCCTTGGAGAGCACTTCTCAGCAGAGTCAGAGGCCAGCAAGGCAGCAGTGCAACAGCAAGGCATCAGTCCTTTACAGCAAAGCGGTCCAGGTGAGTCCTTTGGGCAGCTAGGCAGCTTCTCTTAGCAGGTTGCAAGTTCTGGTTCAGAGTTTCTTTCCCAGGAGGTATCTTGTCAAGAAGTTTCTAAGTTGGTAGGGTCAGAAACCCGGATTAAATACCCAAATGTGCCTTTGAAGAGGGGGAGACTTCAAAGAGTGGCTTAGAAGTGCACAAGGTCCCCTTTCAGTTCCATCCTGTCTGCCAGGGTCCCAGTAGGGGGTTTGGCAGTCCATTGAGTGAGGGCAGGCCACTGTCCTTTGACATGTAAGTGCCAGACCCTCCACCTTCCCAGCCCAGGGAGACCCATTCAGTATGGAGATACGTGCAGGTGTGACTGGGCATCCTGTGTTTGGGGCTGTCTGAGTGAAATGCACAAGGGAGCTGTCAACTAACACAGCCAGACGTGGATTGTAAGGCACAGAGGGATTTAAGTGCAGAGAAATGCTCACTTTCTAAAAGTGGCATTTCTAAGATAGTAAAATTAAATCCAACTTCACCAATCAGCAGGAGTTTGTATTACTATTCTGGCATTACTAAATATGTCCCTGTTACTCCTTTCAGATCACAATCTACCACCCAAACAGTATGTGAGGGTAGTCCTAATGTTAGCTTGTGAAAGGAGCAGTCCTGACAGCAGTGAAAAACGAATTTAGGAGTTTTACACTACAAGGACATATAAACTACACCGGTATATGTCCTGCTATAGCACCTTGCCCTATGGGTTACCTAGGGCCTACCTTAGGGGTGACTGATATGTTGAAAAAGGGGTGTTTAAGGCATGGCAAGTACTTTTAAATGCCACGTTGAATTGGTAGTAAAACTGCACACACATGCCTTGTAATGGCAGGCCTGAGACATGGTTAAGGGCTTCTTATATGGGTGGCATAATCAGCGCTGCAGGCTCACTAGTAGCATTTAATCTACAGGCCCTGGACACTTATAGTGCACTTTACTAGGGACTTATAAGTAAATTAAATAAGCCAATTTGGTATGAGACAATTTCACCATGTTTTAAGGGAGAGAGCATATGGACTTTAGCACTGGTTAGCAGTGGTAAAGTGCACAGAGTCCTAAAACCAGCAAAATCAGTGTCAAAAAGTGGAGGGAGGTAGGCAAAAAGTTGAGGGTGACCACCCTAAGGCTGTCAGGTCTAACACTGCAGCAACATTTTTCTAATGTTGCTGGTAGCCTAACAGAGTGCTTGCTCCTGCAGGGTGTGACTTCTGCAAGAGCGAGATGGCCCAGGGAAAAAAAGCTCCAATTGGCCCTCCTACGAGACTCTCTCGAGCCGCTCACGTACCCACCGTCCAGATATACAATTATTTTTAAACATTTATTTCTCAAAAACTAATGGACTGATTTACAAGAAATCATAAAAAGTACAATCTGTGGATCAAGATCTAGCTTCCTGCCAAATTTGGTGTAATTCCATTCAGCAGTTTTTGCAGTATTAATTCTTAAAGAAGTTTATGATAAATGCATGGGGATTTTGGATTTTGAGGCCACCCTTTTTTCTCCACCCCCACTTGATGGTTCACCCCGAGACTTTCCATGCATAAACTAGTCAAAAGCAGCACATCTTTGGGAAATTTAGTCGAGATTCGTCAAACAGTGCCAAAGTTATTAGAAACACAAAAAACACTTTTTCTTTGGAAGCTGACCATACTATAACTATTCATTGGCAACTGCCTACCTTGCCACCATAGGCCCCATGTGGGGGAGACCAGGAGGGACTCTCCTGGTCCAAAATTTTAAAACAATTGGCTGTTCTTTCTGCCCTTACGGGGAATCACCAAAACAAATAATAAAATGGCAGCCCAGGGCAAGGGACTGGGGCATGCGCTCCCCCCGCCCCAAGCCCTCGTCATCCCCAGGGACCTCATCCCTGGGCACCAATTTAACTAATAAAGGGAGGAAGCATGCAGATCCCTCCCCAAGCAATAGTTGGCCCCAGGTACCTCATGCCCTGGGGCCCAATTTAATTCATATGGGGAGGGTGGCCCCCGTCCCTCTAGCCATATTCGGACTCTATGCTCTATGATCCAGAGTATTGATTGAGGGGAGGAGGGGTGTGGCTCCCTCTCTGAGCCTTTAAAAGGCCTTGGGCATCCCATCCAAGGGGACCAATACTGGCTTCTCTACCATGCAGGGAACCGACTGGGGATGCGGAGGCCCTGGGGCTCCCCAATGTTTTATTTGTGGGTGTCCCATGTGGGCTCTGGGGCACCCACCTATATTAAAACCAGACCCCAGGGATTCGGGTCCCCAAGGCCATGATAGGCTTGGGCAGAGGGGTGCATGGCTCACCTTCTCCTTCAAATAAAACCATCCTAAGAGGAGGTGCCATGCAGCCCCTCCCTTTTCAAAAACAGATGGCCTTGGGGGATGGGTTCCCGGAGCCAAAAGAGTCTCAGGGAGGGGAACCATGTGACCCCCTGCTCTTTTAAAAAATGGATGGCACCAGTGGGATGATGTCTCCGGGGCCTGAGAAAGCCCGAGGAGCAGGGCTGCATGGCCCCATCCCATTTTAAAAAATCAACACTCTGGAGAATGGTTCCCTGGGCCTAACAAGGCTTGGGGAGAGGAGCCGTGCAGCCCCCCTCCCCTTTTTTTATTATATTTGGCACTGGGGGATGGGGTCCTCATAGCTTGGGGGAGCGGGCCACATAACGCCTTAAACTTTTTTATTGTATTTTTCCCCAGGGATGGAGTCCCCAGTACCTATTAATGCTCAAGGAAGGGGGGTGCAAACCCTCTTTCCCTTTTTAATTGTATTTGGCCCTGGGGGATCGGGTCCCCTGGGCCTTTTAAGGCCTGGGGGAGGGAGGTCCAATGGCTCCCCCTTTTTGTTTTTAGTAGAATTGGCCCAAGGATGTGGTCAACAGGGTCAATTAAGGGTTGGGGAATGGCCTGCAAGCACCTCACCTAATATATATGTTTTCTATCACGGAATGGGGTCCCCAGGGCCCGAAGGCCAACCCTAAGCTACATACACCAAAGGGAGTGCACAGTGTGGGATTAGTAGCCTGCTGGGGATTTGTCCACAGGACTTGGCGGCAGGGCAAGCCCTGAGGCCAACACTCTGTTGTGCACGGACAAAGACTGTGTTCTGCGTGGGGTTGGTGGCCTGTGGGGAGTTGGACGCAGGGCCTGGCTGCAAGACAGATGATTGCGGTTGCATTTTTCTGTTGAGTGGAATATTTAGGAGTCTGGGATTTCAATGACTCTGCGCTGTACTGCTTTGCAGAGGGCTTTGCGTCTGCGGCGCTCACATTAGGGACTTTGACTGATATTGGGCCTTCTGTATGCGGTGCAGCACAAGAGGTTCATTTGCAGTTAAGTAATTGTGTCAAAGAAAGTAAAGACATATGAATTTTGGCAGAGGTGCTCTACATTAATGTGCCCACGTCCTGGTTTGACCAGTTATTTTCAGGGCCTGATTGAGAGTTTGTCGGATGGGGTTACTCCATCACTCCATAACAAATGTGATGGGTATTCCATCTGACATATTACAATTCCATTATATCCTGTTGACATCATAATACAGTGGTCTGGATATGCGTCATGTTTGTGACGGAGTAACCCATCCGCCAAACTCTAAATCAGGCCCTTAATCACACCTCTTGAACATGCGCTTGCTAGTTTCTCTCCAACACGCAGCACAGTGTGCGGCCTCACAGAGTAGTGACGTAATGTTTTTTAGTCTCACTGGGTCTCTGGGTTGTTATGGTAAAGCCAGTTGTGATGAACACTCTATTAAGGTCATTCCTGTATGACGATGTGAAGGGCTGATCGCGAGAGATTGCCTTATACTTTGGTGCTACCTTTGTGTGTTTCTATCTTTGTAAGTCAGCCTTTACAGCCCAGAGGTCTTCTTGAGCTATTGCAACACATCAATTAAATTATACATCGTTTGCTTTGTCTCTATCCCATGACTGAAGTTTCCTCGCACCACGTGCCTTTGGATTTGTGTTGTATCATTTCACGTCCTGCAGAGTTCCAGCACTGTAGTGTACAAGGGATTCATTTGCACCTCAAAAATAAAACTGAAAGAATATGTCTTAAAATATTTATCTAATAGATGCCTTGCTTACTTAAAGCAATGTTTTTTGTTTTAGTTTCCAGTGCAGCAGATAGTCGGGACTTGGCATGAAGGCCTGGCCTATTGGCTTTGTTTCTTTGTTTTTTGCACTCGGGGCTACTGTAAGACCCCTCTTGTGCCCTCTTCACTCCCCCTTGCTCATGTGACTGCGGCATCCAGAAGCTCCTCAGGTCAAACCTTTCCCAGGAGTCTCGTTACAGCAGCTTGTCTGAGGTGTAAATTGGGCCTCATCCCTGTTGCTGCATTTTCATTACTCATCCCAGAAGATCATCATAATGAGTTTTCCATTTTGCTGGCACTCCCCCTGCAGCGCACACCTAGCAAGCTTGATCAGCAGCCCTAATCTGCAATTACTTTTGCAGGGCAGATTTGTGTGTGGAATTAGTTATACTTGTGGTTGAAATAAATCAAAGGAGGGCACAGCGTAGGACGAGACTACAGATGTTTCCGCAGACCCTGATTCTGAAAGCAATGAATATTTAGATTGGAAGCTGAGACTGACCTTTGTGCCCGCATTGTCCAATACTCATGAGTGTAGTTTGGGGTGTTACACCCTCCTAATGTATTTTCTGATGAATAGTTGGGTACAAGTGCTGTTTTAATTTGAGTTATGTGAGGTGTCTGTTGGAATTCACCTGGGATATTGCATGCACACACAAACAAAAGCACACACTCTCTCATCTCTGTTTTGAAAGCCCTAAAAATGTTTTATTTTACTAAATATTGTGCTTCTCTCAATTGGTACGCCTGCTATCCACGTACCTCTCCCTTTCACTGCCTCTTAAGCCCTCTCATGAGGCCTCCATTAGTTGCTCTACCAAGAGAAGATTAAATAAGTCATTAAAAGACACTGCCTGTTTCCCTTTCATCCAACCATTCAAACTTCTGTTAGCACCATGCACCCACAACTCACTTGTCTTGTGATGCGCCTGTAAAGTATCTTTAAATGTAGTAGGACAGCACTGCGCTAGGCGCTGTCCATATCCAAGAAGCTAAACCTCATTCATCCTTCTCACTGTCATTCAGCCCCCTTAGTGCCGCTGAGGTGTAAATGTAACCACTTAAAAAATAAATGGAGGGCCACCAACATATACTTGCCCAGATAATACAGCTACACTACATCCTTGGAGATGTGAGAGTGAGAAGAATTGGCAGGAGGTGTCAATGCTGCATAAACTGTTCTCTCTACCCACAGAGTTTAAGCCTGGCATTTCTCATGATCTATATTTTCAATATTAAGCTCACTCCCCTGCTCCTCCCGTCTTTCTCAGTATCTGACAGATTGGCCCTCCATACTTCCAAATCCACTTGTGGAGGCCAACGCTACTGAGCAAAGGGCTTAGGGGATCCATAGAACTGTGGCCAACATGTGTTACTGTCAAAATTACTGGGGGCAGGAACCTCTCTGTGAGGGACTCGCCACTATGAAGTGCCCGATAATCCAGCAGGGACTGTAGGAAGGGAAACCCTGAGTCCTGTCGTTTTCGGCCTCCTCAGTGTACATTTCTCTTCCTATGCTGGTATAATAATGCCTAGTGAGTTGCAATCTACAAGGCAGAACTATCACCACTGGTGTGTTCTTGACGCTGAAACATATTTATGACACCTCCATGAATTGCGAATGATTATATGGGAAGCAGAAGATCAAAAAGACCTTGAGAAGTTTACCCATGAGCATCAATTCAAACTTAAGCCTATTCCATTTTATCACTGTCTGCAAAGAAAAAACCTTTTCTGGATTTCTGCGCTCCAGGAACATGTGTAGTGTCTCTTACCACTGGGCATGGAAGCTTGAGGTTACATAAGGTAGGTATTTGTCTTTGATCCTTCTAGTTTATACCTATGGACAGCCACCCAAGGGCCATGCCAAGCCTGAAACACATAAATCAACCAAGGGCGTAGCCAGAAAAATTCTATACCCTCCACTTTGCACTATATGGGACCAAGTGTGAGTGAGCAAAGTGAGCATTCCTAACCTCTTCTAAGAAGGCACATTCATACTCCTCCTCTTCTTTAGTTCTTTATTTTGCTCTCTTTCCCTCCTTTCATCATCAATCTTTCCAGCTCTTGTTTCTCTTTACCTGTTTTTTCTTGCCATCATTTAATTTATTTTCCCGCACTTCTTCTTTCTTTTCCTTCTTCTATTTTTGTTGCTTTGTTCCTTCCTTCTTCTTGAAGCTCTTGTTTCCATTTTTCTTCCATTCTTTTCTTATCTTTCTTTCTTTCTTTCTTTCTTTCTTTCAGTCTTTCTTTTCTTCTTTCCATTCCTCTTCTGTGCCTTCTTTTCATACTGCTTTTCTTCTTTCTTGGTTGCAAGTTTTTTTCCCTTCTTTCCCCTCTCTTGCTCAATTTGCCACTTACTTGTATTGCATTTTTAGTCATTAATCATTACCACCCTGTTTGGTTTCTTTGGCCACTATTGTACCAAGGAGATATGGCATCATTCATGATTGAATTGTTTATTAAGTCGAAGCCTAACAGGCAGTGCAGGTGTCTGGTTTGCTACAGGCATCTGGAGGTCATTTGAAAAGCTTCCCTGGGAATGCTTTCTGCCCATTGCTTACCATTGGCTTTGCGGTTTGTAACTCACATTTGCTTGTTTTGTATTTGTTGGCTTTATTTGTTTTAGGCTGTCCAGGTTGAGTTTGTCCCTACCATAGAGCATAGCCTATTTACTGTGTTCTTCCACAGTGCTCGCTTTCTGTAAATAGGCCTTTAAATCATGTTCTTATCTTGCCACTTTTTGCTGCATATTCAAACACAGTGGTCAGATGTCAAGCTCTGTGTTCTGAGGGAGCATGATGTTTATTTTTCTTTCTCTGACTTCAAAGTTAGAGGATAAATGAGACAACCTTGCTGTGAAAGGAATGCCTTTTTTTCTAGCACACAACAAAGGTATTAAATTTAAATGTGTATAAATAAACTGTGAAGATATATCAGAATATATGAGAATTAGGAAAGCACAAATGAAGGACGTGTTTTTGTAACTCTGAATCGTAGTGGGGCAAATATTTTAATACAATCAAAACAAATCAATACACTTGGTGATGACACCCACACCATGCATACTCCACTTTACACCACTCCACTCTACACCACGCTACTCTACGCCACTCCACTCCACTCTATGCCACTTGACTTTTTCAGATTTTTTCAATATAAAAGAATTATGGGGGTCATTACAACATTGGCGGTAAAAGCCGCTTACCGCCATGCAGAAGACCGGCAACACACCGCCGCAGCCGCGGAATTCCGCCACGGTCATTATGACCCACAGCTCGGAATCCGCCAAAATCCAGACACCAACACAAGTCCGCCACACCAAAGGTCAGTGATAAACTGGCGATAACAAAACCTCCACCGTCACGCCAACAGGAATATGCCCACACTATCACGACCCACGAATCCACTCGGCGGTCTTTCAACCGCGGTATTCCATTGGCGGCACACACCGCCGCGCTCCAAATACACACACACTTACAAAACACTACCACATTGGACAATTCCAAATACACACACCTGATACACATACACACACCACTCCCACACACCCAATACAACATAAAACACACACCCACATCACCCACAAACCCTTAGGTCAACAATTGCGACTAAAGGCCAGAGAGAGACACCACCATCTACAAACTACCATCCACAGGCACTCAACACCATCACTCACACAACATCCAAGCACCTCACACAACACACCTCTAAATATCACCCCACACATCACAACACACACCACCCCACACATCACCCACACCACCCCATGGCCCCGCAAAGACACCCCAGGTTCTCTGAGGAGGAGCTCAGGGTCATGGTGGAGGAAATCATCTGGGTAGAGCCACAGCTATTCGGATCACAGGTGCAGCACAGCACCATAGCTAGGAAGATGGAGCTATGGCGAAGAATCGTGGACAGGGTCAACGCAGTGGGACAGCACCCAAGAACACAGGATGACATCAGGAAGAGGTGGAATGACCTACGGGGGAAGGTGCGTTCTGTGGTCTCAAGACACCACCTTGCGGTTCAAAGGACTGGCGGCGGACCCCCACCTCCTCCCCAGAACTCACTACATGGGAGGAGCAGGTCTTGGCTATACTGCATCCTGAGGGCCTCGCAGGAGTAGCTGGAGGAATGGATGCTGGTAAGTCAAATCTTTAACTACTTCATTCCCCACCCTAACTGCATGCTATCACATACCCCCACCTTCGCCCTCACCCCCATCACTCCAACTTCTCAAGTATGTCCCAATATCACAAACCACACATCCCAAACCCAAGCCCTGCATGTAACACCAAAGCACGGACAACCATCACCAAAGCATGGCCACTGCACATACCCATACACCCCCCTAAACCATTATCACACAAGGTCCTACACAGGAATGCAAGCACTGGGGTACACGGTCTCCCACCCTTTGCACACCATGGCACACACAGATGCAATAATCATGCCTTTACACCCCTGCAGGACCCCTACCCAACGTCACCGGACAGGAGGGTCCAGATATGTCCACTCCACCCACAGAAGAGGCCCACAGTGATGACAGCAGCTCTGTCCAACTGGATCAAGATGACCAGCCCGGCCCATCTGGGACCTCGGGACAGTCGGTTCCCCTCACACTGGCACAGGCCACTACAGAGCTTCCCCCCTCTGGAAACACCAGCACAGCACCCACCCAGCGGGCCCATACCTCTGTCCCCAGGACACGTCAATCAGCAGTGTGTCCACCACTACAGGGAACCCAGGCTAACCCACCACCCCAACAACACCAGGGAGCTGGGGGCAGTAGTAGTGGGAACACGGTTCAGGGGACAGAAACCCAGGAACACAGGGGAACTGGGAGGGCTGCTGTGCGACAGGGGGAGGACAGGCCCAGGGAACCCACTCTCCACAAGGCCCTCTCAAACATCACTGGAGCCTAACACCATTCCCAGGAGACGAGGGCAACGGTACTGGCTAAGTTTCAGGAGACCCAGCGGCTGCAGGAGGAACAGTATTTGGGGTTCAGGGAGGAACTCAAATCCATCAATTCCACCCTCGGCACCATTGTAGGGGTGCTGAAGGAACTCGTCAACACCAGGAGGGACACTGTGGCACAACAAGGGATCCCTGACACTAGCCTGGACGATGAACTGCCCACCACCTCCGCCGGTGCTAGTGGACAGGAGGCACCGCCACAGGACCACCACACCAGCACCCCACCCCCTGCAGATGGAGAACCACCCCGCAAGCGGTACCTGAGATCCAGGACAAAGACAGAGAACAATGCCAAGACCCCTGCCAAGAAATGAGACCACCTTGATTGTCATCCTTCTGTCCCACTTTGTCACCCTGTCCATACTTAAACTGCCATAGCTCCACTTCCTATGCCCCTTTGGACAATGCACCTGTGAGACTAATAGACTGGACTCTGCCATGGAAATTCCTCCACCATCACCCCTGACTATTTTACAACCCCGTCTACCATTGAGCACTTAAATAAACACCCTTGAATCACAAAACAATCAGGAGTCTGTCTGTGCTTCCGAAAATGTGCATTAGCAATAACAGTGGCAAAATGCTACATCAAATTTAATGTCAACATACCTATGTCACACAGCTCTAGTCCATGCGGAAACAAAGCAGATGTCACACAGTGGGACCCACATCTGTGAAATCGTAAGGGAAAGTGACAACTCAGTGACCATACACTGGGTGAAAATGACAGACAGATGAGAGGTAGTAGAATTAAAAATCAGATGTAGCAGGCAGTGTTGTCTTCTTACCTGTGTCTCACTGGAAGTATTGCAGGATCACCATGTTCCTGTTGTCTATGTCCTCTTCTTCTGCTTCCTTGTCTTCACTGTCCACAGGCTCCACAGCTGCCACAACACCTCCATCTGGACCATCCTCCCGCAGAAAAGGCACCTGTCGTCGCAAAGCCAAGTTGTGAAGCATACAGCAAGCCACGATGATCTGGCACACCTTCTTTGGTGAGTAGAATAGGGAACCACCTGTCATATGGAGGCACCGGAACCTGGCCTTCAGGAGGCCGAAGGTCTGCTCTATAACCCTCCTAGTTCGCCCATGGGCCTCATTGTAGCGTTCCTCTGCCCTTGTCCTGGGATTCCTCACTGGGGTCAGTAGCCATGACAGGTTGGGGTAACCAGAGTCACCTGCAAATGTTGAGGGACAACTGTTAGACACACACTAACTCATAGGGACATCACCAGACACCTAGTCACACTGTATTGGGTCCATGTCCTCACCCAATAGCCACACACGGTGCCTCTGGAGTTGCCCCATCACATAAGGGATGGTGCTATTCCGTAGAATATAAGCGTCATGCACTGAGCCACGAAATTTGGCATTCACATGGGAGATGTACGGGTCGGCCAAACACACCATCTGCGCATTCATCAAATGGTAACTCTTCTGGTTTCTGTACACCTCTTCACTCCTGTGGGGGGGACCAAGGCCACATGTGTCCCATCAATGGCACCTATGATGTTGGGGATATGTCCCAGGGCATAGAAATCACCTTTCACTGTGGGCAAATCCTCCACCTGAGGGAAAACGATGTAGCCCCACATGTGTTTCAGCAGGGCAGACAACACTCTGGACAACACGTTGGAAAACATAGGCTGGGACATCCCTGATGCTATGGCCACTGTAGTTTGAGCGAAGCAGGAGCCAATGACGATGTACGCCAGCGGTGATGGTACGCACCGCCGCGGATGTGACTGTTCAATCACTTGATACCTGATCTTAGACAGGAGAGGACCTACACTGTAAGTGCTGCTGTGACCTCAGTCTGGAAGAGACAATGGCTCGTGTGTCTGGGGAAAGCGCCCCGTGCCTTCAGCACGGAGGAGTTGGAGAAACTAGTGGATGGGGTCCTCCCCCAGTACACGCTACTCTACGGTCCTCCAGACAAACAGGTAAGTACAATGTGAGCATGCTGTATGGGCAATGCCTGTGTGGAGTGGTGTGGATGAAAGATAGGGAGGGGTGAGAATGAGGCGTGCATGAAACGACGGTGAGTGCATGTGCGTCATGGCAAGGGTAGGGATGCGGGCCAATGACTGTGAAGGTGCAGACGGTAATATCTTCTCCTTTTCCCCTGTACTATTCCTGTAGGTCAGCGCCAACCAGAAGAAGGACATTTGGCGTGCCATCGCCAAGGAAGTCCGGACCCTGGGGGTCTACCACAGATGGAGCACCCACTGCCGGAAAAGATGGGAGGACATTCGCCGCTGGAGCAAGAAGACGGCGGAGGCCCAGCTGGGGATGGCCTCCCAACGTGGGAGGGGTGCCCGTCGCACCATGGCCCCCCTGATGTTCAGGATCCTGGCGTGGCGTACCCGGAGTTGGATGGGCGCTTGAGGGCATCACAGCAGCCACAAGGGGGTGAGTACACTCTCATTCTGCTGATTCAGCACGCATTGTAGGTGTCTGGGTGGGGGAGGTGGGCTGTGGGTTCCCCTAGGCCAGGGCGAGTTTAGTATGCAAGGTCCCTTCTTAAGGCAGGCCCTGTGGCACCCCACCCCACCTGTGTACAGTGCCAACTACACCTAGTCAGGCCACTGTGACATCCATGTGTGCAGCAATAGGGCATCGCCTTGTAACCCATGTCCCTGGGATTGATTAGGGCACTCCAAGTGCACAGCGTAGTGCAGAGGGCTTCTGTGTCTGTAGTGTCCGCCAACGGTAGCGGTATTGCATGCACTCAACATGTCTTTCTTCTGTTCCCCCCCCCCTTTTTGTGGTCTCCCTGTTCTTGGTTGCATTAGCATCATCAGGCGGAGGAGCAGTGGCACTGGAGCAGGAGGGAGCTGCATCCCACATGGCCCTGGAGGGCGACACAATGGAGTCTGAATTCACCAGTGGGACGGAGGGCGAGGGGAGCTCCACGGCGGGGACAGGAGCTGATACCAGCGATACGGACTCCTCCTCTGATGGGAGCTACCTTGCGGTGGCGGACCCATCTGTGCCGCCCGCATCTACAGGTACAGCTGCCACCCCCCCTACCAGCACGCCCTCCCAGCAGCCCCTCATCGTGTGTCCCGTGCCCGCTCACCCAGGAGGGTGGGCATCTCCTTCGCCCCAGGCACCTCAGCCCCTGCCCCTGTCACCCCTGCTGCCCTCAGTGAGGAGGCCATTGACCTCCTCAGGTCCCTCACTGTTGGGCAGTCTACCATTTTGAATGCCATCCAGGGTGTAGAGAGGCAGTTGCAACAAACCAATGCATACCTGGAGGGCATTCATTCTGGTCAGGCAGCCCATCAGCGAGCTTTTCAGACTTTGGCATCAGCACTGATGGCAGCCATTGTCCCTGTCTCTAGCCTCCCCCCTCCAACTTCCTCCACCCAGACCCAAACCCCTGTACCTCAGCCTGTCCCAAGCACACCGTCAGACCAGCATGCACACAGATCAACACACAAGGGAAGCTCTGGCAAACATAAGCACCACACATCCCACAGGCACTCATGCAAGCATCATACACATGCAGAAACACCAACATCCACTGCCTCCACTGTGTCCCCCTCCTCCTCGTCTCCCTCCTCCCTCCCTGTCTTGTCTCCACTCACACCTGCATGTACTACATCCTCAGCCACTACGTCCATCACCAGCACACCCACCACCACACCCCGCTCACGTGCAGTCACCACCCCTAGTACCATTCACACATCCCCAGTGTCCTCTACCAGTGTGTCTGTGAGCCCACCTCCCAAGGTACACAAACGCATCCATACACCCACCCAACAGCCATCCACCTCACAACAGCCTCCAGCCCATGCACCTTCACCCAAAGTCACCAAACGTACACCTCCTACAACCACTACCTCTTCCTCCACTCCCAAACCCCCTCCATCTACCCGTCCCAGGGTTCCCAAAAAACTTTTCCTGTCCAACCTTGACCTCTTCCCCTCACCTCCCCCACCCCTTCAGTCTCCTAGGGCCCACCTCTCCAGGTCCCAACCCAGCACCTCAGCCACAACATCTGTGGGACCAGTGGTGCCAGTAGTAACCGGTTTCTGGAGTGCGCCAGGCAGCAGGGCAGCCAGTGTGGCACGGAGCCAGAGCATAGACAGTCCCCCACCTGTAAAGCACAAAAAGTTGGCCAGTGCCCGGCGGGAGAGAGGAAAGAAATCAGCAACCAAAGCCGCTCCCAGGGGTACAGTTGGGAGTGTGGAGACAGCTGCGCCACCATCCAAGGTGGGGAAGGGGCACAGTAAAACCGGCAAGTCTGGGAAAATCTGTACGGCGGACAAGACCGCCACCAGCCCCGCTGCCCAGGACACCGCTGCCACCAGCACCGCTGACCAGGACACCGCCGCCACCAGCACCGCTGCCCAGGACTACGCCGCCACCAGCACCGCTGCCCAGGACACCGCCGCAACAAGCACTGCTGCCCAGGACACCGCCGCAACAAGCACCGCAGGCCAGTGAGCGTCAAAGATTCCGACGCTACTGAGGCCGCCACGAGCAGGATGAAGCACTCTGGGCACAAAGCCCCCTCCAGAACCAGTGGAGAAAGGCATCCACTACCTCTGTCCGTGGCAGGATGAAGCACTCTGGGCACAAAGCCCCCTCCAGAACCAGTGGTGTATCCCATCCACTACCTCTGTCCTTGGCAGGATGAAGCACTCTGGGCACAAAGCCCCCTCCAGAACCAGTGGAGTATCCCATCCACTACCTCAGTCCTTGGCAGGATGAAGCACTCTGGGCACCAAGCCCCCTCCAGAACCAGTGGAGAAAGGCATCCACTACCTCTGTCCTTGGCAGGATGAAGCACTCTGGGCACAAAGCCCCCTCCAGAACCAGTGGAGTATCCCATCCAATACCTCTGTCCTTGGCATGATGAAGCACTCTGGGCACAAAGCCCCCTCCAGAACCAGTGGAGAAAGCCATTCACTACCTCAGTCCTTGGCAGGATGAAGCACCCTGGGCACCAAGCCCCCTCCAGAACCAGTGGAGAATGTTATCCACTTGAGAGACTGTGGCTTTGCACTCCCCAGGATAAAGCAGTGGGCAAACCACCCACTGTAAAGACTTGAGAGACTGTGGCTTTGCACTCGGACAACCCACCCACTGTAGAGACTTAAGAGACTGTGGCTTTGCACTCCCCAGGATAAAGCAGTGGGCAAACCACCCACTGTAGAGACTTGAGAGACTGTGGCTTTGCACTCCCCAGGATTGAACAGTGGGAAAACCACCCACTGTAGAGACTTGAGAGACTGTGGCTTTGCACTCCCTAGGACTGAACAGTGGGCATGGAGCCCCCTCGTGGATCTGGCGTTGTGCACTCATCCGGCTGAGGTGCCCCCCTTTCCCTTCCCCCTGAGGTGCCTGTTTTTTTTCTATCTGATGCCCCAGCAGTGTTCTCTCCGTCTTGTTCGGGTATTGAGTGTGGGCCTCGCCCATGCCTTTTGGGCCCAGTGGTCCACGAACTATGATAGTGGAATACCTTGGACTTGTATTCTTGGTGTATATATTTGTTTATAGTGTACATATCTTTATATATGTATATACAGTATTTTTGATTACAGTATTTGAATATATTACAATCATTCGACTCATTTCCTTTTGTCCTTGCATTCTTCCAGGGGGGTGGGGGGGTGTAACTGTAATGTATCATGATGTATTAGTGTGTGTGTTGTAGTGGGTCAGGGTGGGGGTGGGGGTTTTGCGTGTTGCGTGTGTGTGTCACTGTTTTTTCCCTCACCCCTCCCCTGTGTCGTAGGTGCAGTACTCACCGTGGTCTTCGCCACCGGCGTTCGTGCTCCTGGTAGAGGAGCAGGAAGATAAAGGCTGGAAGAATCTGGAGCTCGGGTTCCATGGTGTCCTGGTTCCTCGTGGGGTGTGTAGAGGTGAGCGTTTCCCCTTCCAAGTCCTGTTTCCGCTGTGTTTTTGTTCGCGGTGAATCCGCCACGGAAAAGGTGGCGGATTGGACTGTTGTAATTCTGTGGGCGGTACATTGTCCTCTGCCTGTCTGTTGGCGGTTACCGCCGCAGTGTTTGTTTGTACCACCTTGGCGGTCGGAGTGTTAAAGTGTCTGTCTATGTTGGCGGTTTCCGCCACAGTCGTAATTCCATTTTTTTTCAGGGTTGTGATGACCACCTATATCTTTAGTAATTTGAGTATTTGTTTGGTGTGTAGTTGTTATATATTTTCTGCGAATTACTGTTTTAATGTTTGAAATTCAAATCCTACAAATTGCTTGGGGTCCCTGGCTTCCAATAATGATTAATTGGGGGTCCTCATTTCTCAAAAGGTTGGGAACTACTGCTCTACACCGTTCCACTCCACTCTGCATCACTGCACTCTTTGCCATTGCACTACACACCACTTCAGTGTAGACCACTCCAATGTGCACCACTGCACTCTTGTCCACTGACCTCTACACCACTACAGTCTGGGCCACTCCACTCTACTCTACATCACTCCACTCTAGCCACTCTACTCTGTAACACTGCACTCTACTCTACTCCATTCTACACCACTATGCTCTGCGCCACTGCACTCAATGGCAATGTCCTCTGCTCTGTATCACTCCACTCTATGCTACTGCACTTCACACCAATCCACTTTATGCCACTCTAATCTACTCTGCTCCATTGCACTCTACACCACTCTAGTCTACACTACTACAGTGTACCCTGTACCACTTCACTCTAGACTATATCACTCCACATTATGCCACCTCACTCGACTCTGAAACAATCTACGCTATTCCACTACAGTCTACACCACTCTACTCCACTCGGCGCCACTCCACTCTATGCCACTGAAATCCACACTGCCCATTGCATTCTATGCCACTCTACCCTACTGTGCACACTCTACTCTATGCCACTGTAGTCTGTGCTTCTCTACTCTAAATCACGCAATCTCCGCCACTCTGCTCTAATTCACGACACTTTATGCCACTGCATTCTAGGCCAATGTTCTTTACAGCACTCTACTCGAAACCAATGCTGTCTGTGCCACTGCACTCTACGCCAATCTACTCTGCACCATTACACTCTATGCCACTATAATCTACACTGCAACACTCTATGTTATGGAACTGCACTCTATACCACTGCACCTGTACTCTACACCTTTGCACTATATGTCACTGTACTCTACGCCACCCTAGTCTACTCTGCACCACTGTACTCTCACCACTCCACTGTACTCTACACCACTCCACTCTATGCCACTGCACTCTACACCAATGAATTCAATGCCACCTTATACCACTGCACTCTATGACACTCTACTCTGCATTAGTGCCCCCTCATCCACTGTACTCCATCCCTGTCTACTCTGCACCACCTCACTCTATGCCACTGCACTCTACTCTGCACCAATATATTCTATACTACTCTACTGCGCTCTATTCCAAGCATTTTATGCCACTGCACTCTATGGCACTTTACTTTGCTGCACTCTACTCAGCACCACTCTACTGTATGCCTCTGTACTGTATGCCACTCTACACCACTCTACTCTCCCACACTGCACTCTATGACAATGCACTCCATGCCACTTTACTCTGCACCACTCTATGCCACGCTACTCTACTCTACTGTGCTCTGTGATACTGAACTCTACGTCGCTCTACTCTGCACCACTCCACTCTGCACCATTGCATTATTGATCACTTAGTCTACTCTGCACCACTCTAGTCTACACCACTGCATTGTATGCCACTGCATTCTATGATGCTGCATTGTATGCCACAGCAGTCTATGCTTCTACACTCTACGCCACTGCACTCTCTGTCCCTGCACTTTATGCCACTGCCCTCTATGCCACTCTACTCTTCACCAACTTCACTCTGTCAATGCGCTGTCGCCACTGTACATCTACAACACACTATGGGGGTCATTCTGACCCTGGCGGCCGGTGGCCGCCAGGGCCACCGACCACGGGAGCACCGCCAACAGGCTGGCGGTGCTCCCACGAGCATTCTGACCGTGGCGGTTCAGCCGTGGTCAGAAGCGGAAAGTCGGCGGTCTCCCGCCGACTTCCCGCTGCTCGGGGGAATCCTCGCCGCCATGGGAATTCTGACACCCCCTACCGCCATCCTGTTCCTGGCGGGTCTCCCGCCAGGAACAGGATGGCGGTAGGGGGTGCCGCGGGGCCCCTGGGGGCCCCTGCAGTGCCCATGCCAATGGCATGGGCACTGCAGGGGCCCCCGTAAGAGGGCCCTGCTGTGTATTTCAGTGTCTGCAATGCAGACACTGAAATACGCGACGGGTGCAAACTGCACCCGTCGCACCCCTGCAACTACGCCGGCTCAATTCTGAGCCGGCGTCCTCGTTGCAGGGGCATTTCCTCTGGGCCGGCGGGCGCTCTTTTGGAGAGCGCCCGCCGGCCCAGAGGAAATGTCTGAATTGCCGCCGCGGTCTTTTGACCGCGGTGCGGTCATTTGGCGGCGGTACCTTAGCGGACGGCCTCCGCCGTCCGCCAAGGTCATAATCACCCCCTATGCCAATACAATCAGTTCCAGCCCGCTCTCCTTTACTCTACTCCACTCCACTGTCGCCACTCTAGGTGACTCCACTTTATGCCACTCCACTATATGACACTCTGGGCCTCATTTACGAGGTGTTAGTAGTACACTGCACCACCGGAGTGTTCATTTTTTTGACGCTCCGGTGGCACAGGGTGTCAGCCTATATTTACAAGGCCACACAAAGCCACTTTGCATGGCTTTTCATGGCCTTGTAAGTATGGACCTCTTTTACGCATAACACTGCATGAAAAGGGCATTCCATAGGTGTTGCTTGGGGTGTTCCCATTCAACAACCATGGAACCCAAAGGAATCTGATGCATTCCCAGATTTACAAGCCCTGGAATGCATCAGATTCCTACACCACCTTTGGTGGGCATATGAATGATGCAATGGGGTGAAGTATCTTTATTTCTCCCCATTTTTCCTCTTTCTATGTGTGCTCCAGTGTGCAGCACACATAGAAAGAGGAACACATCTAATGTGATTGTTTTTGTGCAGGAGAGTGTCCCTTCCTGCAGAAAAACAATCATCTCCGCAATGCAGGCACCCTTGCACCATGGTGCAAGGGTGCCTGCATTGGTTCTGGGCAGCAATATGAGCACCAGCGCAGTGGGAGAGGACAGAAATGCACCATATCTAGTAGATACAGCACATTTCTGCCTTTTCTGTGTGGCGCAGTAAGGCTGAGCCGCCCTGTGCCACAGGCCTCGTAAATGAGGCCCTCTGTGTCACTCCACTCTACACTACTCCTAACAGTGCCACTTTGCACCACTCTATCCCACTCCACTTCACACAATGCACTCTACTCTATGTCACTCTACTCTATGCCACTGAACTCTACGTCACTGCATTCTACTCTGCACCACTCCACTCTAGCCCTCTGCACTGTACAACACTCCACTCTATGCCTCTCTACTCTACTCTGCACCACTCTACTCTATAACAATGCACTCTACACCACTCTACTGTACTCTGCACCACTGCACTCTTTGCCACTGCACTCTACAACACTCCACTTTAAGCCGCTGCACTCTACTCTGTACCACTTTACTCTGTGTACTCCTCCTTATACCACTGCACTCATGCCACTGGACTCTATGCCACTTCATTCTACCCCAATACACTCTGCGCTACTGCACTCTATGCAACTCCAACTACGCTATTCTAATCTAGTCTGAACCACTGCAGTCTATGCCATTGCACGTTACCCTGCACCACTCCATCCTACACTACATCACTCTACTATGAATCACTCCACTCTACCCCACAGCACTCTACTCCACTCTGTGGAGCTTAACTCTATGTCACTCTATTCTTGCCAGTGCACTCTATGTTGTGCCACTGCACCCTACACTGCACCACTTTACTCCACTGCACTCTGTCATTCTTCTCAGCTCTGCACGACTCCACTCTACGCCACTGCACTCTTTGCCACTCTACTTGCCACTATTCCACTCTATGCCAAAGCACTCTACTCTTTGCACTACACTGCACTCTACACAACTGTACTCTATGCAACTCAACTACTTGACACTCTGCGCCACTCCACTCTATGCCACTCCACACATTGCCCGTCTGCACTATTTTACCATACTCCACAACCACACAATGCCACTCGACTCTATGCCATTGCACTCTATGCCACCCCACTCTGCACCTCTATTCTTTCCTTTGCACCACTCTACTCTATGCCAATGCCCACTGCACAACCCTACTCTGTTCAACACCACTGCACTCTGAACCATTGTACTCTGTAACACTCCACTCTAGGCCACTTCACTCCATTCTACTCTGCCCCACTCCACTCTATGCCACTCCACTCTACACTACTTCACTCTATGTACTCTACTCTGTGCCACTGTACTCTTATCACTCCACTCTACACCACTGTCATCTACTCTGAAACACTGTACTCTAATTGTACTCTAAGCTACTGCACTCTATGCCACTGCACTCTACCCTTCATCACTCCATTCTATGCCACTTTACTCTACTACGAACTACTCTACTCTACACCACTGCAATCTATGCCACTCTACTCCACTCTGTGTCACTCCACTCTATGCCACGCCACTCTACACTGTGCGACTGCACTGTACTCTGTCCCACTCCACTCTACACCACTGCACTCTAACACTCTACTCTAAACCACTGCACTCTACACCACTGCACTCCATGCTAATGCACTCATCCTTAAACCATTGTGCTCTATGCCATTCTCCTCTGCATCACTCCACTCTATGCCACTCTACTGTACATCACTCTACTTTACAACACTCTACACCACTGAACTCTATGCCACTCTACTCTACACTATTCCACGCCACTGTACTTGACACCAGTGCACTGTAAATCACTGCATTCTGACACTCAACTTTGCACCACGGCACACTATGTGACTGCACTCTACTTTGCACCACTGTATTCGATGCCAATGCACACTACATCATTATACTGCCTCCACACCACTCTACTGCACTCTTTGCCACTACACTCTGCCCTGCAACGCTCTACTGGACACCTGTGCATTCTACGCAACACTCCTTGCACCACTTCACTCTATGCTACTACACACTACTCCACTCTGCTCTACTTTGCAGCACTCTACACCACTGCACTCTATGCCAAAGCACCCTACGTCAATCTACTCCAGTCTGCACCATTGCACTCTATGCCACTGCTCTCTAAGTTACTGCACTCTATGCCACTCTATTCTACTTTGAACCACTACACTGTACGGCATTGCACTCTACCCCACTGCGCCCTACCCAACTTTACTCCACGCTAGGCTACTCTATGCCACTCCACTGTTGCCACTACTCCATTCATGCCTCTATGCCACTAGACTCCACTCAGTGCCACTCCATGCCACTGCACCCCACTTCGCTCCACAGAATACCACTGTACTCTATGCCACTGCACTCTACGGCACTATACTATAGGCTCCTTCACTACACTGAACTCTGCACCACTCCCATCTATGCCACTCCACTTGAAGCCCTAACACAACACTACGCCATTCTACTCCACTCTACGCCATACCACTCCATGCTATTCTGCTCCATTCCACTCTATGCCGTTCAACTTTATGCCACTCCACTCAATGCCACTCTACCACCCTCTACTCTGTCAGTCTACTCTGCCCCCCACCATTCCACTTTACTCTGTGCCACTCCACTATACATCAATCCACTCCAGTGTATGATGCTTTATGTCACGCCATTCTATGCCACTTCACTCTGCTACATCCTACGCCACTCTACACCACTCCACTCCACTCTTCTACGCCACTTTGATCCACTCTATTCTACACCACTCCACTCTTTGAAACTTTACTCCACTCTAAACTACATCACTCCACTCTATGCACTCTCCTTCACAACACTTTAATCCACTGTGCGACACATTACTCCACTCTATGTTATGCTAGACTAAGACCCTCCGCTCTACTTCACTCCACTCTAGGATACTCTACTCCACGCTTTGCCACTC
The DNA here is from genome assembly GCF_031143425.1 of Pleurodeles waltl. Lineage (NCBI taxonomy): Eukaryota > Metazoa > Chordata > Amphibia > Caudata > Salamandridae > Pleurodeles > Pleurodeles waltl. The sequence goes on from NC_090449.1 coordinate 146,441,667, forward strand.
TTCACCATTCTACGACTCTCTACTCTATAAGACAACTCTCTACTCCACTGTACATCACTCTACGTTACAATACTGTATGCCAATCCAGTCTACAAACCCCATGCTACAAAACTTTACAACGTTCTACTCAGTCTCCCACACTCTACAACACACCTCTGTGCGTCACTCAAACCCACTCTACACCACTGCACTCTACACTGCTTCACTCCATGCCACTTTACTCCATTCTATGCCACTCCACTCTACGACACTCACCTCTGTGACACTCTATGCCACTCGACTCAACAACACTTTATTCCACTCTATGCCACAACACCTTATGCCCCCTACTCCACTCTATGCCCCTCCACTCCAAGCCCCGGCACTCTATACCCTCTACTCTGCACTCTACGCCACTTTACATCACTCCATTCTACACCAGTCCGCTCCACTCTAATCCACAACCCTCTGCTCCACTCTACGATACGCCCCTTTATGACACTCCACGCTACGACACTCTATGCCACTCTATGATACTCCAATAGACCCCACGCCACTCCAAATCAACTCCATTCCACTCGCCTCTACGCTGCAAACATTTAGTCATGCTGAACAGCAGCCAGACAATCAAAGCATTTGTAAAGTGCAATACTCACCTGTGAGGATCTCAAGGCTGCTACTGCTCAAACAACCAAGTCTTGAGTTGTCTCCTGAAGGTAAGTAGGTCTTGTGACTGTCGCAGGTGGGTGGGAAGAGTGTCCTACGTCTTGGCAACGAGGTGGGAGAACGATCTGCCACTGGCGGTCGTTCGGTGGATGCGTTGGACGGTTGGAATGGCAAGGTCAGCGAAGCAAAGCTTTCGGGTTGGGGTGTAGAAGGAGAGCCGTCTGTTGAGGTATTCTGGTCCGGTGTTGTGCAGTGCCTTGTGAAAGTGGGTGAGGAGTTTGAACGTGATTCTCTTGTTGACGGGAAGCCAGTGCAAGTCTCTCAGGTGGGCTGTGATGTGGCTGTGGCGGGGGATGTACAGGATGAAGCGTACGGAGGCGTTCTGTATGCCTTGCAGTCTTTTATGGAGCTTGGCCCTGGTTCCTGCGTAAAGGTGTTGCCCTAGTCCAGTTTGCTGCTTACAAGGGCTTGGGTGACCGTCCTTCTGGTTTCAGTGGGGATCCATTTGTAGATATTCCGAAGCATGCGGAGGGTGATGAAGCAGGAGGAAGAGACGGTGTTGACTTGCTGGGTCACTGATAGCTATGATTCCAGGATGAATCCCAGGTTGAGTGCGTGGTTGGTGGGTGTCAGTGCGGTTCCCAGTGTGGCAGGCCACCAGGAGTCGTCCTATGCAGAGGGGGTGGAGCCGAGGATGAGGACCTCAGTTTTGTCAGAATTTAGTTTCAGGCAGCTGTTCTTCATCCATTTAAAACTTATGCTGGGAATAAATCCACTATTGTCTGGTATAAAGCTTACTAATGTAACTCAGAAAGTTGGCGGATATTGTAATTGTGGTATGAATATGAAATCTACAAGGATGCATATTTTAATACAATGTTAATTTTACATAAGGGAAAGGCGCATATTTTTAAAAACATTTTTAATCAACTTCGACATAAGAACACATCAGGGTGCACTACGTGTTTTTATTTGACAGACATTCGCTAGGAGAAATAAGTGCTTTTGAACAGTTTTTACAAATGTGAGAAAAGTAAGATATTGGGTATTAAATGATCAGGTATTAGGTTTTATGTGTGTTGTATAATGTTAGAATCATTGACTTTTAAGGTATTTGTGGTGAACAGAAGTTATTGTAATGGTTTAAAACGTTTGTTATAAGTTATTAGACTATGGTCCCAACAACTTTTTTTGTTGACTGACAAAAAAGTATTTCTTCTGTTTATCTCACCATGCTCTGCTGCTTCTAGGCTCATGACTGCACTGAAGATACAACATATCCCACCAAGGCAGTGTCTGTGGACGAAGAAGTGAGAGATGGGCTGGACGTGTCATTTGGGCACAGCATCCATCCTCCTTTTTATAAAACTAAGGACAACTGCATCCGAGGCGATGGTGATCACAATCATTTTTCCACTTGTGCATATTCCAGGGTTCGCCATCATTGTTCTCATCACAATGATGCTAATGATCTCAAAAACTATCCTAAAAAGAAAGTGGTTCGCGTTACCAGAGGTCACCTGGCTTAATTTAAATGAAGAGGGTAATAGGAATCACATTGGTATCTAAAACCTGTGACCTAAAACTGCTAATCAACTGTCAGCAGCTGTTACCTAGGGTAAGGGGCTGGGCAGGGTAACACCTCAGAGTTTATGACATGGAAAGATCAATTTAGGGTCTCCCTAGTTCAGAGATCGCTACGTGAATCACCAGAATGTCAATGTTGGCAATGTTGGTGGTTTCTCATCTGGGATTGAAAATGAGAATAGCGTGTGTGACTGCTGGTACACACAACTATGGACCTCTCCTTGATTAGGTTATACTAATACATGTTATGGTATTTCTGCAGGCTTATTACTTCTGTGTGGGTCACTGAAGGACGTATCCACATGGATTTCGATCTAAACCATTTGGTATGTGTAGCTGAAAGTTTGTTGACTTTGCTTTGAGCCTGTGTGAGAAGCAATTCCTTGTCGTGCATAGTGATCTCGGGGATGCAGTTATTGTGTTATGATAACACAGCGCTTGATGGCGAAGCATGAGAAGTAAATGCACTTTTTGATAGTTTGTAGTTTGCAGGCGACTCTGATCAGCTCTACAGATCTTCGTAATGCTTTGGTAGTTTCCTGCTATGTAGGCCTGGGCAGAATTTCAATTATACAGAGGTAAATGGAGTAATTTTGGTAATTCTATGTTACTCTTTTAATCGGAATTACCAATATTAATGTTATTACTCCCACTCGTGTAATTAAGAGAACTTGTTGGGGAAAACCCTACAGTGAGAGCACATGTAGCAAGCGCAGGCAGCTGATCAACTGCTGTTGAGCCCTAGTTTTTTAGCGTAAAATGCATCCTCACATCCATTTGGGACACAGGGGTGCATTTTTCGCTAAGTAATAGAGCTACATACCAGGAGTAAATTGGGGGAAAATCCTACCCCAAATGCACACTTTCGCTAGCCAGAGCATACTCGCTTTTCATGTTCTTTTGCATTTAGTGCTATTTCTTAGCACACAATGCATCTTCGCTTCCCCGAGGGGGGATTTTCACACTAAGGATATAGCTCTAAAGAATTACTCTTCTTGCATAATTTAGCGTAATCTTGCTGAATGTTTGGGTAATTCTGTGTGATTACACTAAAACCAAATTATGCAAGGTGTGCCCAAGCCTTACTTTTATGTTCTCAATCCCATCCTCTGCAGTGGCTGTGGCAGGAGGTAGATTACTATGCAACTGTATCGATGTGGACGAGGTAACAGCTGTAGAGAAAGAGTGAGTGGGAACCAAAGATCTGCCCTTATTTACTGTATTACAGTCCTCCTTTATATGGTTTCATTTACGAGGCATCAATTAAGGAGGTTTGGCAAGATGAACAACGTTATAATTTTTGAAGGTTGAGATGTTATATCCACACAAGTGGAGGGAAGCCCTGGCAGTGGCATGTCCTCATCCTACCACAAGCGTTTTTCTGTGTCCACCACCAGATATACACATGCCATCCTTGTCCCCTACACCCAAGCAGGGCTTCAGCAATATTCTGATAGGGAGATTATGCAAGGAAGCCATGTACAAGTGGAAACCGACAATAGGCCTCATCACTGGTTCGCCCAGTGTCGAGGAGTCCTGGGGAGTCCAGGAAACACATGAGAACATTCTGTTGTCAAAAATAATAGTCCCAAGAACTACTAGTATTGTTAGTCCTCGTCATGAACATCACTTGAGGGATCCAAGACAAGGTGGGACCCCGTGTCTGAAGGAAAACAATAAGAAGACTTGGACAACCCATGCCTGTCTTGTATTTTTGATTTGCACTGACTTGAAAGATGAATCAGTCCCATCAACCTAAACTACGGTTTTGAGATGACTCTGCCCTCTATACATATGTCTGCCCTATTTACATATTTTTGTATGCAGTCCTGTACACCAATAAAGTGCTTCTAGTGTCTTCAAACAACCCGGAAACACGGGCACCAACAGAACTAGTGTCAAAGACTGGCGCAAAGCATGGCATTCTCTGACGTTCTCATTAAGAGAAAACATTCCTCACCTCGGACCGATTCACAAAGCTATGTATGAGTAGGAGAAGTAGACTAATGGAATACACTTTTCGGTACTCTTACATGTCTTTGTGAATCTGCACTGAAAATATCCAGCTCCCTAGAAGTAAAAGTTCAAAGAAGGTGCACTCCTCTCTATTTGTACTGATTGTATATGAACATTTCCTGAATTTTCTAATTTAATTCCCATGATAGATGCTTTTGGACCAGTTCACAGAGGCGTGAAAAGAGTACTACTTTACTCAGGGGTGGAGCTAATGTTGGGGCTGCAGGCGCAGTGGCACTGGGGGCAGAGGGGCCCACTGAACGTGTCTTGTTCCTGTATTTTATCAGTTAAACTGTAACCAGAGGGCTCACTTTCTTGCTTGTCCAGGAGTCATAAATCATTGGCTAAGCAACTGACTTTACAGACTCCAAAATCTCTTTGTGAGGAAGCCCCCTCACCTTCAAGTCCAAACCAGCATCTGGAAAACAACCAAGGGCAGAATTCATAGGATGTCAACTGATGCCATCACACATTAAGGCTAGCCATACCTATGGGCCTTAGCTAATTTCCCTTCCAGCAGGTTACCCTGCTCATTAAGAAGCAGGTAGTCTCAAAGGTTTGCATTTTATGGCCCAGAAGCATCTGCTTCGGTGCACACAACTACGTCAGTGCTGCCAGCGAGTAATCACAGGGCTCGTGGCGCAGTCATCGGACTATTACCTTGTGGCGCTGTTAGAGGAAGGTGGAGCAATGCCGGCTTCCGTCTGCACCAAACCACCCCTTGTCTGTTTCAGGCAGGTGCAAAGTCGGCAATGGCCGCACGTCGGGATACAGCAGTCTGGGGACTCAATATCACAACTGAGGGCTTTATTACAAGTTGATCATAAAATACAGTGTTAGAACAGTACCCAGAAGTTTAATAACCACTGGAATGGGATAATTAAAGGATGTAATGCCTTTCAGGTACTTCCTCTCCCCCATGGGTCCACCCTCATTTGTCACTTGTCCTGTGGCGCAATCTGCCCCAGGTGCTGCATCTGGTGGTCAGCTGGAGCGCTGACCCCCCTCCTTGGAAGGTCATCATATCTCTCTTGGATCCATTGCACAGGGTGCAGTGTTAGTATACCATCATGAGTTTGCGTTCTTGGAATTAAAAATTTGCATATAGGTATCCAGTGCTTAATTTGTAAATAAAAACGTGCTGTTGCCCAAAGCCCTCCTCTGAAACACGCGGCTGCTGCAATACAATGTGCAAACACGGCATACTGAGGTGGCATAATCCTGAACCATCTCGTGCCTCTTCAATCCATTTAAAGTAACTCCCTGCCCCTTCAGCTCACTCTTGCAGCTTTCTACTTTCTCCCTTTGTGACGCTTTTTCGTATTTCCCTTCCTCCGTCTTTCCCATATGTGTCTTTTGCTCGCAACAAAAACGCTTGAGGCAAAAGAATAAGCGCCGACCCTCAAAAATAAGTGCCGGTGCTCAGCTCTGGAAATAACAAGCACAAATTAAGCTCTGTAGGTATCCACATTTTCTCCTCCTCGTTTTAATTTTGTAGGATAACATCTAATTTACTAATAGGAGACACTTGTATTTGGTGTTTAGAATAAATAGCGGAAACATATATTGTGGGACAAAATATTATGTCAAGAATATTGAGGACAAAAATATTGTAAAGGTAAGTTTCTATAGGTAAGCAAAGTTTTACTATATATAACTCCACATATATGTACCTTAAGGATATAAATATCTTCAAGGTACGTAGACGTGGCGTTGAGAATAGTAAATCTATAGTTACCTATTTGCACTTACTTTCTCGATATTGTGGTCCTCAATGTTTGTGACACGATATTCTGTCCAGACAATATTTTAGTTTTCTATATTCTGTCAGTGATCCCTTTTATTTTGGTGTCTGGGCCTACATTCTGTCCCGGTCCAACCCTGCATGTGTGGGTTTTCTACTGAAACGTCAATTTGGCCAAAAACTTGGTGGCTATTGAACTTTCTCCAAGAGTACTCTCGAAATTGTTTTGAGAACTCAATTTTCGCATGAGGAATTAGACAAATGCATATTTGTTCAAGATTAAATTAACTGGCTAACTTTTATGGTTTCCCTTTTTTCTCTGCTGGGAAAACAAAAAGAGTAATGGCAAAGTAAATCATAGAAGCACCAGAGATCTGGGTCCGGAGAGAAGTAGGTGTGATGGGCCATTAAAAGAGGGGGTCTAAGTTGTCTTATTCCACAGGCCACACTCTATTCAGTGTGCTTGGAGGTGCTGAAAATGTATTTATAGATTTTTAAAGCAAGGTTGCTAACAGGCTGCATCATTTCTATTTCCTTAAAGACTTTTATTTTCAAACTTACATACGGGTCTTTGTGGCAAATGGTCCCGGTAATATCCTTACATGCTTATAGCTGTGCAAGGTCCAGTTGTCATGGTACATTGTGAGCAGGAAGAGTTGGGGCAGTAGGCATTGCTAGTTTGTTGGATCATAGAGCGGGATCAGGGCGGAAGGCTCCATGACCTATTCAGCCTGTATTACTCTTCCCAAAAGCCGATGTTTTCATTTTCATAAATAAATTGTGCGTGCCTTTAACCAGAGCACACTACATAACTTTATCTATGAATATACGAAAGGGAAATCCTTCAATTGTGTAAGTAAATTAAAGTAAATAAGTTTGTCCGGCGGCTTGGCGAGCGAAGGCCACTTTTCAGCGCCTGAACTACATTAGTTACGTGACCGCTCTCTGCCTTCAGCCATCTGGGATGGAAGATGCACCGAGTTGACCAAACAAATTCTCGAGTAGGAGTAATACATTATGAGGGAATCCTTGAAGTTTTAAACTTTGACTTTTCCCCTCACGGGTGGGAGGAGTGGTACAACAGAAGTCTTGTGCTTGTGCCAGCACAGGTCTCCATCTCAGTGGTTAGTGAAAGAAATGCCACATTTTCTTTAACCACTTGATCCTGTAGTCTAGAGGTTTTCAAGCAATAAGGCGCAGCTCCACCAGGAGGCTTCGGCCTGTGAGGCCGCGAGAGCCACGGTGTGCAATCTAATGCCCCAAGTTATGGGCTCTGGGTTGTACTGCGGAGCCAGCCATAATAAGGGTAAGAGAAGAGAAAGCCCCTCCCCACTCCTCAATGGCAGGCCTTTATGAGGGACTGTTTCGTGAGTGTCAAAAAGTCAACAGCTCTCCATTGACTCTCACCACAGTGCACCACACTCAGCTGGCCAGTGAGAGAAACAATAGACTCTTTCTGACACTTCAAAATCTGGCCAAGTCTGAGATAAACCAAAATATGAACTATGAACAAATTCTATATTTGTGCCTTAAATAATGAAAAACAATTTACAGAAAAAAAGTGATAAAACTGTGCTTGATAATACCAGAAGAGCAAAGATGGATACCGCAATGTTGATCCTGTCTTAATTGTATAGGCCTGGAAACTAACTTGTGCAGTTCATAATATATAATGTATGTGTAATCATGTATGCAGCGGTATGTGTATAGCTAAAGAAACAATGATTTAATAGCAAACAAAACAGCTGAATTATTTTTTATTGCTTAATGATCTCACCACCAAAGTCAACAGTATTTATTTTATCCACGTTACTGACATTCAAAGAATTGAAGCTTGCCTTAGCCCTGCAAGCATTCAGTCTGGTGTCGAGTAGGTCACATTCAGGTGTCTGCAGCAGGCACATAATCTGTTCAACTATTTACCACGATCAGAACTTGTGGAATCCAAGTTAAAAGGGAATTTCCACAAAAACGCCATGAACACACTGAGCTGTCATACTATGATACGAACTCAGGAATCTGGAGGTTCTCCAGAAGTGATATTGCACCTAAACTCCAAGAGATAATTTCCACTTTTCAGTACTTATCCCTGAGCCCTAAAAACTCCATACTACCGCTAAACTACCACTATTCTCTACCCAACCCTGTGCCTTAAAAACACGTTAATGCCAATAGTCAGTACCAATCCCACCTCCCTAAAAACTAATTAACAATGCAACACACAACTCGACAAAATCTAAACAGTAAAGCAGTGCAAAACCCATTCCTTCGCTCTAAAACCAAATCAGTAACCCAGAGTAACAAACATTCTTGTATCCTAAAACCTAATCAGTAACCTTGAGCAAAATCCATTGATGTCACCTTAAAAACTAAACAGTAACCTGGTGCAATACCCAACTATCAATAAAACCCAATAAAAGTTATATATTTATTGTAATATATAGTTATTATAAATGTAAACATTTTAATCATGCACTTCAAAAGACTACCCAAAACAACTTTTAAAACCCACCTAAAAATAACATTAATAACTTAAAAATTTAATAAAAACAAATTAAGTTAAAATTACGAAACAAAATTTAAACATTCATATACAGTTAAAAATGTGAGTACCCACCCAAACTCACATAAAACCCAAACTATAAATAATATAATTACAATTTAAAAACATAAAATTATAAAATAAAAAATACAATTTAATAATGAAATTTCCTAAATTTCACCAAAAAAAGTAAATAACTACAAAAATAAATTCCAATTTACAAATTTGAAATTTCTAATAAATTAATTTAAAACAACGTAATACAGTACCCAAAAAATCCACGCAGAACCTAAAGACTCTACCAATAAAAAGCAACATTACATTTTTAGAGGAAAAATAAATATATTTTTCAAAAAAGAAATAAACTACCCACCCAAACCGCAAAATAAACACAATGTGAACAATAAATAACTATAAGAAATGTTATCAATTAATAAAACTAAAACAAATTCAAATACATTTTAAACACATTTAATTATACTTAATACACTACCACCCCGATCCCAAACAATACCCAACACACTGAAACACAAAAAAAATAAAAAAATAAAATCCCAATAGTTATATATATTAAAACTATACATCCATATATATACACATATATACAGAGATATAGATATATATTCACTATAACAAGCTTTTAACATATTTAAACACATCTAATATTTTTAAAAACTGTGTATAATGTATATATGAATAATACATTAAAACATTTGAAAAATATAATATTGCACCACAATATTTAAGTTTTAGATATGTAAAACTTCAATATTATTGTATAAAGTAGGAAAACGGTATATTTAGCAACAGTATTACTTACATCTTTATAATGATACTGTTGATGTTTAGTACCGTTGATATTTTGACTTTGATATATAAGGGGAATAACATCCTTGGGCTTTAACGAGTAGCAGTTTAGGATTGAATAATGCATTCCTTTTAAGAATATAAAAGGTAGCCATAGGTTCTCTTTGTATGATGTTATACTGTAAGCATAACAATCCACTGATCTTAGGGCACCACTTGGCACTGCAACCCAAAACTCTGGAAACCAGCCCGAAGTGTGCGGAATCAGAGGAATGTAGTAATTCTGAGTTACACTTGTAATACAGAATTACTAATAGTCTTCCCAGAGAACACTGTCTGCCATCTCACATGTGAACTAGACTCACGGAACCTCATCTGTGTATAGTGGGTGTAGGACAGGGGCTGGCAGCACCTCAGTTCCCACCAGGCACTGTCCTCCAATTCGCAAAAACAGAGCTGTATACATAATTATGCAAACTTATTGTGCATTGCAAAGCCCCAAACTAGTGTACTCACCTACAATGGAGCTCAACTGTATAGTGTGTGTGTGTAGCACAGGCACTGACAGAACTGCTAAGGCCAGTAGGCACTAGTAGTGTTACCCCACTCAGCCAACACAGTGTCCTCTGCTATAATGAGCCTACTATCTCTACCCAGCCATTGAACTGTACTCACCTAGAAAGGATGACAACTGTATGATGTACAGATGTAGGATAGGCACTGACATGCATGCAAAGACCAGGATGCACTAGTAGTATACCCCACTCAGCCAACACAGTGTTCCCTGCCATAATGAGCCTTCAACCTCTACTCAGCCATTAAACTGTAGTTGGCTAGAAAGGATCATGGCTGTATGGTGTGTGTGATACACAGAGTCAAATGGCCACAATACGCTTGAGGATTCCTAACATCCACTCCAAGTACCAGTCCAGTGAACACCTGCCAAAATACAATTTTCCTGGGAATTCCCACATGAAGTGCACTCCTGGGGAAGATGACACATAAGTGCACGAGGAATAGGGTTTCACATGATTGCGAAGTCAGTAGGCAATTCAAAGCACCTGCGCACTCTGCATATGCTTAAATATCATTGTAGGTTAACTTGAAATGTAAGTGTATTCACCTCAGAGGATGACACATGTATCTTGTGTGTGGTACTTGGAGAAACTTCACTGTAAATCCCAGGAGAGCACGTCCATGTGACTCTTATCACCAGGCTAGTGGCCATGTGACATTGTGCATCTGTCTGTGAACTCACTAATGAAGTTTGCCCTCCTAGGAGGGACCAAGATACAGGTCATGGTACATCTTGTGATGTAACTAAACACCCAGAACCATCTTGAGCAGCTATGCCAAGATGAAATGTTGTGGACAGGAAGGACAGCTCACAATGCGGGCTGTAAACCTTTATGACAGATCAAAGGCCCCTAGTTGCATCATCTGAATGGTTTTGGCAGCAGACATATCCACAATGCACTGACCACGTGGTGACAACTGTCACATTTACTGCAAGGCATTGGGTCTGCCTACATAACAGTCAACTAGGTGTTAAGATGACCTAAGCAACATCCTGCCCAGCCGCTGTTTTGCCTGCACTGCTGGCAAGAAATAAGTCTATGGCCATCCCTCCAAGTGCTAAGGTACTCAGACATTCTGAAGCCAGTTGACTGAAATGGAATACGTATGTTAATCAAATCTCAGGTCATTAGAAAGGATAGCATGTGAACCTGTCACATAAGGGAAAACTGCTAACCCCAATGTAAACATGGCCCTAGCCAAATGTCACTGTCATCTATTGGAGGTAGATGTCACAATACAACCTGTAACATTGTATCTCTTACATCAGCAGGTCGAGCAGCCACTGTGACTACTGACATCACTGAAGAGACTGCCACAACCCCCATGGATGAAGCCCTCAGTGAGGACACCACACCTGGATGTGTGGACGTTGAAGACGGTTCTGGTCCACTTGGGCAACCTGGTCAGACAACACCAGTGAGCCTCACCCTGACCACATCAACTCCTCCCAGCCCCGTGGCCTCAACATCTCAGGCAGCCTGTCACCCCAAACCTACGTCCCGAGGACATCTTATGTCCCCCTGCTCAGGCTCCTGAGTCACAGCAAGCCAACTCTGACAATGAAGGACATGGAATCAGTGGAAGGGGGCAGACTGCGCCAAGGGAGCAGGCACGTGAGGGTTGGGTGCGTGGGAGTGATGGTATGGCCCAGTGGCAAGAGGCTGCAGGTGATGCTTCTGGCCAGGATACCATCAAATCAAATCAAATCATTAGCATTTGTAAAGCGCGCTACTCACCCGTGCGGGTCTCAAGGCGCTAGGGGGGAAAGGGGGGGTTATCGCTGCTCGAACAGCCAAGTCTTTAGGAGTCTCCGGAAAGCGGAGTGGTCCTGGGTGGTCCTAAGGCTGGTGGGGAGGGAGTTCCAGGTCTTGGCCGCCAGGAAGGAGAAAGATCTCCCACCCGCCATCAGCCAAGTCTTGGAAGCCTACCAACAATCCCAAGGAATGATGGGCCAGGTACTTACCAAACTCAGTGAGATGAAGCAGCTGCAGAGAGATTTCCATTAGGAAGCCATGTAAAAGTGGGACACACCATCTTGACTTCCCTAACAGGGGTGTTCAAGGAGACCATCAGTACCCGAGAGCAACAACATACCCCTTCCTGTGGCCCAGCAACACAAGCCCCTTCAACGTCTGTGGCAGCCACTGGAAGGGAGGCCCTATCAGGGAAAGCACCCACCTCAGACACACCTCCCTCTGTAGCTACTGAACCCCCCGCAAGGGAGACATCCACCGAAGATTTCAGGAGGTGCGGATGGCAAGACACCAGCCACTGTCATGAAGTGACCTCTTCCTGATGGAACTCCTTCATGTGCCGCAGATTCACTCTGTTGACTAGTCTTTTACCACTTTCCATTTGCCATGGTATTAGGACACTGGACTTTGGACTTCAAATGTTGTGGCATCTACTCTATTGATTACAATCACCATGACTGATCACTTCACCTTACTTTTTTTTTCTCAGGTAGTGTCATGCTGAGGATGGCTAGCAACACAATGTCACAAGGGTCTGGTCACACCAAATATATTATTGCACTATCCTGCACATAGGCTGTTAAAAGGTCTGGACTGCCTTAGCCAAGAATGTCTGAACCACATTGAGTAGGGCCAGATATCCCAAAGGGACCATCCCCCAGACCACAGTAGAATACGCTTTGTCAGACCTTGTCCAATAGAATAGGTCAACAGATTAGTGGATGTTGTCACCAACTTGAGCCTTATCCCATACCAAACCAGGTCTGCCAACTCTACATATACCAGGGCACAGCCAAAGGGCAGTACAATTCCTGATCCTAGGTCCATCCAATTACATTGACCAAGCATCTGGTGGTATGATGCTAACCTACCTGTGTCAATGCTGTGGCACAGGCACTTTGTCCTGCAATGCGGAAACACATTGACAGCCACAAAAAGGATCACTTTACATACAATGTGAAGGGATAATGCATGGATTGCACTGGATGACATGTAGCACAGCCACATGGTCACACACATGAAACAATTGGCACATCACAACACAACTCATAAGCGTATTGTGCCCTTCAGATCTCCCCCCACCCACTGTCCAGGCTCCTTTGACACAGGACCCAAACACCCAAAATTTGTGACCAACATTACCTGGATTAATCTATGTCCACTTCACATGTCAGAACAGCTACAGCTACCTGCCAATGTCCCAACTATGAAATGCCCACATGAGGGTGGCATGATGAAGAGACCTGGGTGAAAAATTAGAATATGGGGAGTTAAGGCATGAAAAATCATACATATGACCCAGATCACGTCACAAAGTACTGTAGATCCACTCACATTGCAATGAGGGTGACACAAACAAAGGAGGCCGTAAAGATAGTTACATGACCTAGTCTGACTTAGGCAGCAAAGTTTGGCTGTGTACTGCATAGCATGAGATGCCCTGTCTTTATTGTGAAATGACCCCACTCAACACATCCTGACCCCTACACTTCCCCAGACAGTTACAGAAGTCACATCACATGACATACTCACAATCAAGTGAAATAGTTATTGATGAGATCTGCCCACAAGTCATCACCTTCCTTTTCATCACTGTCAGCCTCATTTGACATTTCAGGGGGTTTACCCGGTGGCACTGCTAGCTCCCCCTTATCTTGTATATATGGGGTATTCCTCCGCTGGGAAATGTTGTGGCGCATGCAGCAGGCCACAGTGATCTTACAAACTTTTTCTGATGAGTATAGGAGGGCTCCACCTTTCTTCTCCAGACACCGAAATCTGGCTTTCAGGAGTCCATAAGCCCACAATGTGTTCTTCCATGGGCATCATTGAAGCTGGCTTCCCCTGGCGTAATTGAGTTCATTACCGGTGTCAACAACCATGGATGGTTTGGGTATGCAGAGTCCCCTGTGATGGAATGTGACATATGTGCAACTATGAGTCCCTCTCATAATTTTCATTGCAACAGAAATTACTTTAAAATAATACATGACATAAGTGACTTACCAACCAGCCAGGCCCTCTCTCGGTACAGTTGTGACATCAGCTGAGGAATTGCACTGTTCCGCATAATGAAGGCATCATGGACTGAACCCGGATACATACCTTTGTCCAAGATGCTTTAGAGGTGCACCAAACAAACAACCTGGACATTGATGGAATGGAAATTCTTTCTGTTCCGATAGACTTGTTCATTGCTATGTGGTGGAACCATTGCTACATGTGTACCATCAATGGTTCCCGCCACATGTGGGATGTGTGCCAAACCATAGAAGTCAGCCTTAACATGGGCAAAAATCCTCATGTTGAGGAAATCGGATGGAGCTGTCCAGGTGTTTCAACATTGCTAAGAGTACATCCTTTAATACTAGACTGAACATAGGCTGTGACATCCCAGCAGATAGTGCCACTGTATTCTGGAAGGACCCTGTGCCCAGGAAGCGCAACACTGCCATGACTTGTGTAATGAGTGGTTTGCTATTTGGATGACTAATGACAGGCATCAGATCTGGCTACAACTGATGACAGAGATCCATGATTGTTTGCCTACTCAGGCAGTAGATCCGGACAATGTGTCTGTCTTCCATGGCCTGAAGGTCTTCCAGTGGACGGTACACAGGAAGATCCTTCCCCTCCCTGGGTACCTATGTGGGACAAAAAATTAGTATAGGCATCATTCAGTGGGTCCCTTAAAAACATACATATATGCATGTCATTCACAAACTATGACAAGTCATGTCAGAGGTTAAGGACATGATACACAGTACACAACACCACTGTCAATCACACAGAAGTAACATGTTTTCCCCTTGCATCCCCACAACTGTGTCAACATCATCTACCTGGATAGCTACTATTTGTGTATGAGACTTGCCACTCGGACAGTGAGATGATGTCACATAACATAACTTTTGCGGGGGGCACTGTGTCCCAGAGCAAGTAGCCATATGTGTGCAGCATAAGCCCAAAAGGGTGTAAAAGTAGAAGGATCTACATGCCAGGACAAGATCAGCACTCACCACTAGCATTAACAACATTTATGTACTTGTGACACATTTTGGTTTGGCCATAAACTGCATGTTATGGCCATAAAATGGCAGCTGCCTGACTCTACTCCACTGGACATTGTGAACTGCCCTCGATCATCGGTGGAAGTCAAACGTTGTTGCCATTAGCAGTCTTGGGCCAATGGCTGTATCCGCCGGCGGTGACGGCTGCAAACATAACCGCCAGATCCTGCAAACATCCCTCACTTGACTCCTGACACTGCTGCCAGCAAGACCTCCATGACTTAAGCTGCTGTTTACCGCCTCTGGGAGCAATCATGCCACATCCAGAAAGTGATGGGGCCCCAGAGGAGCTTGAGAAGCTAGTGGGGGAGGTCCTACCCCTGTATGAACAGCTTTATGGTGCACCAGAGAGGCAAGTAAGTGCCTTATGTACTATATTTTACCCTGTACTTCACCATATTTCTGCTCCTCACAGACTAGATTGAGGCCATGGTGACCAGAATGTAGAGTCAGGGCCATGAGGGGTGCAGTTGGTGTAGCATCAATGGGACTTATCGTGCATGTAACTTGGATCAGTGCCAGATGTTGAAGTATGTGTGTTTTGAGTGTACCATGTTGTTCCTTATGTGGGATGCACTAAACTAGGGGAGGGGACTCCTCAGCCATGCCCATACAACCCTTGACACATGGATGTCGACAATGTGAGGGCACACGTACATCCATGACAGCATAACCAGCATGGGCATAATGTATGTGTGAGGTGTGTGTGAACTGAGCCATGTGTATGTTGCCACTGAGCTACAGACCACGTCTGGCCATGTTAATCTGTTGTTTTGAAGGCATATGCGGACTCACTCTACCCTTCCGGTTGCCCCATACACATCACATGGTAAATTGCTGTTGGGTACATGATGTCCTGTCATGCATGACTTTGATGGGAATCGATTTTCATGCAAGTTCTGTCTGCTCAGCCTGCAGAGAACAGTGTCTGTCAACTGTATTTCACTGTATGGGTCCAAGTCTAGGCTTGAGTTAAGTCTTTTTGACTATTCAACTGTGACACTGTGTCCACTATCTGTTTCATAGGACATCCTATTATATGGGCTACTCTAGTCTCTGTGCTAAGATGTAGCTTCCTGAGGTTGTTTCACTGAGGAGTATGTAGATGGTATTGGATGGAGAGTCAAAGCTCTGTGATCAGTGTGCACTCTGCATCACTGTCAATGTGTGTCTCTGACCCATGACAGGTCCTTTACTCCCACAGCCCTGTTGTCATCATTACACAGGTCAAATTTGTCATGTGCAGTCCTATAGCATACATGACAGTCTCACAGTACAGACAGTGTGATGAATCCTGTGAACCCATAATATCTGGTCTGATTGTTGTGTTACATGGCTGACAATGGACAGAACATGCCTTACTTTGTTGGATGCCATCACTGTAGGTTGGACACATATTTCAAGAAGCATGTTCTGTGTCACAGGTAGACAATACATTACCCCATCCCCTGAGATGGAATGAGTATTCATCTGTGAGTTCACATGTCCACACATGGACAGGTTAGGAACGTCCTGTAACCACCATGCCAGTCCCTTCAATGTTACCCACGTGTGGGGTTGTGTTTTGTGCCCTGGCACTAGGCTGGAGTAAATGTTGGTGGATAACCAACCTCACAGAGTATGAGTGAATTAAAACCTTTTTGCCTATGGAATCCACCTCTCAGAAGCCACAGAGTTGTCATATGCCCCACAGTGCTTCTGAGATCACTCTTATTGCTTGGGCATGTCCCACAAAATGTCAGTTGGTCTACCTGGTCAGTGGAGGGCCCAAGCAGGGTGGTGTGTTTGTCTGTTGATTAGGAAGTGTTTGTTGTCATTTCCTGTACTCAGTGGCTTGTATGTGCCACACCTGGCCAGTCTGGGCAATACATGATGTGCTTAGCTTAGTGTACAGACATGTATGTTACTCTGCCATTTTGGATTGGACTTTTCTGACATGATTTCCTATCTTGCCTTTGCATTGATGCAGGTCAACCCCATCAGAAGAAGAGAATTTGGAGAGTCATTGCCAAGAAGGTGCGGACCCTGGGGGTCCACAGCTGGTGGAGCGCCCACTGTCGCAAGAGGTGGGAGGACCTGAGACGCTGGGCCCATAAGATCACGGAAGCTCAGCTGAGGCTGTCCTCCCAACATGGGAAGGGTGCTCGTCAGACCATGACCCCCACTAATGGCCCGCATTCTGCCGGTGGCCTACCCATAGCTGAATGGGTGTTTGAGGGCAGCACAGCAGCCACAAGGGTGTGAGTACACAGCAAATTCCTGCCTGTTCCATTGCCAGGTGAATGAGTGGGTACTGACTGCTCCCCCTGAGAATGAGGGTTGTGGCATGGGTCACACAGTTTATGGGAAATTGTTTGCATTAACATATGATGTGTATCAAACTGGGGTACCTTGCTTTGTGAACCTGGAATCTTGTACAAACCTGTTGCAAACCCCAAGCTACATCCTCTGCAGGGACAACAGATGTCTGTGTGCAGTGAACAATCATGTACTATTAGTAGTTGGGTTGGATGTGATTTCTGACCCACAGATCACTTCCCCTGAATGTCACAGACAATAGGTAAGTGGGTGAGGGATCACTGGCCTTTGCTATGTGTCTGGACATATGTGTATGCAGACATCTGCCACCCAGAAGCAAGTGATCTTCAGTGTATGATTGATGATGGTGCCTCCTACAGTCTGTGATATATTTGTGCCCAGCATAGATGTGAAATGGCTTACATGGCTAAAGGCCTGCAGATGTAGCAAACTACTTTCCCTTGGTAAGTGGGAAAGAATGTCCCTTGACAAGTATTATGTCCCATGACTGAAGCCAACATACCATTGTGCCTGCATGTAATTTTCTCCTAGGGATGCATTCCTTTCTGCAATGTCAAGCATAGTCCGTCTATGTTGCTGGGATAATGCATGTAGTCATATCTATATATATATGCATGGAAAACAGTTAATGGATTGGTACAGTTACAAAGGTGGTCCATTCATGTTGTGCCACAGACAGGAGTGTGACACCTTTGGGTATCATCTGACCTATACCTTCTTGTGTGACAATATGTCATTTGGCATGTAGGACTGCAGTTACACAGAGGGACATGGCAGGTTGACCAAGATTGTGGAACAACTCTGTGTTTACCATGCCCTTGATGTGGCATCATGTTGATTAGGTCACTGCACCTGTGTAGTGATTGGGAATTGTGCCCTGACTGTAGGCATGTATCATGGAGTGACTTGCAGAGATATTGACATCACTTGTTTTGGGTTCAGGCATTCATCCACAGACAGATGGCAGGCTTGCCATTTCTGAGGTGTGGATAGTGATGTGGCTTCGCATTAGAAAACTGGTTGGGGTCCTTCTATTGGTCATTGCAGATTCTGAGACTCTCCAACATGCAAGGAACAGATCTTTACTACAGACACACTCAGATGATGTCATTATGATTGGTGTCAGACATTAGTGGTGGCTATCCTGTGGCTTGCTGATTCATTGTTGTATGTTTTCTCAAGACATCTCTCCCTGACATATTAGACCTGACGTCAATGTTGGTTCTTTTAATGCCACATTTCAGGCCTATCTGGGTGACCTTGCTACTACCTCCTTGATTCAGTTGTGACAGGTGTAACATATTGAGCTGTACATTGTTGGAATGTGTCCATTGTGACGTGGGTATTTCCATGTCAGCTACTCCAGGATATTGCAGATAGGAATATGAGTTAGCTGGCTTTCATTGGCATCATCTCTAATTGTTAGTACATCATTTAAGTGCGAGATAGATGTGTGCATTTGCTTGTGTGTGACCTATGGCAGAGTATTTTACAGTGTTTACTAAAAGTTGACTGGGGTCTGCTGCATGTGGCACATCTTGGAGGTCACCTAGTTGTAGTTATGTTTTTGTGGTTGCTAGACTTCATCCATTCAGTTGTAGTTGTCTGAGATCCTGATTTTCTGGTGGGTAACTTAGGTAAGTCCATATGGCATGCATACATATGTGATGCCACTTAGTTGAATGTTTTGCTGAGGGTTAGTTGACTTGATGGTATTGTCTGTCACTCAGAGTTGTGGTTGAAGGATAGTCATGTACTATGTACCTATTTCTCTTTGCATTTGCAGAATCAGCACAGGCAGGTGAAGGAGATGGGGCCGACTGAGGAAGAATCTGGCCATGGGACCTTGGGTCAAGATACAACAGACACAGAGGGACCCAGTTGCCTGGTGGGTGAGGGGAGTGCTATGGGGGAGACCAGGACCATGTCATCATATTCAGATTCCCCCTCCAGTGACTGCTCCCTAGTGGTGGCGGACCCATCTGGGACCCCCCCAGTACCATCCATGTCCGCCACCCCCGTTCTATCACCACCCTCCCTGTTGCTCCCTACCCAGTTGGCCAAGCCTGCTCACCCAAGAAAGTGGGCATCTCATTTGCCGCAGGCATCTCTGCCCCTACCCCTGTTATCCCTGCTTCCCACAGTGAGGAGGCTTTTGACCTCCTGAAGATGATCTCTGTGGATCACTCAGCCATCACGAATGCCATTCAGGGACTGGCAACACAACTTCAACAGACAAACGTGTTCCTGGAGGGCATTCAAGGTGCAATGGCTGGCCTACAGAGATCTTTTCAGGCTCTGGCCTCCACACTGATGTCAGCCAGTTACTCCCCACCTTCTGTCTCCCCTTCACCTAACTCTTCCTAGTCCAAACCCCCCTTCCCAGACCTACCCAAAGCACACAAACAGACCCTCAAGCATCCACTTCAACAGACAAAGGGGCACACACAAAAACAAGCACTACAAGACACAAAGGCACACACACTGACAACATCCACCCACAGAC
Organism: Pleurodeles waltl; assembly: GCF_031143425.1. Lineage (NCBI taxonomy): Eukaryota > Metazoa > Chordata > Amphibia > Caudata > Salamandridae > Pleurodeles > Pleurodeles waltl. The sequence continues at coordinate 146,461,456 of NC_090449.1, forward strand.
ACTGCAACAGTCACAACTTCCACAGACACCCCCACCATCCCCAGCATCACGCACCACATCGACAGTCACTGATACAGCCACCACACCCACCCTACCTGCAGACACCACCCCAGCAGAACCCCAGACATCCAGCCCAATCACCACACCTGCAGACACCACAACTACAGACACACCTACATCCAGCATATCCACCATACCTGCAGTTACCACCCCAACAGACAGCCACCCACCCACCCACCACGGCATCTCCCATTACCTCCACCCCACCTAAGTCCATATACTTATACATACTCTCACTCTCACTCTCCCACCCAAAAGACAACCGCCACACACAAGCATTCCTCCCACAAGCACGCACCCACGCCAGATCACCCTAGCCCCAGATAATCCCTGAGGTGCCTGCCTGCCTTCCCTCTTGATTCCTTGTCCTGTGGAGGTTACATGGCAGTCAGGAGTCAAGTAGGGGCACAACACAGTGCCATTTAGGCAAAACTGATGGACTGTCCTATGGCCTTGGAGACATTCTGAAGTTTTACACATAATAAACCCCGACAGTTGTTTTGTGGGGTACACCTTTGTCCTGCACTTCCTTTTGTAGCTTTATGCAGCTCCTGAGTGACTTTAGTAGGTAGTGTGCCTGCAGGTGTGTGTTTCAGCGTGGTTGCTGTTCCATGTGGTGTTATTTGCTGAATGTGAGTTTGTGTGTGCAGTGCTGGTGTACCCCAAAAGGACATTATGTTTTGTGTGTGTAAGTATGTGTCTGTATTTGAAATGTTGGTATAGTGTCATTGTTTAGTGTTTGTTGTGGTATGTTTTTCTTATTGTGTTGAGCAATGTGGGCAAGTATGGTGTTGGATGTGTCCCCATGATATGGCTTCTGTACAGATGTGTTGTGTATCATCTTGAGTGTTGTAAATGGAGACATGGGGTGTGTTTGGTTGTGCTAGCTGTGTTTGCATTTGCCTGTGCATGTGTCCATTTAGGTGTGTGTCCCCTGCAGCTGGTTCCTGTAGAGGTCTGTGGGAGTTGTGGTGCGTTGTTAGCTTGCCCTTCCCCATTGTTTACATGTGCATGCCAATTGTTTTTAGTATTGTTTGTCCCTGTGATCCATGTAGGGCCATCTCCTGTGGACATGTTGATTGAGGGTCCTGTAGGGAGTGTGACATGTCCCAGTGCAGCCTCCTTCCCTGGGTGTCCCAGTTGGTGCTATCCCAAATATGTAGGTATAGTTGTGAAGTTGTTCCTGGTGTATTTGTCTCTCTGTGTTTTGTGCATGGCATTGTGCTTCCATTGTGGTGCATTGTGCGTGTCCATTGCTGGGTTGTTTACTGGTGGTATTGTTTGTGTTCCGTGCCAAAGAGACTGAGATGTGTGTTGTATGTGGGGACAGTCCCTGGCCAGTGGTGGATGTGAGTGTGTGATTTGTATTTGTATATGTGTTGTAGGTGTGTTGTTGTTGCTGTATGTGACAATGTTGTGTAGTCTTCAGTCTCCCTGTGCCTGAGCTGTGTGGCTGCGTGTATTTGTGTGGTGTTGCCATGCAGTGTGAGTGTGCTGGCCAAAGTGTGCGTATTCTGAGTGAGTATGTGCCCATGTTGCTGTGTGTCAGTGAGTGTGCATTATTTAAAATGTGCAGCTGCTGCCCATGGAGTCCCCCCCATGATGTGTTTGTCCGCACTACGTGCATTTTGTAAGGGTTAATGATACAGGTAGGTGTGTGTGTGTGTGTGTGTGTATACTTATGGTTGGTGTCACCCACGTCAACATTGATTTCGTTCTCTGTGGATGAGCAGTAGTGGCATGATGTTTGCAAAGGGCTCCATGGTGGCTCTGGACGTGTGAGGCTGCATGCAGGTGAGTGTCTCCCTTTATACTGTTTACTTCCGTCAGCTTGTCCCTTGTCCCAGCCTGTTTGTGCTTGCTTGTGAACGTGGCGGTCTGTGCTGCCTGGCAGTGGCGGCGGACCGCTGACAGTCTTCTGTGGGTATGACCTCCAAACTCGTAATACGGCGGTCTGCTCCGCCAGACTGTTGGTGGTCAGACCCCCACCACCAAGTGACCGCCAAATTCGTAATAAGTCCCTAAATGTGTGCTACTACCATAATTGTTTAGCATTCTCTGACATCACTGATTACTCCAAGAGCATGAATTGCTCATTGGTGAAACTCTGGGCAGTGAGCCTAAGATATCTGGTCTCAGGTTCTGAGGCCAAGTGTGGATAAGAAGACTGAAGTAGGATAACAGATACAAGGTTCACATCCTCGCGTAAGATAGCACTATGGGTGTCACGAGACAGTAAGTGGGTGATCACAGTGAAAAGTGCTAAGATGCACCAAGGAGTGACCTTTAGAGCACAGAGGTACATGAGAGGTAATAACATATTTTGACTCCTCTATAGTATAGTGTCCGGGTCACAGTGGCCTGTGGCAGCATGGAAGGCCAGTTAGTTATTGATGCATCACCAGCAAAGGCTAATTAAGAAAACAAATGTTATCAGGCAATCACATACAGAAATAGACATGGTGGAATGTGCACCATTCCATGCTACAACAGAGCACATACTGTGACACAATGATCCCTCCCAACTAGTCATCACAGCACTTGTTACACAGTGATCCCTCCCAGACAACAAAGCCAATCCTGGATAATAAGTCATATTTTCACCCTGATTATAGCAGTTCCTATTGTTGATCGGCTTTTTCATGATCATACCAATCAAAAATCAGTAGTTACCTTACCACACATGTGGAACAATCGTACATTTAATTTTAAGTGAGGAATAACATGCATGAATATTTATTTTCACATTTAATGTTCAGTTCTACAGGTACCTTTTTATTATGGAGTCTGCAATAGCATGCGCTAGCGGGTGCCTATCAGTACCGAAATGCTGTTGTAGTTAGAAAAGGGCCGGTAACCCACCCGTGGCTTACCATTTGTTGGCTTGCATGGCACTCTTCTTTACAGCCTTGTAATTTGTCACTGGAGACCATATCATAATTTCCGTTCCCATTTTTGAAGCAGGAACCAAGCACTGATGGATTCAACTTAATCAGTGCTGTCCGTTGCTCTGAACGTGATTGAGGTACTATTTTCTTCTTTAAACTTCTAGTGCCCTGCAAACAGGAGGGGCATGACTAGCAAAATAGTGCCCATCAGGATAAACCAAATTGCGAACTTGTATTTTCTAAAGTTAACTTTTTTTAATTTTGCCACGTATTCCTTTCTCACTTAGCACTCATGTTTTGTTTTTTGCTCATGGGCGCTGTTCTCAAAAGATGACATCTTACTATAAATATTGAAAAGCAACATTGTTTCCTTCTTATGTCTAATTTTCAAAATTATACTTTAACACTTAATCATGCAGTACGCCCCAATCCACACCACTCCAATCCAATCTGCCCCACTCCAATCCAAACCACTCACTCCAGTCCACCACACTCCAATCCTCCCAACCCACCCGACTCCAAACTACCCCACTCCAATCCAAAACAATCTACCCCACTCCAATCCAAAATAATCTACCCCATTTCAATACGCAATCCAAAACAATCTGCCCCACTCCAATCAACGAAATAATCTGCCCCACTCTAATCTAAAACAATCAGCCCCACTCCAATCCAAAGCAATCTGCCCTACTCCAATCCGAAACAATCTGGCCCACTCCCATTTCCCCTCTCCAATCCAATGCACACCACTCCAATCCAGTCTACCTCAATTTGCCCCACACAGTCTGCTCCACTCCAATCTGCCTCACTCCAATCCAAAACAATCTGCCCCACTCCAACCTGTCCCACTCCCATGGAAAACAATCTGCCCTACTCCATTAGAAAACAGTCTGCCCACTTCAATTTAAAATCATCTGCCCCACTGTACTCTGGTCCCCTACAATCCCAAAACATCTGCACCACTACAATCCAAAGCAATCCGCCCTTATACAAACCAAAACAATCCGTCCACTTCAATCCAAAGGAATGTGCCCACCTCCAACCTGCCCCACTCCAATCCAAAACAATTTGCCCCATTCCAGTCCAAAACAATCTGCCTCACTCCAATACAAAGCAATCTGCCCACTCCAGTCCAAAACAATCTGCCCCACTGTCAGAGCTGGCTTTAGGGCAGTGCAGGCGGTGCGGCCGCACTGGGTGCTGACCTGAATTGGGGGACGCTGACCTCCGCAGGTGTGATGTCTTTAGCAATAAGTTTGATTAGAAACTTGCCTTTTAAGTCACCTGCTGAAAAGTTCCTTGTGCATCCAGCCTTCAGTAAGCAATTAAAAGGTCAAGATACCTCTTGTGATTAATGTTCTTGCTAGGGAGAGAGACAGGAGTTTTGTCTAGCAGAAGCTGTGATTTTCCATAAAGTAATATAGAGCAGTGGTTCCCAACCTTTTGATTTCTGTGGACCCCCACTTTAACATTAATGGAACCCAGGGACCTCCACTCAATCATCATGGGAATCCGGGAACCACCGTCTGAGTAATTGAGTAATTACTGGAAGCTGAAGACCTAATTTGTCAATATTTGTTAATATTTTTTAATTTTCTAGGCTCTCGCGGACCCTTGAGAAGGCTTTGCGGACCCCCCCAGGGGTCCCCGGACCACAGGTTGGGAACCACTGGCATAGAGAGTTAATATGCCTGCTGCGAAGAACAGAACTATATTTTATGTGGATAGCTGAGTGGATTAGTAAAGCCAGCCTTTTCAAGCACTTTAAAACAAATGAATGTTTGTGAAAGGGGGGCTATGAAGAGCTATGGGGCACATTTACCAGGTGGTAGTGAGTGAATCTGAGGAGGTGGTCATGGGGTGAGGGGTGCCAAAAAAGACTGTCGCACAGAGCGCCACCAGAGCTAAAGCCGGCCCTGCCCACTGTAATCTAACACAATCTGCCAACTCCAATCTGCCCCACTCTAATCATAAACCATCTTCCCACTCCAATCCGAAACAATCTGCTCCACTTCAATCCCCCACTCCAATCCAATCCAATCCACCCCACTCCAATCCACCCCATTCCAATCCATCCCAGTCCAATCCAGTCCACCTCCCCACGATCCACCCCACTTCAATCTGCCCACTCCAATCCCCCCCACTTCAATCCGCCCCACTCCAATCTGCCCCACTCCATTACAAAACAATCTGCTTCACTCCAATCCATAAAAATCTGCCTAGTTTATTCCAAAAAAATCTGCCCCACTACAATCCAAAACAATCTGTCCCACTCTAATCTGTCCCAGTACAGACCAATACAATCTGCTCCACTCAAATCCAAAACAATCTGCCCCAATCCAATCTGCCCCACTCAAATCCAAAACAATCTTCCCACTCCAACCAAAACTATCTGCCACTGCAATCTGCCCCACTTCAATCCAAAACAATCTCTCCCTCTCCAATCTACCCCACTCCAATCTGCCCCACTCCAATCTAAAATAACCTGCTCCAAACCAATCTGCACCCACTCCATTCCAAAACAATCTGCCCCACTCCAATCCAAAAAATCTGGCCTACTCCAAACCACTCCGCTCCTATCCAGTCCACCTCACCCAATCCAATCCACCCCACTCCAACTCGATTCATCCCACTCTAGTCCACCACAGTCCACCCCACACCAATCCAATCCACCCACCCCAATCCAGACCAATCCAATCCACCCCAATCCAATCTACTCTAATCCAATCTATCCCACTCCAATTCACCGCAACCAACCACCTACAGTCCAACCCACCCTACTACAGTCCTCCCACCCTTCTCCAGTCGAACCCACCCCACTCCAATCCAACCCATCCAAGTACAAACCACCACATTCCAATCCAACCCACCCCACTTCAATCCAACCCATCCCACCCCACTCTAATCCAGCCCACCCCAAAACAATGTAGCCCAATCCACCCACCTCCCACTACAATTAAATCCTCCTTAATCCACCCCAGTCCAACCCAGTTCACCTAAATCCACTCCACTCCGCTCCAATCCATCCCACACCACCTTCATCCACCCCACTCCAATCCACCCCACACCAATCCAATCCACCGCACGCCACACCAATTTAATCCACCCCACTCCTTTCATCCCACTCCAGTCCAGTCCACCCCACTCTTATCCAATCCACCCCACTCCAATCGACTCCATCCCACCCCATCCAATCCACCCCATTCAATCCAATCCAAGCCCACCCCAATGCAACCCACCCCACTCAATCCAAACCTCCACACTTCATTCCTCTCCACCCCACTCCAGTCCATCCCACTCCAATTGAATTCACCCCACTCAGTCCATCGTCCCCAAACAAATCAAATCCACCCGACCTCAGTGTGTTCCACCTCATGTAAATCCACTTGACCATTCCCCAGTCCAATCCAACTAATCCCAGTATACCCCACTCCAATCCACCCCATCCAGCCTACCCCACTCCAATCCACTCCACCCCATCCACTCCACCCCACTCCAATCCACATCAACCCACTCTACTGCAATCCACCACACTCTAATACAATCCACCCCACTCTAATACAATCCTACCCACTTTACTTCAATTCACCCCACACTACTCCAATCCACCCCACTCTACTTCTATCCACCCCTCACTATTTCAACTTCACTCTACTCCAGTCGACCCCACTCTACCTCAATCCAAACCATACCATCCCAGTTCAGTCCCCCGAAATCTACAATCCAATCCACTACAGTCCAATTCACCCTAACCTACCCCACTCCAATCCACCCCACTCCTGTCCAATCTACCCCAGTCTACCCCTCTCCAAACCACCTTAATCCAACCCACCCAACCAAATCCACCCCACACTAATCCAACACACCCATACCAATCAGGTCTACCCCACACAATCCACCCCACTTCAATCCACTCCACTCCAATCCAATTCAACCCACTCCAGCCCAGTCCATCCCACTTCAGTCCAATCCACCCTACTCAAATCCAGTCCACTCAAATCAATTCCAATCATCCGACTCCAATCCAAAAAAATACCTTCCACTCCAATCTACGCCACTCAAGCCCACCCTACCCAACACCTCCCCAATCCAGTGCACCCTAATCCAGTCCACCCAACTCAATCAAATCCACCCCACGCGATCCAATTCACCTCACGCAAAACAATCCACCCCACTAATTTCCACCCCACTCCAGTCCACCCCATTCTTGCCCAGTTCACTTCAGTTCAATCCACACCCCTTCAGTCTAATTCACCTCACTGCAATCCACCCCACCCCAATCCAACTGACCCAGCCCAATCCACCACACCCAAATTCAATCCACTCCAATCCACCCCACTCCAGGTAACACCACCCCAATTCAATTCAGTCAACCCCATTCCAATCCACTTCACTTCAGTCCACCCACCTCCAATCTACTCCAATCCACTCCACCCCACTCTACCCAATCCACCCAATCCACCCCACCCACTCCAATCCATCCACTCAACTGCAGTCCAGTCTTTTCCACTTACCACCCCAGTCCACCCCACTCCAACCAAGTAACTCCAATCCACCCCACTCCAGTCCAGTCTAATCGACTTCACTCCAATTCACCCACTCAAAAAACCCCAACCCAGTCCACCCCAATCCAGTGTACCCAATCCTAGTCCTATCAATTCAGTCCACTCCACCTCACCCCATTTCAATCCACCCAACTCTAATCCACCCCACTCGACTCCAGTCCAATCAACCAACTCTTCTCCAAACCACCACACTACCTCAGTCCACTCCAACCCACTCCACACTATTCCATCCCACGCAACTCCACGACACTCTCTGCCACTGAACCATTGAGCTCTACTCTATTCCACTCAAATCCACAATACTCCCCCTACTCCACTCTACAACACTCTACTCTCCCACTGCGCTTTATGACACTCCATGGCACTAAAATGTAGCCATGCTGGACAGCAGCCACACTGGTGTACAACACAGCAAAAACACATTGTCAAAGCCAAAAGCTCTTGTATAGGCGAGGCCTGTTGGCTATGCCAATGCTTGTTGCTAGTGCTATTGGGCGGCCATTCCTCTGCAATAAAGTACATTTGTTATGAGTAATCAGAGCACAAGTCGAGGGTACACGCAGGTGGATGGTGTCTACCCACTATTTTCACAGGGTGGACGCTGTCTACCCAACTAAGAGGTTTGGCCCCCACAGAAATATGCTAAACTTGTACTAGTGTAATGTTCCGATACCAGGACACATTAAGCAGCGCTCGCACCGTTGTCTGCTTTCCTTCTGAGAAGCAATTTGCAGGCAGGAAGGGTGTTATCAGTTTCCAGCTGGGCCCATAATAAAGGTCAGAGTCCATCAGGCCACCTTTTGTTGGAGTATCCCGCATCCAACTATCACAAGCCTCACACCTAAATGTAATGGAAGGGAAACAAAGGCACACAGCTTATCGTTTCACATTCAGTTAAGAAAGGTCTGTTTTTACCTTTGTTCAGTCCCTGTATGTGAGAGAGATGCATGCACTGTAAGAATGTCAGATTTGTTGACCTCTATCAGTATTTACACAAATAATTTAAAAACCACTTAGTCATTTATATAAAAGAAGAATCTGTTATCCGTGTTACGTGTTTGCAGGAGACATATAAACCCTCTATGCTACTTTGATTCAAAACTGGAACTAGACAAAACACATCTGTCTCCAGCAAATATGTTAACCTCCATTTATTTTACCATTGTTATTATTTCCTGAGATTTAGCTGGCACACAAAGATCTCTGCAGCAGGTACCTTAACCCATAAGATACTTTCGAATGCAGACTTTGCAACTAATTAAGCAGAATAGATTTACTGCCATGTTTCTCGTTTTTGCCAATTGGCTTTTTGGCAGAGTTTTAATAAAGCAATGTAAGAGTTAAGGTCCAGATTTAGCATCACTTTTTTGGCACAACCCTTCAAATTTACTCATGATAGAACTGCTAAACATATGTCACTTCTTGTGGTGTCAGTGCCTGAGAAGTCATGGGTTGTGTTGCCACTCTGTGATTTCTCAGTGCGATGTCAAGCGCTGTGATGTCACATGCCATGATGTCACTTGCATACCGCCTAAGTTGGTTAGACCCCTTCCCCCTCACCTCTCCCCCACTTCGTTTTTTTAGGACTGGTGCACTGTGAATAATGAAATCTGCTTTCTGCACATTTGACATGATTTTTAGCATCCCTGACCTTCTCTAAGTGAAAGCCTGTGCTGCTTCTTCCCGCGCTTTTTGCAGAGTCTATTCTGATGTGCTGCAGTTGTCTGCTCGCGGCTGGCATGAATGCTGAGCCATTGTCTGCAGAGGACAATGCCCGCCCTCTCCTAACCCTCGCGCCAGGGTGCGGTCTCCTAGCCCTGGAGTCAGGATGCGGTCTCCTCAGAGCAGAGCAAGCACAGAGCAGTTCGTCATAATCAATGAGGCTTGTTTGCCAATTTTCTCTTTTAATAAACTATAACTGGTCAATGAATGCTCTCCCTTCGGATTGTGGCTGGCAGGTCTGGGCGGCCACGTGAGCATCACTCAGGCTTCTTCATGTGATCAAACAGAAGGTCAAAATAGAATCCAGGCACAGGGCCGAAGCACATATCAGGTAACATTAAATGGAACCTGCTCATAGTAACTTAATTTACATGGGTCTAAAATAAGCAAACAGTCATACACCCCAACACACAGAGCATACACACATGAAGGATAAATAGATAGGCAGACAGACAGACACACACACACACACAAATGTGCAGAGTCTAATATGCTATTTATACCAATGAAGAGTTAGGGATCGGCTATTAAAGAGCTCTCCTGACTACTAGGAGAGATGTAGCCCCTGTGTAAAGTAACTGCCATGTAGAATCTTTGAGGCAAAAATACTGTTTTTCTCACTCACCTTCAATGTACTGCTTTCATAAACTTGAATTTGACCTTCACACAGTAATAATAATTGCATAGAATGCATAGAATATGTCATCAATGATATAATATGTGGAGTAATTAGCTGTGCATGGCGAAGACGCAAGTTATAGTTACCTTAGGGCGCAGGTTTTAGTTGTTTGAAAGAGCTCTAACTGTAACTGCTGAGTTCCTATGGTTTTGTACGAGTAAATTCAGAACCTAACAATAACGTACCTGTAACCTTTGGGTTTTCTGTGAATTTCTATGTTTTTTAACGTGTAGTAATTCAAATTGCTATATGTTAATCCAACCACTGCTGCACACGGCCTCCAGGGTGGCGGTTGGACCCAGAGAGGACAACCTCCTATAAGCACCCAACCTTACACCGTGCACTGCCTTCTCCCGTGTTCAGTAGGGATTGTCCCCAAGGGCTGGCCTGCAGCCAACTCCCCTAAGCACCCAATCTGATGTGCACGGCCCTTTGCACATGCATGGTGGAAGTTAGCCACAGCCTCTGTGATTGTGAAAATAGGTGTGGGAGGCTGTATCTGGGGGTAAGAGTGTCTGTCTGGGTGTGAGAGTGCGTACATCAGTGTATTAGTGGGTGCATCAGTATGTGTGTGGGTCTATGAGTGGGTGTATCAGGGTGTGAGTGGGTGTGTGACTGTCTGAGTGGGTGTGTGAGTGAGTGTGTAACTGTCTGAGTGGGTGCATGAGGGTCTGACTGGGGCTGTGAATGCATGAGTGTCTGAGTCAGTGTGTGAGGGGGAGAATTGATTGAAAGAGAGAAAGAAAGTGAGAGGGAGGGTGGGAAAGAGAGAGTTTTTAAGGAGTTGATGTCTGATATATTTAGAATGAGTTATCTGTCTCCAATAGAACATTTGAAAAAATTTATTTTTTATTTTTTATTTTAAATTTTATTTAAAAAAAAGGACTTGAGTCCAGCTGGATGTGAACCCCGATAGCTCAGTGTGAAGGTCTGCCACCTTTACACTGAGCTATGGGGGTTTAGTTATTTGTTTACTCGTTTCTAGCCCTTTATGGGCTTTCACATGCCCTAAGGACTCCCCCGTGGACCCTGTAAATATATACATATATATTTTTTTTTTAAAGCATTAAAAAAAAAAAAAAAGCCCTTTACAGGCTACCTGGCACTGCAGGGGAAGCCTTAAGGGTTCCCCTGCAGTGCCGTCGCTTTAGCAAGCAAGGAGCTGCTTTGACAGCAGCTCTGTGCTTGCTGAAGCATTTCATTTCTGTCCCCTGCATGTGTTCAGGTGACAGAGATGAAACTCCGGATTTTGATAGCGGGACCTGCTTTAAAGGTCCCAATGTCAAAACCCCAAGTGTACTCCCAGCTATAGCAGGAGCAGGCCTTGGGCGGGTGGCGGTCCCCAGGAACGGGGGGTGTGGGTCCCCCTGCATGTATTTAATTAGACGACCTGGGGAATGGTGGTCCCCAGGGTGTGGTGGGTCCGTGGGACCACGGCATATACTTTAACCAATGCTTGGGAGGGATGGTCCCAGGTGCGCGGGGGAGCACGGGCCCCCACTTGTGATACAATAGGAAACCCAGGGTTGGTGGTCTCTGGGGTATAGGTTGTCACATGGGCCCCCCATATATAAAAATTGAAGCCCTAGGTAGGTAGCGATCCTCAGGGCATTGGGGGCCACGGCCCCCCCGCATAAACAAAATGAAAACTCTGGAGAGGTTTTGGTCCCCAGAGCTGTGGGGGTAGGCCGGAGGCCCCCACACAGAATTTGTAATGCCCCCGGGACCTGGCCCACCCAGGGGACAATAAAAAAACAAGCATTTGCAATGCACTAGGGTCTCGCATTTGTCGGAGTTACAGCTATTCACAGTTGTAAACTACCAACCGGATTTTTCTTGCATTAAAAGAAAAAAACTGTGCGATTGCGCTGCTACAGTTCGCACGTAATAATACCTATCGGCAAAAGTGCAATTATGAACGTAACCGGCAACAGTGCAATTAACTGTGTAACAAGGTCGATAGTATGCGAAGCGCTCGACTTCTGCCCAGCGAGATCGCGCTGCGAAAATAGAGAAAAAGTAGTCCACAAACCTGATGGGAAACAGCGAGCCTAGCATGTTTTCTGTACTTGGTCGCTGCGCACGAGGAGGGCTAACCACCGGAAAAGGCATGACGTATGCATGCCTTCCACTAATCAAAGGAAGCAGATTCTATCAGGCAAGCCAATGTGCCAATGAAAGACACTGACGTGACGTCGACGGGGCTCCACGCCCTTTTCTAATAACTAAAGTGTCTCGCTAGCGATGCGCGAGTGCATGCGACACAGGCTCGACCCTAACAAGCACGGGAGCCCACACTTGTGTTTTGCCGCAAATTTGTGAATCTTGCGAACTTGCAGCAAAAAGTAATTTAAATAAATGTTATTTTGCTAGTGCTAAGGGGTCAGGGTGTCCCTAACCTGGCCCCTTTTATTTTATATTTACTTCTTTTCTGGGACCCGGCAGAAGCAGAGTCCCAAAATGACTGCCAATACTTCCTGGTTTGAAGTGTTGGCAGCCAATTAGAGCTGTGCATTTCTCTGCACAAGCTTGTCTTGGTTCATGAATACTTTGCGGCCAGAAATATAAAAAATGTAATTTCCCTAAATTTCTGAAAAACTACCAAACCGATTTACTCTAATTAGGCAAAACCGTAATCTGCATACCAGCAGCTAGTTTTCTGCCAAATTTTGTGTAATTCCGTCCAGTGGTCCGGCTGTAGTTGTGTCTAAAGAATCATACAGACGCGGGCCCGTCCTTTAGGGCAGAGGTGCCACGCCCCCCCACCTTTTGCCCCTCATAAAGAGTGTCTGTCAGAACAAGCAAACGTCAGCCTGACAGACACTCTTCATGTTCAGATCAGGCAGCCAGGATAGAGACATGTGCGATTTGCGCAAACTCCTGGCTGCCTGAGCTGAACTTTGCTGGGCTGAAGAGGTCACAGCTCCTATGGGCGTGACCTTCTCAGCTCAGAAAAGGTGCCTCGAGGCCCTAACCATCGGTGACGAGAGGAAGCGTCACCGATTGACTTCAACCTGGGCACTTCAGGTTTAAGTCAATCAGTGACACCTTTTCACAGAGTGGGTAGGGGTCAGAAGTCTCACTGACCCCATCCCATCGACCTAGGGACAGCCAGAGAGGGAAGGCAGCAGTGCTGACCTAAGGCAGCCAGAGAGGGAAGGCAGCAGTCCCAACCCTCCTGGGACCTCCGAGCTGAAGGTAAGTGTGTGTGTGTCTTTTTTGAGACTCACAAAAAGCACCTAGCCTATGGACAGAAAATTATTGCCCAGTGGATGACAATGTAAAAGTGCAGATTTAGGTTTAATGTGTCGCTTTAATATGCAAATATGCTAAACTTTTGTATCTGTGCATTAATGCTGTTGTTTCCCGTGGATAAAAGCCTTCAACATCTTTAATATTAAAGTTCAGCTCTTAAAGTGGGTGTGAAAATCTATTGTGAATGTCTGTGAATGCCACGTATGTTAACCCTTTTTGGATATTCAGCTCATTCCAATTGGCCACCACTTCCTTCTCCTCTAGAAACAGCCATAAACATACTCTTAACTCTAAATGTATGGCCTTTGTAGTAAGGTTTAAGGTTCCAATATTCCACATATTCTGATGCAGCAGTGGGTTCACTTTGGGGGTGGTGCCTTCTCACACGTCTATATTGGGGCCTCATACCCTCATTAAGAGTAGAGCAGTAAATATGGTGGATTTTGCACACGCATGAAGTTGCTGTACATAATGTTCAATTAAAGTAAATAATTTAAAAATAGGTAAAATATAAATAATATAATTTAAGGTAAAAAAATATAAGTATAAAAAATATCTGTTATTCAATGATAAAATAGGTTAGCAACCTTTATTACATGTAAAAAGTAATGTAACATTACACATTAATAAATATAACTACATTAATTGTAATTAATTCTATACATACATTTTAATAATTATTAATGCATATTAACGCAATTAACGCTTTTACTTCAGGCGGGAAATTATTTTTCAATGTAAAATTCAGGAAAATATATATTTTTTAATTCAATATATTTAAATTAAATAAAGATGTTACTCAAAATTAGATTAATAGTGTTGTATAAATGTTTTCTTTTTTTCTACACTGAAAATAAATATATAATATTAGTTTACAATTTGTACAATAAAAACATTTTAATAACTTCTTTGTATGTTTAGTTGACTTTTTCTTGTATCTCCATCACGACTGCAGAGTCTCTATATAAAAGTATAGAGAAAAATAAAAAAGTTTACAAAAGGAGTTATAATATTTTATGTTTAATATAAATACAAAATAAATGTATATATTTATTTTAAATTTAGAACAAACAAATGCTACTGCACTAAAAATTAATTTTGAAAAACATCTAATTATTTGTAATATATTAAATCAAATTAAAATGATTTTTCTGAAGTTTAAATTAAGAAATTAATTCCAATCTAAAGAAAATACATTTTGTATTGTGCATTATTACTAAAAGTGATGTATATAATTAGTTAAGTGTCATTTAATTGTATTTGTAGCAGCACAAAAGAGGAGCAGGATCAATTAACTAGAAGTTTTCAATTAAAAAATGTTAATAAACTATTTGGTAACAAAATAATCAATAAATATTATGTTTAGATATTTTCACATTAAAATATACTTATTTATATTTGTAACTATTGTTAATGATTTAATTTAGTATTATTTCATATAGGGTTTTGGTTTATATCCCTACTGCTGTTATTTTATATGGGAGGGAATATCAGTTCCAGTACCAGTTGTTGGCCATGTGTGGTGCTGGTCTTACATCAGCATTAAGGTAGTGTAATTGTTTACTGTTTAGTGTTAATTGTTTGCTGTAGTAGTAGTAATTTTAAAGTACGATTTGTGAAATGGAATGTGCATTCTCTATTGTATGTGGGTGCATATGCCTCCTTACAGCCCTCCCTAACATTCCTTAACCTTTCCTTAATCCTCCCTAAATTACACCTATTTTATAGTACCTCCTACCTATTTTTGAACCACTCAGCAATTCCTCCCATGTACACTACGAGGTAGTAACTTACATGTGTGAGGATCTTCCCATAGAAAAGATAGGAGAGTTGGAAATTTACACTTGTAAGTTTGTGAACAGCATAAGTAGTACTTTACTAGTACTACTGTATTACTACTAAAGTACTACAAAACACAGTTTGAAAATAGGTCCCTGAGATTTGGGCTGTCTTCGACTGCCAAAATGTCCATGTGAAAGTAAAGAGACCTGCAGTGTTCCTGCGCATTTTTCATACGCCAGTAACTGTAATTATTTGCTCCATCGGAATTAAGAAGCCACTTCTAATGAGTACTCAAGTGTCGAAGGGTTATGCTGGAATCAAAGACAGTATTACATATTCCCAGAAAACACCCAGGCATCTGGTCCACTGGGCATTGAGTGGATTTGATCTTGGTAAGTAATGCTGTTTAATTAATGGCAGCTTTTTATCAAAGACAAGACCCAAGGGGAATGCCATTGTCATTTTTGATAGTGACCTGGCTGCCAACAAACTTCAGTGACCTGGTCAGTGAACTGTTCTGCGACCTCAAGGCTCCACCGCAAGTGAAGCCCTTCTGTCCCTGAACTCTGACGTCTGTCAGGAGTTCGAGGCCCTCCTCCACAGCAGGCTTCTGCCTGCACCTCATCCCTGGTGTCTAGTGGAAGAGCTCTCCTCTTCTGACAGGCTGCCCTCTGCCTCTCTTCTTGTTTCTCCTCGTTTTTATTCTTTTGGGTGCTGTTCTTTTGTGCCTTTCGCATCTGCACTTTTCCTCTATCTTTTCCTTGTTTTCTCCTCACTCCTCTCATTCTTGCATCTCACTCACTATCCCCCCATCTCTCTCTCCCCGCCGCTGCTGCCCTTGTGGCCCTGCCTCCTCCTTTCTCTCATTTTCTATCCCTGCCGCCGCTGCTGCCCTTGTGGCCCCACCCCCCTTTTCCACGCCGTTTCCTGCTCCCGCCTCCCAGCTGTCCTCTCCTCCACCCCTCCCTACTTAATGGTGGCCCCTAAGCGGTAGGAAGAGCAACCTCACTGACCTGGTCAGTGAACGGCTCTGCCACCGTGTAGCTCCACCGGCAAGTGAAGCCCTTCTGTCCCAGAACTCTGACCTCTGTCAGGAGTTCGAGGCCCTCCTCCACCCGCAGGCTTCTGCCTTCGCCTCATCACTGGTGTCTAGTGGGAGAGCTATGCTCTTCTGCTAGGCTGCTCTCTGCCTCTTTTCTCTGCATTTTTATTCTTTTGTGTGCTGTTCTTTTGTGCCTTTCGTTCCGGCACTTTACCTCTATCTTTTCCTCATTTTCTCCTCACTTCTCTCATTCTCGCATCTCTCTCGTTCTCCCCCTCCTCTCCCCGTGTCTGCCCCTGCAGCCCTGCCCCCTCCTCTCTCTCGTTCTCTATCCCCGCCGCTGATGCCGCCGTGGCCCGCCCCCCTTTTTCCTGCTGTTTCCCGTTTCTGCCTTCCAGCTGTCCTCTCCTTCCCCCTCCCTACTTAATGGCAGCCGTGTGCGGCTGGCACGCCTGAGGCAAGCCTGTCTGCGCCAGTCCGCGACCTGAAAGCGACCAGCGCCAGGACCCCTGGTCCTGACACCCATCGCCTCTACACATCAGCAGCACTCATCGCACTCCAGCATCAGGAGAACCCTCATCTACCGCCCCCGACCACGTACACCCTTCCACGACTCCATGACAGACTGCATCTCCGCACAAGCCATCACAGCCACCAAATACACCATGCTCGGAGACCTCAACTTCCACCTCAAGAATATACAAGACCCCAACACCACATCCCTCCTAGACAACCTCCTAGACAGGACTCCAACAGATCGTGACAGAGCCAACACACTCCGCAGGACACACCCTCGATCCCATCTTCACTACAGGAACCTCCGCTACCTTCAGTCACACCACGGAACTCCCCTCGACAGCCCACCAATGCATCCATTTCACCTATAACACACCATCATCAGACCCCAACACCAACATAGAAAATGGACAAGAATAACCGACAATCAGCTCACCGCCGCCCCCGCCATCGCCACCCCCACCATCGCACACAGCGACGACCCAAACATCGTAGCACTCACCTTCCACAAATGGATCGCCGACTGCGCCAACACAATAGCCATCTTCAAAAAGAACAACAGCACCCACGCAAAGAAAGCCAGCTGGTTCACCCCAGAACTCCGAAAATCTAGACGCACTTGTTGCTGCCTCAAGAAAATCTGGAGAAACACCTAATCCACAGAAGCCCATAGCAACTTCAGAGCCGCCACCAGCGCACAACACCAGCTTATCAGAAACACCAGAAAGAAAGCTATGCAAGACAGAATCTCCTCACAAGCACCCTCACAGGACCTCTGTGACAGACTCAACACCTACTTCCACCACAAAATCAAGACTATCTATGGCAGTTTCAGCAAAGACAACCTACGTGCTGAACCCCCTCGACCAAATCATGACACCAGCAAACCACAATCACCACCTGGACCCCCTCACCACCGAAAATACGTTGAGAACAATGAAGTCCATACACTCCGGAGCCCCCACTGACCCATGTCCCCACCACATTTTCAACAGAACCGCAGACACCATTGCCCCCAAGCTCCGCCTCACCATCAACTGCTCACGCGCTGCGCCACCTTCCCAGATGACTGGAAACACACCACAATCAACCCCCTCCTCAAGAAACCATTGGCAGACCTCACCAACCTCAAAAACTTCAGGCCCATCTCCCTAATTCCAATTCCTGCGAAAGTCATCGAAAAAGCAGTCAACAGCCAATTTGCCACAGAAGACCACAACATCCTTGACATCTCCTAATCTGGATTCAGGAAAAACGATAGCACCAAAACAGCCCTCCTGGCCGCAACAGACTACATCCGTTACTTGCTGGACAAGGAACAGACGGTGGCACTCCTACTAGACCTCTCGGCCGCTTTCGACACAGTCTCCCAACACACTCTGAAAGGAAGACTCCACAAAGCCAGCATCAGAGACAAGGCCCTCAACTGGATCCACTCCTTCCTCTCTGGCAGAATTCAAAGAGTGAGAATCACCCCCTTCCTCGCAGATCTCACACCCACCACCTGTGGGGTGCCCCAGGGATCCTCCCTCAGCCCCACGTTGTTTAACGTCTACATGGCCCGCTAGCCACCCTCGTCAGGAGCTACGGAATAAACATAATCTCTTATGCCAATGACACCCAACTCATCCTCTTCCTCTCCAATGTACCAGACAAAGTCAAACACAACTTCCACGAAAGGCATGGAAGCAGTTGCCAACTGGATGAAAAACAGCTGCCTTCAACTCAATGCAAACAAGACAGAAGTACTCATCATGGGCCCTCATCCCAATGCGTGGAATGACTCCTGGTGGCCACCCACCCTCAGAAACCTGCCCACCCCCTCCAGCCAGGCCCACAACCTCTGAATCATCCTGAACTCCGACCTCAGCATGGACCATCAAATCAACTCAGTCACTTCCACCTGCTTCCGCACCCTTTGCCTGCTACGCAAGTCCTTCAAGTGGTTCCCCTCGAAAAGAGAAAGACCATCACACACGCCCTCATCACCAGCAGACTGGACTACGGCAATGCACTCTACGCCGGAATCAACAAGAAACTCACCCACAAACTACAAAACATCCAGAACGCCGCCGCCAGAATGGTCCTTGACCTACCTCGACACTGCCACATCTTGCAACACCTGCGTACACTGCACTGGCTCCTCATAGAGAAAAGAATCACTTTCAAGATCCTCACCCATGCACATAAAGCCCTCCACAACACTGGACAAGCCTACCTGAACCAGCCACTCAACTTCCATGTCCCCCACAGGTCTCTACACTCAGCCCAGCTCTCTCTCGCAGAAGTACCCTGCATCAGGAAAACCAGAACAGGAGGACGCTCCTTCTCCTACCTCGTAGCCACTGCCTGGAACGCCCTTCCTCTCCACATCAGACAAACCACCTCCCTCCTCAGCTTCATGAAGGAACTGAAGACATGGCTTTTTTAAGAACCACCTCACCGGTAAACGCTACCTCCCCCGATGGTGCTTTGAGACACTAACTGGTGAGTGTTGCGCTTTACAAGCACTGATTGATAAAGCAGAGAGCATACAGATGGCCTGTTCACTCCACAGCATCCAAGGAAAGTATTAGACAGTTCCTTCAACAAAGGAGTGCATGCTGTCCACAATGAGATTCCTGACTTCCTTTCTTCTTGATTCTACCATGGATTTTATGTGTGCATTTCCCCAAAGCTCACCATTTATGTTAAACTTTGCCTTAGTACCTGCCTTGGTACGCGCCTTTCAGTGACTTTTCAGAATTTAGAGTAAAATTTGCTCTGACTCAAGAAATAAAATAAAAAAATTATGAAAGCAAATAAAATACACCAAAGCTGAACACAATGACACCAGCACATTCACATGCATTACAGTGTATTTAAAGCTGGCAGCTGAGAGTTCTTCTCAAAGGTGTGCTTTCTCTTTTCACTTCTGTTTTGGAGAGGTACCATGTAAGACAAATTATTAGGTCACGTCTTTTTCCACATAATTATAAATTTGCTTCATTTGCCAAATTGTATACTTGCATATGAAGCAATGGAAAACCTGGCCAGACTGTGTAAACATTCACAATTGATGGTTAAGGGCTCTTGTCTACAGCAGTGGTTCCCAACCTTTTGACCTCTGGTGATCCCTTCTTTATCATTACTGGAACCCCGGGGACCCCCACTGAATCATTATCAGAATCCAGGGACCCCCCACTGAGTCATCACTAAAAGCTGTGGACCTAATCTGTTAATATTAGTTTTCTAAGCAGTCGCGGACCCCCTGATGAAGCTTTGTGGACCCCCAAGGGTCCCCAGACTACAGGTCTACAGCAACAATCACATTTCTTAAACACATAAATGCAATTCAGTGAGAATGTTTCGATATTCAGAAAAAAAATTGTTTACATCATAGACACTCCTTAGGTCTGGTATTAGCAAAGACCTTTTGATTTGACTAAAATTGAATTCATAATATTCTTAAATATAGGGACTTTGACCAGGCCTCTTTATCTATTTTTCGTTGAGTCATTCACATTTTTTATTATGCCCACAAGAACAATCAGCCCATTACAGCCACTGACTAACTTTACTCTGAGTGACTGCATTCTGCTCTTTCCAAAGAATAATATTCATACACAAAGCAGTTCCCTTTGCTACCAGGGACTAGTATGGGAATGTTTGCTTTTAGAGATCAAAGCATATATTTCTCTTTCAACACTTCTTTTTGGACTATAGGCAAGGGCCGGACTATCCCCTAAAAATAAAGTATAAGAAAAACCTTGGCAAAACAAAACAAAAATTTACAAACAGAAAAGACTGGCAGCCAATACCAGACATTATAGCTTCCTCATCGCTTGTTTGTAAATAGTAATCATTTTATATGGTGCTCACAATTATTTTGGGAGTGTGTTCAAACACAGTAATGTCAAATGTGTTCCATCACCTTTAAATATCAATGTCTTCATAAGTAAAGTCAGACAAATATGTGGTAAATTTAAATGTGCTATATTGTTTTACGATGTGGGTGTTCCTAATAGGAGGATAGATGTTTCCAGAGACCCTATTGTGCGAAATAAGGTAAACCCAACTCAAGACATGATTTACAACAAAACTGAGTCCTTCTGTATGAAAAAGAACTAGGAGGACAACAGTGACCAATAGCAACAAAATCCGGACATTCATCAACACCTATCTGAGGAAAATCCTCCAAATCTGCTGGCCAAACACCATCAGCAACAACAACTTATGGCAGCAGATTTTCCAACTCCCTGGTCATGAGGACACTGGGGTTGAATAGGTCACACTGTCCGCAAGCCCACGTTAAACACCACCAGGTAAGCTCTGACCTGGACCTACAGGGAAAAAGAAAAAGAGGAAACCCAAGAAACACCTGGCACCTCAGCCTGAAAGCTGACTGCAAGGAGATGGGTTACAGCTGGAGTCAGATTGAAAAGAAGACCCAGGACAGAGATGGCTGGAGAATGGCGATTCTCAGAGGTTTTACAGCAAAGAGAATTATGATTTTATTAAAGACAAGGAGGCTAGCATTATGCATAGGCCTTTTATTTACCACTTCTGTGCAGCACCTTTAAAAAAGACTTTTAGAACTAAATGAAGTCACAATAGCATAGAACAGTACATATAACTCCATGATAGCAGTCTTTTTCCTCCTTTGTTATGCTGAATTCTTCATTCTCCTGATTCACCTTCTTCTAAGATTCCTTGGCCATAAGATAATCTTCCCATCTTCTCATATTTCTAAAAGAACAAGCATCAACTTAAATATTTTCAAAACAAATTAGAAGAAAAATTATACATGAAGTATTTACACTTTTTTTTTTCAACTGTAAACTGTGTAGCCTAATAATCTCCCAAAAGAGGGAGTGGAGGGATAATGCTAGCCTCCTTGTCCTTAATAAAATCACGATTCTCTATGCTGTAAAACCTATGAGAATCACCATTTTGTGTCAAGATAGGAGGGTAGCATTATGCATGTATAAAGCTTAAACTGCTAAAACAGCAACATGCGCTATCAGTTTGAAATAACATTTTCTAAACATCTCATCATTAGCCCAATCAGCTGCTTTTATAATTTCCTCTACTCGTCCTCCTTTTAATTAAACTTTTGAAGCCATAGCTCCTCTTATGGAATGAGCCACAAGCAATTCTAAATGTATTCCAGCCTCATACATCACATCCAGTAACCGTAGCAATCAATACAGATTTATATGGTTTAACATATGAAATTAAAAGTTGATTTGTTCTGTCCGATCTGAACTCACACATTCTTGTTTCATATTCCTTTATACACCTCAGTACAGATAAACTTGGATGTTCATCAAATCTTGGGTAAAATATACTTTCTGTCATTGTTTTTGTTCTCTTCTATATCTCAAACATAATTCCTTGTGGTTGATAAAATCGACTTTACAACTCTAGAGCTTTCACATCAGAAACTTTAAAAAGAAATCATGCACAATAAAGTTGTAACTTTCCATGACAACTGCTTATTAGTCAAGAACTTATTTGATGACCATCTTCTAAACAAGTCAAAAATCAATCTAATATGCCAGAGTATACTATATCTAGTTTTTGGCAGTCTTTTTTTAATCTCATTCCTTTCGTAACTCTGCATATCAATGTATTTTTTCCTATAGATAAACTTTCTACCAAACAATGTCCTGCAGCAATCGCTGATCTATAACATTGTATTGTTCTATAACGTAAGCATTTTTTAAATAATTCTGGTAAAAAAATTGTCATCTTAATTTCATCCGCCTCCACGGGATCCAAATCCCTTTCTGTGCACCAGCGTACCCATACATTCCATGGACTCCTATATATTTTCCTCATTCCAGGGGCCCATGATTCACATAATAACTCTGACGCTCCATCAGATAGTTTTCTGAAATGCTGGTTTCTCCTGAAATCTTCCAAACTAGAAGGTTGAGCATCCCTGACTCCACTAAAGGATGTTCTCGATCGTTTACGTCTTTCAGGAGTCCCTTGCATGCCCTCTATCAATAATGGGTCCTCTATTACCAGCTCCATCATCGATGGATACCACGCTTGAGTGGTCCAAAATGGAGCTACCAACACTAACTGACATTTCTCTCTCCTCACCTGCATTATTACTATCTGAATCACACAACATGGAGGGAAAGCATACCCTAGACAATTCCTCCAATCCAGACTGAATGCATTCACTGCTTTTGCCCCTGGATCCGGACGCCAACTCACATAATTCTCCAACTGGTTTGTCAAATGAGAAGCAAAAAGATCTAGATCTAGTGGTCTGCCTGGAGGCAAAGAGATCTACTCCAAAAGAACTCCATATCCTTTGAATTCTCTAGAATAATTCTTCCCTCAGCTTCTAATCACTGTACTCTGTTAAATTCTTTGAGTTCCCATCTGCTACTACATTGGAAATACCTAGAAAATACTCTGCCTGCAAAATTATACGGTGCTCCAAGCAGAATTCCCAGCATTCTGGCAGCTGTAATTGTGTTTTCAGTGTGTCTACCACAATCCCTAAAAACACCATCCAAATAGAAAATCAATCTTATTCCTCTTTTCCTCAGATAACCTGCCAGGGGTCTCATTACCTTCGTAAAATGTGCCGAAGACAGACCAAAACAATAGGCAAGTGAATTGGTATAGTCATCCTTCCCACCTGAACTGTAAAAATTGCTGACTCTGTTTTGCCATAGAAATCATGAAATACACATCTTTTAGATCTAGTTTTGCCAACCAATCCTGTCCCTAAAGAATATCTCCCAGAAGATGTATTCTTTCCATTTTGAAATGCCTGTAAACAACATTTTTGTTTAAACGTCTCAAATTGATCACTGGTCTCCACCCTTTGACTTTTTCCACTACAATAATGTACTCACAAACACACTCTCTTCTTCTCCAACTTTTACATTTGCTCCTTTTTCCAACATATTATAAATCGCTTCCCTCGCAACCTCTTATTTCTTTTTGAAAACAAATGTCTTTGAGCTCTGTAGCCTGATGTGGAATCTCTTGGAATTCTATTATATAACCCTTCAATGTCTCCAAAATCCAACCATCTGTTGTTATCATCTTCCCATTGTCTAAAAAGGTTTTTTAACCTTCCAGCAACTTTTCCCTGGGAAACAACAATCCCAGTATTCATACTCACCCTGTCGTGGCTATGATCCTGTGCTTGTACTATGGGATCTTCCTCGCCCTAATCTGCCTCTACCTCCTCTTCCTTTTTGGGGTTAGAAATGATTAGAGGTAAAGCTCCCTCAATAGGATCATCGACTGTGACCACTTGGGCCTCTGTAAAATGTGTGGCTAAAAGACTGACCCCTTCTTCCGGACCTACCACATAAGTTTCTGTCACCAGAAACCTTTCTCATTGATGAATGGGCCTTATCCAAGGCCTTGAAAGTATGCATATATTTGCCCAAGGCTTTTATCATTCCTTCTCCAAAAAGAAGTCCCTTTGTCTCCTCAGATGTTTTCTTTTTCACCAATCAATTCTCCAACTTTGGACTTATCCTTAAAAGGATTGCCCTTTGTCTTTTTGCTATGAGACCTGTGTTTGCATTTCCCAATAAACAAATTGCTCTCTGGCTCCAACCTCCAAATAATTTTATCTCTAGCTCTGTCCCTTTGTTATGTGCTGAATGTATTCATGGGCGCGTGCTATCACGAGCTTTAATGTGCGCGTGCTATCACGAGCTCATGGGTACATTTGATTGTTTCTATGTACGGGATTCTGAGTAACGGATTAAGAGGACAGTTGCTCTGAGGGTGTCACTTAAGGAGATGTGTCTGATGGGCTCTGTTACTTGGAATAGAATAAATACTTCGTGAACATATCCACCGTTTCGGAATCATACTTTACATATTGGCGACGAGTTACGGGATTCGTTCAGAGCCCATCAGTGGATTTCCATCAGCTGGCTTGTTTCCTGTTGCTGCAGACGTCGCTGGCTTTGAGAAGGCTTTTCGTGAGTGGAGAAGTGTTGTCTTCAGTAGGGTCCTGATATCTTCGGACCGGTTCAGCCTTCGACCTGTTCATCCTTATTTTTTTCCGGCCGTTTATTTCTCCAGAGAAGTGACGTCAGCACAGGTCAGGCATATTGTGGGATACGGCCAGTCCCGTCATCACGCTTTCCTCGCCGCACATTTGTTACGTCCATGGCGGCCATCTTAGATGTTTACAAGGGCAGGCATTAACTTGGAACAGGCCAGGCATGCTAGGACGCTATCAACCCTGCACGTTTTTGACGTTTTTAGCAGCCATCTTTATTGTCAGGAATATACAATCTAATGGGAAAAACCTGTGTTTCCAGTTCCTTCGATGGGCGTTAGCAACTCTAATAGGAATCGGAAGCTGTTATTAGGAAACAGAGTGTCCTGTCTTATATCTGGTTAGGATATTTCATTAGTAACCATCTTTAAATAGAAACAATTATATACTGAGCTAAACATTTACGTACATTAGTATAAAATAGTCAGAGAAGCTGGTTACTTATTGATTTATTTTATTACTCATTTATTTTATTTACAAACACATTTTTCACAAAGTTCTGTTTTGGACACTTCTTTCAACATGGCTTCCAATCAATATTTGATTCAAATTACACCATTTTTGCAACATCCAGGGAAACCACCAATGAAATGGAAGAATTGGTTAAGGTGTTTTGAAAACTATTTAGTCGCAATAGATGCCACGAAATTTGAACCAAAGAGGAAGTTGGCTTTTCGGTTCAGTCATTTGGGTCAAGAGGGGCAACAAATATTTGACAACTTACCAGAATTAGATGCCCCTCTGGATAACTTTGGGATGAGTATACCGAAGCCATTAACAGATTGGCTAGGAACCCAGTGTTTTATTGGAAAGATTTAACTTTTTCAAAAGGAAAGAAATGGATGGTGAACTTATTGAAGAGTTTGTTTCTGCTGTTAGACAATTAGCCTCTTCTTGTAATTTAAGAGAAACATTAGATATGTACATTAGAGATCAGTTAGTTTATGGTTGTAGTGAGAAAAAAATACAAGAGCAATTATTGGCTTGCAGGGATCCAAAATTGGGAGAAGTTGTAGACACAGCAAAAGGTACTGAGCGCTCTTTAATTTCAAGTAAACTCATTTCCCAGGAACAAATTACATTTAAAAACAAAGACATTGACACTGTAGGTTTAGTGCAGGTAAAACAAAGAAAACAAAGAAAAATGCAATTATTTTGTTTTCGTTGTGGTTCGAAGTCACATTTGGGAAACAATGATAATTGTCCTGCTATTGGTAAACGATGTAACAAGTGTAAAAAATAGGACATTTTCAAGGTGTATGTAAAGGAGGAAAGAAACAATTAAGAATTAATAATGTTGATGTTGAGGTGAATGATGATTCGAAGAATGATTTGGATAATGACTTTTCCAAAATATTACTAAATGTAATGGTAAACTAAAGTAAAGTTAAAGGCCTGTTATGTGATGTACTTGTGGGAAATGTGTTGGTTCCTATGATGGCAGATTCTGGTGCTCCGATTACTATTATATCTGACGTTTTATTCTTTGACAAGTGGGGGCATAATGAGAAATTGCAAACTCCAGATGTTAATCCAAAAGCTTCTGGGGAGCAAGAAATTCATATGCTTGGTTACTTTGTGGATGAGTTGATATGTTTAGGTCAAAAAAACACCACAAAACTTTATGTAGCATTGAAAGGCCGTAATCTTGTTGGATGGCAGGATCTGGCCAAACTTGGATTAATGTTAGTACCTGGAGCGACCATACCAGTGAAAATAGCGCCCAAGCACATTTCCTATATTGAAAATGTTTCAGAAAATGAGGCTAATTCAATTATTAAAGAATTTCCCGATGTATTTTCAAGCAAAATTGGTTTAATTAGGAAATTTGGTCATCACATCAGACTGAAAAAGGATGCAGTTCCAGTGGTTCATAAGGTGAGACCTGTTCCTTTAAGTGCACAAGATGGTTTAAGAAAGATGCTGAAGAATTTGTGTGATGAGGGTATCATTGTTGAAACTGATTCTTCTGAGTGGGTTAGTCCAATTGTTCTGGTTAAAAAAAAACAGGAGAGTTTTGTTTATGTGCGGATTTACGTTCACTGAACAAGAATATCAAAATTGATTGTCATCCCCTTCCAAGAATTCAAGAATTATTAGCGAATGTGGGACAAGCAACCTATTTCAGTATTCTAGATTTGAAGTCTACTTATCATCAGTTTTCCTTGGATTCAGATTCACAAGAGTTAACAATGTTTCTTACACCTTTTGGAGCTTATAAGTTTTTGAGAATGCCTTTAGGTCTAGTTTCAGCTCCCAGTGTGTTTCAGAAACTCATGGACATTGTGCTAAAGGATATTAAAGGAGTCCAAGCCTTTCAAGATGATGTTCTAGTATTTGCAGGCAGCAGACAAGAACACATTAGTACATTACGTAAAGTTGTATCGGTTTTCAGAGCACATGGGATTACTTTAAGGTCTGATAAATGTAAAATTTTAACAAATGAAATTGATTATTTAGGGCATAAAATAACTTCAGAAGGTATTAAACCTATTAGCAGTCTTATTAAGGCAATTGAAGAGGCACCTGTTCCTAAAGATAAGGATTCCCTTAGGTCCTTTTTAGGACTTAGCGAATATTATTCGCAATTTGTAAAAGGTTATGCTTTTGCAGTTCAACCCCTTAGAGCCCTACTTAAAAAAGGTGCAACATTCATTTGGAACACAGAAGAGTTAGAAGCGTTCAACAAAATTAAAAACATGATAATCTCAGCACCGGCATTGACGCCTTTTAGTGCTGGCGAACAATGTTTACTTACGGTTGATGCAAGCCAAATAGGTCTTGGTGCGGTATTATCTCAATGGATTGATGAAAAGGAAGTTATGCAGGTTTTGCTTCTAGATGTTTAAAAGGATCAGAATGCAATTACAGTAACATTGAGAAAGAAACTTTTGCTTGTGTTTGGGCTGTGGAGAAATTTAAAACGTTTTTGTGGGGTGATAGATTCACTTTATACACTGAACACAAACCTCTAGTATATCTTCTCAATGGTACTGGGACAAGTAAAGCTTCTACACGTCTTGTGGGGTTGTTATCACAGTTACAGGAATTCAGTTTTGATGTTAAGCACATTTCTGGGATTCAAAATGTACGTGCTGACTGTTTGTCAAGAATACCAATTCCAGATAATGATGAAAAAGAATATGTTGAAGAAGTTGAAAGTGTTATAGCTTTGTTGGAAGATTTAGTAGAAAGTAATAGTAGCGTGTCATACCAAAATTGGGTGGAAGCTCATAACGAAGATAAAATATTTCAAGAGGTGGTACAATTTCTAAATGTTGGATGGCCTAAGGACAAAAACTTAAGCAAAGAAGTTAGAAAATATTCTCAAGTATCACACGAATTGTACAGCATGAAAGGAGTACTTATGTGTAATGATAAATGCATTCCTCCACATAAAATCAGAAACATATTAATTGAGTTAGCTCATAAAGGTCGTTTAGGGGTTAATAGTACTGCTAAATACTTGAAACAATTTTACTGGTGGCCAGGTTTAGATTTTCAAGTAGCTGAATGCATACATTCCTGTACTACATGCCTACTTTCAGATAAACATTGGAGAACTTCAGAAACACCCCTAAATGCTGTACCAATGCCAGAAGCTGTATGGAATAAAGTAGCACTTGATTTTGCCGGTCCATTTGAATGTTCAAACTTGGATAAGAGGATCATAATTGTACTGGTAGATTACTTTACAACCACTGACACTGTAATTAGATTCTTAAAGAAGATATTTGAGATTGAGGGTCCACCTAAATTGTTGGTCACGGATAATGGCACTCACTTTACTTCTAAAAGTATGAAACTTTTTGTGAAATCTTTAGACATTAAGCATCTTCAAGTGGCTTTATATTCACCATCCTCAAATGGTTTAGTAGAAAGAGTCAATAGGATTCTAAAAGAAGGTGTCCAAACAGCTGTAGCCAATAATTTCGATGTAGAAACCTTTGTCAGACAAAAATTATGGAACTATCTTACAACTCCACATACTACCACAGGGGTTTCACCATTTGAACTAATCAGGTACAGAACCCCTAAGATGCTGGTGAATCCTGATTGGGTGCAGGAGTTGAGGATGCAAAAAACAAAGTCTAAAAAAAATATGAATGAAATCCTGGATAGAGTTATCAAATCTCAAAGTAAAACAAAAATCTATGTTGATAAAAAATTCAAGGTGAAGGATGTAAGCTATAATATGGGGGATTGGGTTTTAATTAAAAAAACATATAGAGTTAAAAAGGGGGATTCGAAATTTATGGGTCCTGCACAAGTTGTGAGGGTATCTAAAAGTTCAGTGTTTCATTTTGAAAAAGGATGGTGGAGTAAAAGGGATTTAATAAAACTTTACGGATTTACAAGCGGAAACAATTCTTGAAGTTAAAAGAAAAAATTATAATTATAGGTGGGTTACTGATTCTGCATTTCATGATGAAGTAAGGCATGATGGTGATTGTTTTGCTAGTCAAACTTCTTCAGTTGCTTCTTTTCTTCCAGGATCATCTGTATATGAGGAAACTACAGGTGAAGACTCTACTTTTGTTGACACAAACTCACGCTTGAGTTTTGATGCTGGTAGTGGACATGTCAGTCCTACTGTGTTTGACACAGACTCACGTTTAAATTTAGATGTGTGTACTGGACATGTTAGTCCTAGGGTTGACAGACCTAGTCGCAAAGTGTCAGTACCTTCAAAACTTAAAGATTTTTATTTGTATTAAGTGTTTTGTTGTATAAGAACCCATGCATAAGAATGTTAATTGTTATTGTTCAAAAAGGGGAAGGTGGGTTATGTGCTGAATGTATTCATGGGCGCGTCCTTTCACGAGCTTTAATG
Source organism: Pleurodeles waltl (assembly GCF_031143425.1). Lineage (NCBI taxonomy): Eukaryota > Metazoa > Chordata > Amphibia > Caudata > Salamandridae > Pleurodeles > Pleurodeles waltl. The sequence continues at coordinate 146,490,837 of NC_090449.1, forward strand.
GGCGCGTGCTATCACGAGCTCATGGGCACATTCGAATGTTTCTATGTACGGGATTCTGAGCAACGTATTAAGAGGACAGTTGCTCTGAGGGTGTAACTTAAGGAGATGTGTCTGATGGGCTCTGTTACTTGGAATAGAATAAATACTTCGTGAACATATCCACCGTTTCGGAATCATACCATACACCCTTTAACATAAGATTCTTCCACCATATCAAAAATTCTCGCTAAAGGCCCTAACACATCCAGCAGTTTATCCACACACTGCTTCAGCGATCTTTCTAAAGCCTTTCTTGGATCATGGCCTAGTTTAAACAAATAAGTAATCAAATCCGGATCCAGATTAGGTGTCATTGAGGCCTTGTCTCCAATAACAAGGCATGAGCATTCAGCTCTCATTATATTTCTTTCACTCCTCTCTAGAGGTTGCCTTATTTTTTGTTTAATATATTCCGCAATATGACGTATAGGCCACCATTCCGCACTACGTGGATGCTCAGCATCAGATGGCTCAAATAGAGCATGACCTAAGGGATCCTTAACCTCTTTTTTCTGTTCCTTATTTGAGCAATCAAGTACTGTAAATTCATCCATTTTACCATCATAACTCAAATCAAATATGTACTCATCCATTTCATTTGAATAATCCTTACCAAACCAATCAGGCTTACTGCCCATATCATTTGCAGGGTTGTCCTACCGTTCCATTGTGTCACGTAGGAAACCTGTCAATAATGTTTTTGTAGTCTCTGGATGTTCTGTTACTACATCCTCATCTTGCATATGTTTCCTCTTTTTAAAGCATTTAGCTCCTGGGCCTCTTTTCTCTGTCTCCTCATCATCAGAGAGTGGCCAATATTCATCTTCCATCATTGTTTTACATTTTTTCTTATTTCTTTTTAATAAATGTTTAATTGTCAACTGAACGGTCTCCCCAATCTCCTGAGAAATTATTCTCCTTATCACCTCCTTCTGAATTTCTTTTCCAGACATGTTACTTTCCAATGACATTTTTTTTTAACTATATATATTATATCTCTATTTATTCCTAATTATTCTAAACATGAATAATAAAATCACCTTCACTCTTCTCCTTTCCCTCTTTTTTTAATATGTATTTAAAAACTTTTATTAAGATATTATTCTTAGTATGCGATTGCTATTTCTAACAGCGTTCTCCTCTTGAAAAAGAGTTGTTGCCAAGAAACCGATCCATACTGTTTTGTGTATGTAACGTGCAACATCATCCGTACATAATAGGAGCCATATTTCCCACAGAAATAGGCTCATATGTGCTTCCCTCAAATCTTAGCTTGCATCTTGCACGTCAGTGCGCCTTCGGAAGCACTCACGAGTGAATTCCGCTCCTGATGGAGACTCACTCCCTGCTCGTGAGCTCACTCTCGCATTCAGAGCACGCGCTGAACGCTCCTATTTGTAACCGAGCACATGGATACATTCATTTATGGCACACAACTGAGTGCGAGGATGCGCTCTTTTAAACACAAACAGCTGTGCGCGAGGATGCGCACGCAGTCAAATTAACAGACATTATACGTAACCAAGTTATTTAAAGTTTTCCTAAACACAGTTAAAAAATAACTCTAAGATGTTTTCATCCTTCTGCTTAAATTACATTAAGTGTTCTGTTCATGAACCTATTAAAATGTTAACGTATAAATAAAAATCTCTCTAAATTTATGGCGATTACCCATAAATTGGGTTTAAAATACCAAATCCCTCCAAAAAGCTAAACTTTAAATACTACCAACACAACACATCCATTCTACCATCAAATAATATTTATTAAATCAGATTATTTATAAAGCATACTTATCTGCATGGAAGCAGCAAACAAAAGAGGAAGAAGACTGTTGTCATGGAGGTATATGTACTGTTGTTGTTCTATGTTATTGTGACTTCATTTGGGTCTAAAAGTCTTTAAAGGTGCTGCAGAGAAGTGGTAAATAAAAGGCTTATGCAGAATGGTAGCTTGACATGAAATCCTGTTTGATGGCCTATAATCCGGGAGGGGTAGGAGGAATAAGTAAGTAGTACAGCTTTTTTTACAAGATAGGTGTGTATCTAGCTTGCCATACTTTGTGCATTTTTTACACAATCTAGTGTACTCTCAAAGGTAGAACTGAAAATGTTAAATCATTTTCCTATACTTCCATAGTAGCCAAATGTATTACCTGAAGATTAATAGTTGTATTTTGTAAAAGATCTGATGAATGCATGTAGTTTTATGTCTTAATAATCTATATATTTTGTAGCGTGGGATATTTGTATCTGTGTGCTAAAATGTCAGAGCAGCTAAAGAATAACACCTCAGAATGTGTGGCATGATGTGTCTTCAATTCACCTTTGTGAAGTGCATGCACACCCCGGCGGGGTTTCCAGCGCTAGCAGAGAAAAAGACGAGTAGGATCAATCAACTAGCAGAGCCAGGTTTTAAACATCTTCCTAAATCGCATAGAAGTTACAGAGGAGAAGAGTGGAGGCAGGGACTTCCATAACTTAAGCCCCAGGAACAAGAGGGACTGCCCTCCCTGATTGCCAGTCTAACTTCCGGAATTGTGCCAAGATTGGACAGACTCACCCAGAGCCCCTGCTGTAGTACAGGCCGCCGAGATTACCTCTCATGGTCTTGTAATTTGATTATTCTCGCTGCATTATTTAGTCAACCCTGCTCCATAATTTGTTGCTTCGCTGCATACAAGTGGTTATGATGCAAACCTCAGTTTCGATCTGAGCCACCATCCAGTGTTGCCATCTGGCAAGCCGTTTGGTGACCTTACTAGAGTCGAGTCAACAGGGCCCAGATTTACCATACATTTACTCCAGTGGCAAAGGATGCCGGCGCAGAGCCATACTAACCTTGACTCGAGGATAATCATTTCCCTTACCATCTCTGCACAGAGGGAAAACAAAAGCTGAGGAGAACAAGAACCTTTGGGTTTTCATGCCAAGCCAGATCTTCTAACGTAGCAGAACCTGGCTTTGCATTAAATCCAACTGCCTAATGAAACCAGGTGTAAATATGGCACAATCACAATACTGCGTGATATTTCTATGCAAAACATTTGTAATTTCTGCAAAATTATACATTTTATACCGTTATTTCTTGGGCGGATGTCCTCGAGTTTAAAATCTGTGCTTGATGGTTGCTTGGAGCACAAATTTCGAACAAGGCACAGCGGTTTCACCTTTATTTTGTATCATAACGCTTAGGCCATGACTGAGTGGCGAAATTTCACCAGGAGTGTTGGGGCTGGGGGCACACGGGAAGCAGCATAGCCCAGTGGAGTAACCAAACTTGAGGAGGCCCCCCTGCACAGTTCATGGAAGGGCCCCCTTCGGACTCACTCAGAGGTGGTCACACCAGGGTACTGTGCTGAGAAGCCCCTCCTTCCCCCAGAGCTAAACGCCGCACCTTGGGAGCTGCGGGGGCCTTTGTTACACCCATGGCCCCGCCTGACCTCTGCAGCAACACATGGGGAGCAGCCAAAGCTCCTACCAGAAAGACGGAAGCCTGCCCTGAGCATTCGGACCTCCACCCAGGCCATGTACACCCCCTCCGGCTTATTGATTTTCTCCTTGGAATAGTGACAAATACACAATAAAGGACTTAGGGCCTCATTTACAAGAAAATGGTGCATCAGAATCGATGCACCAGTTTTCTTGTGCCGGTTCTGGAACCCCCTCACGACACCATGGTAGCATTGTATTTATAATACAGCGCTCCATGGCGCACGATCCCACAGATGATTCAGAAATTAACGCATCTGTGGCGCTAAATATACGCATTGCTGGACTAGCGTCAAAATTATGATGCTACTTCAGCAATGCGAGGGGGGTCCAATGTTAAAAAGCCCAGCATCATTAACGCCTGTTCTGAGCAGGCGTTATAAAATTGATGCTGTGAAGGCACAGTATGGAGCTGTGAAATCTTGTAGCTTTCACTGCGCCACATCTGCATGGCTTTTAACGGGGCAACGCCTACCTTGCATGCATTACATCTTGTGCAGGTATAAAGTGACACAAGGCTTTACAAACTGGCGAATTATCCCATTGCGCCAGTTTGTAAATGTAGGGCACTGTAGTGGAATGCTTTGCACCACCGCTGCATCAAAAAAATGATGCAACAGTGGTGCAAAAGGCTTGTAAATAAGCCACTTGGTGTTTCCAGATCTATGCAGTTATTACCCATTTTGGGGGGAAAACTGGGATTAGCCCGTTACCCGTGTGGGGATTCTGGTCCTCCGATATCCTCGTGCCAAATTCTGGAACATTTCTAATCCAGACCTTAGAGTTGTGCTAGGACATATGTTTTTTAGCGCGGTTGATGGCATCATCAACGCGTGACTTTTTGTACATATGGTTCTGCGCAAGTTGTCATGTCTCAGGCTCTGACCGCCTTGTAGGGAAAACAGCAGCATAGCTGGTGTGCAAGGGGCTCTAGTGCAACTAAGGAAATGGGCCCCTTGGCTGCTGTTTGAATTATAAATTATGGGAATAATCTGGGTTCAATGGGCCCCTCAGGCCTCTGGGCACCGGTGCCACTGCACCTACTCCACCAATGGAAGCCACTCACCCGAGTGCAATGCACAATTACAAGCACCCGTTGCCAGATCACACTAAAAAAAAAGGCAGGCCAAGAGCCTGAAATGTTTATCTTACTGCACTATTGCTTTTCTGTAATGTATTTTGTTTGTTGATGGCTATTTTCGACCGCTGCAGAGAAAATGCGGATCATCACATTATTCAAAACCTCATAAAAAGGCCTGCAAGAAAACAAGGATGTCAGCAAGATACAATTATCTAATATATTCATTTATTACCACCACTTAGTACTTCAAAAGTGCTTTGTTATCGAATCAGCACTGGGACTGAGTGAGAGTGCTATAAAAAAAGAAGCTTTTACTGAACATGGCCCTTCTAAAATAAGAAAATATCTCTGAGTTCGAAAAGAGAAGGTGGGGCTACAAGGGCAGGAGGAGCAGGGATTTGGGGAAGGGGCAGTTAAGTTGTGTAAAGACCGAACACCTGACATGGTTGAGAAACCTCTTCAGTGTTCACCTGTCATCATTTTCTGGGTTCCCCAGTAAATATTTCCTATTCTGTGAGTCCACTTGAGGAACTCCATGTTTTTGATGACATCTGGGAAGTACTAGTCTCTGATGGTCACTGGTGACCCCAGAAGCATACCTAACCCATCGTAGAGGATGGCTACTGGAGCACCGTTCAAGGTTACAGGAAGAATGGCCTTGGTACATTGGAAGTGGCTGGTTCTAGGTCAGCGACACCAGCTGCTGTGTCCGTACCCCTTATGGAAAGTGGCCTATCAGCCTTATCCTGTAAAACTCATGCAGTGCCTATAGCTATGGACTTAAAGTTCCCTCTGCAGTATGAGTATTGTGTGCTCTCTGTGTGTACCATGGTACATGTGTTGAGTGCATGGTGGCCAACGGAGGACAATGTGAGGGCTTGCGCAAAAAATGGGTTCTCCGTCAGGTTGTCTTTCACCTTCTAGATCCATGAAATCATGCAAGCTCTGGTTCCTTTGGCTCTTGTTGTTTCTGTAGTGGCACTGTGGATGCCTGATGATGAGGAATAAACATCTACTTCTCTCTAGTCTCAAAAACTGCCCTGCAACAACACCTCTTTGGGTTGTGCTTTGTCTGTCCAAGCAGCTCAGCGAACTTGGTGAAGGAAGTATGGTTAGGTCAGTCAATATAACTTAACAGTCAGTATCAGCCTCTTATTGTACTTTGCGCTAAGTCTGGGAAGAAAATTGTTAAAGATAAATTCTCTAAGGATTAGAAGAGAGTCAATCTGGTGAAAGCTTTGACCTTTTGTGGCTCTTGCTTCCCACAGTCCACAGAAAGTCCACAGTTATACTTCATCTGGAGTCCAATAAGTTGACTCTGCTGCAGTGCTGGCCGGGATTGAAAGGAGCAGGCTCCTGACCAGAAAGACTCACAACCAAGATCAAGGTGACTCAAACCTGCATAAAGATCATCTTGTAGAACTGAGCCATCCATGAGCCGAGAGGACGATGCAGCTCAAGTTGCCAAAACTGACTCAAGTACATCTGGGCATAAAGAGAGCCAAGGATCTGTAGAAAGTATTTTAGGAACGCAAAAAACCGCTGAGTCCACATTGTAACTAACCAGTCTATATCTACCACCTTCCAACCTAAGCGAATCCGAAGGGGGTTTTCCTCCTCACCTTTGTTTTGAGGTAGTCTGTGGCACTGTGATGTCAGAGTTATTGAAACCAATCTTTTATTTTATGCAGTTTTACAGATATTTGGGTCGGAGGTTGCAGCATATCCTGGACCCTAAATCAAAGTTTCCCAGCGACCTGATGAGTCCACTGGGTGTCCCCAGTCACATTGATGCCTCCCCCAATTGGCAATCCTGACCACAAACAACCAGTTTTGTGATTCTGACAGATGAACTTTGGCATTTACCAAGAGGCATATGAAGTGTGGCAAATCATCTCCAGCAGCAATAGTCCATTTTATTTTAACTCCAAGATCCTCATTGCAAAATAGGTACTGTGATAGTTATCACACCCTTGCAGTTTCTCCTCATGAATTACTGCAGGTCAGACCTTGAAACTTGACCTAAAGTTAAAAAAAAAGTATAGTAGGTATTAGTAATTATTAGAAGTGGTGTAGAATCAATTAAGAGTAATTCAATTATATCATTAAAAATTAAATGTACATTCATTTTTAAATTAAAACGAGTATATTAGGATATTTCAAGTTAAATAATATTGTTTATTTTCAGATTTGTTTTACCATAAAATTGAGCTTATTTATGTTTTTAATAGTTTTTGGGGAAGGTGGTACAGCCCGTGTGAGTGTGTGGCAGGACGAGTGTGGCCAGACGGAGTCCTGCAGGAGGGAGTCCAGCTGGTTAGGTGGAAGGCATGGGAGCAGCCGCTGTCCTTGGCGCCAGGTAAGGGCTTGCACAGTCAGAAAATGCACATGGTTTCGGTGGCCATTGAGGCAAAGGATGGTGCGGGCCTCGGGGAGGCTCGGTTGGTAAAAGGTGTGTATGTAGCAGACGTGGGGGTGGCGACAGACGGCGGGGCACTGGCTGCAGAGCAGGGGGGAGGAAAGGGTGACAGAACCACTAAGGTAGGGGAAAAGACGGGTCCGCAGGTCACAAAGGGCACAGCTAAGCCGTTGGTGGCGCACCTCATGCAGGCAATGAAGGACGAGATATGGAAGGGAGAATATGTGAAAATTTTAAAATTGCTACACCAGGAAGTTAGGTCGAAGGAGGGATCTAAAGAAGGAGAATATGAGCTTGCCAAGCATCCAAAGGTGCCCATCACCATTGAGATGGATGGCCTCTTTTCTGATTTTTGCGAGCGTTTATTATTAACGCTTTCCAGACAGGTCAGTGGCGCTTTTTAAATATATGGACATCATCTGCAAAGCGCAGATAAACTATGGAGGATACGCCTGGGTGCAGTACGTTGAGGAGTTCATGGATAGAATGGCAGCTGACCCGGAGGTTCAGTGGGGTGAGATAGACGCAGACCTTTGGCAACATACCATGGGCCCTGCAAAATCTGGGAGGACTGTTTTTACGGCTAGTGGACTCCCTATTATCTATCCGCCCTCTCAGGAGTGCCCTACCCGGAGGTGGGGGTGGGGACAACAGCAGGAGGTCAATCGTCCTCAGCCAGTAGCGGGATCGTGAGGACCCCGGCTTGTTGGGATTACAACAAAGGTATGTGCAGTCATTAGTACTGTAAATTCGGACACGAGTGCTCTAGGTGTGCGGGACGACATGCTCTCATACACTGATACGGGCAGCACAACCCATCTGTGCCAGGAATGGCCCAGGGACAGGCTAGCCTTGGGGGACAGCAGGCAGGGCAGGGAGGATGGAGAATTAGACAGGGACCTGCAGGAAAAAGCCCGTACTCCAGTTAACATTGACAGACTGACGTTTTGGTTACGGAGGTATGACAGGAGACAAGACGCTGACGTGTCGATGCAAGGCTTTACCCAAGGTTTCAGGCTGGGATATACTGGACCGCGAGTGCATTGGTGGGCTGAGAATCTCAGATCAGTGAGAGGTAGGGAGGAGGTCATTAGGCAAAAGTTGGAAAAGGAGGTGGTGGAAGGGCGCATGGCTTGCCCTTTTACAGCGTGGCCGATGCAGAACCTTATTGTGTCTCCTGTTGGGGTTGTGCCCAAGAAGGAGGCTGGACAATACAGATTGATCCAACATCTTTCCTGGCCGGAGGGGTGCTCGGTCAATGATTTGATACCTGAAGAGCTGACGAAAGTTTCCTACGCGTCGGTCGACGTGGCTATTGACATGATAGAGTCCTTGGGACCGTGGGCACTGATGGCAAAAACAGATATTAAGTCTGCTTTCCGACTGCTGCAGGTTCACCCACAAGATTTTGAGTTGTTGGTTATTCAGTTTCAGGGCCAGTGGTATGTGAACAAGGCACTGCTGATGGGTTGCTCCATTTCTTGATCCCGGTTTGAATGCTTTATTACATGTTTGCAATGGATTTTCACCTCCGTCACCAGGCATAGAGAGGTTACGCATTACCTTGACGACTTTTTCTTTGCTGCGCCAGCGGATTCTCCGAGGTGCTCAGAGGTACTGCAGCAAAGTTAAGGACATTATGGGAGACCTGGGTGTGCCCCTGGGCCCTGAGAAGACGGTGGGGGTCTGTACGGCTTTATCGTTTTGGGGAATTGAGCTGGATACGGTGACTAGGATGGCAAGATCACCTGATGGTAAGATTGTTGGGATGCTGCAGAAGATCTGGGACATGTTGCTGAAGAGCAAGGTAACAGTGAGTGACGTACAGGTCTTATTAGGGCATCTTAACTTTGCTTGCAGGGTGGTGAGGGCAGGGAGGACTTTTTGTAGATGACTGGGGCTGGCTTTAGTGGGGCAGTCCCTGCCTCACCATCACGTGCGTCTCAAGGCAGGTGTGCGGGAAGACTTGAGAATGTGGTGCATATTTTTGAAGTCCTTTAACAGCATACCGTTGCTGGCATGGCAGGATTGTGAGTGAGATGCACAGATGTTTTTGGACGCAGCAGGAGCATATGGATTTGGCATTTATTGACATGGCAGGTGGTGCGCGGAGGAATGGCTGGCGGAATGGAGGAATGGGGGGCGCAGCATAGCTTTTCTTGAGTTGTTTCCATTGGTGGTGGTAGTCTGTTTGTGGGGACATTTGTTGCAGCACAAGAGGGTAGTGTTTCGGGTGGACAATTCAGCAGCTGTGCAGATAGTTAATAGGCAGTCTGCAAGAGATGTACAAGTTTTACAGTTGCTAAGGGTGTGTTGTGTTGCAGTCCTTACAGCAGGACATTTTGTTTGATGTGCAGCATGTTCCGGGAGTGAATAATTACATTGCGGATGCTTTGTCTCGTTCACAATGGGAGAGATTCCATGGGTTAGTCATTGGCGAGGACCTGAGCAGGATGGAAATGCCAGATGCGGTGTGGAGCATAGGCACAAGAGGATGCTTCGATTAGTGATGAATTTGTTGACCCTACCCACGCAGAAAGCTTATGCGAGCGCATGGCAAGAGTTTTTGAGGTCTGGATCATGTAGGAGGGATCCTCATGGTGAGAGGGTGGAAGATGTGGGTCAATTTATAATTGGATTAGTAGACCAAGGGCAGTCCAGGGTAACCATAGCAGGTAAGCTGGCGGCACTGGCTTTTATGGGAAAGCTTTTGTGGGGGTACCAGCCATCGGCTGGGGAGCTGGGTCAACTGATTCTCGAAGGTTGGGCTAAGGACAGGGACAGGAGAGAGAGGGTGTGACAGCCGTTGTCGCTGACCATGTTGAAGGACATATTGGAGGTCTTGGGAGACGTGTGTGTGGATGTGCTGGAAGCGATGTTTTTTATGGCCCTTATGGCTTGGATGTTTTTTAGGGTTTTCCGGGTCTCCAAATTCTTGGGCTCTAGACGAAGGGTGGGCATTACATGGTGGGATGTGCATTTCTATGAGCACGGTCTAACAATATGGCTGCTGAGTTCCAAAACTGACCAGTTGGGGAGAGGAGCTGATGTTGTTCTAAGGCAGTATCCAGCATCTTCAATATTCCCCCAGTCGCTCGGGAAACAGTGGCAGGCGCAGAGCGGGGCTCAGGGAGCGGAATTCCAACATGCTGATGGGAAGAGGGTCACACCATACCAGCTTCTACCTGTCATGAGGAAGGGCCTGATGGCGATAGTACAGGAGGCAGCCCAGTTCGGACCTCATTCTTTCAGGATTGGTGTTGCTACTGAGGCCGGAAGGACTGGATGGGGCAAGGAGGACTTAATGGGCTTGGGGAAGTGGAAGTCCAACGGTTTTAGGAGGTACGTTAGGCGGGGGCAACAGGGGTCAGGAGTCTGATCTAAATCATTTTGTGTTTTCCCAGCAGGTGTGGTGCCAGGTCTGGGTGTGTCTTTTCTTTCTATCTGGGTTGTGGGCATTCTTTCGTGAAGTGGGCACAGCACCAAGCATGAAGAACGACCATTGGAGAAAACCTTGGGTTGGATGGGGCACGTTATCATGTGCGGTGGGATGGTAAAGGGGGTATGAAATGGCAGGAATTGTTATTTTGTTTACAGAGGTTGGCAGTGCGAGGTGTTTGCCCAGACGTTTTGATTTTGCATGTGGGTGAAAATGACCTGGTGGCAAAAACGGAACTGGATTTAATGAAGGATATGAAGAGGGACCTGCAGAAGATTCTTCATCAGTGGTGGAGGTGCCACTTGATTTTCACAGCATTTGTTCCGCGTCGGTTTTGGGGAGGGGCTAAAAAGCCGGGGGCCATTGAGCGAGCGAGGAGGAAAATTAATAAGGAGATGAAGGATTTTTGTGCTCGGTGAGGTATTACTTAAATGGAGCACAGGGACCTAAGGTTTGAGGATGTAGAATTCTTTAGTGGGGACAGGTTCATTTGTCTTTCATGGGGATAGATTTGTATCTGCTCCATATGAAAGAAACACTGAAGGAGATGCTGCAGGAATGATAAAAATAAAAAAATACAAACACACAACGGGGAGGAGGGGCAGAAAAGGTCAGAGTAGCTGACTTTTTCTGGTGGCGGAGGCAGAGAGAGTTCACATGAAAACCGAAATAGGTACGAATAGCAAACCTGGCAGGACACTTTCAGAAATTAAGGGGGGTGGACAACAGCAGGACAGACAGGAAGGAAGCTTGGCATTAGCAGTTATGATACTTTGCAAAGTCGATTGTCAGGTTGCATTAGGACCTGGGTGAGGAGACCAAACGGGTTTGACAGGAAAACTATTAAAAACATGAATGGAGGAAGAGACGGCAGGGTTAAGATTAAAGGGAGGTGGGAGGAGAAGGTAGGGGAGGGGGGAGAATTTTGGATAGGTGACTTGGATGTATAGTGAGGTATTTAGTTTTGTAAGGCGAAGGTCAAGGTTTAGTTAATTGCAAGTGCACCTGTTTCTAATAAAGCAGCCTTTTAAACAGAGCAAAGGGTGTTGTGGTGTTTTCCCTCTTTCCCAATGGGGCCCTGGAGGGGTGGGGGGACTGTCGATTGAAGATAGGTCTCCCCCCCCTGGATTTTTGGGGAAGGTGGTACGGCCCAGGGCGACGTTTGGGCAGTATTTTGGCTATGCGAGTGGGCTGGTGGCGGGGATATATTAAGGGGACATTTTGGGTGCCGGCCACCATTTTGTCATAAGTAACACAGTGGCTGGTTCTTAAGTGGGGGGAAAAAGTTTGTCTCCTACCCACCCACCCCTTTAAGGTTCAGAAAAGGGACATATGAAGTGGTAAGTGTGGGACAGGACAGTTTAGAGGAGAATGGGTGCACAGGATTTGAGTTATTGTATTTTGTAGCTTGGAGCAGGTGCAAGCGGAGGCAGAGAGAGTTCACATGACAACCAAAATAGGTACGAATAGCGAACCTGGCAGGACACTTTCAGAAATTAAGGGGGGTGGACAACAGCAGGACAGGACAGACAGGAAGGAAGCTTGGCATTAGCAGTTATGATACTTTGCAAAGTCGATTGTCAGGTTGCATTAGGACCTGGGTAAGGAGACCAAACGGGGTAGACAGGGAAAACATGAATGGAGGCAGAGACTGCAGGGTTAAGACTAAAGGGAGGCAGAGGGGAGGGGAGGGGGAAGAATTGTGGATAAGTGATTTGGATGTATAGTGAGGTTTTTAGTTTTGTAGGGTGAAGGCCAAGGTTTGGTTAATTGTAAGTGCACCTGTTTCCAATAAAGCAGCCTTTTCCACACAGCAGAGGGTATTGCTCCCTCTTTCCCAATGTCTTTTTTTTGTCATTGAGAGAGGAGCTGCAGGCTCGGCGCATTGACCTGATAGAGTTTTTTCCTTTTCTCTCCTTAGTAGCATATATCCAGAGATCATCCAAGGCAATCCAGAGGGCAAAGACAAGTGTAATCCAAGGTGCAGGTAAGGAGAAACTTGGAGGGATCACAAGGAGGTTTCCAGACTGGGGAGGAGGGAAGTAGAGGAGCGGGAGCGTGGAACAAGGAGGGAGTGAAAGGCAGATTAGGGGAGGTCAGGGCCAGCAATGTACACAGGATGCTGGAAACAAAATGTAAACATCAGAAAAGTTAAAGAAAAATGCCAAGAACGGCAAAGAGAGTCTCCTGTGCCAAGTTTGAAGCAAAGTGTAGCTTTCATGCAGGACCCGGCTCTTAAAGGAGCAGTGTCCCACGTGATAGCCGATACCTGCGCGAGTACAAGATCTCATGTTGGTTCACACATGACTTTGGCCATCGCTGAAGACGTTGGGAGGTATAGAACACGAGCTAAGTGTATCGTGGGAGAGGCGGTTAGGGTCTGGTAGGTAAGGAGCATGTCACTGCACCCCTGCCAGTCAGCGTGCATACGAACTGTGAACCACACAGGTGTATCTCACATGTGGACTAACAAATAGGCATGTTTTGTATAAAGGAAGGCACCGGCAGGAGTCTTGCACGCTCTCTCCAGGATTCGAGCAGCCTGATAGCTATAGTTTCCGGCAGGGGAATTCAACGTGGGACTTTTCGGGCACTCTGGCACAGCAAGATTAGCCAGTACATGGGCTGACTTTAGGTCCCGTCATAGCCAATGGGACCAATAAAAACAGCACACACTGGCCCACCTGGCAGTGTCAAACTGCCAGACTACCCAAAAGGACAGTACAACACAAGTGAGGTCACCAGCGGTCCAAGACATTATTGGTTGCCAGGAGACGTATTAGGTAGGCACTGTTATTGCACCATACCGGTTAAGCTTGATTTGGATTTAAACAAGCTTCGGACACTTACATTTCAATAGAAACAGTTGTGTGGGGTTCAAGGCACATGCACTGAATGACGACTTCATAATACTTGTAACTGAGAGAGTAAGCCATTTTCTTCAAACTCAGTTCCAAGACAGATTCCTGTCTAATAATCTAATTAGTTTCTTAAACCAAAACGTGGTATCAGCCCAGAAATCACTCAAAAGATAGTTTCTTCAGTTCTGATGATAATGATTTTCTGAAGCTAGTATTAGAATAAACAACATTTAAAAAGATCTCATTTTTAGGCATTTCTTAACCTACTGCTTGATTTGTATTTAATAAACCCACAGCTCAGCCCACCTTAGAAAACTCTACTGACTCCACATTTGCAAACGCAGCCAATGTAAACTCCTTCTGCACACATACAAAGCCTTACACAACATTGTCCCACTCTAACTCACACATAACCAGCATTCACACAGGAGTACCGGAGGTCGTTAGTTCTCATGCATCGCACCAAAGACATGGAATGGCCTCCTGCAGTACATCAGAGCCTCCTCCCCACCTCTTGAGTTCCACAAGAAGCTGAAGACCTGCCTCTTCGAATTAACTGAGAGGACACTCACCTATGCACCTGCTCAAGTGCCTGGATAACCTCACAGGTTTTTAGTGCATTACAAAAATAGACACAAAATATATACAATAGCAGAGGGGCGCAATGTTCTGCTACTTTTAAAAAACAGGAAACCTATGTTTATGTAATAGAAAAACATAACTTTATATGCCCTTTTTGCATGTTTCATGCCTACGCATCCCCTCTGTCCCATCTTTCGTTTCTTTTTGTATTCTCTCCAATTCTGCAGCAGTCATTTGTTCCTTCCCCGCGTATGCTTTACTTTATTTCGGTTTTCTCAGTTCCCTCTCTTCTCTCTTTCAGTCAGTACCTAATCACACCTTGCATCACTCGCTTTCTTGCATACCTTTCTTCCTCCTCATCACCCCTCACACTCATAACCTTCATAATCCTTTCAAACCACATTGGAAGAGTCAATCCTAAGAAGCAAGAAGTATGAACAGCATCAATGGCCTGAGAACCCAACAGCAACCCCAGAAATGCCACGTGAAAAGGTCAATATCAAAACAGCCACAACCTGCAGCCAACCAACTGGAGGCCCCAGGACAAAAGAAATTCCCACCACATTGGCCCAGACTCCAGAACTGTCTGTTAAATATTTTCTTCATACAGAGCGACCTGATTGGGAAATTGTGCTATACAATGAATCATTTCATCCCACTTTTAACACATTTCATTCATAGAAAACCTTCCCCAATATCTCCAGGAAAGTTTTAGACTCGTTTGCTCTCTGGAGTGTGTGAGTAGTGTTAAAATAATTTCCAGGGCTGTTTTATGTTTTTAGCTCCAACCCCTGCTTTATTAGGATTGGATTATTCTCGAACTTCAGGAATTTCTCTAGCACTCCTTACAGCTGTTGCTTTCATCCAGAGCTCTCGGGGTGTCTGTTATAAGAAATAACATCTCTGTACAGAGGACTTAGAAGGTATAAAGAAGAATGTATTTATAGATCTAGCGAAGCCAACCTCTTTTATTCAGTACACACAGACATATATGCTGGAAGTAGAGATGCAGGGACCTCTGCAGCACCTCCAAAGTAACCATCATGCAGTTCAGAAAGGAAATGACCAATTAAGATGCCTTTAAATGTTTTTGTCACGTTTGCTGTGCGTTCAGCATTAGAGGTCAAACGTCAGGCTATGTTATTTGAATGACAAATTGCTGTTTATTCTAGTTACATGAAGATTGGTGTTTTCTTTCTCTGACTGCAAAGTAAGGGAACTTTTAAAAGATACTGTCTTACAATCTTTCTGTATTGCAGGGAGTGTGACAGGAAAGGCAGTGGTATATCAGTTTTTTTAAACACAAAATGCAGTTTCCACAGACAATCGTTTCTGCGCTATATAGTTGTTGCGGTAAAATTGTATGTCAGTGAGACTTTTGCAACCATTTCAATGGAACCTGTGCTGTCTATGTATGACACTGTGGTAACACACCATGCTTTAGACATATATATATACAACAGTCTGCTCCAAAACCCACCACTGGCTATAATTCACAACTTCAACTCTCTCCTGCTACAAGGGCGTGACTCATCTGTACTTGTTCTTTGTGAAACACTTGGATTTTTCCAAGTTTCTGTAACTTCACTGATGTAACATTAATGGCAGCACCCCCACTCTGAAAATTGTTCCATAATCACTGCACACAGAGTGGGCTTTTGGTCAGCCCCCTTCAAATCCTGTGCCTTCCCGGGTAATCGCCCCATCTTTCATTGACTTAATTGTCAGTCATATCTTGGATCATCCTATTTGAGTATTTTAGTCTGGTCATTGTGATGTTGGCCGTTTGGGTGTGTCCTTCCACTTGCTAAAAATATTCCCAATAGAGTGCATAAGAGTCTTTTACTGTCTGAGAAGTTCACTTAAACCTTACTTTTTGTCTGCATCACAGAAAAAACAACCCTTTCTGTTATTTGTCTTCCCTGCACGATACACAGGTTCATTTTAAGACAAAAACTAAATAATTACTATTGACCTCAACGGGCTACTCCTCTAAAGATTTCCATTAAAGGGATGACTCTTTGGCATCCCCCGCCACCACATTCAAATGCCGTTGCTGGGCTGCTGCTGAAATACAAATTCAATGCGCTCTGCAGAATTGGTAAAGCCAAAAGGTGTGGCTTAAAGGTAGAAATACAAGCCAGACTCATTGGCGTTGCCAGTGCTTGTTTAAAATCTACACTGAGATAATTTGTGAAGTGGAAAATAATATGAGGGGAAAATCAATACAACGTACTTGTTGCAGTTGATGTAATGGTTTCATATGTATATTAAATTGGGTGGGGTAAAGGAAAATCCCTTTGGAACTTTTTACTGGACAGAAATCACTGATGACTATGATTACAGATCATTTCCTTCCTGGCCTCTAGGAAGGAATCAAACAGGCGATATCATAGAGCCTTACCACATCATCCTCACATTTCAGTATGGTGGAGAAATCAAGGGTGCCAGAAGCTACCAAAGCGTCTTACAGCATCAGCAGAGCTCAATCACCATTAGCAATAATTTCCAAGGTAGCTGACCGAAAGTCAACAAGAGGGGTTTTAGGTCCACCTCTTAGAAGAATATGCTTCTGTGTAGGACTGGTACCTTATTCGAAGTGGGGCTGCATCTGGGTGTGGAAATTCCAGAGTCAGCGATACTGATTTCAGTTAATATTTACTGCAATTACTGGCTTTGTCAAGTTTTTAGTCCCAGAATGCAGAATAACAACGTGGATTTAGAATTACCGAATTCAATTCTGCATGTTTTTTCACACCCCAACCCATTTCCATGTACATTTTCTTCCTGCTTCAGCACATTGGGTTTTATCAGGTGTGTTCTCATGCGCAGTAAATCTTGGAATCGGGAGTGGCGAAAACCCGCAGCAGGGGATACAACTTTATCCGTCTCAGATTGGCCACCTAAGAAGGAGTCTATCGTGAGCAGCCAATAGGCCCAATAGCATCACGAGCACTAGAATCCAGACTTGCATTTGGCAAAAAAAAGGCCTTATCTCAAAATTGGCATTTCCTCCCTAAAACTCCATTATGGGTGGGCACCAGGCTCAGGCCGGCAGCGACACGACAGGGATTTTCAGGTTGGAAAACTACTGGGCTATCTAGTGTTGCAGACGTATGGGTGGTCATATTCTCACACCTGCAACTCAAATATGAGATGCCGGCAACACAGTGGCTATATTATGCCAGGCTCTGCCACGCACCCGATGCATGTATAACACCGGACTCTGGAACGCAGTAAGAGTTCCCACTAGATATGAGACTCTTGGAAGGGAGAATAAGCAAGAAACGTATCTGTCTAACATAGAGTACTGTAACGAAGAATACACAAAGTTCTCTTACATTCCTGCAGACCAACTGGGAACACGATCTTGGGGCCCTAGATTAAGGGAACTGGCGGGGCGCACTGGAAATCCATGCAAGGGTGGCTATAAAAGCGAGTTTTAGGCTAATCTAACTTAAAATCCTACATTGTGTATACTATACATCATATCTTGCTAACAAAAGAGGTGGAGCAATAAGCACACTTTGCCTCAGAGGGTGTGACATGGAAGGCACTCTCCTAGGTACACAATGGAGTTGCCCATGCATCTGCACGTTCTGGGTGGCGGTGAAGGAGTCCTTGGAAGGGGCGACGTAGCTCACATTGGAGCTTATTGGAGTGAAATTGGCACTGCTTAGGGTGTGGGGAGCTCGGACCATGCACAATACCACAAACACTTGATGAACCTGGGCTACATAGTTGCGAACCGGGATATTATACAGAGATGGGGCTTCATCATCCTAGTTATTGCAATACGTGCCTTATTATCTAAGATGCAGTTACTTTAATTAAACATTATTGAACTATACTCTGCCTCTGATTGTCCTTACAGATGTGAGACTAATGTTACTGAGAGAAACGGATGAGATCTAAGTGACCACGATTCCCCTGAGGAGACATTTATGTCATGCGCCCCTGTTGCCCTAATCATCACTACCCTTGGGTGGAGATGAGGCACTGCTAGTTAGCCAGGACAGAACCTGGATTAGGTCAACGGGTGTCACATGGTGCAGAATCAGACTCAGTGCCCCGCAATACAAGTGATTCTGACACGCGAATCCAGTAGTCTCATTAGGATAATGAGAACCTACACAACACTCACGCCCTAGGATAACTTTAACTCGCGCCCTCGCCATGCACAGTCTCTCACCTATCATTTCATAGCAAATGTTGCACTGATATTAGCAATGATGTCATAAAAGATGTCATGAGTGATGTAATATGTGTAGAAATTTGCAGTGCGTGGCGAGGGTGCGAGTTATAGTTACCTTAGGGCACAGGTTATAGCTACTTGAGTTAACTATAACTGCTGAATTTCTTTAGTTTGGTTTGTGTAAAATCTGAACATAACTATAACATTCCTATAACCTTTGTTTTTTATTTTAGCAAATTTCTATTTTTTTTTATTCTATTTCCTAACTATACCGTCCCTGTAACCTTGTTTTTTTCAGTGAATTCCTACGTTTTTTTAATGCTGTTTTCTAACTGTAATGTCCCTGTAATCTTTTTTTAGTGAGTTTCTAAGGGTTTTCTTCATGTAAAGTATCATTAATTCAGGACTTCATCCTCCAAGGCCCACCACTCAATTTATGTGGGAGGGGAATGTAGCCCCACACTCCCTGGCCGATTTTGGTCCAGGGACCACATCTCCCAGGGCCTGACCATATTATAAAGAGGGAGGGGCACACAGCCCAATCCCTGGGATGAATTGGGTCTAAGGGACCCTATCTCCCAAGCCTCAACCATATTGTAAAGGGGGAAGCGCAGCCCCCCTCCATTATCCAATTTCTGTCCCCATGTGCCACAACTCCCCAGCCATATTCTAAAGGAGGCCTCACCAGGCCAATATTGGTTTTGGAGACCCCAACCGAGGGACCTATTAAGTTAAGATTAGTAGAGAGGGGCACACAGCCCTCCATTCTCTGGGGCCCGGCTAATTAAGTAAGGAGTTGCGTGCCCCCCCCCCCCCCCCCAGGCGAAATTCAACCACCAGGGCCCCCATTCCTTGGGGTCCGGCCAATTAAGGGTGGGTGCCGTGGATCCATCCAGGGCACACACTGGATCTTTGTTGGGGACTGGGGGGAAGTTCTAGTTCCCCCGTGACCTCAGCTGGATCCCCACCTCCAGCAGGAGTTGGCATTTCTCCTGCCCTCAGGGAGCAGCTAAAAATGCTGCTTTCTGCTGGCAGGTGCAATTTTTTTAAAGTTTTCCTGTCCACTTCACTGTGGGTGGGGAAACAGTGGAAAAGTGAGCTCCCAGCAGGCTTGGGCATTTTTCGATGCTCCCACCCACAGGGAGAGAACTTAGTGTTTGCTCACACTTAAAGGGAGCTTTGAAATTGCTCTCACCAATCAAGAGCTAACACAGGTTTCCCTGCCCACACCAGTGTGGGCAAGAAAACCCCTATGTTGAAGGGTAGGCACCTGGGACATAGCAGGACCCAGCCCGATGGATGAAGTCACCAGGGCCTCTGGGAGGTTGGGCTGTGTGGCCCCCCCTCCCATTTGTCTGCACGGCTGGGTCATGGGGGTTGGCTTTCTTGGAGCCGAAACGGTTCAGGAAAAGGGCCTTGTGGTTCCCTCATCCTTTTGATTCATGGCTGGCCTGGTAGGCTGGCAGTCTCCAAGGCCGAAATCAACCCAGGCGGGGGGCGGCAGTCCTTCCCTCCCACTTCATAATACCAGACAGACCTGGACGATGGGCTCCCCAGAGACGAAATCGGCTTGAGGACGGCAGCCCCGTAACCACCACCCAGCCCTTCTGAATACTGGCCAGGCTCTGAGAGATGGGATCACCAGGGCAAAAATCGGCCCGTGAAGTGGCCATGTTATGACAGTAGCTGCGCTAGTTTTGGATTCTGAAAATCAGGTCACCCTATCCCACCCTCCATGTGCTATTCACTTGCTGCATGCCCACTTGGTCAAATACCAGGCTGCACCAGGGGCCTCTGTTTGTGGGGTTTGTGCTCTATACAGTGCAGGTCTTTGTGTAAGTGTCTTTGTAGGGGAGATTATTCACTATGCAAACAGTAAAATGATCACGGCTATAAAAGCACATTTACATAACATATAGGGCGACCAGATTTGGAAGAGCAAAAACCAGGACAGGTCAGACATAAAGGAAGGACTAAAGACTTTAGTCTCACTTTTATATTTGGCCTGTCCCTTTTTTTTGCGTAGCTTTGTGAATGTGTGACTATACATGTGTGTGTGTGTGTGTGTGTATATATATATATATATATATATACACACACACACACATATATACACACACACATATTTACAAGACTAAATATATAAAATTAGCTATGGCTTCACCTCCCACCCTGCACCCCCAACCCGCCCCCACCCACCTCTCTCTCCTCCCCACTTGTCTCTCTGCTGGGAAACAACAGAGGTCTGTGTTGTGTGACAGTAGCAGATAAATTACTTTAATTATTTCATACTTTATAGCAGGGGTGTAGGAGACACAAAATTTCTGGGGGGACAGGGACAACCTTGAGGTGGGCCTCCTGCACAAAGCTTGCACCCAGAAGGTTTGCCGTGGGGGGGTTGATGAGGGGGGGGAGGCGGTCGCTTCCAGTCGAGTCCTGTGAGACCGGCAATTCCCTGTCTGCTGGGCCGTTGGCTGCCTATTAGGCAGCAACAAGCTCTATGCTGCAGTTCGCCTGTGTAAAGTCCTAAGAGGCCTGTACTGCCTGCTGGGCGCAGTGCTTCCTGCCGATTCCTGTGCTGCCTGCCATGCACTGTGCTGCCTGTTGGGAGCTTTCTTTCTAGTCAGGCTGTGTCAGTCTCTGCCCCCCCGCCTGCCTGTGAAGGCCAGTAAGGCCTATGATTGCTGCTAGGTCCTTGTCTGACTGTCAAGTGGCAGACTCTGTGCTGCCCCCTTCCTGTGAACTGCTGTGCTGTCTGACAGGGCCGGCCTTAGTGCTGGTGGCGCCCTGTGCAACATTGTTTGTTGGCACCCCCCAGTGACCACCTCTGCCACGGATTCCCTCACTACTATCCATCACCACTCTCTCTCAGATGCATTTCATTAGTTTTATACCACCACTCATACTGGGAAATATCCCTTACAATGCAATCAATGCAATGCAATGCATTGACCATGCTGCCATTACCACAAATATGGGGCTAGCATGGATGCCTTTACCACACATGTCTTTACCACGCATATGCGTGGTTACAGCATAGAGAGCGGTCTAGCTGTCCGGGAGGAACAGGAAGAAGCAGAGGAGAGAGAGGTAAGTAGGGCTGTGGCCGAGTTTAGGGTGGGAGGTCGGGTTCATTTTTAGGACAGGGTAGGGTTGGGGTAGTTTTTAGGACATGGTGGGGTAGGTTTTAGGGTTCTGGGGGGCAGGGGCATCAAGGTAGTTTTTAGCGCAGTTCAGGGTAGGTTTTAGGGTTCAGAGTGGGGGCGAGTAGTTTTTAGGACAGGGCAGGGTTACTTTTAGGGCTCAGGGCGGGGGGGGGTTAGGGCTCAGGGCAGGGGCAGTTTTAACTGATTGGGCAGGGTGGAGTATGGTATCAGGTGTAAGGGGGCAGGGCGGGGAGAATTTACCACGCATGTTTCTTTACCAAACATTCTTTTACAGCGAAATTCGTTGTAAAGGCATGAGTAGTAAAGACACGGTCGTTGATGAGACCGCAATGTTAAGGCATGCATGATATACGCATGTGTTGTTCCATCATTCAGCCCTCACACCAGTCTAGGGTGTCAAAGCACTTTACATCACACAGATATTACGCAGAGACAATCATCATATATGTGTAAATCAGTGTATATGAAATGTTACATAAGACAGGACAACAAGGTGTAGGTGTCATAGGTCATCCATACTGGTAGCAGGTATAGTTTAAGAGTGGTTTATCTGGAGAAGCGCAAACTCAGAATTTAAAACATAACACCATGGTTGGGGGCTTTCTTTAATAATAAGAATTGATTTGCGCTCAAATTAACTTGTTTTGCAACATTAAGTTAATGAAAAAGTGGGGGGAAATCATAACGCTCTAATCTATACCTTGATGTTTGCATGCAGCTCTTTGATAAGTTCATTGCTCACTGTTCTATATTCAGTTTTAATTTATAAATTGCAGGGGACAAAAAAGGAGCTCTCTGATGTAGGAAGCTGGCCTGGTATGTGGTGAGTACCTATGGTATTATCACCTTATACCAGGTCCAGGTATCCCCTTATTAGTGAGGTGTAGGCAGTGTCTAGAAGCCAGGGCTCTCTAGAGGTAGCTGCGGATGAGCAGCCAAGACTTACCTAGGAGACATGCAAAGCTCATGCAATACCACTGTAGTCACACAGCACTTACACACATGAAAGAAACACGTGTTATGAAAATAAAGGTTCCTTATTACAGTAACACAAACACGAAAAAACTAGATAGGCAATACTCCCAATAGGATGTAAGTAGCACACTATCATATGTACAGCAGCAATCAGAAGTTGGCATAAAAAGCAATAGAAAATAGTGAAAAGCAATAGGCAATAGTGAAGGCCTAGGGGGGACCAGACCATATACTAAAAAAGTGGAATGCGAAAGCTGGGTCCCCACGCAAGGAAGTGGAATCTGTAGAGGGGAGCTGCAGGAACTAGGAAACCCCAAAGGTAAGTACCAGAGTGCCCTCCAGTGACCAGGAGAAAAGAGGTAAGTTACTGGTTTTTCCCCAACCCACCAAAAGGACTTCAGAGAAGGATATTGCAAAACGCAGGCAAGACTGCAAGAAGCTAGAGGTGGGTCTTGGAAGAGGAAGACTTGGAAAAGAAGGGGACCAAGTCCAGTTTACGTAGGAGTGTCCGGTCGTGGCAGGAGCCACTACCCACCCATCTGTGGATGCAGGAGTTGCTTGGCCGGGAGATGAAGACGGTCAGCAGTGCAGCACTGGAGCAGATGAAGCGTTCCTAGGTGATGCAGTCGACGTCCCATGCGGGATGAAGAATTGCTGTCAGTCTGTGGTGTGAAAAACCAACCAGCAAGCCTTGGCAAAGGCAAATGTCACAGTAGGACAAAAGTGGAGCTGCCGGGGACCAGCAAGGTCCAGGGGAACTTAACCCATGGAGGGGAGTCCCAGGTGACCCTCAGCAAGGCAGAGTCTGGAGAAGGAGAGGCAGCCCCCACAGAAGACCTACAGGCAAGGAGCCCAGGAGCTGCAGAAAGGCCCACGCAGCACACATGAAGAGAGGTCCCATGTCGCAGGCGAAGCACGTTGAGGGCTGTGCTTCACAGAGAAGAGTGCTGGGGACTGGGGCTACATGGAGCCTGAAGATCCCTTGGAGGAGATAACAACAGGCCTTGGTAGCTGCAAGAGAAGCGGTGCATGGGGGTACTGTCCTGCATGGGAAGGCAAGGACCTACCTACTCCAAAGTTGGACAGCTGGTAGAGAGGACCAAGGAGACCACTCCAGACTATCACCCCCTGATGCAGGATTCACGCAGCTCAGGAGCAGAGGAGATCCACGCAGCCGGTCGTTGTTGCAGTTGGTGCCTGCAGATGCAGGTAAGTGACTCCTTCACTCCAAGGAATTTTCCTTTTTTCTTCTCATGCAGACTGAAGACTTGCTGCCCTCAGAGGAAGCACAGCCGGGCTAATTGTTGCAGTTGCTGGAAGGAGCCGGAGAAACAATGCTGCAGGGTGAAGTCGCTGCTGGAGCTGCAGATTGTAGGTTCCTGTGAAGTCCAGTTGCGGTTCCAGTGGCCAGAAGTCAAAGTAAACGTTGCAGAGGAGTCCTGCTGGAATCTTGCACATTGAATCTGAGGACCTACCCAAGAGGCAAACCCTAAATAGCCCAGAAAGGGGGATTGGTCACATAGCAGGGTGACCACCTAGGAGGGGGCTGTGACGTCACCTGCCTGACCTGGCCACTCGTATGCTCACAGAGGCCTCTGCCCACCTAGGATTCAAGATGGCAGAATCAAGTGGCCACCTGGAGGAGCTCCAGGCACCACCCCTGGGGTGGTGATGGACAGGGGAGTGGTTACACCCATTTCCATTGTCCAGTTTCGCGCCAGAGTAGGGGCTGAGGTCCCTGAACTGGTACAGACTGGTTTATGCAAGGAGGCCCTTCAGAGCATACCATTAGCTTGGCGAGGGTACCCCTCCCAACCCTTGTAACACCTATTTCCAAATGGAGAGGGTGTTGCCTCCCTCTTCCAAAGGAAATCATTTGTTCTGCCTTCCTGAGCATTAGCTGCTCAAGCAGCAGAAGGAGGGCAGAAATCTGTCTGAGGGGTGGCAGCAGCATGGGCTGCCCGGAAAACCCTAGAAAGCTGATAGGAGCAATGCTGGGGATCCTCTAAGGAGCCCCCAAAGTGCATGGAATCATACAAACAATACTGACAATAGGATTGGGGTAGGATTCTGACATGTTTGTTACCAAACATGCCCAGGTTCTGAGTTGCCATTATGTAGCTGGACAGAGGGAGTGACCTATGTCCAGTACACTCGTAAAATGGCGTCTCTGCACTCACGAGGTCCAGGAAAATGTAGCTGGAGTTCGTGGGGGCACCTCTGCTCCTCCAGAGGTGCCCTCACACACAGGTACTTGCACCCTGCCCTCTGGCTAGGAGGGCCTGCCATAGAGGTGACTTAGAGTGACCTGGTGCAGTGACCTGAAGTGAAAGGGTGCATGCACCTTTTCACGCAGGCTGCAATTGCAGGCCTCCAGACATGGTTTACATGGGCTCCTATGGGTGGCATAATACATGCTGCAGCCCATGGGGAACCCCTGATCCCCCAATGCCCTGGGTACCATATACTAGGGACTTATAAGGGGCACCAGTACGCTAAATGTGGGGTGTGTGTGGTCCAAACAACCAAATTTAATGGGAGAGAGCACTGGGGTCCTGGTTAGCAGGATCCCAGTGAACACAGTCAAAAGTGGGGTAACCATGCCAAAAAGAGGGTACTTTCCTGCATCTGACAAAAGCAGTAACCCACTGACCTATTCACATTATACAGACTTTGTGATCTGCATGTAGACGTTCTTTGTAGCAGGCATAGTAACCCTGTACGTTATGATGAGTCAAAACTCTGACTAGACAAAACTTCAATCTCTCTTCAGGAAGATCATTAATCACCGGAATTATCTTGAGATTTTTATAGTTGCCTGAAAACTGTTGATGGCAAGGAACACCCAACAGGTGCTTTTAAAGTCAGAATATACTTCCAATCACAGCACCCCCATCCTAAGTCAGCACCCGGTGCAGCGGCACCGGTTGCATCGCCCTAGAGCCGGCCCTGCTGCCTTACCTAGCCTTGTCCATCTCTCAGGCCATCTGGTTCTTCCTGGGACCCGTGCTGTGTGCTAGTCTCTCTGCCGTCTATCCAGCAGTGCCAGGCTCTGTACCACCACAGCCTGTGAAGTCCTGCAAAGCCTGTGAGCTGCCCCAGTGCTGGCTTCCATCCACAGGCCATTGGCAGGAAATGAGATTTACAGACAGCCCTTGGCCTTTAGAGCGGGCTTTCACAAATACCAGGAAGGCTGAGGGAGAGACAGGGGACCGAAATGTTGGGGAGGCAGGATGTCAACTTAGGGGACAATAATTAGCTCTGGGGCAGGCAAGCTGGAGACAGAGGAGAGAAGAGAGTGGTGACAGAAACTGGTGCCCTAACAAACATTGCTGCACAGGGTGCCACCAGCGCGCTAAAGCCTGCCCGGCTTATATCTCACAGTAACTCAAAAACACTGTTTTTAGAAAGGGAGATACTCTGCAACACAGCACTGGATTTAAAAAGAAAGGGAGTTACTTGGCAATATTTTATTTAATTACCCAAACCTCTTTACCTTCTCAAATCTTGCTGCTGTCTTCAGGGTTCGATTTTCAAGGGAAGGGTAGGGCTCAGGAGGGAGGGGATGCAGACAGCAATCAACAAAGGGCCTCTCTTCTCCCTTTGTTCTCAGAAGT
This sequence comes from Pleurodeles waltl, assembly GCF_031143425.1. Classification (NCBI taxonomy): domain Eukaryota; kingdom Metazoa; phylum Chordata; class Amphibia; order Caudata; family Salamandridae; genus Pleurodeles; species Pleurodeles waltl. The sequence goes on from NC_090449.1 coordinate 146,516,703, forward strand.
GCAGACTGCAGGCAGCTGTGGCAGCAAGGTGAGAAGGAATCCCTTGGGTGCCTCAGCACAACAAAAGGGCAGAGGGCAAGTGTCCTGGGGGCAGGTCACAGGTCAAGTGCAGGGCCAGTATAGGTAGCGCTTTCACGCGCGCTAATGGCCCTGCGAATTACAGAACAGAAGGGAAAATTCTTCTGTCCCCTCGTCCCCCCCCCCCCTTGTCCCCCGTGTCCCCCCCCACTCCAAAATCTGGGGGAGACATATCCCCACCCACACTTCCTACGCCCATGCTTTATAGGCGTCTGTTAAAGATGAGCATACCTTTAACTTATAACTTCCCTAGATGATCTGACCTTTGTCCCAAAAACCGGGACATTTATTTAATGATCTGACCTTTTTCCCCAAACACCAGGACATTTATTTAACATTAAGAGAAGCGTCGGGACACCGGGTCAGACCTCTAAAAACAGTTACTGTCTGGGGAAATCCGGGACGTCTGGTCAGCCGAATAACATAGTACGTCAAAACCTACACGGGGTTATTTTCCAACAGCGTGTCCGTGATTTGTTGGGCACAACAACATGTTTGTAGACGGCGGCAGCTGCCCCCGCCTGGTGGCCTGGGGCACTGCAAGCAACAAGTTGTATTAGCAGCTTGCAGGGACAAACGGCTATAATGGAACCGAACTCACCACACTAAAAAAATACAGTGACACACTCTGTGAATGTGCACGTTTTTGTGGAACAGCTTGTATAAATTAGAGTTAATGATTCAACAGTCGTGTTATAACCCATACAATTACTCTCACCCTGTCAACCGCACAGCTCCTAAAGACGGTCAAAAAGCACAGACGCATTTCGCGCTTTACGACTCACTGGCTCGACGCGCTCGTCAATAAATAGGGCAGTTTCCTCAGAGAACACCTGCAAACAATGTTCGTTGGTACCTTAATTTAAGACTAAAGTGTCATGGTAAAGGCTAGTTTACCCACCAGAGGTATATCGTGTTGAACGTTGCTTGCTTATGAGGCTTAAATTCCATGAGAAGGGCTGCGGAAGGTTGTGTGGTGTAAGGATCATTTCTGGCTTGAGAGAGGTGCGACCGGTGCCACCGCACCGGTGCCGATGTCAGGTGAGGGCGCCGTGTTTGGAAGTATATTATGGTTTTAAACACTCCTGCTACCCGTTCCTTGGCTCCAGCAGTTTTCAGGTACCAATAAAAATGTCAAGATAACTCCAATGATTAATGCTGTTCCTGGAGAGAGATCAGAGTTTTGCCTAGTGGAAGTTTTCACTCATCATGAGGTACCACAGGAACTTAATATGTCTGTTGCCAAGAACATTTACCATGCAGATTACAAAGTGCATATAATGTAAATATGTCAGTGGGTTACTGCTTTTGCTGGAGAGTTCCTTTTGTTATTTAAAATACTAATATAGAATGAAAAGTTATTACCTGTCACTAAAGAGCTGCATGCAAACCTCAAACTGCAAAGTGTAGATTAGAGGTTATGATTTTTTCCCCCTCTTTCACTATCCTAATGCAGCAAAAAAGATGCATGTGTGTTCAAATCAATTCTTATTATTAAATAGACCCCCCCAATGCTGGTGCCACATTCTAAATTCTCCAGACCAAGCACTCTTAAACTGTACTGCCTACCAGTATGGATGACATGACACCTTCACCTTGTAGCACTCTGTCTTATGCAACATTCCTTTATAACAGTGCTTGAAATGGAAAAACAGAGGTGCGGGTACTCTGTACCAGGATACCTGCTTGTTTCTGAGCAGTGCCGGTAATCCCTAATTAAACGTATTACGTTTTTCATGAGAAGTGCAGGTACTCTCACTCCTAAGATAAAAATAAGTGCCGGTACTCAGTACCGACCCATTTAAAGCATGCACTGCTTTACACTGATTTAAGCATGTATGACTGACTGCGCTCTGGACCCGACACTGATAAGAGAGGTTCTATAAAACTAAATGCATCGGAGAGAGTGGTTAAGGAGACTTGAGGGGCACTGTTGAAGGGTGGTGGTGAGGGAATCTGTGGCGGATGTGGTCATTGGGGGCACCAACAAACACTGTCGTGCCGAGCACCAACAGCGCTAAAGCCGGCCCTGGGCATTCTTTTCTACAGCGTAAGAAACGTGGCGATTTGGAACTTAGGGCCAGATGTACGAAGCCTTTTGCATGTCGCAAACTGCGAAAAACGCAGTTTGAGGCATGCAAAAGGCCGAACGCGATGCTCATCCTCAAATTGCGAGTCGGTACCGACTCGCAATTTGGGGATGCGACTCGCAAATAGGAAGGGGTGTTCCCTTCCTATTTGCGACCGCATCGCCATGCTGAGTTGCTTTGTGACCGCGAATGCGGTCGCAAAGCAACTCGCAGTTACCACCAGTGTCACACTGGTGGTAACTCATTCGCAAAAGGGAAGGGGTCCCCATGGGACCCCTTCCCCCTTGTGAATGCCGAAACAAAACAAAAAAAATCAGAGCAGGCAGTGGTCCTTTGGACCACTGCCTACTCTGACAAAAACAAAACCAAATGGTTTCGGTAGTTTTTTCATTTTGCAACTCGTTTTCCTTTAAGGAAAACAGGCTGCAAAATGAAAAAAAAAAAAAATGCTTTATTGAAAAAGCAGTCACAGACATGGAGGTCTGCTGACTACAGCAGCCCACCATCCCTGTGAGTGCAGGGACTCGCTATGGGGTCGCAAACTGCGACCCACCTCATGAATATTGATGAGGTGGGTCTTTGCGACCCCCTAGCGAGTCGCAGAAGGTGTCTGAGACACCTTTCTGCATCCCATTTTGCGAGTTGCAAATTGCGAGTCGGTTAGACTCGCAATTTGAAAGTCGCAAAATTTTAGTTTACTACATCTGGCCCTTATTTTCGTATGTACGGAGAAAGCATAACTCAACAATACCCAACAACTTATAGAATGCCGCCATCTACAGACAGAAAGTGAGAAAGCGCCGTGGCTGAATGTATGTCTCTAGCCACACAGTTTGAAGACGATGCTGGTCAAAATGTGCCTTCGGCAAACTGAAGTCTTCAAATTTGGTCCACCGTTGGACACATTACAAATTAAATGTATATTGCAACCACTCATTCTTTAGGACTCCAGCATGTACACCTGCCACACATAAACCAGAAGGGAAAGATCCCTACTCAACATCCCGCGATTCTGGGAAAATCATTTACCCCCCCATTCCCTCCCCCCTTGGAGCACCAGCAGATTGGTCAAAACCAGATAAAATAACCTCGTCATAATTTTCTACATAACGTGAAACAGTTGCTATATAAATTTCGAGACCAAATCAGTTTACATTGTTGAATCTCATAATCTGTTTCAACTCAGAGCCGCCTTGCTAACCTTAACACAATTTATCTCGTGGTTATGAGGGATTCAGGGACAGAATCTTTTAAGTAGTCTAGGTGATCAATGTGGAACAGCAACTTGGCAATTACATTTCTATTCACAATCAATAAATAGCGTTAAACAGACAGTAAAGGGAAAAGGTGGGGCGTAAGGCCAGGTTCGAGTCTCGGCCTCGGCTCAGCACACTGTGATTCTGGGCAAATCAGTTAATCTTCCAATGCCTAAAAACGTGTCCTTGTGTAATATAACTGGTGCTTATCTCTAGCACATCAATACCTTCGGATCGAGGTTGTGCTATATAAAATTGCAAAATAAAAAAATAAATATACATTTTTTTTTTTTTAAATATGACAAAAAACAACACTCCTGTAGAATAGGCCACCAGGGCGGTGGTGCGGATAACCTTTGGAGCAAATCAGTATAAAAAGCAAACAATTTACCACTCACTCGGCTCTTGATGAAACCACATGCAGTTTATTGCAGCAAAACCCACAACATATTTGGCCCCAGTGGGCCTTAATCACAAGACAACCATGGTGGAAACAATTTGCTTATTACATCACACAAGTTAGACACTAATGAGATGGAAATTATTGATCGAACCAACTCACTTGACTTTCTAGAATCATTGGGGATTACACATGATCCATCACTCACAAGCAATTTCCATCCTACTTCTACCTTTTTTACTTCAAATGGCATAGGATGCACTCAATACATTTCACGACAAAATCATAAAAGACCTAAAGAAATTGAAAAAAGACAATAAATACAGAGTGACAATTTACCCCATGAACAGAGAAAAGCTATTGATATTTTGTCTGAAGATTATATTATTAAAGGCCCCACAGATAAGGTTGATAACATGGTGGTGTTACCTAGGTAAAGCTATGTCAAGGAAGCTGAAAGACAAGTTAATGAAGATTTTCCTAGTAATTTATGAAGGAAAGTCTTAATTTTATTAAAGACACAGAGGCGGTTATTATGCCTTCTTTTCTTGTTTATTTTAAATAGCAGCAGTCAAGATGAAGAACTACAAATCCCAAGAGGCAAACGATAGTAGCCAATGGGAAATACGTGTAATTCCAAATAACACACCAATCATGAACAAGTTACCCCCATAATACTGATCTTGACCGTGAACAGCCCTCTTTTCTTGTGCGAGGGTTTAGAACGTAACAAATAATAGAATGTTAGAACAAAATATGCAGATTGCCCGGAGTACAGATAAAAGTTCTTGTAAAAAGTTCACAACTCCAGAAACGAAACTTGGAAGAACCCAAACGTCTGAGTGAACACTGTTGTGCTGGATTGACAATGTTGCAGGAGCTCCCTAAAAGCATTGCTTAGAGATGAAGTCTTTATGAGGAAGCCTGAGAAGTTGTGGATGACGCTGTTAGGGAGGGAACAAACAACTTGTAAGAAATTGTAGAGGTGGGATAATACTCGCCTCCATGTGTTTAATAAAATTAAGCATTTCCTTAATAAATTATTGGGGAAATCTACATTTTATGACAAGACTGGAGGTTCCTAATATGCTTGTTTAAAGCTAATCCATTACATTTAACGAGGCATGTCATACTGGTTTACAATAAAATATTTTAAAAATATTATTGTTAGACCAGTCAGCCGATCTGAGAATGTCCTCAAGCCAGGAACCAGCCCAGAAAGCTTTAGAAGCCATAGCTCCTCTAGCTGAATGGGCACCAAAGGAAGACGTATCAATGCCCTCTAAGGCCATAATCCACTTAAGCCATTGAGCCAGGGTAGGGGAAGACACAGGTTTGAAAGGTTTCCTGAATGAAATAAGGAGTTGGGATGCTGAGGAATTTCTCAAGTCGGCTGTCTGTTGTTCATAAACTTTCAAACATTGACCCACACATAACTTAGGGTGGTCAGGAAAAAAGGGATAAAATAGAGATGAAAGATTAGTCTAAGTACGTCTACGGATATTAAACAAAACACCTGCTGGAGTAAAATGACGAGCAGGGATATCTAGAGCTCTTACATCTGAAAGTCGTTTAAAAGATGCAAGGCATAACAACATTGTAAGTTTAGCAGATAACTTTCTCAAAGAAAGCAATGAATTATCTGGCCAAGAAACAAATAGGTTTAAAACATAATTGACATCCCACAATAAACTGTATTTTGGTTGTGGCGGATTGGAAAATGTACTCCATTTAAGAGACGGTAGACCAACGTGTTCTCCAACCGGCTTTCCATTGTTGTAAGAGTGAGAGAAGGAAGTGGCTGACCTGTACAAATTAATGGTACGATAAGTTTTACCTTTACTAGCTTTGGCTGCAAAGAAACTAACAATAAAGGTTTCATCCGTTGAAAAGGAATCAATATGTTTTCCCTCGCACCAGCTATGCCACAGTGACTATGATGATCTGTATGCCTTTTTTGTTCCTGGAGCCCAAGAGAGTTTGATGAAGTTTGAAGCTTCTGTTGAAATAGTAGGGAGTGAGAGGGATTCCCTGATATTTTACAGGCAGAGAGAGTAAGGAGATTCTGTAAGATTAAACTGAAAGATAGACCAAGGGGATTGGACAGCAGTTCCGTAAAGGAGGGAAGAAGAAAGGGAAGGTCTATTGATAGTTTCAGTAGGGTGGGAAACCATACCTGGGATTGCCAAAAGGGGGCTATGAGAACCATCACAGCCCGTTGGAGTCTCACTTGTGGAACCTGGTGATCATAATGAAAGTAGGAAAAGCATAATTGAGAGAGGTTGACCAATCCTGAGAAAAAGCATCTAAGGCTAGTGCCAAGAGATCCGGGCGCCAGCTGAAGAACTGGGGAAGCTGTGCGTTGAGATGAAAAGCAAAGAAATCTATGTGAAAAGGACCCCATTTCTGAAAAATAGTCTTGGAAATCTTGGGCTGGAGCCTCCAATCGCTTGAGTCCACAAGATGGCGAGAATGCCAATCTGCTACTGAATTCAGATTGCCTGGTAAGTACTCTGCATGAACTGAAATCCTGTTTCAGAGGCAAAATTCCCAAAACCCTTTCTCTAATTCCGCTAAAGGTTTGTATTTTGTGCCCCCCAAATGGTTTATGCAACGGACCGCTGAAGTGTTGTCCATTCTGAGAAGAACCGAACAGAAAACTATGGGCCTGATTCTAACTTTGGAGGACGGTGTTAAACCGTCCCAAAAGTGGCTGATATACCACCTACCGTATTACGAGTTCCATAGGACATAATGGACTCGTAATATGGTAGGTGGTATATCCGCCACTTTTGGGACGGTTTAACACCGTCCTCCAAAGTTAGAATCAGGCCCAATGTCTCTTGCCAGGCTTTTGATCACAAAGGAGCTGGCAAGCATCTCTAAACAATTGATATGCAATTTTGACTCCTCTAGAGACCATGTACCTCCAGTCGAGATTGGACTACACTGGGCCCCCCAACCTGACAGGCTTTCATCTGATTCTAATACAAGATCTGGGACTGATGCAAAGATGGTCCTGCCGTTTCAGGCGTCTAAATGGTCTATCCACCACTGCATTTCTATTCGAGATTCTTGATCTAGGGCGATAGAGTCTGAGTAAGCAAGACCTTTTGGAAGATGATGTATCTTCGACCTTTTGAAGGGCCCGATAATGCAATGGGCCTGGAAAAATGGCTTGAATTGACAAAGACAAAAGGCCTACTATCCTTGCCAAAGATCTGATGGAAATAAGGGAACTGTGTAAAGTTTGAAAAATTTCTGATTTTATCGACTTTATTTTCGCTGGAGGGAGAAGAGTAGCCGAGACGGAATCCACAAGTAAACTTAAAAACTCTATCCGTTGAACAGGAACTAGGGAAGATTTTTTTTTGTTGATAACGAAACCGAGATCTGTCAAAAGAGTGCAAGTTAGTTGGACGTGAGATAGAAGAGACATACAATTTTGGTTCATAGGAAGGATATCGTCCAAGTAAATGATCAACCTGACCCCCTGAGAAAAGCTACTACCGGCTTCATGAGTTTTTGTGAAACACCATGGAGCGGAAGAAAGGCCGAAAGGTAGGGATGAAAAATGATAAGAGTGGTTTAGCCATTGGAATTGTAAAAACTTCCTTGAATCCGGATGCATGGGGACGGTGAGATATGCATCCTGAAGATCTAAGCGAACCATCCAATTGCCCGAATTGCAATTTTTTGTTTTTCTTTTGCACTAGAAAGACCGAACTGACGAAGCCTGAAGGATCGAGTAGAAAAGGGACAATTTCTCACTTTTGTTTTTCTTTTGGACTAGAAAGATCGAACTGACGAAGCCTAAAGGATCAAGTAGAAAAGGGACAATTGCCCGCTTTCGAAGAAGATTTTGAATTTCTGAGGAGATTAAGCTTGTCATTTCCATAGAAAACTGGGGAGGATGAGGAAAATTTAACAAAAAAGGTTCTGAGTAAAGCTCGATAGTACATCCCTGAACAGTGTTTAAAACCCATGGATCCGCTGTTAGTGGCTGCCATTTTGGAGGAAATAGTAAAAGCCAACCTCCTACAATAGGAAGGCCAGAAGATTGACATACCGGGCTGAGAAGTGTATCTGGAACCTCTGTTGCCTTTATTTCGGAAACCACTGCTTCTCTGTGGCTAGAAATGTGGTCTGTACTCCTGGTAAGAATTGTTGTAGACACCACGGGAACCTTGGTTGTTGTATGCACGTCCGGCAAAGCGGTTCCTGCCGCTGCCGGCCCTGGCGAAAACCCGACGGGAAAACATCTTAAGCGATTGTTGAGCTTTGTCCAATGATGCAAACGTCGCCACATATTTGCTAAGCTCCTTTATGAATGAAACCCCAAACAGGAGACATTCTGCTTCAATCACTGGATCAGTAACTGCCAGATTCACCAGTTTTGGATCGAGCTTGAGCAGGAGCTCTTTTCTGCACTCGTGGGTAATCGCTGAATTGGCATTACCCAGTAACGTATGGCTCGCTGCACCCATAAAGACAGGGTTAACAGTAGCCTTATGCAAGCGAGCTGTCAAAAATGCAGGTTGACGGACCCACAAAGTCCAACAGTTTGTCCTGGCATGTGGACCATGCCTTATCCACTCCCTTACGGGTGATCCTTGCCGAACTTTGTAAAAAAGGTAATGAGGGAAGAGTCAATAGTAGGAGTTACACATATTTTTGAATGTAGGGATTGACAAGGACATTCTGATCCTAATTTCGCTCTGACTTGCTTATCTAGAAGAGTGCGTAGTCTGGAAGCTACATACTCAACCACATGGTCCGCAGGAAACCATTCAGTACAATATGGATGCTGAATATCATTTGGGTCGAACATAGGAACCCCTTTAGTGTCAGTAATTTTACATGAACTAGGTAATTCTTGTGCCACAAGTTTGAGTTTCTTGGGAGGGGGGGGGACAAATCACCATTATCATTGTCAGATTTATCTGAATCAAGGTCAGCATCATGCAACTCCTCATCAGTGTCAAGGATTTTTGATATAAAAATGGGGGACGATAAGTGCTTGGACTTCGCCGCACATTTTTTAGACAATTTATTTATGGTTAAACCCCCTTAAGGGACGCCTTTGAGAAACCACGTCCTCTGCCTTTTGTGAGGAACCCTCACCAACTAATAGCATCACCTTGGAGTTTTTTGTTGAATAAGGACACTTGCTGCTATCTCCCGCAGACTAGGCCAAAATCATCTTTGAAACCAACTTGACAACAGAGCTTTCTAAATTTTTGGACAGTTTTTCTAATGAAGCAGAGAATGCCTGCTCCACCGAAAACTGAATAAAATCATTTACATTTTCTCCGATAGCCTCCTCCTCATTCAAGGCATGGGAAATAGGAGAACTATCAATCTCCATAATAAAATAAAGAGCAAACTGTAAACCTGAAAATGCTGGTGAGGAAAGGGTTAACAGCCTCACTGTTGCCAGAGAAATGGCTAAGCTCCACTTATGGGTGGAGAAAAGGGAGTGGCCGGGAAAGGAGAAATGTTTAGCGAAGGAGGAGCGCACTACTAAGCCAACGACACCGGTTTAGAAAATATGCTGAGGGCGCAGCGGTAAGAATTCACCGTTTCCCATCAAGCATCGTCTAAAATAGCGACCGAAAGCTGACGGGACAATGGAAGATTCTAAACGGCGGGCGCGCGTGATGTAAAATCGAAAAGAAACGTGCAGGGACAAGCCATCTACAGAGAAAAAGCAGCACGATAAGCAGAAGCGCATATACTGATATATCTAAAGCTATAAATCAATTTAAAAACATCGCTTTGTAATAACATGCAAATATAGATATACTTATCTTGACTGCGAGCAGTAAGAAAAGAGAGCTGTTCACGGTCAAGAGTAGTATTATGGGGGCAGCTTGGTCGTGACTGGTGTGTTATTTGGAACTATGCGTTTTTTCCCATTGGCTACTATTGTTTGCTCTTGGGATTTGTAGTTCTTCGTCTTGACTGCTGCTATTTAAAATAAACAAGAAAAGAAGGCATAATAGGAGCCTCTGGTCTTGTCATAAAATTGCCTTCAGTAGCACATTATCTGATAAAGACCATATATAGCTGCAGATTCCTTACCTGTGAATTCTCCCCAGGTGTCGACTGGATCCTGAAGAATTTTCATGAGCAATACCCATGCATGCGGGTAGATGGCTTCAATCAGCTCCATGTCAGTCGTTGGCGTTGTCTGCACCGGACATGATGTTGTGGTACTTATATGGGCGCCACCCCAGCACTGTGACATCAGCTTCTTTTGATAAATTTCCAAGGAAGAAGCACGGAGCCAAGAAGAACACGGACCACTGGTGTGTCAAAACTAGGGCTCTGAAAAGAAAGTGCCTGCCCCTAAAAATAAGTTTGCAGAGCAGGATGGATGGGTGGGTTGGTAAGGATCTGCAGCTAGATATAGGGCCAGATGTAGCAAAGAAAAATTTTGCGACTTTCAAATTGCGAGTCATACCGACTCGCAAATTGCAACTCGCAAAATAGTATGCAGAAAGGTGTCTCAGACACCTTCTGCGACTCGCTATGGGGTCGCAAAGACCCACCTCATGATTATTAATGAGGTGGGTCGCAAATTGCGAACCCATAGCGAGTCACTGCACTCACAGGGATGGTGGCCTGCTGGAGACAGCAGACCTCCATGTCTGTGACTGCTTTTTTTAATAAAGCAGTTTTTTTTTTAATTGCAGCCCGTTTTCCTTATAGGAAAACGAGTTGCAATTCAAAAAAATATGAAACCATTTGGTTTCATGTTTTCAGAGTAGGCAGTGGTCCATTGGAACACTGCCTACTCTGAAAAATTATTTTCTGCGACATTCACAAAGGGGAAGGGGTCCCATGGGGACCCCTTCCCGTTTGCGAATGCGTTACCACCCACTTCAAGTGGGTGGTAACTGCGAGTTGGTTTGCGACCGCTTTCGCGGTCACAAAGCAACTCAGCATGGCGATGTGGTCGCAAATAGGAAGGGAACACCCCTTCCTATTTGCGAGTCGGATTTACATTTTGCGAGTCAGTACCGACTCGCAAAATGTGAATCTGCATCGCGTTGGCCGTTTTGCATGTCGCAAACTGCGTTTTTCACAGTTTGCGACATGCAAACCGGTTGCTACATCTGGCCCATAGTCTCTACCGGATAAGGCATTACCAAAGGTAAGTAGCTTGTCCATCTGATAGCGACTTCTAGCTGCAGATTCCTTACCTGTGAATAGATACCCAAGCAATAACATCCCTGAAGGTGGGTCTGCAAACCAATTTCAAATGAGAAAGTCATGCAGGACCGGACAGGCAAAGTGCCCATCCATACGGACCTGACTGTCCAGGCAGTAGTGTTTGGCAAACGTGTGCAGAGATGCCCATGCTGCTGCCTGACAGATGTCCACAACTGGAACTCCATGTGATAACGCAGAGATCGCACCTTTAGCTCTGGTGGAATGAGCTTGCAAGCCTTTAGGAGGTTGCTTTCTGGCCAGTGCAGAGCCGAACCAATGAGAGATGGTTCGCTTCTGCACCGCCCGACCTTTCTTCACTCCCACATACCCAACGAAGAGTTGGTCATCCACCCAGAACTCACAAGTACGATCAAAGGTAGAAAGCCAACATGTTTTTTAAGTCCAGATCCCCCTCTTCCTTGGATGTGATGGTGCCTAAAAAGTAGGTAAGGTGATTGATCGGCCTACATGAAAAGGTGTGACAACTTTTGGCAGAAAAGAGGCTCTTGTGCGGAGTGACACTTTGTCAGGTTAGATAGAAAGGCAGGGCGGCTTAGATGATAAGGCCTGCAGCTTACTCACTGTGCGGGCAGATGTAATTTCCACAAGGAAGGTGGTTTCAATGTGAGAAGCCTGAGGGGACAATTGTGGAGGGGCTCAAAAGGAGTCCACATCAAAAAGGTCAGACCAAATTAAGATCCCACTGGGGCGTAATGAATGGGGAAGGAGGGAGTAGATGAGTAAGAGCTTTGAGGAACCTACATACAATTGGAGACTTAAGGATGGTTGAACAGGCAGTTGCAAGAAAGCAGATAAATAGCCCTTAAACTGCCCAAAGCAGAGCCCTGTTGGGCAAGGGAAAGTAAAGTAAACTTCAGAGAGAGGGGCAGAAAGGGAATCAACAGACTTGTCTGTGCACCATGTCACAAATTTCTTCCAACGACAGGCGTATACTATTTTGGTTGGAGAAATGTCTGGCTGACGTTACAGACTTTAGGAGAAAGGTCAAAAGCTGTCGACAGGCACCGCTCAATCCCCACGCAAGATGGTGGGGAGTGAATACGATCGGGTGAAGAACCCTCCCCTGCTGCTGCAACAGAAGATCTTCCAAAGGGTCAGTCTTTGGAGAATCGATGGACATGCTCAGTAGCTTGGGATACCACACTCACCGGCAGAGAGTGGTATGGGCAGAAAGGCGTACAAGAGGCCTGAAATGCACTCAAGACCAAAAGCGTCTCAGAGTGAGAGCTGCTTTTGAAACTCCAGTGTGCAAATCTGCTGACACTGCACATTCACAGCACAGTGGAACAGATCTAACCCATGCTCTCCGCACTGGTGAAAGAGACCTTGCACCACCTCTGGGTGGAGACGCCATTCATGATCCGCTAGGCATATTCAGCTGAGTTCATCTGCCCTGGCGTTCGGAGAGCCCACCCGGTGTTGAACCACCAAGAATATGGCCTCTGTTACAGCCAGGTCCCGAGGTGCAGAGCCTCTTGACAAAGGGTCCTAACCCGCCTTGTTTGTTTTAGTACCACATGGCAGTGGCGTCCGTGAACATCTGCACTAGCCTTCCCTTGATGGAGGGTAGAAAGGCTTTAAATTATAGTCGGATCACTCAGAGCTCCATCTGACTGATGTGGAGTCCAGATTCCACCGAAGACCAGAGTCCTCTGATCGCCATCCCTCCAAGATGGCCACCTCATCCCAGAAGTGACTCATCTGTCACTACTGTCAGCTCTGGTTGGGGAAGGCAGAAGTATCTGCCTCTGACCCAATCGCAGTTCATTATCCACCACTGCAGATCTTTCGCAGTTCCATCTGAGATCTAGACCATGTTGTAGAGACTCCTCTGATGCTGTGCCCACTGGAACTTCAGGTCCCATTGCAGAGCCTGCATGTGCCATCCGGCATGTGTCACCAGCAGAATGCAGGAGACAATCAACCCCAACAGCCTCAATCAGTCTCAGCGAAATCTAGGGTAGAGGCTGAAACACCAGTATCGCAGCCTAAATATCCCAGACTCGTCATTTGGGAGGATAAGCCCGAAACTGCACGGTGTCCAGAACTGCTCCGATGAAAGGGAGCGTCTGAGAGGGAGTCAGGTGTGGCTTCGGGATGTTCATAGTGAACCTCAGCAAACGCAGGAGGTGAGAGACAATAGCCTGGGGTGAGCCGGCCTTCGACAGCCAGTCGTGAGGATAGAGGAAGACTGACCCCCCGATCTCCGCAGATAAGCTGCAAACACCGCTATCACCTTGGTGAACATCCGAGGGGAGCTGGTGAGGCCAAAAGAAACACGGTAAACTGAAAGTGCTTGTGGCCTTCCCTGAACCGCAGGTAATGTCTGAGGACAGGCAGGATGGGGATGTGGGAATAAGTGTCCTGCAAGTCCAATGCTACCATGCAGTCTCCTGGGGCAATGGCAGACAAGACCTGAGCCAATGTGAGCGTTTTGAATTTCTCCTTCTTGAGGAACAGATTGAGGGCTTGTAGGTCTAAAACAGTGCGAAGACCCTTCTTTTTGGTATCCAAAAAGTATCAGGAGTAACAACTACAGCCTACTTCTGGCACCAGAACCCTTTCTATGCCTCTCTTGGCCAAGAGAGATGTGACTTCCTTGTGGAGAAGGGACAGATGATCCTCAATCGTCCAGTCATGAGATAGTGGCACAGAGGGAGGAGTATTCTCATTGGAGAGGGAGTAACCCCTTCCGACAATCTGCAAAACCCACCTGTCCAAAGTTATGGACTGCCAGTGGGGCAGGTGATGGTGCTAACTGGGTGCCCATGGTGGTAAAGAGGCAGACTAGGAGGGTTTAAAGGCTGCTGCAGAAGGAGGCGGCAGACTGAACGGACCTCTGGCCACCTGACCCACGAGGCACAGTGGCTGGTCCCAAATTCTCGTGGTTGGAAGTCCCTTATGTAGTCACAAAAGGAGCGAAAGGCAGATTGGGGAGAGTGTGGGGCTGTCACGAGGCTCAAGGACTTGGCCATAGCCTGTAAACCCTTTAAGCACGTGAGTGCCACATTTTCTTAGTCTCCAAAGAGACGGGTGCTATTGAAGGGCATATCCATAAGGGAAGCTTGGACATCCCCCTGAAAAGCCAGACATCCTTAGTTAGCCAGGTGTCGCGCCTCAGTGCCATTATTGTGGAAATCGCTCTGCCTAGCGAGTCAGTTATGTCAAGTGCGCAAGAATTGTGAACATGTCTGCATTTCTCCTGTCAGCAACAATCTGAAAGAGTACAGCCCGGGCCTTCTCCGGGACCTGTGGCAGCACTTGTGCAACCGTGTTCCACAGAGTGCGGGAATAACAGGTAAAATGCAATGCCAGGCTGGCGGAAGAAAACCAGAGGAGCAGTAGGGATTGCGCCATGGAAAGTTGAGACTTGGACCACCAAGCTCTCAAGGGTGGGGTGTTGCATGAGGAAGGCTGGGTCCCCAGATGCAGGGCGATGGTGGCGGGCAATCGTCCTATTCACAGGAGCCCCTGTGCTGGGTTGGGACCAGGTGCCCAAAAGGGCGTCCGTGAGGGCATCACTGAATGGGAACAGGGGTTCAGGGCTCCCGGTTGCAACACCTCTTTTAAGAGATAAGTTGCAACCGAGTGTAGCTGAGGGTTCAGGACCTTAGCTGCCCTCCTCACCATCATTGCGTAATAAGCTCCATCTTCCTTAGCCACAGTAGAGAAGAAAGCATACCAGTATCTGGAGATGTGTCTAGAACATTTGCCTCCCTCAAATCCTCACATCAGTCTATTTCCTCCTCATTGGGCTGGTATTTCAAAGGGTCCAGCGACCCCTCCTAGTCTTCCCGAGGCCTAGCTAAACAGAATAGGGCTCTGGCTCTGATCTAGGAGGTAAAGCTCCTGCCGGGATCACCCATCCGGCTCCGTGTAGGATTCAGGATGACAATGGGGATGGCGCCCCTGGTAGGCACCAGCAGTGTCAATATAGGGGCTGGTGCTGGGGAAGGTTGAGATGGTGGATCTTGGACTGGATCCTCAGGGGCCCATTCGAGCCAAGGCCAAAGCTGCAGAACTAGATAAGGCTCCCTCCGACTCCGCAGGGCCAGAAGGCGCACCATCACGGTCAGATTACCCAAAGATGAGGCGCATGGCCTCATTGAACTCCTTTGGTTAGGCAGGGGTCGCTCCGGCTTCCGGAGAGTTGAGAGGTGCAGAGCCAGCCTGGGTTTTGAAGAACAAGGCCTAGAATTCTGATGCTTCCTCATCACATTGGTCGACTGACAAGAAGTTGAAGACTGCTTTGACTTCTTTCTCTTTTTTTGTGCCTGTGAATGGTACTGGGACCTCGACCAGTGCTGAGTCGCGTGTCGGACCACCTTCAGCTTTAGGGACCACTCCCTCAAAGCCTTTGAATGCATGGTTGGCACTCTGAGCACAACTTCAGGTCTCAGCTGTGCTCCAAACACCACAAACAGAAGAGGTGCAAATCCACCACTGACATCGCCCTATGACAAGATCTGCAGTGCTTAAAACCCATCTTGCGTGACGACATCCTCGACATACCACGAGGTAAACCTCAAAAATATTTGACAAAAAGTTCAAAAAGTTTAGTCAAAAAATGATTCAGGGGTAGGTCTTCTCTCGGATCAGTGCTGGCTGGCACGGAAAGAAAAGAACTGATGTCAGCGCATTATGCTGTGCCTATATAGGTACCACAAGATCACTTCCAGCATGGACAATGCCGACGACAGACATAGAGCCGATCGAGGACTCCTACTGGCATGCAGGGGCATGCTCATGAAAATTTTTCAGGATAAAGTCGAAAACCAGGGGAAAATTCATAGGTAAGGAATCTGCAGCTAGAAGCCTCTATCAGATAGTAGAGAGTGCTTTGAAGTTGTCACCAGAGAAATCTATGCCAGAAGTTGTGCAAACAATTGGAATAAATTGGTGGACTGGAAAGGCAAAGAATTTGAAGAGTACTGCTTTTTACATAAGGAACTCCCTCATCCACCACTTCTTTACCTACCACCTAAGATCCATAAAAATAGCACTAACTCTCATGGCAGATCTTTTGTTTCTTCCTGTGGTCTACTTAATGGATTTTGTTACTGGCTTGCAATTTTATATCCAGGATACAAAAGACTTCCTTAACCACACTTGCTGCTGGGGGCACCCGATTTTTAATGTATTGTTAAGAAGCAAGGGCTCACTTACAAAAGTTATTATTATGGTTCTAGTAATTGACAGACACAACCTTGGAATCTGTTTTTAATTCAAGGTAAAATGCTCTTTGGGTTTGTTACTTCATTTTCTAGCAGCTCTCACAAGTTTGGATTTTCCCAGTATTTCTCCCATGCTTTGCTCCTTCTCCAGGATTCTAATTCAGAGTATGTTTCTGCATCAAAAGTCCTTAAGTAGCCACTCACCAGCAACATTGTTTTTTAACATCACGCAAATTTGGTCCATCAAATGGATGTGATCTTGGTTCCATCAAGAGAACTATGCTTATTTTCGGACAGAATTCGGACAACACATTCAGAATGAAAGGGTATGTCCAGAGGACCACTCTGTCCTGATGGAACATCATTAAAGGTTCTGAGGGGCAAATGGCTTGTAGTTTCCTTATGAACCAGTGTTTGGTCACTGAGAAGGCGTTCTTAAACAAATGTTTTCTGTCACAGGAGTCATTGGCTTAAAAAGTTTGAGCGCCACCCTGGAAAGAAACATATTCAAGGGTCTGTATACTATGAAAAGAAATACATTTGTCTAGTTAGGGTTCTCTTGCTACCTCATGAGCTATGGAGGGTTTCCAAGGCACATTCCATACAGCCCCAATATCTGCAAGGTACGTTTTGTAGGTGTACACTTGCAACCCATTCCAGCCTGGTGGCACAATATCAGCATAACATTCTCTATTGAGGAAGGAAGTAAGGCGGCTGAGATTTTTCACTAATGACTAGTGACAGAACTTCGGCAATTTGCTTTCATAATCTGGAGAATGTCCTGGCACTTTCCAGGACCTCTAATAGGATTAGATGTTGGGAGGCAAGCACCCCAAGGACCAAGCACACAAGGTTATTCAACATGTGGAAGAGTGCAGCACACACTCACGCTCCAAAGACAAGACATCATTCTTATGAGGGGGCAGACATGGTCACTTTGCAGGACTTTAGTAGGGTCAAACTTCAAACTTTGTAATGCCATTCAGTCATCAGGCTATTAGAGTAACCTTGGCTCTCCCTGATCTGAAGGTCACTAAGATTCAGAGGGGTTTTTGGGGAGCAGGACAAGTATAAAGGCGATCCCCAGTTGAGTGTGGCATTAAGTTGCACACTAGAGACCCAGGTATACTGCCCCTCTGTGAGTGGAACTGATCACACTTAGAGTTCAGGTGAGTTGCAATGGTGTGATGGGTGGTGACGACAAGACAGCGAAGATGTGTTTGAAGACTTTCAGGGCAATCTCCGACCATGTTGGATGCCTGGTGCCCACAACACCAAACAGACATCGCAAAATGCAACCCACTTAGTCCTAGTGGTACATATGGTGCACGTCATTATTGTGCAATATTTTAGTTTATATCAGTTATTAAGAGTTTTGGTGAAAGGTTTATCCAGAGCTTTCAAAAATCGATTAAGAAATTCCCATAATTGTGCTAATTAAATACACATATGCACGAGCAGGCATATTTTAATACAGAAGAGCAGCTATGCATCGCAAGTGTAAAAATTGGTGGAGGCCAATTCCTCCCCACTGTTTTAAACTGTGAAAGAGCCACTGCAGATGTGGCACTCATGCATTTCTGCATGGTTTACGTTTATAGCAGCAAATAAGAAGAAGATGCTCCTGAGACATATCCATCTTCTAGGAGATAAGGGCAATGCTACTGAGACATATTGGTCTTCGAGGAGATTCCCATGAATGTGCCCCAGATGTATAAAAAAGCAACCTAGAATTATATATAGGTGAGGAGGGCCCTGAATTTGTCACAGGAGTATATAGTTGATTGCACAATAGACTGAGATCTGAGAGTCACAAAGGTGCTTGTGGTATCTGCTAACAGGCAGGACCACCTGGCTCTTCTGTTGAATAGAGCAAGAAAGAAGCAAGGAAGTACTGTTGTCAGAGGCGTAGCTCCAGGGTGGTCGTTTGGGTGGTACACCCCCACACCCCTAAAAAAGTATTCTGCAGTAAATAGTTGTGTACAAGTGCTTTAGTCGGGTAATGTGAAGTATCTCAGAGTTCATCTGGAACTTTTACATGGGCACACTGACAAAACAAAAAAGCTCTTTCTTCTATGTTTTGAAGGCCTTAGAAAATGTTTGGTTTGAAAAATATGGCATTTTGAGTACTTTTAACAATCCGCCCTACTCTCTCCTTCTAATGCCTCTTCAGCCCCCTTCATGTCCTGCTTCTCAAATAATGTGTTTTACCAGATGTCCCTGCATAATTGATGGGAAATCTGAAGCTCAACCCCCCCCATCCCCAAATAACACTGAGCAAGCTAGGACCCTGACTGCTGTTCACTGACCCTTCTACTGAAATTCGCTCCATAAATGATCAAGGAAACCTAGAAGAGATGCAAGGGTCGGAGTTGTCCGAACCACTCTAGATATGGGGTAAAAGTTATGTTTGGGTGGAGATCCTGGAAGCATTTGTGTCAGGCAAGTGGAACATCTTTGCTGCAAAATTGGCACACCACATAACAGGAATGATTCACTAGATTAATAAAGGTGAGTGCAATATGGGGAATCTTGTTGTTGCAGAGTGAAAAAGTGACGAAGTACAGTGCACACAAACAACACCCCTTCATGTATGAAAGAAAGTCACAAACACTGTTGGCAGCATTAGCCTTGGCCTATGCTATTAAATATGCGTATACTCACTCATCACATTATTCAGTAAGGTGAAAGGTAGCATCAGAAACACTCCCTAGAATAATAAATACACACCTATGGCACACTTTGGTGTGAAAACCACCACGATATCGTGTTATAATAGATGGAAGCCTGAAAGTTCTGTATAAAAGCCCATCAGTAATTTCCTTCTTGCAGGCGAATTGTGACGTCTCTAGTAATCTATAGTACATAAATGATGTAGCAGCTCAACTGTAGTAAGTTATTACAGTTCAGTTCTGAAATCACAACGCCTGCTGCCAGTAGCTAGGGTGCAGTTTAACCCCATAAGTACGCCCGCACACCCTCCCTGGTGCGGGTCACGACCAGTGGAAGACGCCAGGGAGGGGTTTGAAAAATCCTCTGGTGCATCACACCGGAGGATTTTGTTTATTATTTGAAACCCTCTCTGGGGACACGGAAGAGCTTCCGTGTCTCCCTCCGCCCCTTCGGGACGTCACACTTTGTTTTCCCCACTGGAGCAGGAAGCAGCAGGTAAGGCTGCTTTTTGCTCTGGTGGGGAAAACGGGCCAGAAGGGGCATCCCCTCGGTTTGTGAAGGCCTCGTTTGAAAGGGGAAATTCTCTCCTTTCAAACAAGGGCTTGTTGAAATGGTTTCCTGGCCGTGGATTGCAACCACGCTGCGATCCACGACCAGGAAATCCCACTAGACACCAGGGATTACACTTGGGGGGGAGGGGTTGGCACCCCAAAAAAAATTTGTTTACCCCAGTGGAGGCGCGATGACACCCAAACACCCCCTCTCAAGGGGTTAAAATTAATTAAAAAAAAGTTTCGAAAAATGAAACTTGAGCAGGGCTGGCCCCCTGTGGGGGCAATTTGTTTTAATAGCTGTATGGTTTCCCTAGGGGCCATGATTGCCCCCCCGGGAAACAAAACAATTATATACATATATATATATATATATATATATATATATATATATATATATATATAGAGAGAGAGAGAGAGAGAGAGAGAGAGAGAAAGATAATGAGATCACTTTTTTTTTTTTTTTTATATATTTTTATTAACAATTCGCTGTTTTACATTACATAAATACATTTACATTGATGGGTGCATTTTGTTTGCGTCTTACACTTTACCTATAAGAGACATGTCTTTATATGGAACGCCATGTATATGTTATGTCTTGCTTTTTATTCGTTCTGATCTTTCTTTGATTCGCGTTTCCCTTAGCTCTGGTGTTCTAGCGCTCTTGTCCTTAGGGGCCCTGCTCATTGTTATTTTGTGGTACTCTTACATTTTATGTGTCTGCATAACAGCTTTAATTCTTCATTAAACTATGTACAAACTTGGAGGCTATTCGTGGATGGTGTTTATGTTGGCTGGGAGGTCTCGCATTGGGGGTTCTATTATTATGGGGGGCGGTTATCTGTCTTCGATCGCTTTCCTATTGTTCTTTTGTGTTCGCTGTCAACCAACTCCCTTCTGACCACTGTGTCACTTGTTTGCTGGTGGTATGTTCGACTAATTGTTTCTCTGGAGTTTCTTACCCCTCTCCTAGCGGTGGGAATATTAGGAGCTACCAGCATCTCATCCTAATACCTTCTCAGGGTCCTATTTCTGTAGGTTCTGCACTGGGAACTATTGGTCCTTTCATTATGTCTTCCCATCTTATCACTAGGTCTTCCCATTCTGGGGCTATGGGAGTCTGTCTGATGCCTTTTGCTTCCTCCGCTTTCAGGACCTGTAATTCGGCTCTGGTCCATTTCGTGACATAGTTTTTCCATTCAGCTAGCGAGGGGGGGCTGGGAGCCTTCCAACCCCTCGTAATCAGTCTTTTTTAGAGGGCTAGGGTTAGGTCTAGAAAACGATTCCCAATCTTTCCCCGCACCGTACTTGTTTTTAGACCCAGTAAACACCTATCGGGGTTAACGGCAGCTCCGTGCCATATAGTCTTGTCATGACCGCTATCATTGCTGTCCAACCAGTCTGTAACACTAAGCATTTCCACATCATGTGGTCAAAGTCCGCCTAATTGTCCCCACACCTGGGGCAATTCCTCGGGGTTCCCCCGTATATACGGAACAGTCGGGGAGGAGTAAGGTACGTTCTATGTAGATAGTTATATTGGATGTATTGTAAGCGAGTGTTGCGCGAGATCCCCCGGGGATATGCCAGAGCCCTATTCCATTCTGTCTCGGATAAATCGTGTCCTACCGTTTTTTCCCACCTCTCCTTCAGAGAGTGCAGGGGATAAAGTGCATTGTCTACCTGGGCCCGATATAATTTAGCAATCAAGTGGGGTTCTTCACCCAATGTCAGTAGGGGGTGTAATACTCCATGGATCATAGGTTCTGCATTAATCGTGTCCCAGTGGTTTTTCAGAGTATGTACCAGTCTCCCGAAAAACAGGAATTGACCCCGGGGGATCCCCTTTCTCACTAAGTCATCAAAGTTTCTCAACACCCCTTCCTTGAAAAGCTCACCCACTGTCCCTATTCCTGCCCAGATCCATGGTCCCAGCCCCGGAGCCCATCCCCTTTGGGTCTACAACTAAGACCGACAGCGGTATCGCCGGAGAGTAGGGGGGGCCCATTCCCACCCTTTTTGTACATCTCTTCCAGCATGTCATTGCAACTTTAGTCATTAGGTTGTCTCCAAGGGGGGCAACCCACCTCTCTATCATACGTGCTATTATTCGAGTTGTGTCCAGTATTCCGTGGGAGGTGAGCAGGTCCATCTGTCCTTTGCCCACCGTCCATCCGGCCACCCATTGCAGTTGAGACGCTAGATAATATGCCTCGAAGTCGGGCAACCCCAGACCACCCATACGCGATGGTCTACATATAGTTGTTAGTGCTGTGCGCCTGCGGCCCTCGTCCCAAATTAGCTCTCGGAGCAAAGCGTTCAGTTCCCGGAACCACGGCAGTGGGATCCATAACGGTAAATTAGTGAAATAGTAAAGTAGGCGGGGAGCATGACCATTTTGGACAATGCCACTCTGGCCATTATTGTTAGTTTCAGTGATCGCCAGAACCCAACCGATGAGCGCAGAGAGCGGAGCGTCTTATCTAGGTTGCCATCCCGAAGGTCATCCGATTCATGGAATATTTGACTGCCCAGATATTTAAAGGTCCGTGGGGCCCAGTTCACGTCCCTCGGGCATGTCTAGGGGGGTATGCAGTCTGGTAGCATGGGAAATACAAATGTCTTGCCTCGGATAAGGCGAAGCCCCGATAGCTCCCCAAAATCCTCCAGGATCCTCAGAGCCCATGGGAGACCACTGGTTCCATCTCTCAGATACACTAGAATGTCGTCAACGTATAGGGAGATAGTGTGTTCGTTTGATCCCCATTCAATTCCTTTGCCCACTCCCTCTTGTCGCATCTGGGCCGCCAGTGGCTCAATTGCCAGTGCAAATAGCAATGGGGATAGGGGGCATCCCTGCCTGGTTCCCCGATATACCGGATATGTGTCGGATATTGTTCTGCCCATCTTTACCCTGGCTAGTGGGGATGAATATAGTAGGTCCACCCATTTAACCCAGTCCTCCCCTAAACCCATTTTAAGCATCACGGCTCTGAGGTAGTCCCACCTGATCGAGTTAAAGGCCTTCTCGAAATCAACCGCAAGTAATACCCCCATAATGAGATCACTTTTGTCAATGCATGTGTGGTTTCCAGGGTTCTGCGATCGGCCACCAGGGAAACCACACCCACATATAAAAGTGATATATATATATATATATATATACATTCGCCACCAGTTTTCTTGCAGCTTGCGTCTTCAAAGCAATGCACATACTCCAACCAACACGTTTCAACTGTAGCTTTTAGGCAGCAATAAAAAAAGTCAAGCAAACTCCTGTGATTATGTTTCTGCATGGTGCCATAAAGTAGCGCAGACGTTTTATATGCCTACTGCAAAGATCAAATCTGTCTTTTATGTGAATAGCTGTGTGGATTAGTAAAGCCAGCCATTACCTGCACTATAATGCAAATGAAATGTATGTGCGAGGAGGCTATGGAGAGATGAATGGCACTTTTGCTGGGTGGTAGTGTGGGAATCCGAGGAGGAGGTCATGGGAGTTGGCGCACCAATAATGATTGTCGGACTGGGCGTCAGAGGCGCCAAAGACTATGACGATTGGTATGTGACAAGGTAAAGAAATAGTGTGTCTTTTTTGTTTTTATGAGTGTCTTGAGAGAACTGCTGCTCAAGCCCTAACTCTGGTTTATGGAGGACAGCTCTGATGTAGAATCAGAGACTGAGAGCAAATACTGAGACAGTATCTGAGGGATAGGACAATGGTGCAGACTCTGGGAGTGATTTTTCCGTCAGAGGAGTCCCATCTGACAACTCCTCTTCCAGTGATTCTGAGGAAGGTGATGAGTACAGTCCTGCTGTCCCTTCGCAAGCACAGTCTGTGCAGCAGGACAACAGAGGATTAGCCCGACCCAGAGAGCACGTGCATATGGCAGCAACACACAGAAAGAGTGCTTTCTTGGGAGCTCCCCAATTTAGTTCAACCCCAAATTCCACTGCCCAAATCGTATTGTGGAGACATCAAAATTATCTATCACAAAACACCTTGGTTTTGTAAGGCAGGTGTTAGAAATGGGGTCTTTGGTTGGCAGTCAGGTTATCCTCTGTCCAAGCAAGGACCCTCACTCTAGTCAGGGTAAGTCACACACAATCCAAATTATCCTGTGCCCACCCTCTGATAGCTTGGCACTGAGCAGTCAGGCTTAACTTAGAAGGCAATGTGTATAGTATTTGTACAATAAATCATACAATAACACAATATAGCACTACAAACATACACCACACAGTGTTTAGAAAAATATATATTATTTTTCTGGATATTTGCAGGTCAAAACGATCAAAGATGCAATAAGAAAATGTAAGGATATCACTGAAAAGTGATATAAAGTGTCTTAAGTCTTTTAAAAGCAAACAAAGTCTCTTTAAAGCACAAAGTACCTGGTTTGTGTGAAAAAGCTCCACAAAGGGCCGCAGAGGAGAAGCGGGGAAACAAAGGGGTGTGCGTTGATTTCTCGGGCCGCACACGATCAATGCGTCGTTTAGTTTCCACGCAGGGATGGCTGTGCGTCGATTTCCAGCGCTCGGTCATGGATCCTCTTCGGGTTGCGGGGTTTTCAGATGCCACAGGGTCTGTGCGTGGAATCCTGGGCTTGTGCCAAGCTCTGCGTTGTTCCGGTGGGCGGTGCGGGGAAATTTCTCCTGCACGTCAGGCCCGCGTCGATCTGGTGGGCCGTGCGTCGAAGTTCCGGTTGCATCACAGGCGCGCGTAGATCTTTTCCTTGTGAAGTCGAGCGGCGTCATTACGGTTCGCCGTGCAGTGAATTTTTCACTGCGGGACAGGCTATGCATCGTTTTGGGCAAGCTGTGCGTCGAATTTTCACCACACAAGGAGTCCAGTTACAAGAGAGAAGTATTTTTGGTCGTGAGACTTCAGGGAACAGGAGGCAAGCTCTATCCAAGCCCTTGGAGAGCACTTCTTCACCACAGCCAGGGAGCAGCAAGGCAGCAGGGCAATAGCAAGGCAGCAGTCCTTCACAGAAAGCAGTCAGGTGAGTCCTTTGGGCAGCCAGGCAGTTCTTCTTGGCAGGATGCAGGTTCTGTTTACAAGTTTCTTCTCCAGGAAGTGTCTGAGGTGGTAGAGCAGAGGCCCTGTTTTTATTCCCAAATGTCCCTTTGAAGTGGGGGAGACTTCAAAGAGTGACTTAGAAGTGCACCAGGTCCCCTTTCAGTTCAATCCTGTCTGCCAGGGTCCCAGTAGGGGGAGTGGCAGTCCTTTGGTTGAGAGCAGGCCCTCCACCCTCCCAGCCCAGGAAGACCCATTCAAAATGCAGATGTATGCAAGTGAGGCTGAGTATCCTGTGTTTGGGGTGTGTCTGAGTGAATGCACAAGGAGCTGTCAACTAAACCCAGCCAGATGTGGATTGTAAGGCTCAGAAAGATTTAAGTGCAGATAAATGCTCACTTTCTAAAAGTGGCATTTCTAAAATAGTAATATTAAATCCAACTTCACCAGTCAGCAGGATTTTGTGTTACCATTCTGGCCATACTAAATATGATCTTCCTACTTCTTTCAGATCAGCAGCTACCACTCCAACAATGTATGAGGGCAGCCGCAATGTTAGCCTATGAAGGGAGCAGGCCTCACAGTAGTGCAAAAAAGAATTTAGGAGTTTTATACTACCAGGACATGTAGACTACACAGGTACATGTCCTGCCTTTTACCACACAGCACCCTGCCCTATGGGTTACCTAGGGCACACCTTAGGGGTGACTTATATGTAGAAAAAGGGGAGTTTTAAATGTACTTTTAAATGCCAAGTCGAATTGGCAGTGAAACTGCACACATAGGCCTTGCAATGGCAGGCCTGAGACTAGGTTAAGGGGCTACTTAAGTGGGTGGCACAATCGGTGCTGCAGGCCCACTAGTAGCATTTAATCTACAGGCCCTGAGCACATATAGTGCACAGTACTAGGGACTTATAAGTAAATTAAATAGTCCAATTGGGTATGATCCAATGTTACCATGTTTAAAGGGAGAGAGCATATGCACTTTAGCACTGGTTAGCAGTGGTAAAGTGCGCAGAGTCTAAAAACCAGCAAAAACAGTGTCCAAAAAGTGCAGGGAGGCAGGCAAAAAGTTAGGGGTGACCACTCTAAGGCTGTCAGGTCTAACAGCAGGCACCTGGGTTTTTGGTCCTGGGCTCGGCGGAAACCAACCAATCCCAGACATTTCTGGAAACTAGACATCTAGGAGAGTCAACAAAAGTGTGGCTTGTGTGGGTATCCCCAAAGTTTTCCCAGAATACCCTACAAAAGTGAAATGTTGAATAAAAACTCTATTTTTTCTTGCATTTCTGTCAAACAAACTACAGGAATATGCTGGGATCCACAAACTTCCTACTACCCAGTGTTTCCCCACCTGTCCTGATAAAAACGCTACCCCTTCCTGTACCTAGTGCCTTTGCCAGGAATGGATCACCCCATGGTCAACAGTTGCCCTCATGTAAGGACTAACACTGACCGTTGTGTGATCCATTCCTGACACGGGCACTTCTGGGTAGGGGTCTAAGTTTCAGAAATGTCCAGGTTTGCTAGGTTTTCTTAGGTGCCAGATGAGCTAGAGGCCACAATCCACAGCTAGGCACTTTCCAAAAAAAACCCATCAGATTTCAATGTAAAAATGTGATGTGTCCATGTTGTGTTTCCTGCCGCGGGCACTAGGCCTACTCACACAAGTGAGGTACCATTTTTATAGGAAGACTTGGGGGAACACAGAATAGAACAACAAGTGTTATTGCCCCTTGTCTTTCTCTACATTTCTTCCTTCCAAATGTAAGAAGGTGTGTAAAAAAAGAAGTCTATTTGAGAAATGCCTTGTAATTCACATGGTAGTATGGGGTTCCCGTAATTCAGAGATGTGCAAATAACCACTGCTTCTCAACATCTTATCTTGTGCCCATTTTGGAAATTCAAAGGTCCTTGATACCTATTTTTCACTCTTAATATTTCACCAAATGAATTGCTGTATACCCGGTAATCAATGAAAACCCATTGCAAGGTGCAGCTCATTTATTGGCTCCGAGTACCTAGGGTTCTTGATTAACCAACATGCACTACATAGCTGCACAACCAGAAGAGTCCAGCAGACATAATGTTATATTGCTTTCAAAAATCTGTCTTAGCTAGAAAAAGTTATAGAAGGAAACGTGGCCAGAAATGCCTCTTTTTCACCTCAATTTCAATATTATTTTTATTTCAGCTGTTACTTTCTGTAGGAAAACCTTGAAGAATCTACACAAATAACCACTTGCTGAATTCAGACTTTTGTCTACTATTCAGAAATGTTTAGCTGTCCGGGATCCAACATTGGTTTCACACCCATTTCTGTCACTAACTGGAAGGAGGCTGAAAGCACAAAAAATAGTAAACATGGGGTATGTCCCAGTAAAATGCCATAATTGTGTTGAAAAACTTGGTTTTCTGATTCAAATCTGCCTGTTTCTGAAAGCTGAGACGATGGTGATTTTAGCACCACAAACCCTTTGTTGATGCTATTTTCAGGGGGAAAAAAACACATGCTTTCTTCTGCAGCCCTTTTTTTCCCCCATTCTTCTGAAAAAACAAATTGAAATTTTAGCTGGATTTTGGCTAATTTCTTGGTCTACTCCAGGGGAACCCACAAACTATGAGTACCTTTAGAATCCCTAGGATGTTGGAGAGAAAGGACGCAAATTTGGCGTGGGTAGCTTATGTGGACAAAAAGTTATGAAGGCCTAAGCACGAACTACCCCAAACAGCCAAAAAAGGGCTCAGCACTTGGGGTGGGGAGGCCCAGCAGCTAAGGGGTTAAACAGCCAGGAAAATGGAAAATGGCCTTTCCATGTGATGTTTACTTAAATAGAAAAAGTGTCAAAGAGAAAAGAGATATTTAGGCAGAATGTTTATTTTTTCCGTGCTATAGGTCAATATAGGAAGGATCATTTCTTAACGTTTCTACATAATATCAGACACAGCATATATCTGATTTACATAATCCTGATGCTTTTGCAAGGAATGCTATAGGCTTTTTGGTGCTTTCAGTTTCATAGTGTAGATTCAGCTTTTATTCTTTATTTCTGCAATGAACACAAAACAGCAAGAAACTAAGGAGTTAAGTGGTTTGTGGCAAGGGTAAAGATGTGACCACGTATTATAAGGAATACAATACCCTCTACCGTACATTAAATGGATATTGCAAGTCACCTCAGAGCTCAATGAACTTCACTGCAAATACATGCTGACATGTATTCACTTTGTGAACAAACTCCATAAACTTGTTATTATGATTGCAAAGTGAAGCAAATGAAGGTCCAACGCCGACTACTGAATAGCACTGTCCCTTAATCACAGGTTAAGGAGTTCCTAAATCAAGCATTTCCTAAACAAAAAACAGTAACTAAAATGTTGTTGTGTTAGCAAAGTAAATACATCAATGATGAAGCATATGCAGTCTACCAAAACGACATACCAGATGGCTGACATTGAAAGCCAAATGGGAACACAATTGAGATAACATGCTCATACTGAGAGAAATAAGTCTGCACAGGGGCCTACAACCCCGTAAAAAGTGGAAGGGAGCTTTGAAAGAAGCTGGGTTATTCCTGGGTGAGAAACTTGCTTGACAAATGGAAGTTATGGTCAATTCAAAATCACTAGTCATATGGGAATGGACAAAAAAAAAGGATATGAGAAAATGTTGGCAGTAGAGGATAGACAAGGGATGTTGAAAGGAAGGACGAGAGTAGCTCACTATGTTGGCAATGTCACCGGTTTGAGATGTAGGTTATAACCATTGGTTGAAAAGAATAAGGCATGGATTTGTAAGGGAATAGATTACCTGTCCCTGCTTTGTGCGTTAGCACGGCCAATTAAACTTACAGATCAACATTCCAAGTCGATCAAGTTGAGGTTAGAGAGGACCTCTACTAACAAGGCAGTAACTGAGTTTCTGATAGGTAGATTTTCAAGAGAAGTGCGCAAGTTGAAATTATCTGTGACAACAGGTGCAGCTCGTTTCAATGGAAGTGATGGATTTTCAAGCAACTCTGGGCAGAAACTATAAGTGTGTAGTACTTGTATACTATATTGAAATCGAATAACCAAAAGGATGAATAGTCAGTTAATGTGTGAGATGGGCTGTGAGGAGTTAATAGATGAAGTGCGATTAGTGCTGTAACATACTGTTGTATTCCACACAATACCACAGGTAAAACTCTTTTTGGAATGCTGCATGGAAGGAAAGTGCAGGACATTTTATGACCAGGTTGGGTGAAGCTAAGGCTGAACAAAGAGTGAGGAAGTGCCAAAAAGTGAGCCACCACAGGTATGATACTTCTGTGTCAAGTAAACAAACTTGCAAACGTAACTAGGTTTGCATAAAGTAATTGGAAAGGTTCAGAAAGTAAGCACTAAAGTGTAGTTTGGAGATACTTCTGGTGGGACTGTCTAGGAGTCTTATAAAAATAGACAATGGTGCAATTTAGTGTATTCAGGGTTCAGAACAACGAGAAGGGAAGCAAAAAAAAACACTTGGTGAAGAAGCTGTATAGAGAATGGAAGTTCAGGGAATGTCCAGAGAGATATTTAGTTAGTAAATAAAATACTATATGCATGGTTAGTCAAAATGATTATAAAATACAAATACCCACAAAAACAATTATGCAACTAATTATTACTCTTAAAATCAAACAAAATATTAGTCAGGTGTCTATAACATACTACCAAAACTAGCAAAAATTGTATTTAAAATTTAAAAGTCTTTTGCCTATGATTAATAATTGAAGAACCTTTAAAAATTACATCTCATTCTATAAACCATTTTTCCATTATTGTTTAGTTTCCAATACATGATATCTAAAAATGTGCACTCCCCCCAACCAGTTGTAAATTCTGGCCCTGGCAACAGAAAAGAAATGCCTGTCTCAATGTTCTTAATGTGTTACTTAATGTGTTACCTCAAAAACTGTGGTTTAAGCCATCCTCACCTCTCTACAGTCGGCTTGGGATAGCCACACAACATATGGGCAAAAGTCTTTTAAAATTACCCACATAAATGGCAGCATTAATAATTTGCATAACTTAAGATCATGCTGTAATTTATGTCAAGACCGGAGGCTCTTATTATGCTTTCTAATCTTGCTTTGATTTAATAGCAGCAGTCAATTAAAACTACAATTCTCATGAGGCTAGACAACAATTAGCCAATGGCACTCAAAATGTATCGTAACAAGCACCAATCATAACACAGTGTACAATATAACCATAACACTTAACTGAGACCAGCCCTCTTTTCTTGCTGCTCGCAGTCAAGATAAGTAATACTCCACATATTTATTACTTTTTAAATTTACTTCGTTTAACTGGTTTTGTCGTTGGTTATAGGTTATTTCATGTGAAATGTTGTAGATACTGCTTTGTGTTGAAGCGCCTTCCGTGCACATTCAGTTGCTTGCGCTCTTTGCGCTCTGGTAATGGCTCGAACGGTTGCTTTGTGTTACCTAGCTTAACTTCCTCAGACCGTTCTGTTTCCCCTTGCTCGGTTGTGTGGCACTTTCCTCGTATTGCTCCCTCTTCGCTTCGGCCCTCCTCCACATTACCTCACAGGAGGAGGGGGCCGGTGACTCCGCCTTTCCAGACGTTTTCCGTAGTCAGGCAAGATAGTTTACACCCGTTGGGCGTGTCCATTCATTTTTCCTCACCGTCTTTCTTTAACCCTTTCCTCACCCCCAATTTTTTTTTTTCCTTTTGCTATGGAATTGGACGGCTCTCCCATTATTCATGTCAGGGATGACGAGGGTGACAATTTTGATAAGGACTTTAGCTCCTACATTCACAATTCAGTGGAACAGGCCATTGCAGCCTCTATGGATAAAATGACCAAAACCCTAGAAACCTCAGTTAAGAGCATGGTGACAAAATCATTATTAGTCCATTCTGCGGGGGATAGCAGAAAACGTAAACTAAATGGGATATCATCTCTCAAATCCCTTATTAAGATTACCCCGTCTGGCACTGCATTGTCTGGTGAAGTTTCTTCTCCCCAGGCTGAGGACTTAGATCCTCCCAGGCCTCCCTCTAAGGAGGGGAATTCTTCTTTTGACCATTCTAAATGTAAATCCAAAGCTAAACATTTGCAAAGCATGCCTAAAAAGATTGTAATTTCACACATCCTTGATACAGATGATGATATGGGTGACGTGGAGATGTAGATGATACCTCTGACATTTTGGGTTCTAATGATCCTTCTTCCCCCCTCCCAAAAAACCTAAGTTATCGTTTTCCTACACTGACTCTTATGTTGCTAAAATAGTCCTAGATTGAGATGGCACCCCTACGTTTGATCCTACCCTCCTACACCACCCTAATTCCACTGAATGGTTTCCTTCCTCCCATTTAGGGGACTATATATCTTCCAGGTGGAGACTCCCTTTAGACAAGCAAACAAGGGCTAAATTGAAATCTGATTGCCCTAATATTACCTCCACCCCCTCTATCGACCAACCTCTTCTTACCTTCTTTTTTAAGTTTGGCAAGGATCCCCACAAAGGAGTAGACAAAGCCTGGTCAACTTGCCAAGACAAGTTGCTGGACTTAGTGGGTCCTTTGGCCGGTAATTTAGATATGGCTGAGTCTGCAAGGCTAGAGAATTTAGACATTGACCCTTTGGACCTTTCTCTGTGGATTCAGAGAGTGTTTTGTCTTTTTGGGAACGCTAATGCTGCCATTACGCATGAAAGAAGCAAAGGTCTTTAGCTAATGCTATATCCTAAACTAGCCAAGTTAACTACCCTCGACCTGGGCATTAAAGCAGATGGTCTACTTTATTGGGGACTACTTTATTAAGGATCTCAGCAGATTTGCATCTACGTTTGCCTCTATTGATAAAGCACAACAATACCTAAAGAAGGTTTTCAACCAGCGTGTTTTTGCACAGGCCAGTAGAGGCAGGAGCTGCTTTACCAGCCGTTCCTTTCATCAACAAGGATACAGAGGCTCATTAAACTCTTCGTACGGAGTGCAGGATTACAAACCCCAGTTCTCCCCTCAAGGGGGCAGAGGTTACCAAGGTTGTGGACAACGCAACTTCAGGAACAATAACCAACAAGGTAGGTCCTGTTTCTGGCCTTCCTCCAGTAGGGGGTCATCTTCAGTTTTTCTTAAACAAATGGAAAATGATAACTGCAGACCCCTGGGTTCTAAATATAATACAGGGTTAATAGAATTTTATCCCACTCTGTTTCAGAGGTTCTTTCCTCCCCTTCCTCGTTTCGCGACGGAGATGTCCAATTTAATTTCAGAAAAAATCTAATCCCTTCTCTCAAAGAATGTCATTCAACCTTCAATTCCGAATCTTTTAGGTTTTCTGAGCTCCCTTTTTCTTGTACGAAAGAAAAACAACAAAATGAGACTGGTTATCAATCTCAAAGCTTTCAACCAGTTTGTCGTCTATCAGCACTTCAAGATGAAAACTATACTACATCTCAGAGACCCTCTTCTCCAGTTCGGTTTCATGGTTCATTTGGACCTGCAGGATGCGTAACTTTCCGTTCAAATTCACACAGACCACATGCAGTTTCTTCAGTTCCAGTGGCAGTGAAAAACCTACCAGTTTTCTTCCATTCCCTTGGGCCTTTTGTCAGCACCATGGTGCTTT
The DNA here is from genome assembly GCF_031143425.1 of Pleurodeles waltl. Lineage (NCBI taxonomy): Eukaryota > Metazoa > Chordata > Amphibia > Caudata > Salamandridae > Pleurodeles > Pleurodeles waltl. Next base: position 146,548,816 of record NC_090449.1, read on the forward strand.
ACAAAATTAATGAGGCTGGTAGTGGCTCATCTCAGATGCTGGGCACCAGGTTAATCATATATCTAGACAATATTCTGCTCATGGCCCAGAGTCGGCTTTCGCTTCTAGCTCATCTCTGTACCACTTGTTCCCTTCTTTCCCAGTTGGGTTTCATAATTAACAAAGAAATATCAGTGATGACTCCTACTCAACAAATAGAGTTTCTGAGTTTCGTAGTGGACTCTTCTTCTGCTACTCTCCATCTTCCTCAACAAAAAGTAAAGTCTATCAAAGCAGAGATTTTACGAACTCTCGGCAGTATGCAAATTTCTCTCAGATCCCTAGCCAGGATAATAGGTCTCCTGTCTTCTTCGATCCAAGCTATATTTCCCGGCCCCCTTCACTATCAAGCCCTCCAGGGCTTAAAGATTCATCACCACAGGAAAGGTCTCGCCTACTCAGATTTTATTGCTCTAGACCAAAAATCCCGTTCAGAACTCCAGTGGTGGATAGACCATTTAGATACCTGGAACGGCATAACTATCTTCGCATCAGCCCCAGATCTTGTGTTAGAATCAGATGCAAGCCTAACAGATTGGGGTGCCTGTTATGTTCCACTCTCGACTGGAGCTACTTGGTCCATCGAGGAGTCCAAATTGCATATCAACTGTTTAGAGACTTGCGGGCTCCTTTGCAATCAAAAGCCTGGCTTCCCGCCTGAATTCCCAATTATCTCGATTCTTCAGCTGGCGTCCAGATCCTTTGGCTTTAGCCACAGATGCTTTTCTTCAGGACTAGTCCACTTTGGTCATTTATGCCTTCCATCCGTTTCTCATGATCACCAGAGTTCTTGCCCAGGTCAGATGTCAGAGGGAGACGTTAGTGTTAGTAGCATCCTTTTGGCCATCGCAAGTGTGGTTCCCTCCTCTTCTGGAGCTGGCAATCGACTTCCCAGTCCTTCTTCCATCCTTTCATTCACTCCTTCTGGATCCTTTGGTTCATCCTCACAACTTAGCACTCAGCAAGTCCCTCACCCTTTCAGCATGGAAAGTGTAAGGTCTGACCAGTCTTCCATCCCTATTTCGTCAGAAGCTTCAGACTTTATTAATAAAGTCCGGGCTCCAGATACCAGAAAGGCATACAGTTCCGCTTGGTCTCTTTGGTCAAACTGGCGTATGGGAAGGAATCTCAATCCCATTTCAGCCAATATAATTTATGTCCTAAGTTTCTTGGCTGCAGAAGCCAGTGCAGGTAAGTCTTATAGGACGATTAATGTTTACAGATCAGCAATTTCTATGCATCACATCTACGTCAATGGCATGCCGACTGGAGAACATCCTCTTCTTTGTCGACTATTAAAGGGAGTAAAAGCTTCTTCACCTTCTTTACCCAAATATTCCAAATTATGGGATGTTAATGTTGTGTTGAATTTGTTTTTATCCTGGCAAGATAATGCAAATCTTTCTTTGAAAATGCTTTCTGCTAAACTTACGATGCTATTATGTCTTATTTCTATCAAACCTTTATCAGATGTTAAAGCTTTAGATATTTCTTCTCATCATTTTACTCCGACTGGAGTATTGTTTTCTGTTAATAAGCGTACTAAGACCAATTTACATTCTGTTTTCTATTGTTACTTTCCTATCAACCGTAACTTTGTGTGGGACAGTGTCTAAAGGTTTATGAAGAGCACACAGTCAATCTCAGAACGTCTTCTAATTCTCAACTCATCTCCTTTCGCAAACCTCACAAACCTGTTTCTTCTGCTACCCTAGCCAGATGGGTCCATTGGGTTATGTCCTTGGCAGGTATTGATACTTCAGTTTTTAGGGCTCATTCCTCTAGAGGAGCCATGGCTTCCAAAGCTTTCTGGGTGGGTTCGAGACTCAAAGACATTCTGAGATCGGCTGACTGGTCCAACGATAATGTTTTTAAGACTTTCTATTGTAAGCCAGTTCATATGGCAACTTCTGATGTGATTAACATGCTTTAAAAAAGTATAATAAGAGCCTCCGGGGTTGACATAAAATGTAGATTTTCCTAGTAATTTATGACAGAGTCTTCATTTTATTAAAGACACGGAGGCGAGTATTATCTCACCACAACTCTCAGTAACTGTTGTTGTTCGTTCCCTCCCTAACAGCATCCTCGATTCAACCACCACCTTCTTCATAGAAGTTGGTCAGTTTTGTAGGAACCATCTTCCTCTTCTGTGGATCCAACTCATTTCCAGTTTGGTTTTCTTCCAGATATGCAGATTCCTTCTTCAGTCTGTTCATGGTTGAACATTTGTCAAGAACTATTTTCGTTGATTTTGCCATTTTCTATAATTTTAACTATTCTTCCTATGTTCTGTCATACCAACTAGCCTCTCACAACAAGAAAAGAGGGCTGTTGCAGTCAAGTGTTATGGTTATATTGTACACTGTTATGATTGGTGCTTGTTACGATATGTTTTGAGTTCCCATTGGCTAATTGTTATCTAACCCCATGGGAATTGTAGTTTTTCTTGACTGCTGCTACTAAATCAAAGCAAGATTAGAAAGCATAATACTTGCCTCCGTGTCTTCTATAAAAAAGACTTTCCGTCATAAATTACTACAAAAATCTACATTTGAAGTCTAAAAATACAGAATCTGAAATCTAGCCAAAATGAATTTGAACCTCACGGAAACAGCCCTAATGCCACAAAGCTGTGATCTTATTTGTGGATAACCAATGCATTTACTATTAACCAATCTGGTACTGTTTCATCAATCTTCATCACAAGAACAACTTTATAAATTTCTTAAGAATCACCTTAAAACTGGCTACATGAACTTAGCATTCCACAATGGCATAGCTTATAGCCTCATAAAGGTGCCTGCTAGAAAGTTTGGCCAAATATATTATTCTTAAAATTCCAAATTACACTATCAGGGATTCTCTTTGGTGCCTTTCTAAAAAGAAAACATACTTGATGTAGGTTTCATCTAGCATATTATTGGTTTGATTTGTGTAAATTATAAGTGAAATTGGCATGTGGTTGTAATCAGGGATGTAACCCGGAGAAAACAGTCTTTGAAGTATTTTAATGCTCAAAACATTACTTCACATTCGGTCAATGTGATTCCAACTTTATTTCAAAAATCAGCTGGACTCAATTTTGCATTAAGTACTTGAATAATTGGCAGAGCAGACAGAGGACCTAAAGGGAAAACACAGTTGTTATTTGACCTTTTAATACATTTATATTGGTTTTAGCACTGGCTCTAATTTCTAACCATACCCCAAACTAGTTTCACGTTTCAATGTTAGTCAATTGTGCATTCTCCAAGTTCCATTTAAATTTCCAAATACCCTAATCTTGGTCTTAGATACATTTTATTTCAGATTATAAAGTGATTGTAATTCTCCAGGGACATTAAAGCCTTTTGTAAGTATAGAGGCATCTGAGATAAACATAGTGTGGGGTCCGCATATTGAAGGAAGGAGTTGTGCTGGCCCCCCTTCAATCTAAGCAAAAATGTTTCACATGACATTTTTAAAAATGGGAGCTCGCACAAACCCAGCTTCAGATCCTGTGATGCAGGAATATCTCAAGTGGGATTTGTTCACTTTCTTTACTCGGACCAACTTTTTAGAGTATAATGCCACAATGTCCTGCGGCTGAGCCAGAACCACCCAGACGTTTGACTTTATTCATTACTTCTTCCAATCAGCCATTTCAAAAATTGCTGAGTAGTACATAATTCACACACAAAACATAGTTCCTAACCTACTCTGAGCATGTTGACTAAGGATTGTAAAAAGTGATTAATATCTATTGCCTCACTCTTTCTTCTAAAACCTGTTTGGTAAAGAGGGAGCAAACTACTTTCTTCAACCCATTTTTCCAGATGATAAATAAGTATTTTGGACATATTGCTGAATCACTTTCAAGAAGGGTGATAATCATGTAATCCTTGAGATTGGCTTGGCTCCTCTTGCTGAATAATGGGTGTAATACTGATCTTTTCCATTAGTTCAGAACACACCATGACAGTAAGCATGCTATGAAAACTCAACATCCTGTTTGAATCAGATTATGAAGTATCAGGACCCTGGGTCACTTTAAATAGCTAATGCAGGAAAATGCTAACTTTGAGAAAGTTGGCATTTTCCTGCCTTAGCAACTTAGTACATGTAGCCTGTAACTGGTTAACATGACTGGATGTAGCTAACAGTTGTGCTTTGTGTATGTCTCCTAGAAAGCCACACCCAATTGTGAGCTTAGATGTGCCTGGATTGGCCATCACTGGTAGATTGGGAGTGAGGAACTGGGTACAGCCCCAATTACACACATGAATAGGTTGTGTCCTGCCTCCACACAAAGGTCTGCATACCCTTTGTGGTTAGGATGGACAGGGACAGGAAGGGCTTTATGCCCGAGAACTTCAAAGGGAAACCTCCAGGAACTTCTCCACAACTGCAAAAGCACAAGTGAGTATAAATACTAAACCTCAGACATCAACTCTTTAGTACATTTCTGGACCTGTAGATTCTCTACCAGAATGAAAGTTTGCTGGGCTGCTGAAAGGTCTGCCACTCTGCTCGACTGCTACCAGGCTGGACTGCTGCCTTGCTGGACTGCTCCCTTGCAGTGCTGACCTGTTGCCTGGGTGAGAGGGATGGAACATGCATCTCTGAACCCACAACACCAGAGTGACTCCAGGGGCTCGTTGGATGGCCTCCTAATCAGAAGCCTAAGCGACATAACAGGCTTCTAACAACCTTGAACTCAGCACCTGCACCCTGCCATCTGTGAATCCTGCCCTCCCAAGTCGTGCCATCCCAGTCCTGGACCCTTGCAAGTGGGCCTGTAGGTTCTCCACTAAGCCCAGTTGTAGTCCCCAATGGAAGCCCTGCAAAGCCTAGCCGCCCATCTGCCCATCTGCCAGTCTCATCAAAATCAACTCTGAGCCACGCAAAGCCCCCACAAAGCCTCACCGCACAGCTGCCAGCTCATCAGGATGGATGCACAGTAATTCAAAGCCTCAATAAGTTTTGGCACAAAGCTCGCCGGAACCAAAGCAAAGAAATGCCAATCCCTGCAAAGCCTTGTTGCACAGCTTCCTTGGAACCGACACCGGATGGCGCGAAATCTCGCAAAGCAACGCCACACAGACCATACACCAGAGTTTAAGGTACTGTGTTCAGCAGGCCTTAGTGGGTCCCTGTAGCCAGCCCATGCTCCATCACGGTCTGCCTGAATGTGTGACATTGTCCCTGTCTGGTGAAATCAGATAACCACATTTGGCAATTTGTGTTTTTCAGTGCTATTTTTCACTAAAACCTTTCAGAATTAATATCTCCGTTCTAATGATTAGAGTTTGACTTTTTGGTCTTGTTGTATTAAAGCTTATTTTTCTAAATTGCTGTGGGATCTTTATTTGGTGTGTTTTCACTTTGTTACGTTTGAAGTGTTGCACAAATACTTTACACATTGCTTCTTAGTTAAGCCTGACTGCTCTGTGCCAAGCTACCCAAGGGTTAAGCACAGGTTAATTAAGGTTTGCTTGTGGCTTCATCCTGAGAGGAATTGAGGTTTCTGCTTGAAAAGGGCCTCACCACCCTCTATCAGTAACCTAATGTCTTACAGTCCTTGGTAGCATACATAGTTCAATCTGGTCCAGCAACAGATAGGTAGCCTTCCCCTCTGAGACTTTTCCTTATTGTTTTTGGAGCATTGGATTCTTCTGAAGTTAACTTGCTATTCTATTGGGGTGCAATCCTGTTTTGTTGTACAAAACCACAAACCCCTTTAATGCCCCTGTATATGGCATGTTAATTAGAAGGCGGCAGTGACTGTCAAGCAGTTGCGCATCATAGTCCGTCGACCGCTAAGTGGGGAGTGCTCCTGCAATTTCTCACAGCCATAGAGATCCAAATGGATGCTGTGCCTAGTCAGAAGAAATGCTGCGCTGACTAGAACTGTGGTGGTAATTTTGAATCACAATGGTCACATTCCTGCCAAGTCTAAGGCCAAGAGGAATCTTATCAGATTCTCAGAAAAGGACTCCAAATGAACAGATCAGGAAGCGTTTGCCCTAAACAGCGAATAAGATGTTTACACAAGGTGGTTTCTGACACAGGTTTTATGAGTAACACCTTTCTAGTTCAGAAGAAGGGCAAAGGGCCCTATCCAGTTATAAACCTTAGGGAATTCAAAAAGTGGTTGGTCTTCCGAGATTTCAATCTGGAATAGATCTACCCACCCAGGGATATCCACAAACAGGGAAACTGGATTATGCGTCAGGATTTGAATAAAGCTTTCTTAGCAATTTACATTTTTCAACCCCCCCCTCGCAGATTATTGCAGGACCTGTGGAAACACAAAGGTTTACAAATTCAGGGCACTACGTTTCAGCCTATCATCAACACGCTGGCGCATCACAAAGGTACTGAGACCAGCCAACAAAGCACATAACATTTCTAGGTTTTGCCACACAGATGACATAGGTGATACTGAAGCTTCCTAATGCAAAGGTGGCAAGCATAAAGTAGTTAAGACAAGCTATGAAAAAGTCCAAAATATCATTAGACAAAGTAGCTCAGTAGATGGGATTTGGCATTATCCATCCAGGCAATATTCTCTGGAGTTCATTATAAAGCTATTCAAAGTTTTAAGCAGCCACAACTGAAAAGAGGATTGATGTATTTGGAACAAGTGACCCCTACATCAGAGGCCAGAACAGACAATTTTTGGTGGCATCAAAATATGGAATATGTGAATGGCAGGGAAATATTTGGATTGATGCTAGACCTAGTCATAGAATCAAATGCCAGCAGATTAGGAGGCAGGAAGTCAGAGGAACAACTAGCTTTACACATCTACTGTCACAAGCTCGGGGCAGGATAATTTGCAGCCAACTGCTTGATGGAAGGCAAGACAAAACATTGCATACTATTAAAGACAGGCAACATTTCTGCGACATATATCATGTGGGGATAACTTGCTCGAGGATACTTACAAAACTTGCCAAAGGCCTCTGGCATTTTTGTCTTGAGACCCAAAAAGCAGTAATTGCTGAAAATCTTCCAGGTCAACAAACACAACAGCGATCTAGCAATCATGCCCTTTCAAGATGCCAACAGGTGCCCTGGTTCCCAGTTCTGAAGGAATTTTAATGGGCTTCACAGATTTGTCTCCCACACCTTCAGAGCACTGTGGCAGATCCATTGATCTTGTGAGGAGGGGTTGCTCAAGCTCATGGCACAGAGGATTACACTAAACTCTGGAGAATCCCTAGCTTTTCAGAATATGAAGAATGTACTAAGGGGGCCTAGGATAGCAGCACGATTCAGGCTTGGGGAAGCTGAACTAACTTGTAACTGGAACTAGGTCTGGATTCTGTGGGGCCTGAGCTTGCCTAGGTCTTGAATATTCTTCACCCAGAAAACATCAAACTTACAAGTCGATGAATACCTGTAGATGTGCCATTTTAGCAGGCCACGTCTTGGTGGATGGTGTTGAAATTGGTTAGCATCCAATGGTTTGTGAAGGTATTGAGAAGTGGCATGCTCTATACCTCCAGAACCAAGTATTCTAGTCTTCGGGAAGTCAAGCAGGTCCTAGTATGTTCCTTTCTAGGCAAAAGAAGTAATATCTGTCCAGGAAACAATCATCAGGTAAGCTAGCTATGCTTCTTTGGTTTCATGCAGAAGAGATGTAAGAGCACAGGACCACTAGGACAGAATGAATCAATTTTTGAATTAATTTTTTTGACTGTCAGACAAATTAAGTGTAATACTAACATAATCTCCAGAATTCAAACATTCCCAAAGTTTTGCGAGGCAAGCTGCATTAAAACCTGAGGCGATGGCAAAAGAGTTAATTGACCTGATGTCAATTTGCCAACAGAAAGCTCTTCACATCAGTGTAATCCCAATCTATAGCGGGATGGGGAACAAGGGAAGCAGATATTGATTTCTGAAGATTTATGTGCACATTGATCTAGGGGTGTGTGGCCTCCAAGGCCTTCACTCAGGTGCTAGTTAAGAAAATAATATATAGGCAGCAGATAGGTTATCTGACTCCACCTTCAAACATGTCTGCTTCAAGCCAGTAAGAGATGTAACTTGACTGACTTTAATCTTGAAGTAGCATATTCCACGCCTCCGGTCCCGATTTATTAGCTTTCAATTCCATTAGGGACATGGAGGCATGGATTGTCCCAATCGGTAGATAAAGGATGTTGTAAATATCTGGAGAAAATAACCCAGCCCTTTGAAGACTTAAGAAGTAAGAATTGGTTAATAATGTACATTATTGTCTTATGGATATTTACTTCAGTTGAGAAATTGATTATATTATTCATATAATGGTTGTAGTTGAGAGTGAATGTCGTTATAAAAACTTTTGTTTAACTGATGTGGATCAACATTAGGAAAGACTGCAACGTTACATAAAGAATCGGAGGTCGTAAGAAGAAAGCGGGAAAGAGTTTGATCAGGAAATACATCTGCTAATATGGATGTGATTGGATCTTGTGGACTACATTTTTCTCAATGGTTGATGGGAAATGTAGGGTTGTTATTAATGTAACTGGTGGTAAATAAAGTCATAAAAGAAAATTATGATTCATCTCCATGTCCTTAATTGAAATGAAAATTATCTTCATGTTTGCTAAGAAATTTTGGATTACTTTTAAAATTGGTAATCTCCCAGGTGGCGCTTTGTTCTCCATATCACAGTTCAAAAAGCTATTTGCACAATAGGTTGCTGGAACTCCTTACTTTTAGCCCTACATTTAAAATGCCTTCTGTGGTTATATTTGAAAAACTAACTCGTACGCAGGATACTAATCCCCCTGCAAGTCTATCATGCTATTGAGTTTTTATTGTCTGCAAATTAAGACTAGGGTAGATTGCCATTACTATTTGAGCCAAAGACCAATTCTCTTGGAGACAAAAAATATTATATTTAAAAACTAATTCATCACTATTGGATTACATTTTCAAAAAGCTTGCAATATTCACCGAAATTATACTAAGTATGTTAATCTTTGCTTCCATCAAAGCAGGCACTGATAACAGCTAAGGATTTCTCTTTGTTATCCTATAATAAAAGATTTGAATGCAGCTGCTAACCAAGATGAGTTCTTCTCTTTCTCAACACAACACGTTTTTTTTGGGGTGCCGACTAGCAGGCAAACACCTCTTCACTACTCTTGTTCAAATAAGACTGAAATGTTTTGTTGCTTCCTTACACTTTTTAAAAAAAATAAGGTGTCTATCTCCATGTCCTTTACTACTTAAATAAAAACTGTTGTTCTTTAAGATTTACAAAATACGCTTTAGCACATTCTAAGATCTATCCCATCTCCAAGAAATGTTTTTGTGATTCTGTATAATTTTCAATAATAGTGAATAACAAAATAACTTTAGTTAGTTCTGTAGAATGATGGAAGGATGAAGTACCTAAACCACAATTAAGTGTAAATAATACTTGAAGGATATAACTTGTCGATATTAGGGTTGGGCAGAACTTCAGAATTTCACTCCACAAAATTACATGAAAACTCAGTGAGATTCCACGGAATTCCACGAGCAGTCATAAATCAGTATGTTGCACAAATTTTTAGCACCAGGAGCTTTGTCCCCGCTGAGAAATCAAACAGCAATCAGGAGGCACTGCTGCTTGACTTGGTTTATTGCCACTCAAGTAAATTTCCTACTCGAGCGTCAGCTTTTCCAAAGCAAACCGTTGCGACTGCCCGCCTTGGAAATATCTTGCTGGTTGCCCTCCTGGTGCCCAAAACCCACACCAGGTCACACCAATTCTCGTTCATGCTCACCAACTTACCATTGGTGAGCCGCGCTCAAGAAGAAACTCCAAAACATGGCATTTGGTGGAATTTAGCCGGAACTCAGCGTTACATACATAACACGGAGTGGCCAAAATGCCGTCGGCGGACCAGAATTTATAACCCACCCCTACTTGATATATGGCTCAAACGTGAAATAGTGCTAGATAATTTTTAAAATAATACTTTCACCATATTTCCTTTGTGATTGACAGAGGGGCCTGAAAATCATGAGTGCCTCTTCCGATGGGTATTCCATAAGAGGCTTCCTCCAATACTTTTGCTCCCTCTTTATTGTTCATGGCATATGTCACAAAATCATACATTCTTCAGGCTTTTTATCACAGGTCAATATTACTGTTTCATTGGATTTTGTTTTATGAGGGTTACATTTTATTAGTAAGATGCAAGCTTTTTCAACTAAACAGGGAGTGTGTGCATCGAGTCATGTTCAGCATCATCCCACATATTAGTTAAATCTGTGTTAAATAAGGTATCATCTCGAACCCAATCATACCGCGCATCTTGGCTGAACTTTGTTTTTCTCAAGGCTGAAGGAATTATGGCTAACTAGGGAACTGGAGATTCCTCTGAGACCTTGGGCAAGCTTATGCAAAGAAACACAAAACCCTTGACCGCTTATATCTCAAACAATTTACCAAACATCAGTGGTGTCGCAGTGGATGTGTAGTGAGAAACATGTTTGGTGCTCTTATAGGCATGATACACTCGTGACTACTGGCATTACCCAAAAAAAAAAAAGAAAAACAAGGCCCATTTCTTCTATGTCCTATCGTGAAAGGTCCATAGTAATGGATGACATTTCAAACCCCTAAAAGAATATGGGGATCATCATCAGGACTCACAATCTGATGGAGCCGGAGACAAGAGAAACGAACTGAAAGAGAAGCACATAAAACATCCAGAATTAGGATAGGAATAGAATTGGATTACAGTGTGAGGCTGAGACATTAAAATGTAGAAATACTCATGGGACAAATATTAGGGTAGACTGCTGTAAGAAGACGAAAAGGCCACACCAACAAAGGGGTTATAATAACAGCAGGCACCACAAAAAGGTGGGGTCTTTAGGTGTGTGAATAAAAAATAGAGGTCACTAATTACCTGAATGTAGGCATCCCTCCAAGAAAAGAGATCAGGTCAATAGGCCCAGGGCTGCCAATGCTGCAGTCATCCACAACTATCAATCTAGAGTATTTCAAGAGTAAAATAAATACTCCAGAGGAAAACCAAAAAATTACAGAAAATGTCCAAAGCTGGATGTGGGAGCCTTTGATGCCATTAGATCCAGTACCAAAGGGGACTGAAAAAAGAAGAGGATGCAGGAAAGAATCTGCTGTGATGAGCTTAAGCCCAGGTCTGCAAGGGAGTACTGCATGGGCTTTTACCGAAATCGGAAGGCACTGGAGCTTGTTTACACTGACTTAAGCAAGCGGTATGCATGAGGGAACACTTATCCTGCCCAGGATATTGAGTGTAAATAAAAAGGGACAAGTGGGAGTGAACATGGTCAGGTCAGTAGACACTCTCCGGGTCGTGCGGCAGTTCACATCAAAAGGTCCTAATATCTCATTGTAGGGACAGCTTTTTTGCTATTTTGAAAGGGTAAGAAAACAGCAGAGAAGTGCACAATATAGTCCTTTAAGGAGGCTAATCACACATAGGACAGAACCTCACAGACAGCATGAAAGAAGTGGATAAGGATATCATAAACTATAATACTGGGCATCAAAAAGGAAATCCAATAAAGAGAGGACATAAACAGTCATACAGAGGATCAACTACCATTATACAGTAAACAAAAAAAGCATAAATTACAGAGAGCACCATACCACCAGATCAATTGTTAATGAAAAAATAAACAACTGCATTCATTTCATAAAATTATTCAGAGTTGCTTGAGATAAAGTCTGAATTAAACAAGTCTGTTCAGAAGGTCTTATCTTGGAGTCCACTTTTTGTTGATGGCTCACTTAGGCCAGTCCATTCCTCTTGACAGTTCAAACTGGTCCTCATGGTATCCATCCTTAGAATCAACTTGAGTTATTCCTTGCTAAGGCGCTGTTCCATGTTTCTGCCTCTTTCTGGGAGATTAAGGAAACTGATCACTTGCCATTTTATATCATCCTCTGTATGACCTTCAGCAATGAAGTGTTCCACTAAGGGGCAGTGGGGACCCTGAAGTGGATACAACTGCAATGTTGGCAAATTCTGATCTGCTATGTTTGTCCAATATAAAGTTTCCCACATGGCCATGTTATACTTTAAATCACATTAGAAGTATTATAGTTTGAGAAACCTCTTAACAGTATCTTGGAATTGATATGTGAAAATGTTTTGGATTCTATACAGAACTCTCATGCACTACAATGGCTGCCTTTGAAGCGTCTAATCACTGGAGATAAACCCCAGTGATCCCTCAAATTATCTGGCTATTTATCAGGTGTAATAGTAGACCTGGCAAGGTGATTTTTGTAGTTTTTTTTCTCCATTTTTGTAGGAAAACATTGGTGATTCCAGAGCAATGGCCGCTGCTGTTAATACATTACAATGCTTTTTTAAACCAAAGTCAAAATGGGAGAGAAAGTGGCCACACATACAAGCCTATCAGATGTACTTTCCTTACTTTGCAATGTAAGGAGTGTGTCTCTGGGACAATACCAAACTTGTTTAAGCGAGTGTCTTACTAAGCGTTTGGGATACCCTCTTGCTGTGAATTTGTTGTATAATATCTCACCTTCCCTAAAAAATGGATTTATGGTGGGAATTATGTTGGATCCTTTATAAGGAGATATAGGGTAAGGAATCCCTTAATGACGGAGGATGAAAACTAGAATATTCCAACAGGTTATTCCTTTCAGATGGCTTAAGGTAAAGTGTTGTGTACAAAGTACTGTTTTCCACTTTAAGAGTGACAACTAAGAATGGGATTTAATTTGTCACTAGTTAAAGTGACAGTCAGTCCGTTGCATTTTAGATTCAACCATTTATGAAAAAGCATTTATTTATGAAATAGCATTAACGTCTCATGGGAACCATTCCAGACTCCGAGATATCAATATACTGCTTCCATATTACACTTTGGTGTCTGAAAGGGTTAGATTGAGAGAGAATGATTGAGGATTTCAGACTGTCCATATACAAAATCAAAAACTCCAGGGCAAAGGCCGCTCCCACAGATGTGTCTTTAGTCTGCATAAAAAAGTAACTGCAAAATCTTTTTTTTTTTTTTTGATAAGGTTAATGTAAGCATATCCATTATGAAGGTGGTTGGGATCTGGTGTGGTCTGGGTCTAGTTTTGACAAAATTACAAAAAACCCTAATCCCTTCCTGTTGTATTATATTAGTATATAAACACTCAATGTCCATGCTAACCAGTAGGCATTCATTTTGTGAAAATGGCATATCCTCACCCAAGTTTATGAAATCCATGATGTCCCAGATGTAGCATGATGCGACTTTGTAAAAAGGTTTAATGAAAAAAATGAACATTTTCCTATGGATTTTACTAGAGACCAGGATATGGACACTGTAGTTCTGCCTGGGGATTAGATTCGTTCTTTTGCATTTTGGGAAAGGTATAAATCACCGGAGTATGTGGTTTTGAAAAACATCAAAAAGAATTAGATGTTATGAATAGCTGGGGTCCTTGCTTTAGGACCACACGTTTTTCAACAAAAATGGAAAAAAACCTAAAAGATCACCTTGTCAGGGCTGCTAATATGCCTCACAAATCACCAGATACTTTGATTGATTACTGGGGTTTACCTTCAGTAATTGGACACTTCTAATGCAGCCACTGTAGTGCATGCCAGTTTTGTAGAGAATCGAAAACAATTCACGTGCCAATATTGAGATACTGTTAAGGTGTTTCTTAAACTGTAATACTTCTAATATGACTTACAGCGTAACATGTCCATGTAGGAAACTTCTGATTGGTTAAACAACACAGATCAGAATTTGTATTTGTCAACATCGCAGTCCGCTGAATGTTCTCACTCTGCCTCCTTAGTTGAACACAACTACTGAAGGTCACACAGAGGATAATCTAAAATTGCAAGTGATCAGTATCCTTGAGATATCCGAAAGAGACTGTAATATGGACCAGCTTCTTAACAAGGAGGAGCTCAAATGGATTTTAAGTATGTATACCATGAGGACTGGCAAAACCATCAAGAGATATGGGCTAACCTAATTCGAGCCAGCAGCACACAATCAACTATAAGACACTTTGAACAGATGTATTCAATTCAGTCTGTCACAAAACGTTTTCCGAATGATTTCCTGAAATGACTACTGTTCTGTATTTTTTCCACTAACAATTGCTCTGGTGATGATAGGTTGTTCGCTGTAATTGTTGCCTTTTTTTGTTCACCCAGATAAGGGTGTTTGATCCTCTGTACTACTGTTTATATTCTCTTTATATTATATTTCCTCTTTGACACCCAGTATTACTGTGTATGGTATCCCTAGCCACTTTTTGTTTCACACTTTCCTTGAGGTTCTATTTTGTCTACATGTGATTGGTCTGCTGGTACGTCTATATTGTGCACCTCTGCAGTCTTCTTACCTTACCAAGATGGCCGCTGTCCCTACAATGGGAGGCTAGGCCCTTTTCCCTAGAACCTGGAGAGTGCCTGCAGACCTGAGCATGTTCCCACCCACTTGTCCCTTTTCAATTACATTATCGTAGGCAGAATAAGCATTTTCCTCATGCACACTGCTCACTTTAATACAGTGTACACAAGTGCCTTCCGATTTAAGTACAAACCCATACAGTTCTCCATTGGAGACCCAGAGTTAAACCCATCGCAGCGGATTCTCTCCCACATCCCCTTCTTTCCCCAGTCCCTTTTAGAACTGGATCTAAGGGCACCATGGCAAACAACCAGCCTTGGAAATTTTTGTCATCCTCTATTTTTCCTGTTATTACTGTTTTCCCCCTGGAGTATTAATTTTACTCTTCAACTACTCGAGATCAGTGACTGTGGATGACTGCCCAGGGCATACTGACCTCATCTCTTTTCCTGGAGAGGCGCCAACATTCAGGTAATTAGTGACCTTCATGTTTTTTTACCCACAGTCTCAAAGATCCCTCCTTTTTGCGGTGCCTTCTCTCAATGACAATCCTCTTTTTAATGTGCGACCTTTCAATCTTCTCACTGCAGTCTACCCTGATCTTCATCCTGAAAGTGTATCTAAATTTCATGTCTGAACCTCGCACTTTAACCCCATTCTACTCCTGTTCTAATTATGGATGTTTTATGTGTTTTTCTTTCAGTTCATGTTTCTCTTGTCTCAAGCTCAATTACAGAGTCCTGATACCCATAGGCCTCAAGGGGATTGAAATGTTGACCACCGATATGGACCCTTCCGCAGTTGAACTTAGAAAAAATGGGCTGTGTTGTTCTTCCTTTCTGATACACATTCTTGGTCACCAACTGTCACAAGTGTGTGTCATGCCTATAAGAGCACAGAACACGTTTCTCCCTGTGCAGTCTTTAATGTATTTAAAGAAACGAATTGAAAGAAACTACTTACTTGATCCTCAGAATCGACACTTGCATGTTTGTGGAACTTGATACGGGAGACAATTTGACTAAAGCAGTCTGTATATATGCAGAAGGAAATGAAAAACAAAAAAAGGAAGCCTAGGTGCACACTGTCTTCAGCCATTTGTGATAGCTCTTAAGCATGCTCGAGTCCGTGCCTATTTTGGCAAATGTTCACAGAGAAGAGACTTTGGAGGATCGCATCACTGACAGGATGTTTAGTTCTGATACTCTTATGACTGCATGAAGGTTTCTAGGAGGGCTGAAGACCTAACAGAGCAGATGATTTTCAGGGAGAAGGCTGTTGGTCAGAGTGAGCTGCCTTTGCGCCAACTACATTTTTAGGGTCACATATCTGAAGTAGATGGCGTAGACTGTGGAGACCAATGTGCATTTTCCATTTCCTTCCATTTCATTTCAAAGAGGTGTTTCAAAACTTTACTCCTCTTCAAATTTTTTGAGCTTGGATCATTACTTTTACAATTTGGATATTACTGACTGCAATCATAGTGGCGGTATTCTGCAAGTTCTACTCCTAACCTGGTCCGAGGGGAAGACAGTGATGACTATTTTATAATGCAGACTTGATTGTGCCCCATTCCAGGTGCCATACAAAACAAGCAGTTGCTTCCAAAGGAATTGTTTGTACACTTAAATGTAGGAGGTCTTTTAATGAATCTTCATGGGGAAGGTTGAACATCAGACATTTTCCATATGTAGGAGAAAAAAAAACTGCTTAGACAGCAAAAAATGTAAGGCGTGCTTGAAAGCACCAACACCTTGGTAGATGTGTATTACAGCAGGGAGACATCACTAGACCACCTCCTTCCTCCCTCTTTTCTGGATTACTAACCAAGTGCCTTTGGGCAGTGGTAGAAAAAAATCTGGCTGCTTCCTGCATTTTAAGACTCTTAACTCACCTTGGAGACATATCTAGTAAAGTAATGTTTAACCACATATAAAGTACATTCGCTTTTGTCAAACCAGCGAATGGATGGTGGCAATATACCTGTGGTCCTGGAGTGGCATGGCTTATAGGGGGTGCAAGGTGCTGCTTACCAGAAGTCAGAATGCCCTCTTCCCAGCCATACACAGTGACAGCTGAACAGCCTAAAAATATAATTAGCTGGTGGCCTGGGGATGCTCCCAGTAAGCTGATCTTGCCTCTTAAAGGCCAGGGATATCCTCCAATATGCCTCAAAGCTGAGATGGCTTTTGACTAAACATTCAGGTAATGAGTGACCTTATTTTATCCTCAGCTCCAAAAATACCCCCTTTTAGTGGTTCCTGTTCTCAATTACATCCCCTTTTTTAAAGGTGTGGCCATTTATATCGCCCCCCCCCCCCCTTTTTTTTTTTTTTTTTTTTTTAAAAGGTGTGGCCTTTCAATCTCTGGTGACTTTAGCTTCAACAGCCTCGTTGTAACTTCCCAGCGAGCTTAGGGTTGCAGACGGAGGAGGTGGGCTGTGTACACGACAGCATTCTGTACCCTGCTAATGCCTGTAGGGGATGGGACCGCACTCCCCCCTATGATTGCATAAAGTGACCCCATAATACACGGTGTTTAAATAAAAAATGCTACCAACATATACCGGACCTATCTCACATTCCCTGTGAAATAAAGGCAACTATGCCTCTGATGACCAGTCCATCTTCGGCTTTTGGGCTCAAATAATCATAGATGTAACTTCATGGTCTACGTTGTGAGCCACAAAAAGGCAAGGAAGACAATAAACGGCATCTGTGCCTGTGATATATTTACTAACACTCAGCAGAACCAGATCTTGGGACATTTTGAAGTTCTGCAAAACAAATCCGAAATGGATTGTGTGACAGAACAACAAAGAGGAGGTGCATTATTTTTCAGGTGTCAAACTTTTGATCACACTTATAAAACCAAGGAGATGCATTTTACAGAACATTGCTAATTTCCGATCATCTAGGGCAATTATAACACCTTAAATAACCACTCTGACAAATAACTCGCTGAATGTAGTAATTCATTATTTAATCCACTTAGTTTCCGACCATTTATGGGCAATTCTTTTATAATACAAAAATAACCACTCTGACAAGGAACTCGCCGAATGTAGTAATTCATTATTTAATCCATTTAGCACATGGGCAAGTGCTTATTTTGATGTACAGCAGGGGCAGACCAATAATTCAGGAACAGTCTTTATAAGGACGCAGCGCATGAAGTGAGCATCTAGGCAGGAAAAGTTAGCATAATTCCTAGGACCAATTTATTCAGGATGTACCTGGAAAAACCAAACATTTTAAACACCGTTCATTTGATTCAAAACCTGAAGAAAATCAGCTAAAATGTCCATGGCATATTTATCTATATATGTACATACACACAAATAAAAAACATATACAGTTTCCACCCTCCCTTGTACACTTTTTATTATCTGTCATCTTTTTGAAAACTTTATTTCCTTAAAAGAGGCGAAATTGTAGACAATTTCTACAATATCCTTTATAAGCCACCACAGTACAGGACGCCCTCACCAGACCTGTCCAACATTCAAGGGCACAACATTTAAGGTGGAGCAACCCGTATCCATCTGGACCTCAGCTTTAAGGGGAAAAGAAATGGACTTCCTCCAATTTCATCAAAGTTAGCATATATCACAATGACATGCAGAGAGGAGTGGATATATTTTCCTATGTGCTTCCTACTAAGCCTATATGAGGTCCATCCAGGATAAGGTCAGCCTAAACACAACTCTATAAGCAAGGGAGCAACACAACTAATATGCCCAGGGCTTAATTATCAAGACCAGAGTGTCTAGTGATGTTGACTTGCAGTGCAGACCGCAGGTCTACAACCGGGCCCTACATTATTGGTTTGCTGTGGTTCGCTGGGAATACGGTCGTGAACAACTTCTTGCTAATCTTGTATAGGCTCCCGGGTCCCAAAAAGTGACTAAGCCAAGAAATAAACACTGTGGGGAATAGAGCGCTATTCGAGTGGCCAAAAAACATAAGAGCAAGGAAGAGCGTTACACAAGCCACCCTTGGCATTTACTCCTCAGTGTGTTTTTCTCTGCTCCTTCTCTGCATGGACAGGACTTTCACACATACTGTAAATACGTTTCTAATTTGGTTGCATTAAACAAAATCCCTACAAGGCGGCGAAGGAAGGAAGGCACATCAGTTAGGGTTGTCATCTAAGATCTCTTTCACAAATGAAGCAACATCTGTCTCTCGAGTATTGTGTAGGATGAAGAACGGATGAACCTGAAAAAAGGAGATAGAAAAAACAAAAAAATTAATCTTGTACTTACAAATCTTTATTTCGGCACCTATGGCCATAAAAGCACATAAAAATGTACACAGTGTTGCACCTTCCATTGCATTAAGATTCAATAAATACAATGAACATATATGAATAGTAGCTGGGTACAAAATACAATAAAAAATACAAACATCCATCCATCCATCCATCATTCCAACAAGAGCACTCGAATCCACCATAATTGCCCCTCTAACCTGTGTGCATTATGAGAAATCACTCGATAAAAAAAATTATAATAAAAAGGTAAACTATCATTCATCTCATCGAGGAATACTAGTTTCCACCATGGTAACCTGCGTACACAGACATTTTATATATAGTACCAAGATTAATTGTAAAAACAGACAGTGCTAGCCTTAAAATCGCTTAAAACACAGCCTGGCCTTCATTCATGGCCAGCCCTGTCCTTTAATTAAAATATTCACTGGGGTGCATGCAAAAGCAGTAAGTAGAGTATGACCTTGCCCAACCCCCAATTGGGCAATGGTTAACTACACTGTCTGGGTGGATATCTTAGCTCGCTTATGCCAGACACTAAATAAAAAGTTGCTTACAGAATAAACAATGGGCTCTTCAGTGTTTGTTGCAAATAAGCATATTGCCACCTGGTACTCCCCAATACCTAGAGCTAGACAAATGGGCCTAAGCCAGCGCCGTCTTATGTCTCGATGCACTTGGCATACAACAAAGTGATTCACTGTCTCAGGCACAGAGTTACAGACAGGACAAAAAACGTGTGTGTCATCTTTGCACTAAGATCTATAAAAAGCATTCAGTGGTAAACAACCATATCTAAAACACAGGTAAAGGCTTTTCGCCCTTGGGGGAGTTATGGTATCTAGGAAGTCTTCAAACACTAGCACACGCTTGGTCCTCAAAAACATTTCAGTTAGATGGCCCTGCTTGGCCCCCGATTGTTGCTGCTCCGAGATGTGGTGCCAAAATACCTTCTTTACCGGCTGTTTATCTGAATTACAGTTTTGGCCTGGCTGCTCACAAAGTACCTTGAGCTTCAGCTTCGTACACGAAGAGTAAATGAAACTCAACCAGGGAAGTTTTCGGGCCGCATCTAATCTTAATAAATGACTAAAAAAGGCTCTGTAAGTGGCCAGTTCAGGGATAGGCCAAATGCGAACCCAGTAGAGAAGGGGTTTTAACTGGACAAGGTCTGTCACCCCGTTGCAAACCAAGTCATACCGCAGAGGGGTAAGTGGTGTACTTACTGTGACAACTACAAGCGCCCTAAATAAGTTATTTTCTGCAACTGCTAAGTTATATGTTTTAGTATAACCCCAAATTTCAGCTCCATAGATGGTGACAGACAAGTCCTTGGCGCGATATATCTCAAAAGCAAGCAAAATAGAATGGGTTGTAGTCGTTCTGAAAAAACTAAAAAACTAAAAAATAAATAAAAAAAAAAAAGGCATTTGACTTATGTGACAACGTCAAAGAGCTCTTTAAGATTTGAGGGTCCCATTTAATATTGTCTGACAGAATAATACCTAGGTAATCAAAACTGGACAACCTTTCAAGGTTTACACTGCCCACTCTAACATTCTTCAAACCTGCAGGGCACTTGCCAAAGACCATAAATTTTGTTCTTGCCCAGTTTATCTCCAGTCCTCTCTCTCCGCAGAACAACTCAAACCTTGTCAATAGATTTTGAAGCCTCACTGGGGATTTAGAGATTAGCAATGAGTCGTCCGCAAACAGGAGAATTGGAATTTTTCCTTTATTTATAGTGCGGGGAGTCATTGCCACATTGCCCAAGGTGTTCGACAATGTCATTCATGTAAAGAGAGAAGAGTATGGGGGCCAGCACACAGCCCTGGCGCACACCATGGCCAACAGGGATTCTAGACGTCAGTTCCCCGTGCCCCCCCAACGTACCTGAGCATAGTTCTCAGTGTGCAATGTAATCAAAATATGTACAAGATCACTTGGTACGCCCATCTTCCTCAAGACCCTCCAAAGATTATCGCATGGGATCAAACCAAAGGCAGCTCGCAAATCAACAAAAGCTACATATAGCTTCTACTGTCGCAGGAGAACATATTTCCAGTATAAGATAGACAACCTGAATACCTGGTCAATAGTGCTAATCTTAGGCCAGAAGCCTGCCTGCAGGGACGAAACACATCTTCAGTGGCTGCCCACATCAATAATTTGTTGAGTACTTGTCTTGCAAAGATTTTTTTTTTTAGATTATCCAGTAGGCTAATGGGACGATAATTAGCAGGATTGCTGATGACATCTTTTTTAAATACCGGGACGATTTCGGCCCCCTTATAGGTGTCCTGCATTGTGCCCCCTCTAGCTACTCTATTTGACAGAAATGTATATACTAAGCCCAAGGTCGGTGTTCCGATATATAAAAATCCCCAGGTATACAGTCCGGGCCAGGGGCTTTTAAAGGTTTCAGACTGTCAATTGCTGCCAGGGTTTCCTTCATTGAGAAAAATAGGACACAGACACCGGGCAAAAGGAATGGAGTGCCAATAGGCACCACTGCCTCCCCTGTGTACGGGTAGCACGCATCGTTATGACTCACAGAGGCTAATACACCAAAATGATCCTCCAACTTATCCGGAGAGATGTGAGAACTCGTAGGTTTTCCATGCTTTCTGGTCACATCTGCTACTAACGACCAAAAGCTGTAATTATCTCTCACTTTCAGGGATTGAAATCGTTCTGGTCATTTGTACTCGTCCCATTTTTTCTTAGCCCCTATAAATGCCCTCTAATATCAGGCGCAAGCACATCTGATATCTGCCCTATTGCGCTCCCTTATCGTCGACAATAAAAAAACGTTTGGCCAACCTACAATCCTAACTAAAACATCTGGGAACTTTCCCAAGGGTTGTGAGTCAGCCCCAGGAGTCCCTGGCAAAAAACGATTTAAGTCGGTAAAATAGGGAATGAGTATTTAGCTCGAGATCAAGATCAACAGTCGAACCATCAAATTCTGACATATGATGAACAAATATTCGATAGATCTCTGCATATGTATTCTGGTCTGCTGCAACTCTAGGCCATGCTACTCTGCAACTATTATTTATTACACTAGGCTCTTGCAATGCTGCTTGTTCCAAGCTAGGCAACTGCAAGTATAGATTCTATCTTTATTAGTTCCTGCTAACAGGAAACGTTATTACTAACCAAGATCATAAGACACCCCCACCCCGCCCCCCCAAAAAAATCGCCCAACCCATTTGCTTAGGTAGGATGGCCACTACACTGTAGGTGGTGAACCCATTTACAAAAACCTTGTTCATAGCCCAGGTTTCTTGAAACAAGCAAACATCATACCTCCCTATAAGGAAAGTCCAATCCTTACCAATCAGCTTTGAATTCACACCGTCACATTCCAAGAGAATACGTGAAAATCTGCCCTAGATTTAATCGCTGCTATAGAAGGAAAGTCCTTTTGCACTACATCTGCAAGGTGGCAAAGCACCCCTGTAGCGGGGTCAACCGGTTTCGGCCCAAGTGTAGCAGCTTGAACCGAGTAAATATTTCTGGTGGCTGACTGTTGTCCAGGCTGATGTGGTCAGACCTGTTGGTCTAGTGAGGCAAGAGGTGAAAATCGATTGCAGGTGGAAATACCATAGTTAACATTGTGAGTGCCCCGGGCCTGATGTGGACTCTGTATGGTGAATTGAGCAGTAGTGCTTGTGCCAATCACTACTGGGTGATAGAAGAACCCAGGGGAAGGGCTCTAATGCCCTAGGTTCCTCAGCCTTTTTGCCTAAGCAGATGTAGCAAAGATTAAACACAGCGTGGTGCTTTAAAGTTCACAATTACACAGTCACCATGTATAGTTTTTGGTGTGGGACCCACCCCTTTGAAGATCATATGAACTACCCGAGTGCTCCTTTAATTAATAAGCGACTTTGTTTAACAATGAGTCGTGCGACTCTCGCTTCTCTATAGATAATCGTGGGACATTCTCGAGAACTATGATACATGGAGTGCATTCCGGTAGTAAATGGGGTCCAGCATCAGAAATATCCGGGCTTGTTGAGGAAGACCCAGAGTTTGCCTTGCCTCTAGTTGCTAAGGGGGTTAATACCAGGTCATAAAAAAATTCCCTAGGAATCAGCTAGGGATCTATTCTCCAGGTGCAATGCAAGCTGCCCAGATGGACCAACACCAGCCCCGGTTGGGCAGACTGGCTGGGCCTCAGGGGTTGCACGGTGCACCATACGCATCTAGCCAGTCAATTTTGCAGAGCTTGGGAATATGATCCACTCTTATGGGCAGTTCCAATCTGTTTGAGTTCAAGTTCAATGGAGTCTAGACACTCAAATATGGGTTTCAGTTTAAGATCCAGAGCAGTGTATAGCATGGTTTCTATCTGTTCTATCATCACACACTGATCCGGGTCAACTACCTGCATAGTTTCCTTTGCTAGCACCCTCTTACTAGTTGTCCGACTAGTAAACTGAATAACCGACTGGTTATTTCCAGTCCTCTGGTGTTTTTGTGTTTTGACAAACTCCAGTTGATTCTGTGCGGGACAGAGTGGCTGCAACAGTAAGTATAGGCTCCAGTGGAACAAGTGCCTGGATTGGTACCTGCTCAGGCTTCATAGTAACCCCCGGGCTCTCTGCTGAAGCTACATCTGCAGGAGTCAGCTCAAACCGACCACCGTCTTGCCATAGCAGCTCCAGGACTTCCATAGGACAGGATGTTGGGGCCCCCAATACTCCTACAGTAGGAGAAGGTTGTGAGGCGATGGAGAGCCGGAGCTCTGCCAGGTCGATTTCTTTATCAATAATATAGACTGTGTTATAAAATTATCCATACACAGTTTGCGGGAGCCGGTATGACCATAAGGACCAAGGGCCAGCTTTGGTACTGGGTTGGCGTTTCAAAATCTTGCCTCTAGGCATGGTTTAATATCAGAAGATATCCCCTCACAGTACATGATCTAGCACCACAGCCATTAGTGAGTAAACAAATACCTCTTTAACCCCTGCGCTGCCAGGCCTATGCCCCCTCAGGTGCCAGGCCTTTTTTGGCTATTTGGAGCAGTTTGCGCTTAGGCCCCAATAACTTTTTTTCCACATGAGTTACCCACGCCAAACTTGCATCCTTTTTTCCCTTTTTTAGAGATACCCAGAGTTTGTGGATTTCCCTGGAAAAGACCAAGAAATCAGACAAAATAAAGCAAAGAGTGTGTCTTTTAAAAAAAAAAAAAAAAATGAGAAAAAGGGACTGCAGAAGAAGGGTTGTGTTTTTCCCCCTGAAAATGGCATCAACAAAGCATTGGCGGTGCTAAAATCACCATCTTCCCAGCTTTCAGGAACAGGCAGACTTGAATCAGATAAAAAATTCCAGCACAATTTTGGCGTTTTACTGGGACAAACTCCATTTTTACTATATTTTGTGCTTTTAGCCTTCTTCCAGTTAGTGGCAGAAATGGGTGTGAAACCAATGCTGGATCCCGGAAATCTAAACATTTCTGAAAAGTAGACAAAATTCTACATTCACCAAGGGGTCATTTATGCAGATCCTACGAGGTTTTCCTACAGAAAATAACATCTGAAATAAAAAAAATATTGAAATTGAGGTGGAAAAAAAAAAAAAAAGCCTTTTTTCCCCACGTTTTACTCTGTACATGTTTTCTGCGATGTCAGACTTTCAAAAGTAATATACTGTTATGTACTCTTGTGGTAACGGGAATATACTGGGAGTGTAGGTTGATCAAGAACCCTAGGTACCTTGCAATGGGTTTTCAGCAATTCATTTGGTGAAATATAAAGAGTGAAAAATAGGTATCAAGAAAACCTTTGTATTTCCAAAATGGGCACAAGATAGTGTGTTGAGAAGCAGTAGTTATTTGTATATCTCTGAATTCCGGGGGGGGGGGGGGGGAGGGGGGGGGGGGGGAGATACTAGCATGTGAATTACAGGGCATTTCTTAAATAGCCGTCTTTTGTTACACACTGTCTTAAATTTGGAAGGAAAAAATGTAGAGAAACACAAGGGGCAATAAGAAATAAGTTACTTACCTGTAACTTTAGTTCTCGTGTATTGGAAACGTTAATACATTCACAGGCTTGAATACTGCCTCGTCGTCGAGATGGGAGTCCCAGTGGAATATACAACCTAGGCCTGAAAATGTACATATACAATACATGGTCTAGGCCTCAATAGAATAACCTATCATGGTCGTTTTGTAAAATAAACCCAAACTCAAATTTTAACCAATCAGATTGCCTTACCCCTCAGAACCTCCTGCGAGGAGCTGCCTTCCCACAGATTTTCCGAGCGCAAGTGCTGTAATAATGAACAACATTAAGAAAAGAGAGAAGGTGAGCTCCCCCAGGGAGGTGGGTGGGCCGCATGTGAATCTATGAAAGCTTCCAATACTGGAGAACTACAGTTACAGGTAAGTAACTTATTTCTTACTCCAGTATTGGAACTTTCATGGATTCACATGCTTGAATAAGACTAGCAAGCAACACATTTTCTGTACTGACAAACAATGTTCATCTCATCATAAGATACCGTTCACATTAAACAGGTAAATGCAAAGCAACAAAAGTTAACCTTCTGAAACAAATGAATATGCATGAGAGGTACGTTAATACTGAACAGAAAATGTGACATTATATCAGAGGCGGATGATGGGAAAACAAATAGTTCACCTTATCGGAACAAATGTCTAAGGACTGCTTGACCCATGCTGCATCTCAGAGCTCCTCAGCATCCAGACAGTAATGCTTTGTGAAGGCATGTGTCGTTCTCCACGTCGCTGCTCGACAGATGTCTGGCAGTAACACCCCAGAGAAGAGTGCACAGGATGTAGAGACTGCCCTGGTAGAATGTGCACATACTCTGGCATCCAGGGGTCGACCAGCACTTTGAAGGCAAAAAGCTATTGAGCTTGAGATCCATCTAGAAATGGTCCATTTAGTAACAGGATGCCCTCTTCTGGGCGCACTAAATGGCACAAATAGTTGATTAGATTTCAGGATCAAGGATGTTCGCTGCAGATAAAATTTAAGGCATCGTTTGACGTCAAGGGAATGCAGCGATCTTTCTGCCCCAGTCTGAGACTGTGGAAAGAAAGTCTTTAGCACAGCTGGCTCATTAATATGGAAATCTGACTGCACTTTGGGGATAAACTTGGGGTTTGTCCGCAGGATGACTATCGTCCGCAAATCTCATGAAGGGTTCCTGGATGGTAAATGCTTGGATCTTGCTTACTCGACGAGCAGATGTTAAAGCCAAGAGGAGCGCTACTTTCCAGGTGAGATACTTAATGCCTGACCTATGAATAAGCTTGAATGGTTCCTTCATTAGTTGACCCAGGACTGTATTTAGCTGCCAACCCTGAGGCGGTGCTTTGACTGGAGGAAAAGATCGAACAGCCCTTTCATGTATTGCTTGATAAGCCGATGAGACCAGAGGGATGGTCCTTTAGAAAGCCGTCTATATCTGGAGATAGCAGCCAGGTGAACTTTAATAGATGCATGTGCGAGACCAGAGCGCGCCAGAAGAAGGAGATACGGAAAAAACCTGATCTGGAGCAGATGTAAGCGGATGAATGCCATTAGGAACACACCATAAACAAAACCATTTCCATTTTAATTTGTACATTTTACTAGTGCTATCAGCATGTGCTTTAGCTAAAATAGTTTGGCTGTCATTAGGAATATTCAAATGGCTGAACTCATTTAACTCAGGAGCCATGCACATAATCTGAGAGACTTGGGATCCAGATGCCTCACTTAGCCCTGGCTGATGGTTAGTAGATCCGGTATCGGTGCTAACCTGATGGGAGGACAGCAACAGAAGTTCTGTGTACCACGGTTGACGTGCCCAGGCTTGTGCAATTAGGATTATCTGGCAGGGTTCTGATTTGATCTTGCAGATTACCTGCGGAAGAGGTATCAGAAGAAAAGCGTAAGCATAAATCCCTGACCATGCTACTGAAAGGGCGTTTCCCCACGACCCTGGTTGGTGATGCCAGCTTGCATAAAACAGGCATTTCGCATTCCAGGACGTCGCATAGAGGTCCAGGTTTGGTATTCCCCACATGAGAAATATTGCGTCCAGCGTCCTCTGATTCAGCTCCCACTCGTGAGAAGATGCGCTGAGTCTGCTGTGGTGTTGCTCACTCCCGGAAGATGTTCTGCGCGTATGTGCACTGAATATTGAATGCACCAGGTCCAAACGGTTTGAGCTTCTCTGGACATCAGAAGAGACCGAGTTCCTCCCGGTTTGTTGATGTTGTGCATGGTAGTCGTATAGTCTGTTCGGACAAGCACGGATGAGCCTCGGATTCTTGGCAGAAAAGCCTGAAATGCCAGGTATAGCTCTGAGCTTGAGGAGGTTGATGTGAAGAGTAGCATGAGAGGGGGGCCACCTGCCACTCACTTGAAGATCTTGAAGGCAAGCACCCCATCCCTCCATCAAAGCATCTGTGGTTATCGTAAACGGAGGGACCTGAGCTAAGAATCTTAAACCCTTGGAGATGTTTATCGGTGTTGACCACCAATCGAGGGAGTTTACAATACTTGCTGTTATCTGTATGATGTCCCCGAAGGAACCTTGCGACTGTTTCCACTATTCGACGAGCTCTTCTTGAAGAGGGTGCATCCAAAGGCGACCGTGAAGAACAAGATTGATAGAGGAGGACATCATCCCCAGTAACGATTTGAACTTTCAAACTGAAAGAAATGTTATTTTCCGAATTGTATTTGCTAGGGTAACAAGTTTGAGTTGTCGTTCCTCCGCTGGGAATGCCTTTACTTGAGTCGTGTCCAGTATAGCTCCTAGGAAAACTATTCTTCTGTTAGGGTGTAGATGGGACTTGTCTCAGTTGAGAGTGAGACCTAGCTGATGGAATAGGCGTAACGTGGTCTTGAGAGAGTGGCGTAGAGAGTACATGTTTGTAGCCTTCAGTAACCAGTCGTCCAGATATAGGAATACCTGTTCTTTGGAACGCCTCAGATATGCTGCAACAGGGGCTAAGCATTTTGTGAAAATCTGGGGAGCGGATTTGAGTCCGAAAGGTAGCACTTTGAATTAAAAGTGCCGTCCGGCTACAATGGATCTTAAGAATTTCCTGTGTTTGGGGTGAATGGGTATGTGGAAATAGGCATCCTGCAGCAAAACATCCTTCAATGTCACCATGTGGAAGGATTGCTTCTTTAGCTTTTGTTGAGCTGCCTCAGATACGGGATGGGCCTCCACAAATTAGACTTCTTCCTGACGAGGAAGAAGCGAGATTAGAAACCGCTTTTTTTTTTTTTTTTTTTTTTTTTTTAAATAAGGGATTACCTCTATTGCCCCTTTGAATAACATGACATCTATTTCCAGAAGGAGAAGATGCAGATGCTATTGACGTTCCTGGGAAGGAGGAGTCTCGGGGGGCATGCAGGTGAACTCTAGCAGATGACCATAAGTTAGTATGTCCAGAACCCACTTGTCATTTGTGATCTGCCAACGTTGCAGGTGATGTGTCAAAGAAGGAAAGGTAACCGGTCCCTGGAGGCTGTCATTGCCTGCAGGAGGTGTCCTTATATTGTCTCCCTGACTTCCCTCTAGGAGGAGGTCTGTTGTATGCCGCCGCCGGAGGTAGTCTCTGGTGGTATTGGGGTCTGGAAGATTGGTATTGAGAGGAATAAGTTGGGTACCTGACTGATTGGTAGCCACCTCGAAAGGAAGAGTGTCCACTACCCCTGGCTCCTCGAAAGAGTGTGCGCTTATACTGCAGTGATTCTAAAGACCTGGCAGTATCCATGTCTGCTTTGATTGCTTGAAAAGCATCGTCCACATGTTTACCAAAAAGGTCTTGCCCATCATAAGGGAGGTCAAGGATCTTGGTTTGGACATCCGGTCTAAAATATGTGGCCTTAAGCCACCCTTGGCGCCTTAGGACAGCTGAACCAGCCAGTAGCCGAAACCCCATAGCGGCAATGTCCAAAGCAGTCAATAACCTCTGCAGACATGCGTTGACCCTCCATGAGAATCTTTCTCGCTTCTGACTTGCTGGAATCTGGAAGATCGTCAAAAGAGTGCGAAATATCCGACCATAACTGCCTGTTATATCTGCCCAGGAGCGCCAGGGAGTTTGCGGCACGGACCACAATGGCAGACACAGAAGAAAATCTTTTACCAATGTTGTCAAGGCGCCTCCCATCTTTGTCTGGAGGTGCAGAGAGAGGTGCTGAAGGGTTTATTGAGCGTCGCTGGGCAGCCTGAGAAAGCACTGAATGTGGTTTTCGATGACTCACCAGGCAAGCAGGGTCGTTCTCTGTCGTTTTATATTTCTTCTCCAGCTTTGGCAATACCGCTGGCACTGTTGCAAGGTTCCACATAATTTTTAATCCCCGTTTCCATACATGATCTATTATAGGGATTGCGCCTACTACTTTCCTATGCAGCTCCTCAAAGTCATATAAAAAGCAATCCTGCTGTGTGGATGGCATTTGGAGCTCAAAAAGTGCAGCCGCTTTTTCTAGTAGATTGTGAAAAGATCCAATATTCTCTGGAAGGGATTCAACTGCCGTTGGCTCCGGTGAAGGGGGTGCCGGGAGTACATAAATCATACCATTCATCCTGGTCTGAAAGAACTTCTTCTTCAGCAGCTTCATCTGATGAGGCTTGGACTTGAGGACTCTGGAACTTGAGGAGGAATTTGCGGCGCAGCAGGAAGAACTGGTAGAGGAACTGGAATACATTGTGCAGTCACCACTGGTATAGGATCTTTTGCCAATTGAGGATGGAAGCGCTCCTTATAATCTGCCAGCATGACCTGTAGGTCGGAAATAAAACCTGAAGGCAAGCACACCATTCCTTGTTGTTACTGAGGGACTGGATCATAATAATGCTGTTCATAATAGGAGTCATCATCAGAGTACTCCTGACATTTAACATGCAACTGGGAAGGACTCCTGGCTACTGCAAAAAATGCATCCTGATCTGATTCATCATCATCTAAAAACCGAGATGGCAAAAGTCTTGACACCTTGCTTGATGATGTGACAGACAGTGTCAAATGAGTCTTGGAAAGCCTCTCGAGAGGAGTATGCTCCGCAGCTTGATATAATGGTAATGTTGATGGTCTTTGCTGGAAACGTTTTCATAGTCGACGAGAAAAAAAACGGTTGTCGTCAACGATATCATTGTCACTGGAAACATCGTCTACGGTGTGGTCGTCGACGATAGTACCGTCAACGGGAGCATCAACGTGAGATCAACTGTCGATGGGAGTAGCATTGACGAAATGGGGCGTCCAGTCGATGAGGATGATAGCGTCATCGACGAGGATCTTGTAACCGCTGCCACTGACATTGAAAGAGTGACTACAACCGGCGTTAGTGATGAAACAGTCGTCGACTAGAGTACCGTCGACGGTTCTGAACTTGGCTTCTTGAAATTGTGGAGAACCTTAGGAGGTGGAGTAGCCGGTTCAGAAATAAGTCTTTTTTGATGATTTTTTTTTTTAGGGTTTCTGTGCCTGTTTTCTTCCTCTGCGGAGAGCTATGGCTTTTAGCAGATGTCCCAGCTGATTTTTGAGCCATTTTCTTAGGTGGCTCTTGAATATCGAAGCCCTCCTGCTTTCTCTTCACAGGTGTTTTAGGAGCAGAAATAGAGGAGGAGGCACTGTCCTCATCAGAGGCTGAGTCACCAGTCTTACTTCTCTGATGCAACAACAGCAGGCGACCCTCTCTGTCTTTCAAAGTCTTTGCAGAGAATTTTCTACATATTTTGCAGTCCTTTGTTTTGTGGCTGGGATACAAGCAGTAAATGCATTCCTCATGTGGATCATCCACATATAATCTTTTCTTCAAGCAAGAGGTACAGGATCTAAAAAGGCCTTTCCTTGGTGTCTCTGACATGGCAGTCAGTTTGAAGCACCAGAGAAGAAAAGAAATGTCCTAGAACTGAATTAGTAGATCTTCTGAGAGAAAATATTGAGCAGAGCTCAAAGGAGACTCATCAGCACAACGTGCGGTGGAAAATCTGAGGGAAAGCAGGATTAAAATTTCATGATCATTGTTCTAGGATGGATAACCAATTTTATCTTTGTCTCTCCATTATTGCATGCGTACACTTAAAGATGCAGCTTCATGGCAGAACTAGACAAAGAACTAACCCGGAGTATTCCCAAAGCACCAAAGAATGGTAAATAATGTTTTAGCTATCAAAGTGATCATCTGTCTTGTGCACATAGTGGCTAAACTATGGAGGATAAAACTATGACAAAAGGCAAGTGAACAGGTTGGTCTTTGTAAGTAAGGCCCAGAACCAAAGGTTTTGTATCTTGATGCCACAACCGGAGGCATAACTTTGAACTGCACAAAAATGGTTACTTTGGAAATGGAATTTCGTTGTGGAAGAAGCAGCTATAGTGCCCCTCCGTAAAGAGATGGGTCAAGAAATGTACCTGGCGGTATGTGGTAGGGAATATTCGATTTGGGAAATAGATACCATTTATAGTAAACGTCTAGATTACTCTGTAAATCAAGCATGAGGGAGACAAGGTGAACATAAACTTTCCTCATGACTTGTGCAAAGTATCCGCCAGGAGCTCAAATTTCTACTCACTCGAGGCATGCACTTATTGCAAAGATGACTAGATGGTCAAAATGAGGGTCTGAAATTCGTTTAGGGGACTGATGGAAGTTGTAATTAAAAATAGCCCATTCAGAGATATATGAGCAGAACACTGAAAGGATGGGAAAGGAATGTCACCTTGCTTAGCCAATCAAATCATGGCCATGGTGCCTTTCTGATACATCAAACAACGTTTAACTGGATAATTATAAGAAATGGTGTAGGGTCAGTTAAGAAAGTCTTCAGATCAATCGCCTTTCTCTGCAATGATGAAACATTAAGAACCTCTAGAAATTATGCTGGAGGGTGACCAAGTTCAGTCTCTTCTGGTCAAATTCAGAACACAATTCAATATCAAGGGTAGAAGGTGTAAGGGTTGCCTCCCAAGACCCATTACAGAATTGCAAAGCAAATGAAATATTAATGCATCTTTTTGGTAGGATCAGCTTTATGGGTTTTCCACAGAGATACATTTTTGATTTGCTTTCTTCCAATTCGCAGCATGGATTGGCTGACCTTGCAATAGCCACAGATAACCCTTGAAAGAACAAGCAAACAACAATGTTATGGTCTGAAAAGTAAAGAAAGTAAAACACACTGAGATGGTCACAAAGTTCCAGAAGAACTGGAGGTCTTGGGGGCGGTCTATGATAAAATCCATGATTCATACAGAACAGCAGTTCATGACATATCTGATCATAAGGAGCCAAAGCCTTGTGTGCCCAGTTGTTCATGCATGGTTTATATTAATCCCTTGATGCAGGTGACTTGCAGACAGACTGAGAAACATGTATGAGCTTCCTAGTATTAACAAGCATTGGCAAAGCCAATCGGTCTCACCTTTACAAGAGCTATCGGCTTTGACAACGTGTTTTACCATGGTGTTTACCAGTGTGGCTACTGTTCGGCATGCCTAAAAGTTAGTGGCATGGAGTGGGGAAGTAGAGTGGATTTGTCTGAATGGTGTAGAGTGGAGTAGGAGGATTAGAGTGTAGGAGAGTGGAGTAGGTTTCAGTGGCAGAGTCGTGGAGGAGAGTGGGGTGGAGAAGAGTGAGGTAGTGGGCTGGATTAGACTGAAGTAGAGTAGGGTGGATTGAGTGGGGTGGGCTGGATTGGAAAGGGGTAAATAGGAGTGGGGTGGACTGAAATGGGGTGAGGTGGATGGAATTGGGGTCGATTTGAGTGGGATGGATTAGATTGTATTAGATGGGTGATTTGGACTGGAGTGATAGCGCTGAAGGTGGTGGATTGGGGTGGGGTGGATTAGATTGGACGGGAGTGGGATAGAATGGATTAGACTGGAGTGGGGTGGATTAGACTGAACTGCAGTGGGTGAATTAGATTGGACTGGATTTGGGTGGTTTATACTGGACTAGAGTAGACTGGATTGGAGGTGGGTGGGGTGGATTGGACTGGATGGACTGCACTGGAGTGGGTGGGTGGATGGATGGGAGTGGGGTGGGCTGGATTGGACTGAGTGGGGGGACTGAACTGGGATGGAGTGGATTGGATTGGGATAGAATGGGTGGGCTGTAGTAGAGTGTGGGGGATTGGATTATAATCGAGTTGGGTGGATTGGATTGCATTGGAGTGCCTTGGATTGCATGAAGGTAGGGTGGGGATTGGAGTGCGGTGGGGTGGATAGATTGGATTGGAGTGCGGTGGCCTGGACTAGGGTGGCATGGATTGGCTTGGAGTGGGGTGGATTGGAGTGGAGTGGGTTGTATTGGACAGGGTGGATTAGAGTGGGATAGAGAGGATGGATTGGATTGGAGTGTGGTGGACTACACTAGGTTAAGGTGGATTGTGGTAGAGGGGGGTCTAGTAGAGTGGATTGAATGGGGCAGGACTGGAGGAGGTGGACTCGATTGGGGTGGATTAGACTGGCATAGATTGGAATGGGATGGATTGCACTGAGGTGAGGTGGACTGGATTGGCGTGGAGTGAATTGGACTGCAGTGGGGTGGACTACATTGGTGTGTATTGGGGTGGAGCAGAGTGAAGTTCATTGGATTGAGTATGGGTGGATTAGGGTGTGGAGGGGTGGATTTGACTGAGTGTGGTGGATTGGATTCAGGTGGATTGGATAGGAGTTGGTTGGACGAATGGGGTGGACTGGATTGGGGTGGATTGTGGTTGGTTGGACTGCAGTGGTGTGGGGTGGACTGGATTGGAGGGTTTGGATTGGAGTGAGTGGATTGGACTAGTGTGGAGCAGATTGGTGTGGGCGGATTAGATTGGGGTTGGGCGGTATGATTGGAGAGTGGTGTACTGGACTGAAGTGGAGTAGATTAAAGTGGTTTGGGGTGGGGTGGATTTGGCTGGAGTAGGGTTGATTAATGTGGACTGGATTGGAATGAGTGGGGTGGATTAAAGTGGATTGCTGTTGGAGTGGGGTGGATTGGACTGGAGTGAGGTGGACTTGAGTGGGGTGGTTTGGAGTAGGGTGGCTTATATTGGAGTGGGGTGGGTTGGATTGGAGTGGGATGGGATGGGTGGAATGACTGGAGTGGTGTGGGATACATTGTAGTAGGATGGGTAGGGTTGGATTACGGCGTGGACTGGAGTGGATTGGAGAGTGGTGTATTGGATTGGAGTGGGTAGACTGGACTAGGTCGTAGTGAGGTGGACTGGAGTGGGGGCAAATTGAGATGAGTGGGTTCAAATGGGGCGAGGTGTACTGGATTGGAGTGGGGCAGATTGTTTTGGATTGGAGTGGGTTGTTTGGGTTTGGAATGGGGCAGGTTGTTTTGGATTAAAGTGAGGCAGACTGGAGTGAGGCAGATTGAAATGGACTGGAGTGGGCAGGTTCTTTTGGTCTGGGGTAGGGCAGATTGGAGAGAGGCAGAGTGTTTTGGATTGGAGCAGGGCAGACTTTATTGGGAGGATTGGATGGGAGTGGGGTGGGTTGGATGGGAGTGGGTGGATTGGAGTGGGGTGAATTGGGATAGAGTGGCATGGACAGGATTGGAGTGAGGTGGACTGGATTTGAGTGCATTAGATTGGATTGGAGTGGGGCCTATTGTTTTGGATTGCTTTGGAGCGGATTGGAGTAGGTGAACTGTTTTGGATTGGAGTGGGACAGACTGAAGTGTGGCAAATTGGAGTGGGGCAGATTGTTTTGGTTTGTGGTGGGGCACATTGTAATAAGGTCGATTGGAATGGGGTGAACTGGCTTGGTGGGGGGTGAATTGGCTTTGTGGAGGGGTGAAAGACTGGATGGGGTGAATTGCGATGGAAGTGGGGTGAACTGGATAGCGGTGAGGTAGATTGGATTGAGTGGGGCGTAATGTTTTGGATTAGAATGGGTGGACTGTTTTTGATTGGAGTGTGGCAAACTGTAGTGGGGCAGAGTGTTCTGGACTGGAATGGGACAGATTGTTTTGGATTGCAGTGGGGCAGATTATTTCGGATTGGAGGGCAGCAAATTGCAATGAGGCAGATTGATTTGGACCGGAGTGGGGCATATTGTTTTGGTTTGGAGTGGGGCGGATTGCTTTGGAATAGTACAGATTGTTTTGTATTAGAATGGGGAAAATTGGAATGGAGCAGTTTAAACTGGGGTGTGTTGGGAGGACTGAAGTGGGGTGGGTTGGATTGGACTGAGGTGTGGTGGATTGGTGTGGGGTAAAGATGATTTGACTGGGGTGGATTGGGGTGCACTGCCCGATTATGTGTTAAAGCATCATTTCAGAGATTACACATAATAAAGAAACACTGTTGATTTGCAATATTTCGAACAAGTTGTCATCTTTTGACAAGAGCACCCACAAGCAAAAACAGAAGAAAACGAGTGGAAAGTGAGAAAGACAACTTGGCAAAATAAAAGAAAGTTAGCTTTAAAAAATAAAACTTTACAATTTTGTTTGTCCTGCTGGGCATGTTTTTGCCAGTAACGCACCTTCTGTTTGCAGGGCACTAGAACTTAAAAAGAACAAAATAGTACCTCAATCACGTCTGGAACAGCGGACGGGCACTAATTAAGTTGAATCAATCAGTGTTTGGTCCCTTGTCCACATAGAGGAACAGCAATGATGCCAGGGGTGCCTTGAAGAATTCTGAGGCTGTAAAGATGTGCACCGCACAAACCAACAAATGGGGAGCAACAGGTGGGCTCCCAGCCCTTTACTGTACACAACAGTCTCCCGAGCGAGACGCATGTGCTAAAGCATGCACTCACAGGCTCAATCCTAAAAATGTAGCATCTTTATACTGTGATACAGGCCCAGTCTGTAAGCTCAAGAAATGCTCTGTGCCTTTCAGGGACACATGACGTGGAAAACTGGTGATTCTAAACATAACTATTCTCAGAAAAAGCTGATTCAGAGCACCTTCAAACACGACATTTCTGAGTTGAAAATGTACCTTAAAAATACTTAATTGTGATTCCATTAGTTAAGACAGGATGTAATGTACTCACCATGAGTTCCAGATAGCTCATTCTCTCTGCGGCCTTCTTCCGTAAGCTATAAAAAACAAAAACAAAAAAACAAACCAAAGATTGGTAAATCTCTCACAGTGGTCTGATTTGCATAAGCCAAACTACAGAGGCATGGTAGTACCTGCCCCATACAGAATATGTGGTGAAGTTCACAAATTAAAGATTCAATGATTCGAAAAGTAGAGAGCTAATGTGCAGACGTTCTATAAATTGAAGAAGCAGTACCACACCCATGTCACACATTTTAGACTGATCATAACTGTCCTTACCACCAAACAAGCACCCATTATAACAGATCCAATGACCACAGTGTGAAAAATGCTTCTGTAAATACCCATAAACATCGGAGGTTTGAAAACATGAAGTACAATCAACTACTAGGGGTCTTTAAATCCTTATTCGCGACTATTCAAAAGAGGACCTATTCTAAGATACAAAGAAATATAGGAGCATCAATTTGCTGTTTAAATAATGAAGGCGGATGCAGACTACACGAAAAAGAGACCAGTCTTAATACCCCTGAAGGAACATAAACGAGTCCTTCCTCTCCCATCATGGAACTGTTGCTCGTGGCCCTTTTTGCAGGGTAATCCCAAAACTTTTTGCTATCCTCCTCCTGTTTTTTCTGATGTTTTTTTGTTGGCTCTAGGACTCTGGGCACTTTATCGCTGCTGGTCACTGCTGGGTGTGCTCTCCCTTCTAAACTTGGTATGATTGGCCTACACCTGATGAACACATTTAATTTACCTGCTAGTCCCGTACAGTGGTATCCCCTACATCCAGGGCCGGTAAATTAAATGCTCCTAGTGGGCCTGCAGCACAGCTTGCGCCACCCACAGAGATATCCTTTTAAACCTGTCTCAGGCCTGCCACTGAAGAGCTTGCGTGTGCAGTTTACTGCCATCCTGACTTGGCAAGCCAAACTACTTGTCAAGGCCTAAAACTCCCTTTTTGCACCCATAAGGTAGCCCCTAGATAGCCCTCTGGGCAGGGTGCTGTGTATGTAAAAGGTACGACATATGTCTTCATGTACTACATGTCCTAGTAGGGACAAACAGCCTATTTAGTTTCTCACTACTGTGAGTGCTGCTCCTCTCATAGGATTGCGTTGGAAATGCCTTGACATGTCTAAGCGGTATCTTGTGATCTCGGAGGAATCGCGTGGCCATGTTTAGTATGTTTGGAATGGTAGTGAGAAATCCTGCTTATTGGTATAGGTGGATTTTTTTTTTTTATTACCAATGTAGAAAAGCCACATTTAAAAATTGGTATTTTTCTGAGCTTATATCTCTAGTACTTTTGCAGCCTGGTTCCAATCCATGTCTGGGGGAGAATGGCAGCTCCATTTGGGGCATACTTTCCAGACAGCCATCACACAGGTCCTGGGAGGGGTAGAGGAAGCGTTGTTCACACCTTACATGTGAATAGGCTGTGTCCTGCCCTCACATAATGGACTGATTACCCCCTACTGATGTCTGGAGACAGGGCTGAATTGAAAAGGTGATGTGCTGGACTTGAAAGGACTCCTTTGAAGTTACCCCCCTAACAAAGGCGTTTTTTAGTATATGTAGGAAGGGCTCTGCCCCGGACGAGGAGAGCACTTTTGGGACTGGGATCGAACCTCTGCTAGAGGGACTGCAACAGAGGACTACTGTACTGCCAGGAAGAAACCCCACTTTAACTGCTTGCCCTGTTGGACTGGTCTGCTGCCTACTGATTGTTAAGTGGCTGGAGGACGGTCATTTAGCTAATTGACACTGTGCGCTGGTCTGCCTGCCTACATCCCCCACCAGTGTTCTCCAGGGGCAGGTGAACTGCCTCCCCACCCCTGTTCGCTTGGAAGCTGGGGGCCATGAGGATCCAGCAGAGATTCCCCCCCCTTGGTTGCCTCTGGCTCAAAGCGAGCATGTAATGAGCGCTCCATCTTTCCCTTCTTCAGCGTGTGTCGGGTGCTGTGTGTTCTCTGTGCCTGCAGGCTGTTTCTCACCCTATTTGCCGGGGCATGATTGGTGCAGTGTGAGCCACCTCGGAGAATATCACCTTCCTAAAGGGGCAACAGTTGCCTAGTGTGGAGCAGTGCATCGGGAATCCCTACTCCTGCAAACCGAGGGAAGACACCGGACGTCATTGAGGCCGCCACGACCTGCTCTTCCAAAAGGGAACTCTGATCATCTGCTGCTACGTCCCCGACTTAGAGAGGTCACTCTCCAGGGGACATCTACTCTGTGTTGTGGCGCTGCCTCCCTACTGAGGACTTCCTGAGGGCTTACAGATGCCACTGGGCCCTGCGCCGCCTGCCCAAAGGGTTCCCAGGACCACAAAGTGGGCCCTGTCTCAACCGTCAAGGTGGCTGCCAGGCCCCAGGACCTGCTGGTGCAACTCCACAAATTGGTTTCACTTACCCTTGAGGAGCCCTGACAGTGTCATGGCCCGCCTCACTTCTGAGGACTTCCCAAGGGCTCGCGGACACCACTGGGTGCAGGGCTGCCTGCTCGGAGGGTTTCCATGACCACTGAGTGGGCACTACCTCGAACGCCGGAGTGGCCGTCATGCCCCATAACCTGCCGGTGCTTCTCCACATATTCTCCTCACCTGTTCCGAAGGAGCCAGTCATCGCAGCCTGCCTTCCCCCTCCGCTTTTTTTTCCCGCAGCGGGGAGAAGGGGGCTGGCACTCCATCCAACACTCCACTCCCTGCGCTCATGTGGCATCGTGATCGGGGAGAATTACCATTGTAACTTGGGGCTAAGCACCTGCATATATTTCCAAAACCTGTGATGAGAGCCGTGTGTGTGCCCCTTTGCTGGGGTATACTTTCAAGAGCATTTCTCCCTGATGCGGGGGTCTTGGTTGTCATTCATTTTCCCCATGGGATAAGGAGACTTCATGGGGAGGAAGTGCCACCTTGGCGTTACCAGGAAATTTGGAGCTCCTTGGTTGGACAGGGTGCTCATCGGATTACTGTATTTTCTATGGTAGGGGTCCAGGAGCTCCAGAGCTGGACGGTGTGTCTTGTGTTACCACCCATGGTGTTGAAGCTACGCAGGTGCGCGAAGCCCTGAATATAGAAAGTGCCGTGGATGATCCTTGTAGGAGTTACATTTCATTGCAGTACTCTTGCACTCATTGTGTGTGTACCCTTGGTTCCGCACTATTTTCATTATGACCTGGTGTAAGGATATATGTTGTGTTTGCAATGCTGGGGGGGACATATATACTCTCAGGATCCCTAATCTATGCAAAGGGGAAATGTTTTCATGCAAGGTGCATTTGTTTTTAGTAATAATGCTGACCTGACTGCTACTGGTGTTGCAGAATATTAGTACCCTCTGTGTTTACCTCACAACTGCTTATTCTTACACAGGACTAGTAACCTGTATGATAATCTGACCACTGCTGGTGTATCAGGGGTTGAATACATTTTATTACAATTGTTTATTTTTATATAACCTGTTGTTGGGTTTTCTTTGTGGCGTGTTTACTGTGTCACCAGTGTTGTGTGTGTTGTGCAAAAGCTTTACACATTGCCCCTAGGGTAAGACTAAATGCTCGTGCCAAGCTACCAAGGGCATGACCAGGGGCTATCTTGGATTTGTAGCTCCCTTGCGCCGACTAGAGGTGGTCCCAGTCTGGCTGAGATGCCTACCCTAGACAACCAGGAACCTCATTTCTGACAGGAACAGACAGACATCTGCACACCACACAATCAGCACAACACAGCAGGTCGCTAATATATAAAAGTCCACTATTTCTCATCATCAAATATACAGAACAGTGCGAACAACCAGTAATAAAACTAGCAAAAACAACAGGATCAGAAAGACGAAGTGAAAAACAGACAGATGTTATGGTCAAGTTGGAGCAGCACTTTGAGAAAATCAAGGCAGAGGAAATAGCAGAAACAGGAACATCTCGGAATGGAGCTAGTGGAGCCTCGCTGCCAACCACAGATGATTCCATTCTGAGACAAGGATAGCTTGCTCGGCCAAAGCATTTCGGAAAGTGGTAAGTTTTAGGAAAACTCTTAGGGGTCGAGCCATACTGACTGCGAATGCGAGGGGTGACAGAGGCATATTCTTAACTGATAAAGGAGCTGCAATGTCATAGCTAGAGGTTCCAATATACAGCCCTGGTAGCAGTATGTGGGCTGCCCTTTTTAGCCCACTACAAAGTGTTGCAAACTGTGGTTGGTGTTATGTGGGTAAGGACTGAGATGAACAGAGAGAAGGATATCTTCTAGAGTGGGAGGGGGGTGGGGGAGAAAGGCTTACTAAAAACAGAGACCCCACCCACTCCTCCCCCTTCTGCTTGCCACTAACTCCTCCTCCCCTAATAGGAGTCCTTGAATTACCGGAGTCAGGAGCATGTGAGACGAGCTAGTGAGAAAAGGGCTATGCGCTGGAAATCCAATGTACTTTTATGAGAAAGCTGCTCAATAATCGTTTAAAATGTAAGTGTATTGAACAATCTGGAACTGCAGTTATCAACTGCTCGGGTAGATCTGCTGTATGTTACTGTTAACAACAATCTTTCTTTAATAGAAATGATTTAAAGCATTGGTGGACGAGCGGTCTTAAATTACACTGGTTCGAGGAGCGAAAGGAGGGTATGGAGGAGGAGGGTTAAATAGCACTTGCAGAAACATGGTCAGTACTCGAAGATGAGTAAATCTTGTGTAGATCCGGAAAAGGGCACGGCAGAAGAAGACAATCCAAAGGTAAAACTGGACGGGAAGCAAAAGCAAAAATATAAATGTTTGCAGACCCTGTTGTTTGCATGAGCATGCAGCCCAACAGACCATAAAGACAACACTCCAGGACATCCTACACATCCACTCCTTAATTGATCCAAAGCTCACGAATTTTGAGGGATGGTTTTACATGAATAAGGTTGGTTATGCTAGCACAGAGGAGCTAGACATATGCTCATAAACCCAAAGACAGTAAACTCTTAACTATTACCCAGTATTCAAAACAGGATATCTATGAAACCAAACAAGGTCTCAACATTGAACTGTTCGTTTACAATTGTTGTTTGTGTGCTGTGACCAAAATCCACAGCAAGTGCCTTAGTAAATGATGAAAACTATGGCCTAAGGAGTACGGAAGAAGAGAATGTTATTTTTATTATCTATTCTTTAGTACTCAAAACATCAGAACAGCAACAATTACCAGACATGCTAAAGTGAACAATGGCGCAAGTGACCAATGAGATAAAACAGTAATGTTAAATGGATAGTCAAAATACTTATAAATACCACAATTCACTGATGGATTTGAAATGAAAATCACATATAGAATATTTGCATATGTTTAATTTAGTTCATGTATTCTATCCAAATAGGCATGTCAGCATTTCAACTTCAATATCAGATTTGCACCAGGGTTGTCATAAGGACACATTAAAGTTACCTGTACATGGCATAATTGTACACTGAGTAATAAAGCACGTTTAACATCAACGTATTCAAGTCAGAATTGCTCCAGCAGGGTGTTTTAGGGAGAACACAGCACCAGGCTCACTTACATGCCTGTCAATGGCCCAAGGTCCAGAAGTTCACCTCTGAGGAGAGAGCAAAAAACCAAATGCATAACGAGTAACGGTGGGAATTAAGCAAGGTCTTGCATGCAGGTGCACCACTGCTCAGTTATACTGCCACTTCTAGATCATTGTGACAAAACAGCCCCTGGAATGAAAATGTCACTTACCCAGTGTACATCTGTTCGTGGCATTAGTCGCTGCAGATTCACATGTTGTGCATAGTCCGCCGTCTGGTGTTGGGTCGGAGTGTTA
Source organism: Pleurodeles waltl (assembly GCF_031143425.1). Taxonomy (NCBI): domain Eukaryota; kingdom Metazoa; phylum Chordata; class Amphibia; order Caudata; family Salamandridae; genus Pleurodeles; species Pleurodeles waltl. Next base: position 146,590,312 of record NC_090449.1, read on the forward strand.
CAAGTTGTTTTTCTTCGAAGAAGTCTTTTCGAGTCACGAGACCGAGGGACTCCTCCCCTTTCGGTTCCATTGCGCATGGGCGTCGACTCCATGTTAGATTGTTTTCCCCGCAGAGGGTGAGGTAGGAGTTGTGTATGTTAGTAATAGTGCCCATGCAATGGATTGGATAAGTATGTACCAAATAAGGTTTAAGTAATATATTTACAAATGTACAAATGTTGAAGATAACTTCCAAACGGCTACAGGCTCCCGGGGAGGCGGGTGGGCACATGTGAATCTGCAGCGACTAATGCCACAAACAGATGTACACTGGGTAAGTGACATTTTCAGTTCGATGGCATGTGTAGCTGCAGATACACATGTTGTGCATAGACTAGTAAGCAGTTATCTCCCCAAAAGCGGTGGCTCAGCCTGTAGAAGTGGAAGTAGTCTGAAATAAAGTTCTTAGTACGGCTTGACCCACTGTGGCTTGTTGTGCGGATAGCACGTCTACACAGTAGTGCTTAGTAAATGTGTGAGGCGTAGACCATGTGGCTGCCTTACATATCTCGTTCATTGGAATGTTTCCTAGGAAGGCCATGGTAGCGCCTTTCTTTCTGGTTGAATGTGCCTTTGGTGTAATGGGCAGCTCTCTCTTTGCTTTGAGGTAGCAGGTTTGGATGCACTTAACTATCCATCTGGCTATACCTTGTTTTGATATTGTGTTTCCTGTATGAGCTTTTTGAAATGCAATAAACAGTTGTTTTGTTTTCCCAATTTCTTTTGTTCTGTCAATGTAGTACATTAATGCTCTTCTGATGTCTAATGTATGTAGTGCCCTTTCAGCTACTGAGTCTGGCTGTGGGAAGAACACTGGTAGTTCTACCGTTTGATTTAAGTGGAACGGTGAAATAACTTTTGGTAAAAATTTAGGATTGGTTCTTAGGACTACCTTATTTTTGTGTATTTGAATAAAAGGTTCTTGTATAGTAAACGCCTGAATTTCACTTACTCTTCTTAGATGTGATGGCAATGAGAAATGCAACCTTCCACGTTAAGAATTGCATTTCGCAAGAGTGCATGGGTTCAAAAGGTGGGCCCATGAGTCTTGTTAAGACGATGTTGAGGTTCCATGAAGGAACAGGTGGTGTTCTTGGTGGTATAATTCTTTTTAGGCCTTCCATAAACGCCTTAATGACAGGTATCCTAAATAGTGAAGTTGAATGGGTAATCTGCAGGTATGCAGATATTGCTGCGAGGTGTATTTTTATGGAAGAGAAGGCTAGATTTGATTTCTGTAAATGTAGTAGGTATCCCACTACATCTTTGGAGATGCATGTAATGGTTGAACTTGCTTATTATGGCAGTAGCAAACAAATCTTTTCCATTTGCTTGCGTAGTAGTGTCTAGTGGATGGTCTTCTAGCTTGTTTTATGACTTCCATACATTCTTGTGTGAGGTTTAAATGTCCGAATTCTAGGATTTCAGGAGCCAGATTGCTAGATTCAGCGATGCTGGGTTTGGATGCCTGATCTGTTGTTTGTGTTGAGTTAACAGATCTGGCCTGTTGGGTAACTTGACATGGGGTACTACTGACAGGTCTAGTAGTGTTGTGTACCAAGGTTGTCTTGCCCATGTTGGTGCTACTAGTATGAGTTTGAGTTTGTTTTGACTCAATTTGTTTACTAGATATGGAAGGCGAGGGAGAGGGGGAAAAGCATACGCAAATATCCCTGACCAGTTCATCCATAGAGCATTGCCTTGAGACTGCCTGTGTGGGTACCTGGATGCGAAGTTTTGGCATTTTGCGTTCTCTTTTGTTGCAAATAGGTCTATTTGAGGTGTTCCACAAATTTTGAAGTAAGTGTTTAGAATTTGGGGGTGAATCTCCCATTCGTGGACCTGTTGGTGATCTCGAGAGAGATTGTCTGCTAGTTGATTTTGGATCCCTGGAATAAATTGTGCTATTAGGCGAATGTGGTTGTGAATTGCCCATTGCCATATCTTTTGTGCCAGGAGGCACAGCTGTGTCGAGTGTGTTCCCCCTTGTTTGTTTAGATAATACATTGTTGTCATGTTGTCTGTTTTGACAAGAATATATTTGTGGGTTATGATGGGTTGAAATGCTTTCAACGCTAGGAATACTGCTAACAATTCGAGGTGATTTATATGCAGCTTTGTTTGATGTACGTCCCATTGTCCTTGGATGGTGTGTTGACTGAGGTGTGCTCCCCACCCTGTCATGGAAGCATCTGTTGTTATCACGTATTGTGGCACTGGGTCTTGGAAAGGCCGCCCTTTGTTTAAATGTATACTGTTCCACCATAGAAGCGAGATGTATGTTTGGCGGTCTATCAACACCAGATCTAGAAGGTGACCCTGTGCATGTGACCATTGTGATGCTAGGCACTGTTGTAAGGGCCTCATGTGCAGTCTTGCGTTTGGGACAATGGCTATGCATGAGGACATCATGCCTAGGAGTTTTAATACCATCTTTGCCTGTATCTTTTGTGTTGGATACATGGCTTGTATAACCTTGTGAAAATTTTGAACCCTTTGTGGACTTGGAGTGGCTATTCCCTTTGTTGTGTTGATTGTTGCTCCTAAGTATTGCTGTGTTTTGCACGGCAGAATGTGAGATTTTGTATAGTTGATGGAGAAACCGAGTTTGTAGAGGGTTTGTATGACATAATCCGTGTGGTGTGAGCACTTTGTTAGGGAGTTGGTCTTGATTAGCCAATCGTCTAGGTACGGGAATACGTGTATTTTCTGCCTTCTGATGTGTGCAGCTACTACTGCCAGGCATTTTGTAAATACTCTTGGTGCGGTTGTTATACCGAACGGCAACACTTTGAATTGGTAATGTATTCCTTTGAATACGAACCTTAGGTATTTCCTGTGCGAGGGATGTATCGGTATGTGGAAATACGCGTCCTTTAGATCCAAGGTTGTCATGTAGTCTTGTTGCTTTAGCAGTGGTAACACGTCTTGTAGCGTGACCATGTGAAAGTGGTCTGATTTGATGTAGGTGTTTAGTGTTCTGAGATCTAGGATTGGTCTCAGTGTTTTGTCCTTTTTTGGTATTAGAAAGTACAGTGAGTAAACTCCCGTGTTTTTTTGTGTACATGGTACCAATTCTATTGCGTCCTTTTGCAGTAATGCTTGAACTTCCAGTTCTAGAAGGTCTAGATGTTGTTTGGACATATTCTGTGTTTTTGGTGGGACATCTGGAGGGAGTTGGAGAAATTCTATGCAATAACCATGTCGGATAATTGCTAAGACCCAAGTGTCTGTTGTTATCTCCTCCCAAGATTTGTAAAACTGACTTAGTCTTCCCCCCACTGGTGTTGTGTGAAGGGGTTGAGTGACTTGTGAGTCACTGTTTGGTTGGAGGGGTTTTTGGACTTTGAAATTTTCCCCGGTTTCTAGGGAATTGGCCTCCTCTGTACTGGCCCCGAAAGCCTCCCCTTTGGTACTGTCCCTGGTATGTAGACGGTGTTGATTGTGAGGTACCGGCTTATGTGGCTTGACCACGAAACCCCCCTCTGAAGGTTGTTTTGCGGAAGGTGCCGAAAGTGCCTCTGCCCTGCGGGGAATAGAGTGCGCCCATGGCCTTGGCTGTGTCAGTGTCCTTTTTCAATTTCTCAATTGCCGTGTCGACTTCGGGACCAAACAATTGTTGTTCATTGAACGGCATATTGAGCACCGCTTGCTGTATTTCCGGTTTAAAGCCAGATGTGCGCAACCATGCGTGCCTTCTAATGATTACTGCGGTATTTATTGTTCTTGCAGCTGTGTCCGCTGCGTCCATAGAGGAGCGTATTTGGTTATTGGAGATGTTTTGTCCCTCCTCAACCACTTGTTTTGCCTGTTTTTGAAATTCCTTGGGTAGATGCTCGATGAGATGCTGCATCTCGTCCCAATGGGCTCTATCATATCGCGTTAGGAGCGCCTGAGAGTTGGCGATGCGCCACTGGTTTGCAGCTTGTACTGCGACCCTTTTCCCAGCTGCGTCAAACTTGCGGCTCTCCTTATCCGGAGGTGGTGCCTCGCCTGATGTGTGCGAGTTGGCTCTCTTGCGAGCTGCCCCTACCACGACTGAATCTGGTGGCAGCTGTGAGGTGATAAAAGTAGGGTCCGTGGGCGGTGCTTTATATTTCTTCTCCACCCTTGCAGTTATCGCTCTACTCTTGACAGGGTCTTTGAAGATCTGCTTTGCGTGCCTTAGCATTCCTGGAAGCATAGGCAGGCTTTGGTAGGTGCTATGGGTGGAAGAGAGGGTGTTGAAAAGGAAGTCATCCTCGACAGGTTCTGCGTGTAACGACACGTTATGGAACTCTGCTGCCCTAGCTACCACCTGTGCATACGCTGTGCTGTCCTCAGGTGGTGAGGGCTTGGTAGGGTACGACTCAGGACTATTGTCTGATACTGGGGCGTCGTACAGGTTCCAAGCGTCTTGGTCATCTTGGCTCATGGTGGTATGAGCCGGTGAATGTGACGGAGTCTGTGCCGGTGATATATGAGTCACAGGTGGAGGAGAGGGTGGCGGGGTTACCTTTTTAACCACTTTTGTTTGTGGTGTTTGTTCCTGTTGGAACTCGAGTCTCCTTTTTCTCCTGATTGGGGGAAGGGTGCTGATTTTCCCTGTCCCACTTTGTATGAAGATCCGCTTTTGTGTGTGGTCCACGTCAGTGGTCTGCAACTCTTCCTCAAATCTGTGTTTGCGCATTTGAGAGGACAGTGATTGTTCCTCTGAATACGAGCTGGCAGTCGGTTCGGTTGCCGGTCGTTTCGGCACCGAAACTGTGTCTTGGCTTTTTTTTTTTTTGGCTCCGAGGAGAATTTCCTCTTTTTCGGAGTCGAGCCTTCTCGGCGTCGATCATCCTCGGTGCCGCTGTCTCTGCGTCGAGCAGCTTCGGTTCCGCTGTCTCGGCGTCGATCTTTTTCGGCAGCACTGTCTCGGTCCCGAGATTGCTGCGTGCCTGTGTCTCGACCGGAGTCGGACGATCTCAGCACCGGTTCGGCCTTTTTCGGTGCCGATAGACGGTCACCTACTTTATGGGTTGAGCCATGGCCTGTTGGCAGTGGCGTCCCCTGGGCCTTGTCTGTTTTCTTGTGTGGTGCTTGCTTCGACGTCGAATTCTTCCGAGTCCGATTCATGAATGGAGAAGGCTTCCTCTTCTTCTCCATGTTCCTCGAACCCTCGGTGTCCTGTTGGTGTGGCCGCCATCTGCAATCTTCTGGCTCGCCGGTCACGGAGCGTTTTTCGGGACCGAAGCGCACGACAGGCCTCACACGTCTCTTCCCTGTGCTCGGGCGACAGGCACAGGTTACAGACCAAATGTTGGTCTGTATATGGATATTTATTGTGGCATTTATGACAGAATCGGAACGGGGTCCGTTCCATCAGTGTCGATCTTACATGCGGTCGGGCCGACCAGGCCCCGACGGGGGATCGAAATTACCCCGAAGGGCTACCGGAGCTCTTCACGATTCGGTGTCGATTCTATTCTAACCCGATACCGAACGAAACAATACCGACGTAGTTTTCCGAAGTTTTGACTATCTTTCCGTCCCGAAACCCGGAGCGAAAAGGAACACGTCCGAACCCGATGGCGGAAAAAAAACAATCTAACATGGAGTCGACGCCCATGCGCAATGGAACAAAGGAGGAGGAGTCCCTCGGTCTCGTGACTCGAAAAGACTTCTTCGAAGAAAAACAACTTGTACCACTCCGACCCAACACCAGACGGCGGACTATGCACAACATGTGTATCTGCAGCTACACATGCCATCGAACATGTCATTTTCTCATTAACAGCCCTTAGTGAGGGTATTTTTGTGGCCTTAGGGGTAACAGCAAGAACTCAACATGGTTTAGAGACATTGTCACCATCTTCCACTAAGTGAATTAAAAGAGTGAGCCTAAGGTGCCACGTCAAAAAAAGACTTTCAACATGGGGATGATATTTCAGTGTCCCCAACTTTCTTGCAGGGAACATAAAAAAGACTGAACTTGATATTGAATTTGTAGCTCCAAAACTATTTTGCCTCTCTACGTCAGTTGAAATTTTGAGTTTTCTTCTGTGTTTATCCCTTTGTCTGCAGAGACAGCAGCAACCATGTGTAACCTATTCAGCGATTCCAAGGGGAGGTGAAGGAAATAGCACACAGAGTATTTAACTGTGTCCATTAAAGACTGCTAATTCAATGGAGCTATTCTTACCCAACTGATGCAGCAGATAGAATTGCGGTGCGCGTATTCCAAACATTGTCAATATTTGAAAGGAAGTACACCTTTTCACACTGTCTAGTGCTGGCCACGTTTTTTATATTGAAAAATGCTTGCATTTGATTGGTGGTGATTGTCATGAAATCCCACTGCCCAATTTAAGCTCTAGAAGGCCAGTTTAACAAAGGCAACTTCAGCAGCATTCGGAGAGGAAAATGTCTGACTCCATTTTAGGAGGCGAAACTGCAGAACTCAGAGTCTTGGTTTGTTGTTGGTAGCGTGCAGAGTTTAGAAGCCATCCACTTAAGACCCAACACTTAGTGTTTAGGACCAAGCATCAAACAGGGTAATAAAATGCAGGATCACAAATTCGCGGTATTGCAGCTCCCAACAGTTCAGCACAGTATGCCAAGCTTTTGATAGGTGCTCGAAGCTTGGAGTTTGCACTGAAGACAGAACAGCATCCCACAGTGCTAGATTTGGATTTTCAATCGCTGGTGTGCCACATTCAACACTGAGCTAGGGTAGAATACTCCAAAACTAATGATGGTTGAGCAAAATAAGGAAAAGGTGGATGGTTGCTACTATGATTACGATACCGCCCTTGGTGACAGAGTAGCCACACTGGAGGAAGGGACACCGGAAGCAAGAGAATCGACTTTCTTGTAAATGGATCAGAGAGGCAGCAGAGGGGGAGTTTCCTGTAGTTTTCAAAGTGGCAGCTGTAATTGTGAGAACTTAACTACATCACGTGTAATAGTAAAGTACGGTTAGGAAGCTCCACCTGGAGTTACACTGCTACCTGGCCACACTCGCTGGGTCAGTGATGTGGAGCACAGCAACTGTCTGGAAATGTGATCCCACAAATCCCTTCTAAGAGCCTGTCACCACAACGCCAATCTGGATGCTGCTGCTACCCCGTCCCCTTTCCTCCGTGAACCAAAAGAACAGACGGACTCTCCAGTTTAGGACCCGCAGCAGCTACGTATGCCCACGCTAAGGAGCATAGAACGATCTGCTGTCCCTCAGCAAGGAAGATGCAACGGCCTGCACCCCCACAACCCCAGAATGGGCATACTACCATAAAGGCTGCATTCGAATTTGCTCCACTTAAATAGTTTCAAGGTTTATTACAGGACATTCCTGCGCACTTCACAGTTGTGTGTGTTCCATGCACTAAGTGAATTCCAAGCAGATGCTCTCCTCCTAAGATAGTACGGCCTGTGTTGAGCGGTCAGCTCTACCCAGGGAGAGTCTGAAAGGACACAGATTTGCAACGTATTGGGGAGGTTTGAAAGGCTCCACCCTAGCACGCGCCCCAAGACCTATGTAAGGGAATCACTATTGCTTCACAGAACATTTCTTTCCCAGAATGCACCCCTGGAAGATATAATGCCAACAAGAAAAATAAAACATTACTTCTAGTTAGGCATATGGTGGTCAATGATAGAGACAAACAATATCTGACAACCCAGAATTCAACGTTTCATAAAACAAATGATTTAGGGGACTGGGCACCAAAGCAGAAGTAAATACAACTTGTCACTTTTAAACTAAAGAGCCTTCACCACCTAGAATGGTCCTCTTCTATAGGTTTTGTGTTATCCTCTGCTGGTAGTCTCGAAAGATGAACACAGCTACAGAGACACACTCACCAGTGTGCTGTGAAGTCCACAAACTCTTTGGAGAATCGGTCTGCAGGGAGTTGTGGGGATGGCTCCTCCACCACCTGCTTCAGCTGCTGGAAAGGGGTACCCCAAGACTCGTATGGAAACCGCAAGATGGCCATCTCAATCTGCCAGAAAAAACACAAGAAACTGTAACTTCCCTTGCAACCAATGACACTACTAAAAATTACCACATCACACAAACTCCCGCACCCTCTATTAGCAATCCAGCATCCATGCACATCTCCCCTCTTGCAATACTGCTCTACGATTCCAGGGATAGGCAAATCCTAACTACTATCGGGTTTCTGCTTACAACATATTATAGGTTTGCTCTCTAAACCAACAGTGCTGCCTGAATCTACATTCAGCTTTCCCCAGCAACTGCTTCTATTAAAATCTACCCATGCTTCACCCGGCCATCAAGGCTGTACTGCCTCTAGGAATTCCAATGAAGGTATATATCATCATGTTTGTAAGTTCTAGTGCTTTGCTTCCTGAAACGAGAAACCAACAAGCATTTCCCTGACCTACCATGCTTTCAGGTTCTCCTACCCCTAGAGGTAAGGGTTACCAGTTATCGGTTATATCAACAACACTAAGATTATAGCTCCAGTTCGGGAACTTCAACCCAGGGGTCACTGAATTCTGTGAGATGTACGTGTGTATTAGTTTCTTTCCATCAGCTAACACCCATCAACACAATGCATTTGTTGAAAAAAAGGCAGAACAGGTATCCCTGTGTCATGGAGTCATGTTTTCACCCTACTTGAGATCTCATTCTATGGTTCAGTAACAGCTGCGTTCGTTAATTTTGTTTCTAATGTACATGATTGGAATAAGCCTTGAAAAAAATTACTCAAGCACGCAATACTGCACTGCGCAACCAAGAAGTCTCAGTTAGAGAGCTGAACAGAAACAGAAGAACACAAGTCACAGCATAAGACTATAGAACCGGGAGCCAGGAAGTGAAGGGCCAAGCATGGGAACTCAGAGCTGAGCAGGGTAACCCAGCAGAGCAAGAGCATGGAGACCAGAACTTAGAAGAACTTGTCTGAGCATGGGGCATAAGGCCCAAGCCTGAGAATGTGTGGGGCCCAAGCCTGAGGATGTAGAGCCCCAAGCTCAGGAAGTTTGGTCCTGAACCTGAGAACATGCAGTAGAGAGACAAAAAGATCCCGGAGAACGGCCTGTGATAGCAGAAATAAAGTATGCGTAAAAGATTCAAGCCAGAGATGGGCAGGGCATGAAATACAGGAAGACCCGTCCCTAAAATGGCTTCTCTTCCCAGGACGTGTGTCTGAAGCTCCATTTACAAAGCATAGGGAGAGATCCAGCAGTTGTACACTTAGGGGGAAATTATTAACATGGCAGTCCAGACTGCCATGCCGACGTTGGCGGAAAATACCACCACCAGCATGGCAATCTGGACCGTCATATTACGAACACTGGGGGACTGCCACAGGCAGCCCTCCGCCACCGCCAGGCTGCACCCACCGCACTGCGCCATTAACGACGGCTCCATGTGGAGCAGTCGGCAATGTCAAGGCCCTGCATTCCGCTGGGCCTGCGGGTGGAAACTCTGTTTCCGCCCGCCAGGCCCTGTATAATGTTGTTTATTGGGCCGGCAGGGTCCTCAACGGGCTGGCGTTCTGTGTTAAGACCGCCAGTATGAACGCGGTGGGAAATCCCGCCATGTTCATAATGAGGGCCTAAGTATTGAATACATGGTAAGCTGACAGTTGGCTTATTTAAACCTGTTCTACGAAGGCACAACAGATAGTGTTTGTATATCCCACTCTCTGAGTAGATCTCAGTCCACTGGCCAACCAATTTTGCAATAAAACATGTTGAACTCAAGGGTGCTTCAGATATTCACTCTTTAGAGACATGATAACCATTTAAACAACGAGATACAAACATCATAACTTGCTCATGAAGTACTTTGGAATCTTTACTATGAAAGATCATCACCATCAGAATACCAGTATTACTTTAAAATCCTTATTATTCTATAATGATACAAGAATCTCAACTGCATGCAACCAACAGCCTTAAGAGAGGAGGTTTTCCTGAGTAGGCCTGGCACCAGTCCCTAGTGCTAAGTTGTTGCAGAGTGCACAAGCCCCTACCACAGGTTTCATACCAGGGTGATGCCGAGGCTCCAGACATCCGACTTCACATTGTAGCCTTTCTGATTTAGCTCCGGATTTATTCTTTCAGGCTGCAAAATAAGCAAAGAGAGATGCTTGACTGCGTGCAACACACCTTCGCCAATTCCACCTCTGAAGGTCTGATGTACAATCACACACACTGCTTGCGGCTGGACTAAAGCAGTGCATACAGCTAACTGGTGCTGGAATTTGTGTGGTTCACAGAGGAGAAAATTGAGACCGGGAATGACAAACAAATACATAAATTATCAAAAGTGATCATCTGTTTGGAAAATAATTCGATCAGGCACAATGTCAACCCCAGGTTTCTAAGTAAATCACCACACAATGTCGTTAAAGCCACATAATAAACAAAGCAGTCATCTTGAGGGCAGACTCCTTTATTTCTAGAATACATGAAGACCTTTCAGCACAACCTTGAAATTTGTAGGAATATCACAGCAGGAAAAAAATGCCCCTTTTATCCCACACATGCATGCTAACCACTAATTAATAGGACCAGAGCCTAGCCGATCAAAATCAAAAGCTGCATATATAAAATACTAGGGGTAACAAATCTGATTTGCAAAATATAATAACTAAAAACAATACAGGAGAAGAAAACGGATATTACTGGACTGCTTTTTTGACTGTTAAACTCTCCCTCTTCACTCCACAAAAAAACATTTTATTTGCTGCCACTACTTTAAACATGTCCTTATTTGTAAATTGCACTAAGCACTGCATTCCCCAACTCTTCACTCCTCCTTCGTCTAAACCCTCTCCCCATAATAAAAACCCCTTTTCTTTCCTATGACACGAGTGGATTCTAGAATTGAAATGGAAATCCCTCCAATGCTACTAAAATTGAGGAAATTAGATAATGGCCTCAACATCTACAAAAAGTAACCAACAAAGGAGTCGATCTTAATCTTTTAACTTAAATCCTCTAACACTGGACACCCGCTGCACAGACCCAGAGACTGCACTAGCAATAACATTTGCTCCATGTATACTCACTGCCATGTATGGTTTACAGCCAGCATCCAACGTCTTGGCCACAGAATCCACCAAATAGCCACTTATGCCGAAGTCACACATCTTCACATGGCCCTCCTTGTTAATGAGTACATTGGAAGGCTTCACATCTGAAGAGCAGAAGAACACACACTCTAGGTATGAAAATACAATACTGCCTTCCAATACCATGAGTCCATATATCAACACACTGAAGACAGTTCTTCCAAGCTGCCATCTGGTGGCCTGGGAGAGATTTTTAAAAAAGCATCAATAGTACAAAATTACATAGAACATGTACAAGCAGATGCTAAGACAGAGGCAATGTTAGAAAGGAAGAGTACCAAAACAATGTTCAAATACAAGGGCGGTGAGTGGAGGGGAGGGGAGGGGTATACTGGGAGGCCCGGTGCAGGGTAACTAGCCAGCAGCCAGGAAACATGCGTCCCCACATTGTGTTTGCCTGTGAAGCTGCGATTTGTGACAGAGTACTCCACTAGAGAACTTGATATCTCATTTATGGTTCTATGCCCATGTTATACTTGTGTATTGGTTGCAAACAAATTAACATAAATCTTTTAAGTAAAAAATTTCAAATAGGCCAGGGTCGTTTATGAGCATCATGCAACAGGGGATAAGTAAAGCAGGCCTGTATATGAAAACCCACAAACATACAAAGCCTGTAGGCACCAGAAAAAGGTCAAGCATATAACCAGCACCCCCACACGTATACATACCAAAGCCCAGGTGAAAATAAACCAAGTCCAATACATATACAAGGTGCACAACCACACAGTTCTGTCCAAAGTCTGACAGTTGAACACAAACACATAAATGTTCACAAACAATGGAATGCACAACCAATCGTGTGCACAAACATGCAACAGTGTACACAAACACCAGGAGACCATATACAACTACACCAATGAAATACGTTTAATTAAAATGTATTAACTGCCTGAGCTTCTAGGCACTGCTGCAGTAACAGAGTAGGTTGGACTGTTTGAGGGGATTACTTAAATACATATACCGTTTGCAGACTGACGGCCATATGCATTCAAGCAACAGCAAGAGGCTTAGCGACGAATAGCTTAAGCTCTGCTAAATAAAAATAATATTAGCTTATGGGGTTGGAGACCCCCAATGGACATAAAGAACTCATTTCAAACTACTAAAACCTTTAAAAGGCATAGACATACCTAAATGTTCATGGACTCCCACTACTTTGCTGCTAGAACCCGAGAGAGTACATAAACCATCTTAACTGTCAACATCTGAATGAAACTGCACACAACGTAGAGCAAAGTGCAGGATAAAACTGTGAAAAGTTGTGTGAAAGGCTCTGTCCAGATGTATGCCTCACTGTTATTGAGTGCGAAATAACCACACATTTCTTAAATGAAAGCACATTACCCACCCTGCCACTGCACTTCAATACTGGCAAGTGCGTCTACTTCCAGTTAGTGGCAGTAAACACTTACAGCAGGTTCTGCCTCGACAGCAACAAGAGGATGGGATACAGTGAGATTCTGCACTTCATTTCAGTAGTGTTGCATGGAAAATGTCCTAGTTAACGAGAAGGAAAGATTAAATTCTATTAAGGAAACTGAGGCGAGGATTATGCATTCTCGTCTTCACTTTATTAAACAGCAGGTTCAAAGTAAAAGAAAAACATACACTACATTTCACATGAGTACTCAGTCGTAAGTGACCATAACAACCAGTAACCAATCATAACACAGCCCAAAGATAATATAAGTCATGATGTTGTTTCCTCTTACTTCTTCTTTGCCGTAGAAGTAAAGGTTCATGCTCCATTAATCGTTCTTTGTATCCGTGCCTACAGAAGAAGTGTGGGTTATTAAAACGGTTCTGAGGTGTAGTGAAAACCATAATAAATACATAACATACCACCTCTGTCAGTCTAATCTCAGGGGGGCAGAGTTATATATCCTGATTTACCTTGGGTGGGATAGTCCTTGCCTCTGTGTCCTTAATAGAATTGAAACTTTCCTTCTCGTTAGCTAGGAAATGTTTCATTCTACGTCAGGACAGGAGGTGAGGATTATGTAGGTTCAAAGCTTACTTACTACCAGAGATGTGGCCTCATATATAGGGTTAAAGTAAAACCTTTTGAACGTAGACTCATAAGACCAGTCAGCTGCACTCATGATATCCTTGAGTCTGCCACCTACCTGAGTGGCTTTCGAGGCCATGGCTCCACTGGCAGAATGAGCCCCAAACTGATGAACGTCAATACCTGCCTCCTACATAATACACTTTACCTACCTGGCAATAGAAGGAGAGGAAACAGCCGTAAAAAGTTTGAGAGAAATCAGAAGCTCTCTCTCACCTGGTGGTCTGATATCTGCTGTCACATCCTAACATGCCTTAATGCATTGTACCAAACAAAGTTTAGGGAAATCATGAAATGCCAGGTAAGATACTGGCCTGGTATTAGTTTTGGTTCCCCTAGATACCAAAAAAGGTTACTCCTTCTGGAGTGAAACCTCTTGCTGATATGTCTAAAGCTCTGACATCAGACCCTCTTTGCAAGATATCAAGCAAGGGAGAATGGCTAACTTTACTGATATCTCCTTACAGAAAGGAACTGATTGTCCTGCCAGACCATTGAAACCTCCTGAGGCGTTGGCCCCTTCTTCCACTGCTCGTCCGCTCTGCCTTTACCTCCTCCTCGGTAGGGGAAGAAGACATCTTGACAGCAGTCGTGCTATCCGGTGTTCCTCTTGGGTAGGCCTCTGTAGGAGCCATGGTGGCCTGGGCAGGTGGAGGAGCAGCCCCTGCCTCTTCCAGCCCAGGTGAAAACCTTGCCCAAGAAAATCTTCCTGATGGAGGATTGGGCCTTATCCAGTGCCAAGAACGTGGCCATGAACACGAATTTCCCCAGCTCCTTAACCAATGGGACTCCAATTATATAACCCTTTGCCACTGCGCCTGCCTCCAATGCAGAGATATCCCCAAGTTTAGGGTCGATCTTGATCAATAAGGACCACCTCCTTTCTGCTGAAAAGGCACAGTTGGCATTCCCCAGGTGGCAGATCTCCCTCTGCACCCATCCTGCTACAATGTCTATAGGGAGTAGCTTTTCCGTTTGTTTGGAAGCTTTGGCCAATGTTGAGATGCCCCAGGACATTGAGCAATTTATCCTGGCATGCTTGCAACAATTGATCTAACCCCTTCTTGGGGTCCTTTAAATATTTGGAAAAGAAAGTGCACATTTTCGGATTGATGTCCGGGGTTGACGCTACCCTCCCATCAAGAAAGGATCGTGGGCATTCTTTTTGCAGATGAGCGCATACCCCTCTACCCAAGGGCTGCCCGATTTTGCCAGCCACATAGTCTGCCACTTTCAGCTCAGGGAGCCAGTCTGGGGATCTGGGATGGAATCTCTCTTCTGGGTCACACATCACTGTAGAGCATGACCCCACCCTTCCATCTAATCTGAGGCGGGAGAGCCAAGGTGTTAAGGGCGTCCAGGTCCTCATCTGAGGAGCCGCCTTTGTCTCACTCTTTTGCGGGTGACTCTTTGCCAGGTCGCAGTTTTCTCCGAGAATATCCTACCCCCTGGAAGGCTGCGTGTTTTAACGCGTGGATAGTCTTATGCAAGGCTTCTCGAAGATGGACAAAGCCCTCCAGGTGCTCTGTATGGGCCTTAGGTGTGCTTTTTAAGGGTTGTTTGCTGGGCCCCTGACCTGGGTCAAGCTGAGACCCCGACTCTCCAGAGACCTGGGACATTAGCCTATCTACGCTTTCCTGCAGGGAAGCACGCACTCTGGATTTCGCCACTGAGAGAAGCTTATCCACCTCTGCAGGAAGACAGCGCTGGGGCGGCCACTCCTCTTCAGACATAAACCCAGAGATGTATTTGTGGTCCCTGAAGGGTTCCACTGATGTGAGGGTGTGAGCACCGAGGTAGAAAATCACCTAAATCGCCCAAACTGTGAATAATAAAATGGGCAGCCCCCTCGCAGATGTTCTGCACTGACAAGAGTGGGAAAACGCGCAAATATGTGAAAGAAACAGCTGCAGCAGCCACAAACACTCTCAGAATGCGGCGCAACAGACATACAAACAATAGGACCGCACTTGCAGTGTAGATGCGGCCAGGCGGTCGAGTGTAATATACAGCCCGCGTTTGCAGCGTCAAGCGAGGGTTGGTAGGGCTTGGAGGACTAGAAGAGATCTACAAGTGTAGACTCTCTAGATGTAGCTCTAATGCGAACCGCTGAGCTAATGAGGGCAAACGAAGCTGCTCTCTCAGACCGCAGTGCACCCAAAGAGTGCGCTAGTGGCACGTAATAGCACCCTCTGGTGGACCCACTCAGAGATCAGATATAGAATACGCTCGGGCCAGAGCCAACCGCACGTGGGGAGCTGTCAAATTAAAATGGTGGCCAATACAGTGCGTGCCAGCAAATAATCAAAAGCAATCAAAGCAGTATAAGCTTGCTAGCCCAAACGCCCCCCCAATCCCCCCCCCCCCCACACCCAGAGAGAGTTAAGGAACATAGGGAACTTAACTGACAGAGCAGTGAAGACGAAGGAAGAGGAAACGGTGCATGGACTTGTATATGCTTTGGGCTGCATTATCATTAGTTACTGGTTGTTATGGTCACCTAGGACGGAGTACTCACGGTAAATGTAGTGAATGTTTTTTCTTTTACTTTGAACCTGCTGTTTAATAAAGTGAAGAAGAGAAAGCATAATCCTCGCCTCCGATCCCGACAGTTTTCAATGTGGTGGTTTTATCAACGTCACTCCCATACGGTTTTGCTCCATTAACCCTGTTCATGCGGAGCAGCCAGTGCAGATCTATGGTGTCAGCCTTAGCCTTAGACATTGCTCCACAGCTGTCAAACATTTTTTTTAAAAACGCTTGAATGCCCGCCAGGAGCAGCGCTTACCTCTGTGTATCACCGATAATTTACTGTGTAAGTGCTCCAGTGCTTTGACAATCTGCGAGGAAGATAATAAACAAGCAAAGGAGCTGGTTAGGAACTCATACAAACTAAAACTGAATAAACATAACATTTATCTGCAAAGATAATCTCGTGTTCATCGAAAATGTGTACATGTCTAAACCACTTTGCGAGGACCTTTCTTATTTTTATTTTATAATAATCATGACCACCAGCTATTTTTGTACCCATGCATGAGCTTTAAACAAGTCACATTCAAGAGGGGTAAGCAGGAAAATGTACCATGCATACAGCGTAAAACAGCTGAAAATAGTAATGTGGGGAAAATGTGACTGTGCTCTGCCCTTTGAAAACATGTTAATATATATATGGCTGTCGCTTCATTCCATGCCAGCAGGGCACCACTGTTGCAAGTCATGAGTAGAAGCAGTTTAAATCTGGGGACAAAATGTGAAAATCTTCACAGGTATGTTCACTTTTCCGGGGAGGGGGGGGGGGGGGGGGGGGGGAGGGGGATGATCTGGGAAAAGCTAGGAAATACTCCGAGTTTACAGTGACACCCCACACTAAAAGGCAGGTTCCAAACAGAGAATGCGATGTGCTAGGAGAATTCCAATATAAAATAGTAAACATTTTACTAGTGTAAGGAAGCCACTGCTGGGTCCCTTGCGCATCTCTCAATTTTTGTACTTTAAGAATAGACCTATATGCGCTTTTTAAGGACAGAGGGTTTAAATTGTGTTTTGTGTGCAATCCCAGACCGCCATCTTATGGCCAGGCACGATTTATCTATTTTTAAAAGTTTCAAAGCACAGATGCCTTGGATTTTTGGTCCAGGCAACATCTAAGAAAGACATGAAAACCCAGTTAAAAAGCTGGGGATGCAAACAGACCACATCAAGCAACATATATACATCATTAAGTTCTAACCATAGGAAAAATGGCAAAAGCAAACGAAAATGTTATTCAGAGATAGACTATCACATTATCAATAGGGTTTGAAAATGAGACTTTGAATAGACTCCCGATCCTTGGGGTTGTTCTTTAGAGGGTCCAGTTACCAAACATAAGCATGAAAGTTTGGTACCACTGAGAGTTAAGAGAGACCTACTCACCAACAGAACAATCACCAAGAACGGACACTATATATAGTGTTCAGTTACACAAGTTTGCTAATTTTGTAGCACATAAAATAACAGACTTTCCTATTACCACTGTAGTGAATTAACAGACTGGAGAATCAGAGGCCTCGTCATCCCTGCTAGGATTGTAGCTCGTATTCTCACTATGACATACAGATCAGTACTGAGCGTTTAGCTCACCGAGCCTATATTCAAGAAGCCCACAACGAGAGTAATCCAGGTCTTAGTAAAACAGCTCAACACACGAGCTTCCTGAGTCCCTTGGACGTCTTCTTCAAGTAACAATACCACAGCAAGGATGTACCAAGCGATTTTTTAGGAGCACTTTATAACAATTAAAATGGCTTCGAGTTAAGTCACTGCATGCACAATAGGGTAGACCATGTTAGATGATTCCCACTCTGAAGCTTGCAGCCCTAGGAAGCTCGCTTGGTGATCTTCAACGCTGTCCACAAAGGGATGTCCTGTGATCACCGGAGTCCACAGCAGACAGTAGTCGGAATCGCATCGCAAGACATGAACTCCGAGGTGTTTTAGCCCAGTCAGGTGTTTAGTCTTCTTTTAAAGGGGGTGACTCAGCGTGGAGGGGCTTCGACTGCAGCTACTCACTACTTAGTTTCTTTATTTTTCATGTGATTGCCTTGTCCATACAGGTAGAGTCAGGCCTCCTGATTACAGATTAGGATGAGATTATTCCTGCACTCTGCCCTTTCTACATTGTTTTAGGAGTCCACAGAGTATCTCTCGATATGGCTAGTATAGGAAAGCCAATATATGGTGGGATAAAGAAGTATGAAGATTAACGTGCGCCTGGCACAAGGGGCAGATCTTTCACACTAAGAACTGGACAAGAAAGCCCAACCCCGTGAATAACAAACCCTTCCGCCGCCAGTGTCCAGCACTACAGTATGGTTCAGTGAAAAGGAATTATCTGCCATTCGTATCAATATAGATAAGATGTTCAAACTTGGACAAGTCATTAATCATTAATACAAAACCTTTTACCATCAGGGGAACGCTCAAAGGAAATCCAGCGAGCACAGCTTACATTACTGAGTGTTTGCGACATTTAACAAATTGAGGGTCTTTATTTATTATTTATTGAGGGTCCCTCATTATATGCAAGTGCATGCAAAATATAAACGCAAGATTTAGGATTGTTTAATTTCATATTAAAAACGTGAATTTGAAGATAAAAACGTTTTGCTTAACTTTAGAAAAATGTGCTATATGCATGAAATTAAATAATAATAATAATAATAATAATAATAATAATAATAATAATAAATCAGAGTAAAACCATTTTGGGCACATAAAAACAAATTAGGGACCCAATTCTAAAAGTCACATAAGTGTACCCGCAGCTATATGTCTCTATACTGATGTAGATTTTCAACTTTCAGGAATTCCCAGCTAGCACCAATCACTCTTCAACACTAGTATTCCTCAAGTATATTATGAAGTTCTACTGAGAATGCCAGGGGTCTGTGAACTAGCAGTGCGAGATGGAAGTGAGCGTAGACACCAAGGGCCAGTGACAAAGGTCCATTGGAATTAGACAGGGAAAGAACTCCTCCCACAGGGCTACATTATTTCATGTGGGACCTCCTTGGCATTAACATGCTGCAATGTAAACCACCGATAGGGAGCTGTGAAGCAGAAAATAAATCCACTAAAAAAACAATTAAAAAAAAAACGTAAAAAATAAAAGGCGTACAAATTCACACCTGCAAACAGGCAACAGAGAAGAGAACTGTGGTTCAGTTTAAAAGTAGCCTTGAGAACAAAAAATGGCACCAAGGGGTGATGCATGCACGCAATGTCAGAATTCAGGGCCATAGCACATAAAAGTGTGCACAAATGTTCACACTTTCGCAGATCTGGAACAAACAATACTGACGACCCAACCAATGGCTAGAGGATTTATGAGGCATGAGCAATGGCCAGAAGTTGCTGTGTGTGTCATGATCACTTACAGATACTGCAATCTTCCCCAGGATATCTTCGGGTATTGTTCGTCCTTTTTCAATCACCTTCTTGTAGAACTTGTCGAGGGAGGTGTCCATCAACTCCATGCAGATCCATACATCACCCTACAGACATGTGGAGGAAAGTAATCAACCTGTGGCAGACAAGATGCATTACATTTCCAATCAAGATGCAGCCTCTTTCTACTGGCAAAGACTGCACACACTATGCAACACAAAACCACATTTCAGCCAACAGTCTGGTTTCCTGGAAAAACATACACTTTGCTATCTTCTTAAATTCAATATTTTAATTGTCTTAATCCAAGTTTCAAACTATATTAAAAGAGGTGCCCGTTCTGCATATGCTGCGGGTGGATGCATACCCTGCTCTAAAACACAAACCATAAGCTGTCCAGACCTCAGTGTAAGTGGCAGGAAATCTATAGGCGCTATCAAAGTACACCCCAAATGTATTATTTAAAACATGGTGTTCTAGTAACTTGAAAACTACAATGAATGCAAGAAGTTTAGATGAACCATTTATTGGTTTATCTTTAACTTACCGACCCCTATTTAAAACTGGGTTACAATACCCACCCGATGAATGGTCCAAGAACAGTGCTATTGCATATTAATGTTGAACACTTAGTTATTTGTCATTATAGGCAAAGGGTGCTTTAAAGGGATGCCCTACCCCCATGATAGACTCGAGTTGAAACTTCAGTGCACGGCAGAGACTTTGTACACCTTATAGCGAATGAATTAGATTATTCATATAGTAGAGTGGTGGGCAGTAAATAAACTGAAGCGTAGTCTTGGGAGGGAGGAGGGACGGGGGACACCCAAAGCCATATCACTGCAAACGCCGCAGGTCTGTTGATACTACAAAGCTCTTGAGAAGCATCTCCCAACACGCTGGAGCTTAATGTGGAAACATAAAACAAGGGAACATATGCACATGTACACAGTTTGCTGTCACTAAGAGATAAGTATACAGACCTCGCATGAGCAATTCAGGTATAACTATCTAAGACCCAGTAACACTCAATTTCAATAACAGGCCTACAATCCTTACAAACTCTAGTAGATATCGAATAGATCATGCCACTGAAGCTTTCTTATTACAATCAAAATGAAGTGTGCCAGAATCTGGATTGGTTAAAGACCAAGGGGGCTTACTACTTAGAAAGCAAGTCTTTTACAGTGTGCCTGTTTCAGCATCTATGTACTGAAGGATTACATCCACTACTCAAGCACGTCACATTAATACTCAATGCTACATCGCCTCCTGATGCACATATTCACCATACTTACTATGGTTCTAAAAATAAAAAATAAAAGAACCAAAAGAACAGTCTACCTGGCCAAATATTCAAATGCATGGGATCCAATGCAAGTGGTATATATTAGTGCAAAAGGGGAATTCAGAGATATACTTGTATTTATTTCAGACCAGTAAGACCTAGAAACAGTTACATCACTGTAGCACAGGGTTCAAAGTATATTACCCACGCTATAATATATCCTTTCATTTTACTGAAGTTTTGGGAAAAAAGGTAGCAGACTGGCAAGCAGAAAAAACAGGATAAACAAATCTTGCAGGAAATGGTTATATCTGTGGTGCAAGAGTGAGGAAGGCGGTGATAGCGGAGATGGAAAAATGTAAGCCTACATGCTCTCTCCAAGTAGAACATTGGCAGGGTTGGTGCACTGCTCTGGCACATCCACAGATGCAACAGATCTGCGGGGTGGACAGGATGATAGGATATAGGAGATATGGGAGAAACTCCAAGAACTCATGAACTCCTATACTGACCTAGACACATCACATATCTTGTGCACGGCTACAGAAGTAGAGGAATAGCAGCAGGACCTTGCCATTGCATGGATAAGGGATCCACACAGGGAATAGATAGTGTAATCAGTAGATGACATCAAAAAACGATACACAAGGTGCCCAGCAAAGGCCCTCGGAAACAAGGGACTCTGCGGACATCTTAGCACCAAAGCTACTGTGGGACTAAGGGGATTTGAATATAACTGGGAAATTGCAACTCACAATGTGCAAAGCTCTCCTACTAATTCTCTTCAACCTGGATAAAGACCCTGTATGATGTTCCTTCCATTGGCTGATAAATTTAGATAAAAAAAAATCTTGGCCAAAACACTGGGTGACTGCTTGATGTCCTGGATATCACTAGGTAACCATGCCGCCTGACCCCGCTCATCTTTGCAACTGGAATAGAATCACTGGCATGCCAGCTCCGCCAACATCGCTCCCACCGAAGTCTTAACCTAATGTCCCATAGGGTGCTTACTCTGTACTAAAGATGACCTGCTATTCATTAGAGAACCTCTATCAATATATCACCCCTGATCAGAGAAGTCCTCAAATTTGGCGGGATATCAGGTCTCACTATCAATTGGGACAAGTTGATAATATTCTGTCCAACCCCTGGCACACGCCAGATAGTTAGATTCAATAACCAGACTCTGAGAAATACAAGGGGATTACAATTTAAAGGGAAAAAAGACAATTAAAAAAGGATAACTATAGACAGGTATGGCAAATCTCGATGGGCAAGTGAAACGTTAAATTACACTCTCTCGGACGAGAATATGAAGGATCCTCTTGATAAAAAAAAAAAGAGTATGCTCCCCCAAATGTTGCTAAATCACAATATGCTGATTTAACCATCTCGTCAATTTTCATGACATTACAATCTACTTTATGTAAATCAGTATGTGATGGCAAGCAACCCAGAATCAAATGGGTAACACTCCCGAAGCCTTTCGCAGAGAACAGATTACAGCTCCCTCATTCTGAATTATACCACTTGTGGGCGCAGGCAAAACTCACTACCTACGGATACCACACAACTAATCCAGTGCTGTAGGTAGTGATCAAAACAGTTATGGCTGGCTGACTCATTCTGCCTGTGAGCAGTTCTGAACAACCCACATATCTGGGCTTCTAGGGGGCATTAATCCAATAAAGTGCACTGCCAAGGTATGGAAACAAATAGTCTCTTACCAGTAGGTGTAGTTTTGCAGCTTGAAGAATCTTCTGAATTCACATGCTGTACATTATTCAACCATCAAGTGGTTGGGTCTGGAATTATCCACTTATAGTCCCTCAACTATTTTTGAGTTTTGTTTGTTGGTGGGTGTCAACCGCACCTCCTTTTGGTGTCCCCTTTGACGTCATTCTGCTTCTTTTGTTTGGGCATTGCTTCCGTTCTCCATCTTCTTGGAGGAGGTGGGTGGGTCGCTAGTGAATCGAAAAAAATCTTCAAGGTGCCAAACCACACCTATTTTTTTTGCAGCATTAATATTTTTTTATTTCACATGCAGTGTATAGATTATGTAGCAGTATGACTGATTTGTGGTGGATGGGCTAAAGGTGGAAATATATCAGCAAATAGCTGTTTTAGTACCTTTTCACCCACCTCAGCATCCTTACTCATTTAAATGTCTATGCAGTAATGTCTTCTAAAGGTGTGCATGGATGGCCACATAGCTGCCATACAGATATCCTGCAACAGTGTGTTCGCCAAGAACCAATGGTCACTCCTTTTTCCCTGGTGGGTGCACTCTTGTGTTTGAGCCAAGCTTTTCTCCAGCATTCGCATGGAATAATGGAATGGCTTCCGAGATCCATCTAGTCACTGTAGCCTTTGTTACTGGTTTTCCCATGTTGTTTTCAGCATAGGAGAGAAAGAGCCATTTTGCCTTTCTGTATGATTGTTTTCTTTTCATGTAGTACATTATTGCCCGCCTTGGATCCATTATATGTAAAGCTCTCGCCGCTTGAACCTTTGGGTTTTGAAAGAAACTTGGTATTTGAATGATTTGGTTTATATGAAACTGTGAGGCTATTTTAGGTAGAAATCATGGGTCAGTTCTCATGAAAGTTCTATTCTTATGAATTTGCATAAATGGTTCTTGGATTTCGTTCACTCAGTGGAGAGATGTTATAACCACCAAAAATGATTTGGGCAGCGGTTCAAAGGGTGGTTTCATTAACTGAGATAACAGGTGATGCAGGTGACGGTACCTTCCTTGGAGGTGCTACTCTTTTTGCACGCTCTAAAAATCGTTTTATTACTGCACTGTGAAGAAAAGTCCATGTGTGGCACCTTGTGAAAGCCACTATTGCTGCGTTACGTTAGATTGCAATCTATTAGGTGTGCTAAGTGTCTTAAAACTGTTAAACTGTTTATTCCTTTGTGTTTTGTCCTTAATAATCCCCTTTTAAGGCACCATAATGAGTATCATTTCCATTTTTAAAAAAAAGTAGCACCTTCTTGTTGGTTTTCTTGCTTCTCGGAGTACAGCCATAATTATTTATGGTAGTTTTAAGTGTTTGAATTCTTTGTCCTCAGGAGCCAAGCTGCTAACATTAGGGTTTCTTGCTCTGGGTGAAAAACTCTCCCCTTTTCCATTTATAACAGATCTTGTTGTGTTAGTACCTTTTGTGTATTCTCTTTTACCATCTGACTTAGTCCTGAGCATCAGGTTTGACGTGCCCAATGAAGGGAACTTCAGATTAGAGCCATCTAGCTTCTCTTGCATTTGTTGATCACCTTGTGCAGCAGTGGTATCAGGGGAAAAGCGTAAGCAAATATCCCTGACCAGTTTATCGACCGGGTATTCCCCAGGGACTGGTGGTGGGGTTGTCTGGATGCAAAGGCTTTGCATTTCACGTTCTCTGGTGCTGGGAAAAAAAAAAAATTGATTGTTGGTGTTCCACACTTTTGAAATATTCTTTTGAGTACTTTCTCATTTAGTTCCTATTCATGTGAGCTGGACGCCTGTCTGCTGAGCTTTTTTCTGTCCTCAGAAGGTGTATCGCTGCTGGTGTTATCTGCCTTTGTATTTCCCAAATTCAAGAGTTCCTGTGCTTAGTATCCATTTGTAGGATTATGAGCCCCCCTGCATTGTTTTCCTTCCAAATGTCTCTGACTTTGAGAGAGTTCATGTGTGCTCCCTGCCTTATATGTTAGGCATCTGTTGGAATTGTTACTAACTGAGTTGTTTGCTGAAAGTTCATCCCTTCACCTGTTCTACCATCCTTTTTCCTTTTGTATTCTTTGCATGACAATCATTAGCTGCTCCCAACTCCCTGTAGCCTGTGATCATTGGCTTTGTAGTCATTCCTGGATTGGTCTCATGGTAAGGCTCACATATGGTATTAAGGGAAAGCATGATGCCACCTTCCCTAGAAGTTTCCTCTGTCCTAACTATAAGAGAGTGCCCCTTCAGGTAACGTTAAGTTTCTGCATTCAATGATTGTGTTCTCTTTTCTTTGGGAAACACCTTCCCCTGAAATAAGTTTAGTATCACTCCCAGGAATATCTTTTCTATCACTTGCTGTATTTCATCTTTGGCTAGTAAGAGCAAGCTCTTACAAAAAATGCAATCGTCTAAGTATGTGTAGACAAGTATGCCCAGTCTTCTGAGGTATGCTGCTACTTAACACTTGGTGAACACCCTTGTGGCAGATTTATTCCGAAAGCAAGTACTGAGAACTGGTAATGGATCTTGTTCGCCACAAAGCATAGAAATCTTGTGTTTTGTGTATTAATTAGGATGTGCAAGTATGCGTCCTTTAAGTCTATCCACTATTGCAGCTGAGCTTTTTACCTCTTGCAGTGTTGTCATTTTGATTTTTTGAGCGTTTATGAACCTTAGGTCCAAAATTGGTCATAGTAGCCGTCTACTTTGAGAATGAGGAAATAAGTTGAATAGTTTCCTTTGTTGTCCTCTTGTTTTGGAACTCTTCCCTTGTGGGGCTGACCCTTCCTCTGCCTCGAAAAGGCTGTCTGCTTTGTTGAGACAAAGTTGTCTTGCTGGTTCCCTCAAAGCATCGGTGTGAAGTTCCAGCCTCACAACTTTCCCTTCCTGTGGGCCTGTGAGATGGTGCTGTTCCTCTGCCTACTCTTCCACGAAACTGCAATGCTTCCATTGATATAGCAGCTCATTGTCACTGTCGTTCTTTAATTGGTTAGGTTTGGCATCCACTGTGCTTCCAAATAGCTGTCCCCCCCTTGAATGGGCTGTTGAGGATACCGGCCTGTACCTCCGGTTTGAATCCTGAGATTCTTAGCTATTAGTGCCTCTTGAGGATTACCTGCATCATCATCTGACGGCTGAATGTATGAGCAGCGTCCCACGCTGACTTTAGGCATATGTTGGCAATTGTCTTGCCGTTATCCACTAAATGTGCAGCTCTCTTTCGGTACTGTTCTGGAAGGTGTTTCATCAGCTCCCCAATCTCCTCCCAATACTGATGTGCATGACGATTTAGCAGAGCATTAGAGTTAGCGATGTACCATTGGTTGGTTGGTTGCAGTTCGTTCAAATTTTCTCCCCATGAGCTCCATTCTTTTGTTTTCCTTTTCAGGGGGTGAGCCCAGTGTTGATGGCACATTGATCCTTTACCTTGCAGTTGATGTAATGAAGAAATCTACAGGGACTGTTCCTTTAATATAGGCTGGGTCCTTTGACAAATGCTTATATTTATTCTCTGTCCTTGGGGGTAATGCTTGGCAAGTGGCAGGCTCTTGAAAGGCTTCCCTTCCTTGGTCCAGGGCACTAGATAGCACAAGAAGAAACTCCCTCCTTGCTTGTGTTGGCATTAAGGTTTCCAGAAAAAAACATGACCGGGGTTTTTCTTCATCCAACTGCAACCCATAATTCTCTGCTGCATGTTTGATCACTTGATTGTACATGCCTAAATCGTTGGGTGGTAAGGACCATGAGGGGTAGGTATCCACTCCTTCCTCAGGGGAGTCTATCTCCATCTTCTGCCATTGTTACAAATAATCATCTTCTGAACCATGGAAAGATTCAGCTAGATGTTCCTCTTCTTCCTCATACTAAAGTTCTTCCTCCTCTTGAGGTTCTGGAGTAAGGGAAGGTTTCATTTCCTCAACCTCTTTCTCCCTGTGCTATTTCAGCATCTAAGTTCAGGGGAAAGCAGAAGACCCTGAGGCTTTCATCAAAATCCCTCTTCTTTTGGATAAAGGTGGCCATTTCACCCTCAAGATTCCTTCTCACGTTTGATCTCCAACACCCTCCCTTTGGTGTCGAGATTCAATGTCTTCCTCTTCAACATCAAAGAGTCCCTTGAGACACATCGGTTGTTGAGCTTTACTGGTCTGCCGCGACCTGTCCCTTATCGATGCCGAAAAGTCTGTTTTCAATGCTGAAGTGTCCTTTCACCAACTGTTATTTGATGAATTAGATTTTTCATGTCGTCCTGCAGAGTCTCTGAGGAATTCAATGGGCTCTTTTTGTCACAGTATGACTGCAGCCAGCAATGTTTTCAACATCGAGGCTCCCTTGGATGCTCGGATGTTCAATTTACAGGACTCAGACTGCTGTTTCAAAGCCGGTGATTCTCTTACCTCAGGTTTTTTAGGTTTCTTTGTCGCCTGGCCTTTAACGATCTTGACTTCTGTGTTCAAAGTCTCTCTCTGCTTCTTTGGCGACATTAACTCCCTCCTCACTCGAGAGACCTAGGTCCCTCAGGGATGGTAATGTCTTCTGGCTCTGCATGCTGTGATGTGCTTGTTTCTGTCTCACTCTTACTCTCAGCATCCTCAACGTAAAGGCACAGCAGGCTTGCAATTCTCGCTCCGATGTTTGACCGGAAAACAGAAGTTGCAGACTGGGTGCTTGTCCATCTGTGAGAATTTGTGGTGACAGTTCTTGCAAAACTGGAAATGTGTCTCCATCTCAGCCCTTCAGGGAACATCCCAAATGGGCATTCTCGAAAGTTCTTCTGAAATTCAACTTACTTCTCCAAATCTTCCTCTTGAAGTTCTCTGTCGGAGATGGTACTGATTCCGGTGAACTTTTTGGCGATTTCTTGGAATTTTCTTCCCAAACTCCTTTTCTGTGTTGGAGATCCTTCCGCAGGCTTCACGACCCAATGGTGGATAAAAAGAATCTGAAGAGGACAGCCAAAAATGGGAGCTTCCGGAGGAAGCAGTACAACATCACAGGGGACACCAAACGGTTCTGCAGTCAATGCCTACCAACAAACATCAAAATAAGACTACAAGATAAAAGAGAAATTCGGATCCAGCATTTTGATGGCAGAATATGAATCAATTAAAGATTCATGCTACAAAAATACTTGGCAAATGGACATAGTTGGAACCGATACAGACCAAAAGAATCAGTGATACACAATCAAGCTTTCTCATTGACTACCGGGCCCAGGTATTGCTAGCAACTGGGAAGATTGAATGACCATTGGTAACACACATTCTGGTGAATACTCTAACCACAGACTCCTCACCTTTAGACTTCACTCACCTCTGGTCAGCGTTTGCATTGCTCCCCCCACTCAGCACCATCTGTTGCTGCTTCATTGCATCCTGTGAGCCTGCCTGGCTCACTGTGTTCAAGGCCCTCCTCTACCCACAGGCACCCGCCTGCGCCTCATCCCTGGTGGCCAGTGGTGGTCTTTATGTCTTCTCTTTGCTGCCTTTCTGTTCCCTTTTTCTGCCTTTTCTATTTTTTCACTGCCCCCTCTTTTTTTTTTCTATAGTCTTTCTTGCCCTTTTCCCGCATTCCCTCCTGCCGCTGCTGCCCCTGCGGCCCCTCACCCTACTAGCGCCATGTTTACCCATCTGAGTGACACCTCTTAACTCTCTCACCTTCTTAATGGCGGTCACTGGCAAGTCTGTCTGCATCCGTCCGTGCTTAGCGCCACCGATCCTCGTTCCTGCCCCATCCATCGATACAACGCCAGTAGCCTGCAAGCCCTCAGCATCAGAGGCTCCACCCCATGCCATCATGCCCCGCCTAAAGGCACTCACGGGCCATTCTCCTGCCGCAACTGCACCTTCACTTGCCAGAGCATACTAAATCTCCTCTCCGCTAGACCACCGGGACACCTCATTTGCATACTACTCCACACTCGCTCCCACGTCAAACATGCAATAGAAGCATGGGAGCTACTTGACTCCATCGCCCCAAACGTCACCTTCTTCACAGAGACCTGGATTGCCACCACCTCAGAGCCGGACATCACCACTGCATCCCTGACACATATAAGATCATACATAAAGACCACACCAACCGACCAGGAGAAGGTGTCGCCATTGTCCACAAAAAAAAAAAAAAAAAATCACTCCACCTCACAACCAACATCGATGTCCAAACCCACGTCGCCGAACACCTGCACTTTCAGATTCAGACAAATCAAAACACCACCCTCCACTACCCTGATATAGAGACCCCTGGACCCTGCCCCCCCACCCCCTTTCAGGGAGGCCCTGACTGATCTCATTGCTCCCCATGACCTTTCCTCAACAGACTACATCCTCCTCGGCTACCTCAATTTTCACCACGACAAACTCAGCGACCCGAACACCTCAATCCTCATGGAGGACCTTGCCACCATCGGGCTCAAACAACTGGTCAAACTTCCCACACACTCAGCAGGACACACCATCGACCCTATCTTCTCCGCCAGAAACCACATCTCCTTCTCACACACCTCCGAACTCCACTGGACCAACCACCACTGCGTCCATTTCTCCTTCACCAAGACCACCGAATGGCACCATGCCCACCACCCCCTGGAGAAACTAGACCAAGGTTACCGAAGCCCAGCTCACTGCCGCTCTCCGCCACTCACCACACCACAAGACACCATGGATGCCAACGCCCCGGCTCACAACCTCCACTAATGGATGGCTAACTGCGCCAAAGCACTAGCCCACCCCCCCTAAGAAAACCGGCCAGCAATCACCACCATAGAATACCCAGCTGGTACTCCCACGACCTTGAAGAATCCAAGAGGTCCTGCAGACAACTCGAGAGAAACTGGAAAAGCAGTAAGAGCAAGCCAGACCTCAAAGCCTTCAAAGACGCTGTCACATCGCACCACTGGCTCATCAGGTCAGCCAGAAAATCATCCATTCAGGAGCGTATCAACACCAAATCACTCAACAGCAAGGAACTCTTCACCATAGTCGAAGAATTTGTAAAAGCTGGCACGGACACCACAGACATCCCCCACCTCCCCAGACCTCCAGACCTCTGCGACAACCTCGCCACCTTCTTCCACTGAAAAATTCAGGACATCTACAAAGGATTTGCAAGCAAAGACCCTCTTGCCCCGCATACCAGCACCACAGACCCAACTGAGTTGAAGAACAGACAAATCTCACTGCTCCCTTTTCCAGCTAAAGTAATCGAAAAAGCCATCAACACACAGTTCACCAAGTTCATTGAGACAAACCACATCCTAGATCCCTCCCTATCTCGATTCAGGAGGAAACGCAGCACAGAAACCACACCCCCTAGCAGCCACAGATGACATCCACGCCCTACTGGACCACAGTGAAACAGCTGCCCTCATCCTTCTCGACCTCTCCGCCGCTTTCGACAGTTTCCCACACCAACTTGTGCACCAGACTACACAACGACAGCATCCGCGGCAAAGACATGAGTGGATACGCTCCTTCCTCACCTGCCGAGCTTTGAAAGTCAGGTTACCACTTTTCACCTCAAAACAGACAGAAAGCAGCTGCGGAGTACCCCAGGGCTCTTCTCAGAGTCCTACACTCTTCAATGTGTACAAGAACACGCTCGCCAACATCATCAGACACCACGGGCTCAACATTATCTCATATGCCAAAGACCCATAGCTAATTCTCTCCCTTACCGACGAACCATTGACAGCCAACAGCAACTTTCACAACGGAATTAAGGCAGTCACCGACTTGATGAAAGACAGCTGCCTCAAGCTCAACTCGGATAAGAAGGAGATCCTCATCCAGGGAACCACTTCCTGGGATGACTCTTGGTGGCCCACTGCCGGAACTGCCTCTTCCTCCACCAAACGCACACGCAATCTCAGCATCATTCTCAACTCCTCACCCTCTATGGCCCGCCAAGTCAACGCTGTCTCATCCTCGTGCTTCCACACACAAGGTCTGCTCCGGAAGACTTTCAAGTGGATACCCACTGACGCGAGAAGAACAGTCACCCATGCACTCGCCAGCAGTAAACTCTACTACGGCAATGAACTCTATGCCGACATCAACAAGAAACTCCAAACAAAACTCCGAAGTGGCCAGACTCATCCTGAACATCCCCCGCCACAGCCAAATCTACCCCACATGAGACCTACACTGGCTCCCCTTCAAAAAATGCATTACTTTCAAACTCCAGACACACTTAAAAGACCCTTCACAATAATGGAACTGCCTACCTCACCCACTGCCTGTCCTTCTACGCACCCCCCCAGGCAACTACGCTCTGCTAAACTGGCCCTCGCAACCATCCCTAGTATCCGGAAGAACACGTCTGGAGGAAGATCCTTCTCCTACCGCGCTGTGCAGACTTGGAACACGCTGTTGCTTCACCTCAGGGAGTCATTCTCGCTGGCTCAGTTTAGAAATGACCTCGGGACCTGGCTCTTAGACTGACCCGTGTCCCCTTTCAGCACCTTGAGACCCACCGGATGACAAGTCGCACTCTACAAATATTTGATTAAGACTAACCCAATCGCTAAACTGCATTCGGAAGATATTTCAGCATAGCTCCCGAGTGCGGATAGGCAGCTTTCAGGAGCTCACTGTCAACCCCGTACCACCCCCTAAGTGATGGCTGGAACTGTATCCGAGTACCACCCAAGCGCACCGTCATCAGCTTATTTCTTAACACAGTGCGCATGGAGCCCAAAAACGGGCCAGCATGCAGGTCTCTAAATTGGGACTTTCTAGATGGAAAAGAGACTATTCCACAATACCGGGAGGAATGAGGGAAAGGAGGAATCTACGGTAGAGTATTCACCAAAAAGAGTGTTCTTTTTGTTCTTCGAAATCTTACTTCTAACCCGAGATTCCTCACCTTCAGATTAGATACTAAAACACTCCTTTCCCTGTGGTGTGTCTTTGGAATGAATCTGACTAATGTTTCCTGCAAGACTGAACTGTCAAAATGCTCTTCCTATCGGAACGGCTGCCCAGGCAGTAAAGCTCCCTGAACCTATGCACTGATTCCCATGTTGAGGCCAGGCAAATGTGCAGGACAAGCACTCCATGTGGCAACACTGCAGTAGCAGCCTTAGCTGTAGTGGAACGAGCGCTCATTCATTCAGGAGGTTGCTTCTTGCCCAACATTTTGTAGATCTTAATGCAGAGTACTATCCATCTGAACAAAGCCCTTTTCTGCACTGCCTTGCCTTTCTTTGCCACAGAGAACCCCACAAAGAGCTGACTGTCCACTCAATGGTCTTTGGTACGACTAATGCAAAAGCTCAAATCTCTTTTAGTGTCCAAACAATGGAGTCTTTCCTCTTCTTTCGAGGGGTGAGGTGCGAGATCAAAAGTGTTATGGAATGCCCGACATGAGAGGGAGTCACAACCTTTGGTAGAAAGGCTGCCCTAATCCTCAGCACCAGTTTGTCCTATAAAAAGGTGGTGTAGGGTGGCAGAACTGCGAAAGCTTGGAGCACACTTATGCATTGAGAATAACAATCTTCAGGACAGGAGACCAAGGGCAGATGTAGAACAGCTCAAAAGAGGACACACTAGAAAAGTAAAGGTCAAATTAAGGTCCAATTGTGTCATCAATAAGGGTTTAAAAGAAAACATGTGGATTAATCCTTCAAGAAACTGCATAACAGTAGATGATATGAACAAGGAAGGTTGGCCCGATAAACACAAAATGGCCCAAATGCTGTAGGAAATCCACCTTGTCTGAGTGGTCACCCCAGATTATTTGTCTTTTGCTAGACATTATATTTAGGCTGGCTTTGTAAATCTGTGCCCTTCACCTCTGCTGAGCCTTAGAAAATTGCCTGTGCTCCCCCCTTTTACCGTGGTCACATTATCATATTTCAAATTGGTATAATTAACTTAACTATGAACCCTTACTATACAGAACATGGTGTACCCAGTGTTGGAAAATAAATGCTACTAGTAGACCGATTGTTGTGCTGTTACAGTCTATGGCCCAAACATAGCTCCAGGCTTACTAATGTAACCTGACTGCTGCAGTTTTAAACCTGCGAGTTGGCCTGTCAAAATTGACATGTTAGACAAGAGAAATAATAAGTCACCCTTATGTAAGCTCTGTAGCCCACAAGGTAGGGTGCATAATATTTACAAGTGTGGCAAATAGAAAGGAAAATGTTACTTACCCAATAGACATCTGTTCGTGGCATGCAGTGCTATAGATTAACATGCTTTGCCTACGTCCGCCATCTAGTGTTGGGCTCTGAGTGTTACAAGTTGTTTTTCCTTCGTATAAGGTTTTCGAGTCACAAGATCGAGTAACTCCTCCTCTCTGTAATACTACGCATGGGCATCGAGTCCTTTGTTAGATTGTTTTCCCGCAGGCCGGTGAAGTAAACAGTGTGTACATAGATAGATTTAAGAAATGAGATGTCCATGCAATGTATATATATATTTACAATA
Source organism: Pleurodeles waltl (assembly GCF_031143425.1). Lineage (NCBI taxonomy): Eukaryota > Metazoa > Chordata > Amphibia > Caudata > Salamandridae > Pleurodeles > Pleurodeles waltl. The sequence continues at coordinate 146,622,863 of NC_090449.1, forward strand.
TATGGTACTGCAATGGCTACAGGGGGGAGGGAGGGCACATGCGAATCTACAGTACTACATGTCACAAACATATGTCTACTGAGTAAGTAACATTTTCGAACAATGGCATGTGTATCTGTAGATACACATGCTTTGCATTGACTGTAAGGCAGTCACCTCCAAATAAGCAGTGGTCAGCCTGAAGTAGTTTGGAATAATGTCCTAAGTAATGTCTGTCCAACATTTGCTTGTTGCCGAGCTAACACATCTACACAGTAGTGTTTAGTAAATGTGTGTGGTGTAGACCATGTAGCAACTTTACATATGTCTGCTATTGGTATGTTAGCAAAGAATGCCATTGAAGCTCCTTTTTTCAGTGGAATGATCTTTAGGAGCTCTTTTAACATCAAGGGTGTGTAGGGCTCTTTCTGCAACTGAATCTGGCTGTGGAAAGAAGACTGGCAAATCCAGTGACTAATCGATATGATAAGATGAAACTACCTTTGATAGGAATTCTGGATTTGTCCTAATGTTCTTTATGAATCTGAAAGAATGGTTCTTCTACAGTGAAAGTTTGAATTTCACTAACTCTTCTTAAAGAAGTTATTGCTACTAAAAAAAACAACCTTCCATGGTAAGAACTGTAGAGTATAAGCATGCATGGGTTCAGATGGTGGGCCCATAAGTCTTGTGAGTACAATGTTTAAATTCCAGCAGGAGCTGGAGAAACCATAGGTGGGATTGCTCTCTTAAGTCCCTCCATAAAAGCTTTCATAACAGGGATTCTAAATAGAGAAATATGCTCCCTGTTTTGAAGATAAGCTGCCAAGTGAAGTCTAATAGAGGAATATGCCAGATTTGCTTTCTGTGAATGTAACAAACAGAATACAATATCTTGTACTGAAGCATTAATTGGGTCAATAGTTTTGGGTTGACAACAGTACACAATATGTTTCCATTTAGCAGCATAATATTGGTGAGTTGTGGGTCTGCGTGAGTCTTTTACAATATTCATACATTCAGATGGAAGTTGTAGGTAACCAAACTCTACGACTTCAGGAGCCATTTCGCAAGATTGAGGGTGCTGATTTGGGTGTATTATTTTACCTTTGTTTTTGGTCAACAGATATGGTCTGTTTGGTAGCCTGTGATGAGGTACCACAGATAGATCCAGCAGTGTTGTGTACCAATGTTGACAAGACCATGTGGGAACTATGAGAATCAAGGTGAGTGAGGTCGGTCTCTTCTTCTTTACCAGAAATGGAATGAGTGGGAGAGGCGGAAAAGCATAAGCAAATATCCCTGACCAGTTAATCTACTGAGCATTGCCCTTGGATTGTGGGTGTGGGTACCTGGATGCAAAGCTTTGGCATTTTGAGTTTTCTTTTGTGACAAATAGGTCTAGGTCTGGATCCCCCCACATTTTAAAGTATTTCTGAATAACTTACGGGTGAATTTCCTATTTGTGGCCTGCTTCCTGCTCAAGAGGTCCGTTAGTTGATTGTTCATCCCTGAAAGATACTCTGCCACTACTTGAATGTGATTGTGAATCGCCTATCTCCGAATTGACTGGACTAAAAGGGATAATTGGGATGAGTGTCCCCGCTGCCTGTTTTTAAAGAGAATACATTGTTGTCATATTGTTTGTGTGTGTATTAATACTACTTTGTGTGCAATTTGTGTCAAAAAAGGTTTGAGCGCTAGGAATACTGCTAGTAATTCAAAGTAATTAATGTGGTAAGTCTATTGGTTGGGGTCCCATTCCCCTTGTATGGTGAGATTGTGGGGATGAGCTCCCCAACCTGTCTGTGATACATCTGTTGTTATGGTGGTCTGAGCCACAGGGTCCTGAAAGAGCCGCCCTTTTGATAGATTGGTGGCATTTCACCATTGCAGAGAGTGATGAGTCTGGCGGTCCAACAACACTGAAGTGTTGATCCTGAAGAGGACCCCGTGACTGAGACCACTGTTGCAGTAGCCTCATGTGCACTCTTGCATTTGGAACTATGGCTATACATGAAGCCATCATTCCTAATAACTTCATCACTAACTTTACCGTATAAGTGTGGTTGCATTGTAGTTGAGATATTAAGTGTTGAAATGCCTGAATCCTTGCTGGGTCTGGAAATGCTAATCCCAACAGTGTTGAGAACTGCTACAAAATACGGCTGTATTTGTAAAGGTTGTAGGTGGGATTTTAGGTAAATGATGGTGAATCCCAATCTGTGTAGTAGATCTATTGTATACTGAGTGTGTTGGTGACAGACTTGCCTTGTAGTGGCCTTTATTAGCCAATCGTCTAGATATGGAAGACATGTATGTGTTGCCTTCTGAGGAATGCTGCAACTACCACTAGGATTTGGTAAACACCCTTGGTGGTGCTGTTAGTCCGAATGGTAGTACTTTGAATCGGTAGTGCTTTCCTGCGATGACAAATCTTAGGTATTTGCGATGTGCTGGATGTACAGGAATATGTTCATCATGTGGTGTACATCACGTCTTTATCCACTTGAAGGCTAGTATTTAATTTTGTTGAAACACACGTACATGTGGTGAGTTGTAAGGGGTTTCCACTACCTGCTTTAACCTTAAGTTAATTGCTTTGATTGCAGTTACCACTGATGATGGGTCTGTTATACCCGATGCATATTTGTGTATAAATTATGAGCATTATGGAGATTTATGTGGGTTACTAATAAAACACTTGAATACAGAATTGAAGGATTCAATAATTCTCATGTTTAGAGTTTGTTACCCACAGACAATTACAATTTCTTCAAGCCTATGTTTTAAGTAGTGCATCTTGGGACTTGAGAGTCTGTTGGCCACAAGTGTTCTTCTCGAGGACACTGGGATTGCCATAGTATCCTGTCCCACCCCTCCAAGCTCCTGCATCCCCAACTCTAAAGCCCAGGTTTAACATGGCAAAGAATGTTTCTACCTTGGATTTTTCCATGACAGGTTGCATTTTGGGCCTGTTCGCAATAAGTCAAACAGGAACTACTGAAAAGTTTGTAGATTAGAGCCTGGGAACATTTACACCACTAGTTAGGGAGGGGTTAAGAGTCAGCAATACCCACTAGTAAGTGCCAGACAAAAATGTGGCATGTCCTGGCACCAATTTCAGAATACATTCTGAACCTGTAGAAAACGAGAAGAGGACTAGACCTGCTGTCTGTGACCTGAGAAGAGCTTTGAACAGCTGGACCTGCTCCCTCTAGTGGACTCCACAGGTCAGTTGGCTAACAACCTATGTGATTACAGAGAGACAACAAACTGCTGAGAGGCCTTTTCCTGGAAGTACCCAGCTGACCAGTGGCAACTGGACTTGGACTGGACCCTGCTGACCAGTGGCAACGTGACTTGAACTGGACCCTGTTATTAACCTCTGCCTGCAGGGTCTAACTGGCAACCCAAAGAAGCCCTGACAAATTTTGTCAGACCAGCCCCATAGGGTGCATAGCAAGAGAGTCCGATCGCTATAATGGGGCTTGAGGGGTTGATCCCCCACCCCAGAAAATGTGGAAAAAAATGGCAGAAACGGTGCATTCTGCATCACATTTTTCATAATATTTTAAATTAAATTTGTTTTTAAAGCATAGTAAATGATGACCTTACAGTGCACCAGGTTACAGCAATCTCTGTTGGGGCCTTCAATGATTTCATCACCCTATAAAATTGCCTCATCTCTCCATAGCCTCTTTCTCACATGTATTTCATTTGTTTTATTCGGTCTCTTTTGCCAGCGTAGGGTGGTGGAGCAATTTACATCACGCACACATATACAGAGACAATCAATCCTACGTGTGCAAATGAGTGTATAGAAAATGTTGACAAAGGGGACTACAAGGTGTAGGATTCATATAGCATCCATACCAGTAGGCATTTTTAAGAGTGCTTGTCTGGGGAAGCATAAACTCAAGATTGAGAACATTACACAGAGGGGGCGTGGCCAACATGGCGACCGGAGCGGCAGAGTAAAACTGCAGCTCCGTGCCTGGCCCACAAAAAACATCCTGAAATTGGCACCCAGAACCTTCTTTGAGGCGGGTGCCATCTGCCCAGCTGTTCGGGACCACCAACAGATGCGGTGACCCTCTGCGGGACTCCGGGGTCATCTCGGGCGACGGAGAGGAGCTGGCGGCCTGCTAGGTCGACGCTCGCGGCCGCGGAGGGTGAGTCTGCTGCCGGGGCCGTGGGCCGGCCCCGGACTTCTAGCGCTCGGCGCTGAAATGGAGAGGCACCACGGGGAGCCGTGAGGCATCGTAGTTCGGGAGGACTCGCATCCCGGGGATTGCTCTGCGGTGGAGTGATTGCCCGCGCCCCACCGTCTGAAGCGGTGCTGCCGTTGCGGGACTGGGCCGTGTGGGGCGCACGGCGCCGCGAGACACGTCGGACTGTGGCCGCGCTAGGCCTCTCCGGCCCGCGGGGCTCCCTTACCGGCTGATCACCGCCTCTCTCTGCGCTGACCGGACGACTCCTGTGCCATTAACTGCGGCCCCCCCTTGGCGCTAGAATATGGTGACTGATCCGTGCGCGGCCCGAGCGCACTGAGGCTTCCGGCTCGGCGGGTGTTCGGGGAGCTGCGGCGGCTGTACCGCCGTTGTGCCCGCGCCGCCTGGAGCGGCCGCTCGGGGGATCCCCTGCTGAGCCCCAGGCGCCCACACACGGTGGGAACAATAAAGAGCAGCACACTCTTCGGCGACGCAGACCGAATCGCGGAGGGGGAACGGATCGCTCTCCCACCCCCCCCCCCCGCGCCTCACTCGGCGACACGGCTCGGGTCGCAGCGGCTCGATCTCACGGAGTGCCTCAACGGGCGCGCCAACTGCCTTAACAGCACGCTGTAAGCCTCACACTCTGTACACATCTGCAGTTTGGCATTGAATTGGGCATCTGGGCTCTACTGGCAGAGAGGCTGGAGTCGGGACGGTGTTTTTTTGTTTTTTTTTTTTGTCGGAACGAGTGCCCCTTCTGGGCTACATTGAGCGCCCAGTAGCGGACCATACCCGGTCTTTGGTTGACAATATTGGTACTGACACAGCCATTGTCCTGGAATCCACGGGAGCACTGGGCATTGTGCTGCCCCCCTCTGGCGTGGAATACCACGTATGGTATCGGATCCACCCTGAGTCTGCGGGCTATCGTGAGTGGTGGGAGCCACCTGGCGTGGATCAGTTAGACATTAACTTGGGCCAAAACAACAAGACGGAGTGGGTACTCGGTGAATCTAAACCGGCGCCAATATCAGAAAAGGACACTCAACCCCCTCCTGTATTACAGCCTAGCAAACCAGGGGACGTGCTGAAGGAAGTTAGAGGTCGTAGGTGATCACTCCCGGCAAACAACTGTCCGATAAAGCTGGGGTAACACACTTATGTAAAATAGCGCGGAAATCATGGTCAAACCAAAACACCCCAAGACGGGGTCCACTGGAGAAGCTGATCCTCTCCAACCGTCCTGCCAAGGGGTCTCGCAACCGTCCACACAGCTACAGTTGATTGAAACATTACGCACGCATTCCCTACAATTTGACAAAATTATGCAAGCTATAATGGACACTAAATCCTCGTTAGAGGGGAAAATAGACGCTGCAGTACAGAAAGTTTCATTGCTGCGAGCGGACCACCGCAAATTAACCGGTAGGGTACATGACACTGAAACGTCACTGAAAACTATTCAGCCCGAAGTGGAAGAAATGAGAACTAGAATGCAAAAAATGGAACTGGACATAACTCAACTACAACGTAAGGCTGAGGAAGCTGAGGGTCGTTCCAGGCGGAATAATATCAGATTCCTCGGAATCCCTGAGAGAATCGAGCTTCCTAAGGCAGAGGAGTTCTTAGAGGCATGGCTGAGGAACACACTTAAAGAGCAGTACCCCACCACAACACCGGTGATTGAAAGAGCGCACAGAATTCCGGGCAGGCCACCTAGGCCGGGAGCACCGCCCGACCACTAATAGCTCGCTTCTTGAATTATAGGGATAGAGACTTGGTCCTCCAACACTTTAGAGAGGCAGACAATATCGTGATGGAGAACAGCAGGGTAGCAGCCTATCCTGATTATACAATGGAGGTTCAAAGCAGGAGAATTGCGTATAGCAAGATCAAGCAACTGCTAAGAGAGAAAGGCATTACTTACTCCCTCATGTTCCCTGCACGACTGCGCATCGTTATGGACGAGAAAACCTTAATGTTCCCCACTCCTGAAGATGCATGGACCTGGATACACGCTAAGGGATTGGCCGACCCACCCGGGGATGACGCGGTTTCCGGTGAGTGGTCCACAGCTAAATCCAGAAAAAGGAAGAACACCAAAACATCTGCCCGCCCCACAAAAGCGCAAATGGCATTGGACCGGGCGCAAATATTAAAAGACACAAATTCATTTGCTCGTGGGTTGCTGGACTCAAGGAGCGAAACGGACACTAATGACACTGCCTCACATGGGGGAGATACGAGCCCGTCCCCCTCTCCGCTGCGGGTGGGCCCTGACCTCACACCGCGATTGGCAGACGAACTTTGAAGGGGTGGAGTTGCCGTTCGTGGCCCCTCTCTGTCGGCGACAGCAGCTAAGGTGCTGCATGACACTATCATCGGGACCCTCGCCCTAAGCGCCACAGTGAATAACAGCTATTATATGAAGAACTAAGTCTGAATCCTCGTAAATTGTACAAAGGCGAATGGGTCTGCGGAAGAGGAAAATATCCTGCAGGTGGGCCACCCAAGGGCTAGTCGTCAGGTGATCCACGACCCCCCACACCGGAACGGTATCCGAATGGAACTGTCTTCTTTGGAAGCCACCTTAGGCACCGGTTGTGCCACTTTATTTAACGGACGTACACAGCCCGTAATATCCTTTTGGTTGTTATATCTATCTCTTTCTTTTCTATCTTTAGCCCACTATGGGCTTATTCTTTTATCACTGATGCTGGGGCGCTGGGGTGGAGGGGCTGGGGACCGGTGGGGGGCATCTGGGGTGGGGCCGGGGAGGTGGGAGGGGGTGGGCGTGTTGGGTACAGATCAGATAACCCCCTGCGCCTCACCATAACACAATGAATAAGATACCTAGTTATAACCTCATAACATGGAATGTGAAGGGCATGGCAGGGACTAGTAAACGTCATAGAATACATGCGTACCTAAAGCGCCACCGCATACACATAGCAATACTGCAGGAAACACACATCACACCCACAGAGGCTGCTCGGATAGAAAAGTGCTGGTTGGGCTCAATATATAGCGCTGGCGATTCCTCCTTCGCCAGAGGAGTGCTGGTCTGGATTGCGCCGGGTGTCCCTTATACAGTACAACACTGCACAAAAGATAAGGAGGGCAGGTTTATACAGCTAAGGGGCTCGCTGGATGGGGAGGATCTTGTAATAAATGGACTATATGTACCGAACATCAAGCAAGGTGAATTTTTACAAACCAAGACCTCTCAATTAACCAATGATCTAACTTCATCATGCATATGGGGGGGGGGGACATGAACTGTGTCCCACATATAGATAAGGATAGATCACATCCCCCGCTAGTGGCCGCTCCAATAACGAAAAACTCCCAAATGCTGGGCGCATGGATGGAAGAACGTCGACTGATCGACATATGGAGACACATGCATCCACATGAAAATGTGTACTCCTATTATTCCCCAGTACACTTATTACATACCCGTATAGACCTCATCCTCACCTCACAGAATATAACACATAAAATAACAAGAGCGGAGTATTCCGCTAGGGTAATCTCAGACCACTGCCCACTCATAGTACAAATAAGATGGGGAAGGCCCCGCTCATGCATTCCCACCTGGCGTCTGCAAACGCAATTACTACAAGACCCCCCTTTTAGGAAGGACATTGCTACACACATCTCAGCATACTTCACATTGAACAAAGGGACAGCCACCTCCAGAGCCATCGAATGGGACGCACATAAGACAGTCATAAGAGGGGTATGTATATCAACCACAGTGGGAGTCCGGCAAACGCTAATGCGCGAACTCCGTGCATTAGAACAAGAAATTCAAATCGCTGAGGGTGAGTTCACTAAAGATACCACAACAGCGACTAAGCTCACTAACTTGCGCACTAAATGGTCCGAGACAGACAGACGCCTCGGACAGTTCGACTATCGGCACCATATGGCTCGCACACATGCAGAGGGCGACAGATCCGGTAAATTATTAGCGTGGCTCATAAAGAGTGAACACCGGAACGCCCCTATAGGCGCTATCCGCCTGGAGTCAGGTCGTATAGTTAATACCCAGGTTGAGATAAATAACGCTTTCAAAGAGTATTATAGCTTGTTGTACCGGGCACGGCCCCCACCCACTAAAATCCAGTTAGAGGAATTCTTCAACGATATAACTCTAAGCAGCCTAACTGCCTCTCAAACTATAGAATTGGACAGCCCGATTGAGATAGCAGAAATCCAACGTGCGCTGCTACAGTTGACACATGGCAAAGCACCCGGCAGCGATGGCATTCCCATAGAATACTACAGCACGTTCCAATCTCAGACTCTAGCCCCATATCTAGCAATGCTAAAGGAAGCGCTGGAACGGGGCCAACTCCCTGAAACTTGCCGTGAGGCTTTGATAGCAGTTTTACCAAAGGCAGGCCGTGACCCCTTGGATGTTCGCTCATACAGGCCATTATCACTACTAAATACTGATTGCAAATTACTCGGAAAAATACTAGCTAATCGCCTGCTTCCCTATGTGTCAGAGTTGGTACACCAGGATCAGGCAGGCTTCATTCCCGGCCGCAACACCTTCAGCAATATCAGGAATTTACTGCGTCTAATGAGAAACTCCCCGGTTGAAGGCAGACACCGGGTGGCAGTATCACTGGACATAGAAAAAGCGTTTGATACTCTGGGTTGGCCTTTCTTAACAGAAACACTCAAGCGGATGGGGTTCGGGCAAGTGTACATTGGTTGGGTGAAAACATTATACACTGACCCAACGGCTAGGGTTAAGACGGGCGATACGGTCTCTGAAAAATTCAATATCGGTAGGGGCACCAGACAGGGATGCCCGCTCTCACCACTATTATTCGCATTAGCCATTGAGCCGCTGGCCGCCCGCCTTCGCATAATGGCCCCCACGTGGGGTATCTTGGATGGCCAGAAGCACCAGATAGTATCCTCATATGCGGATGATGCGTTATCTTCCTACGAGATCATGTGGGAGCCCTGCCGGGCCTACTGGAACTCCTAGAAAAATTTAGCTCGGTTGCCGGATTAACAGTGAACTGGACAAAATCCTGCATATTCCCTTTGCGCCCGGTCCCTGAGGCACTGAGAACACCGATGGGTCCGGGAGGCTTGAAATGGTGCTATACAACATTTAAATATTTAGGGGTAAATATATACCATGACAGCCTAGATCTCAGGGATGGTAACCTCGGCCAAGTGGTCAGATCAACGAGGGGCTCCCTGCCCTTCTGGTGCTCACTGCCACTGTCTCCTATGGGCAGAGTAGCCATCGCAAAGATGATAGTATTACCCCGACTACTCTATTATTTTATGGCGCTACCCTTAATACTCCCGAGCTCATTCTTTAAACTACTGAATACCTTACTAACGGACTTAATATGGGGCAATGGCCGCAGACGCGTTGCATTAACAAAGGTCCTCCTACCGCTTAGGTTGGGGGGACTGGGCGCCCCCAGATTTGAAGCGTACTATGCAGCTGCCCAACTACAATGGATATCCACATGGGTTGGTTACCCGGCCGGGCCCGAAACTCCGAGGGTGTTGCAGGATCTTGAAGGCAAGGAGATAATGCAATACCTCATGAACCGTACCGATCCAGTGAACACTAGCAGTGTGCTGCTGCACACTGCACATTGGGCCTGGGGCCGATATGCGCTGCAAAACGCAAAAGCCCCGCAGTACTCACCGAAGATTCCACTGCTGGCCCTACCGACATTAGCAAAAATAGCAGCCAAAGTGGGCCTGAATACATGGGGTAGCAGGGGCATACTTACACTAGGTGACATCTACCAGGACGGGCAACTTCAAACCTACGAAGCGCTAGCCGATAGGTACGCGCTTGGCCGGGGAGGCTTCATAGCTTACGGTGCAATTAGGCAGGTACTGAGAGAGAGTTGGAGTAAAGGCAACTCGGAACCGGATACCTCCCCTTTGCTACACAAACTTTTGGGAAGCATAAGCACCCCATCAAGCATTTCAAATATATATAATATCATAGCCGCCCAGGCTGAACATAAACAGGATCAGGCAAAAAACAAATGGGACTGCGTGCTACCGGAACCACTATCCCCTAATTCATGGGAACAAGCGTTGAAGCTGACTCGCGAGGTTTCACGCAACCCGCGCTTCCGATACACACAGTTTAATTATGTGCATCAGACTTACCTATCACCTCACCGCATAACACGTATGTTTCCCCGCTCGCCGCAGACATGCCCCAGATGCGACACAGAAGAGGCCACATTCTACCACATGACATGGGAATGCCTCCCAATCCGGAACACATGGATAGAGATAATAACATTGCTAGCGGAATGGACGGATACTACACTATCTCCCACTCCTGAGGTGTGCCTACTGGGCTTAACATCTCATCCCAAGAAACGCAAACGTACATATAAATGCATTGCCTTGGCACTGGTGCTGTATAGACGCCTGATCGCCATGAAGTGGAAAGCCCCCGATGCCCCCAGGGTGGCCCAATGGCGCGAAGAGGTAATACGATGGACCAAAGCAGAAACACAGACATTGCAGAATCTACTGGATAGGGGTATACTAGTTAAAGGCTTGGAGGTATGGAACTCGTTTTTGACAGCTGTGGAAAAAAAAGACGATGTGCGTCCCCCCTGAACTAATGAAAGGAGTGATTTTACATCATCGCAGTGGCCACAGGGTGACATCAACATATGGTGCGTTCGGGACATGCGGGTGTGAGGGGGGGGGGGGGGGGGGGGGGGGGAGGGGGGGGGGAAGGAATAGTATAAAGGGAATAATTAAAATAAAAATAAAAAAATAATAATAATAATAATAATAAAGTAAATGAACCACTATAAAATTGCGATGCCTTGTGCGTTTTCCCCTGGGCGCGTCACGGGTGCCTTGCGTTGCGCTCGGGGGTACTGGGGCTGTGAGACATTGGTACCCTCTGGCTCCCTCCCGCTGTGCCCCATCCCTCATGCATGGCGCTCCGCAGCCAATGGTGGGCTAGTCCCCTGGGGCCGTGGGATGGCATGGCCACGGGCTGATGTGATGTGACGCGTGGAGACTCGCGCAAATGTCATGCAAGCCTCATGTAGATTGCTCCCTGTCCCCTCCGAAAACTGGTTTCTCGTCCTCCTGGGCCCCTCCTCTCCTCCTTTGTCGGTCCCCTCTTTCTCCCCAGCCGTTGCGTGTCGGCTGTAGCCTACTCAGCGTCTATCTTACTCTTTTTTCTCTATGTTCTCTGTTCTCTTGGAATGATCTTGCATATGTTTAATACAATCCCTACGTGAACGTGCCATTTGTGTAGCCCCCTTCGGGCGTTGTTGCATGTATACGTGAGTAGCATTTTGCTCATACGTAACAGTTATCTGTGTAATGCACGATGAAACATAATGTAACAGTTTGCATTTTATTCCAATGTGGCCACTTGGCCGATAAAACAATAAAAATATATCTAAAAAAAAAAAAAAAAAAGAGAACATTACACATTGGTAAGGGTTGACCTTCAGAATGAAAGTGTTTCTACCCAAACAAACCCTTTTAAGCAAAATTAGGATAATCAAAGACAGGAACAAAAACAGAACTTTCTAACCGGTACTATTCAGTTTGAATGCAGCTCTTTGATGGCAGTTCATAGCTCACTGTGCTAGATTATGATTGTAACGTATGCACTGCACAACTTTAACCTCCTCCTTTCAGTTTGAATGCAGGTTTTTTTTTTTTTTTTTTTTTAATGGTAGTTCATAGCTCACTGTGCTAGATTATGACTGTAACTTATGAACTGCAGGTAACAAATGGAACTATTTGACAAAAGCAGTATCCCACTGAGCTATACACATAAACTACTGTTCCATGATCTGCACAGGACACGTTCTTTTCAGCAAGCATATTAACCCTCTGTGCTACCTTAGATGAGTTAAAACTGCCACTAGACTGATCCCAAATCTCTCCAGCAGGTACATTAATCACCACAGTTATTTTGCCACTTTTATTGAAGCCTGAAAACTGTTGGATATACAAGGAACTCACTGCGCTTTTAAAACTGCTCCACTGCTACAAAACTGGCCCCCAGTAACAAAAATGTCCCCCCACTCTTCCAGCCTCCCAGGTACACTAGCTGATGCCTGGTACGGCCAGTCCGGCCTTGCCTGACCAACGCCCTTTCAATTTTTTTAAATGCCTCCCCGGAGGTCCATGGGGTTTTAGATACTCACTGTTCTAGTGAATTTGGACTTAAAAGGCTAACTCAGAAGGACAACTCCCTTGACAATGACACTCTTGGTTGGTGAATACAACCCCGCTCTATTATGGTCAGCGCTAAATTATGCCTAGGTCCGGTTCAAACACAGCTATTGATCATTATTGATGGTTTGTGCTTGTTGGCATTATTTCTACTTAAAACTTTCAATTTTCATATCTCTAGTTCCCTTATTGTATTTTTGTCATTTTATTTATTAAATCAGGCTCTCTTTCGAATTTGGTTTGGAATTTGTATTATTTTACATTTTGGCTTCATTACGGTTTTGGTACTGTATAAATACTTTACGCACTCGCCTAACTTAAGCCTGTCTGTTCTGTGCCATAGCTACCACAGGTCGGAGTTCAAGGTAATTTAGGACTGTGAAGGTTTACTCTGACAAAGGCTGTGATTAATTCTTGGGGTGAAAAGTCACTCATTCCAAATAATAATCCGAATTTGTTTTTCAAACAAGTGCACACTGAAATTCAGGGCCAAAGACAAAATAAACAACAATAACTCCAACAGCTTAGCCTGCAAAAGGTCCGCATTACTGGTGCCACGTCAAGCCACAAGCGTGTCCCAGTGTCTGGCGAAAACAGACTTTGTAGAGGAATGCCTGCCCACAAGGTTGACATCCATTACTATTAGAGCAAAATTGAATACAGTCATCTGCCACAGCACTATCTCCACAAATGGAGCTGTAGACTGTGCAGTCTCCGAGTCAGACCATGGCTGGCTGTTGTGACAAAAGATCATACCAAATCGGCAACCAGATAGAGGACAGATGTTCAAGTCTTGTAGTTCTGGGTACCATACTCTCCTGGTCTGTCCAGAGCCACTAAGATGACTTGGGCTAGGTTGTTCCTGATCTTCTTCAGAGCTCTGGGTAGGAGAGATAGCAGCACAAAGGCATACAGGAGTCCCATCCTCAACTCCAGGCAGAAGGTGTCTCCAAGAGAGAGGCTTCAAGGAAACTGCAGCACGCAAAAGTATGGACATTGCTTATTCTTGGCAGTGGCAAAGAGATCGAGCCAGGGTTCTCTCCATTGTTGGAAGACACCCTGCACCACTTCCCGAAGTAACTGCCATTCATGATCCACTAGACATCACTGGCTCAGTTAATCCAACCTGCTGTTCAAAGATCCCGCCACGTGGTGAATGATCAGGGAACTGCCCTGATGAGTCAGCCAGTTTCAGAGGTGCAGGGATACCTAACACAGAGCCAAGGACCTAACTGCACCCTCCATGTTGAAGAATCGCATGGTGGTTGTATTGTCTAGGACTTATACAACCTCCCCCCTACATGGCCAGCAGGAAGGATTTCAATGCCAAGTGAATGGGCTGCAACTCCAACAACTTTATGTGGAGACATATCACCAGAGCCTTCTGATCCCAAACACCTGAGGGTCACCGGTAAGGCAAAGGGGAGCTCAGCAAACTGAATGTTCCCACCTTGAACTGCAGGTAGTGCCTGTGGGCCATAAGGATGGGCAAATGGAAATAATCAATTTAAAGTCCTGTGCTACTATCCAGTCTTGGGGATCCAGGGCAGGCAGAACATTGGTCAGCGTGGGCATTTTGAATAGGTCCTTCCGCAAGAAGAAACTGATAGGTTGGAGATCTAAAATAGGACGGAGAGCTTGATTCTTCTGCGGCAGCAGAAAACAGCAGGAGTAACATTTAGTTCCTATTTCCGAGGCCGGGACTCTCTCAATGGCTCCTTTTGCCAAAAGAGTCTACGCTTTCTTTAGTAAAATAGATAAGTGCGCCTCCGAAAGTCGCTTGGATGCAGCAGGTCAAAAATAAATGGCAGAATGAAGACCACTAAACTATCTGCAGGACCCATCAGTCAGATGTTGTGGTCTGCCACCCGGGCAGAAATGTACTGATCCTGCCTCTCAGAGGGTGGTTGTGTGCCACTAAGAGCAAATTAAAGCGGGTTGGAAGCTAGCTGCTGCTAACGGAGGAGGGGGCTGGGAGGTGTGCTGTACCCGTGGGTCTCAATGCTGTGTGCTGGGTCACCTACCTTGACCTTGCAAAACTGGGGTGTCTATTATTCAGAAGGTGGGACTTGGCATTACCTAGATACAGAACCCCTGGCGATGCCTCAAAAAGGGCATAACTGTTGCAGACACTGCAATGACAGTGTGGAGAGACCAAGTAAGTGTGGTGTGGCTCTGCTCTGTTTAAAAATCTCTAGTTCCGAATATGCCTTCTCACCAAATGGGCAGGATCTGTCAAAATTTATAACCATGAGTCACCTCCTGGACTTCCCCTGAGAAGTCTGTGGATCTCATAAACGTGTGGAGCTGGAGCACCAGGCTAGTCCTTCTCTACCCAAAAAGTCAGTCATATCTAGGACAGACCGTTTGGCGCATGTGGCCACGTTCCGGCCAATCTGAGTGGTCTGCATTTGGTTGGCGCGAAATTCCTCTGGGACTGCTGGCAAGACCTCTGCCACCATGCCCCATAAAGCCTGGGAATACCTAACCAGCAAGCAGCTGAAGTTGACTGATCCAAGGGGAATGCTAGCTGATGACATCATGTAGTTCTCAAATAACAGTTCTCTTTGATTTCTTTCTGGGAAGGTGACCGGGAAAAGGTCTGGCTTAATCATGCTACTGGAATCCCAAACCACCAGGCTCTCAGGACTAGGGTGATGTATGAAAAAAGGAGGGTCACCCAGGGTAGGTCTGTGGCACTGTACTACCTGTCTATTTACAGGTGTACAGGAAGAAGGGTTAGCTCAGGTTCCCATGAGAGTGTCAATCAGGCCTTAGTTGAGTAGCAGTAAATGCTTGAGCAAGGTCTACCCAGGATGCAAAACTTCAGTGAGGACATTAGTTTTCACCTCAATAGACAACTGTAAGTTCAGGACTTCAGCTGCTCATCTGATGACCACAGCAAATGAGGCAGTCTATTCTGTTGAAGGACAAGTGGAAGAACTCAGCCCCATGTAAGGAGTAATGTACAATCCACTGGTCTCTTGTAGCTCCAATTAAGAATTGTCATCACCATATTCTGAGGGAAATTCATCCCTCCTTCTTCACCAAAGGCTGGCTCGATTTGCCCTTAATCTGATTTAAAAAGTTGTAGAAGTGCTAGATATGCTGTTTGTCTGAATGAGAGTGAACTGGGAGCAAATGGTTTCAAGAGGTACAGGTGTGCAGAAGACAGGTGTACCAGCGATAACCCAGTAGGAGGCCTCATGGACCTATGGGCCAGAGGCATTTCAAAGTGAGCCTGCAGGGCGCCAAAGACACGCAACATCGCCTACTTGAAAGCCTCAATCTGTTGCAACGTCACCCACTGACCTGGATATTTGCGGTGCATCACGACCAGCTGCATGATCAGCACTTTGGAAGGTGACCAGGATCAGGATAGAGGGGTACCTTGATGTCCTCGTAACTTCTCAGAGGTAAAGTGGTAAACTTGGATGAGTCTTGTACTGCCTTCTCACATCAACTTACCCAAAGGCTTGGACTGTGAACACCTGTCTCTAAAGCAGTCCTGAGAGTGAGAAACTGATCTGCAACCATGAGTTCTAGCAGAGTTTATGGGATTCAGCAACATACAGCTTGGCCACATAATTGCACATTGACTTAAGATGCATCAAGGCATATACTCCTCACACAACTTGGAGTTTGTGGTCTGAAACCAAACAGTGGAAACACCTTGTGGTGTTCTGTCACAGAACCCTGCTTGCATTGGTCCCCACAAGGTTTAAACTATGTGGTTTTAGGAGGGGACATGTTCCCCTAAACACTGGAAAAAGATTTTTTTCAGAGACAAAAACCTATCAACTGACAAAAGTAAGTAGGAGTTAGCTCCGGATGCATGTGTGAAGGCAAAGAAAGAAAGGAACTGACATCAGTGAGATTGGATGGGGCCTACATGTGGCTCCAGCCACCACTTGTCGGGTGAAAATGGGTCGATGCAATGCTGAAAATACTTCCGGATCCAGTCTGTTGCCTAGGCTTAGTCTAAAGGTGGGAATCTCCAGGTCCATCAGAATGGCACATATTGGGTGACAGGTTTTTGAAACGTCAAGATATCTTGCTAGATGAATTTGCTACAACAATAGCAAAACTGCATTCACTACATTCCTGCAAGAACTCCTTGCATTCCCAGCACTAGCCTATATCTGCCCTTCCGAAGATGCATCCAGTAGTGTTGAGACTAATTAAATGTCACAAGCCAGTGAGCTGCAATGACCTTTGGGAGTCTGAAGAAGAAGGGCAAGGGACACAGGCACACAACAGACTGGCGTTCATTGGAAATTTGCAGTGAGCAGGCCAGGGAGATATCAGCGAATCGCAGTACATCACAAATTCCTATAAGGGGTCTATTCAATGCCTAAAAAGGTTAATGGCTAAGGGTTTACTTCAAGATGCCATCTGCTGATGATGGGGTGGTGGGCATTCACAGACTTTATGGACCCAATGCGCACAGCAGAAGAGAAAGTTCTCAATTTTAACAAAATGTATAAAGGCAATGATTACATGTAGCACAACAATTTAATAACAACACAAGCTCTGCAAAATATGTGCAATACACTTAAATATGTGCTGGTGTTGTTTCATCAACAGTACAGCATCACAAATGACTGAGTGTCCAAAACTGAAAGTTGCAGGCTGAGATATGGCTCAAAATCCACAGCTAGGCACACTGCAATAAATGAGCCAGTTTTCAGTGGAAAAATGTGATGTGTCCATGTTGGGTTTTTGGCTGTTTCCTGCCACAGGCACTAAGGCTACCCACACAAGTGGGGTACCATTTTTATCAGGGGAGTTGGGGCAACACAGAATACCAGAACACGTGTTATTACTAATTGTTTTTCTATGCATTTGTGCCTTCCAATTGTAAGACAGTGTGCAAGATAGTCGTCATTTTTTAGAAATGCCCTCTAATTCACATGCTATATGGGGACCCACAAATTCAGAGATGTGCAAATAACAACTGCTTCTAACCTCCATATATGGGCCCATTTCAGAAATATATAGGTTTCCTTGATACCTATTCATCACTCTTTATATTTTACCAAATGAACTGCTGTGTACTCGGTACATAATGAAAAACCATTGCAAGGTGCAGCTCAGTTACTGGATCTTGGTACCTCAGGTTCTTGGTGAACCTACAAGCCCTATAAATCCCTGCAGCCAGAAGGACCCAGAGGATGCAACAGTATATTGCTTTAAAAAATCTGTCATAGTTCAAAAACGTTACCGATGAAAACGTAGAAACAAATGGCTGTTTTTTCAACTCAATTTCAATATTTTTTTTATTTCAACTGTTACTTTCTATAGCAGCCCAGTTGTGAGTCTCACTGCAAGAGGTGCATCAGCCCACTTGATTTTCATTTCCAAGCATTACCTACAATCTATCTAAAACCAATCATAATTACTGGAATACACTTTCTACTTTCTATTCTACAATACCATTTTGAATGTAAACTTGAGATACTTGAAAGATTATTTGGAACAAAAGTAGAGCCAAAGTAAGCAACTAGAAAGCCTGGTGGGAATGGGTTACATCAGATGGTGGTTGCAATTGTTCTTTTTGGGCAATGTTGGGTGGTGGTGCATAAGAATGGTGTTTTTTCTACTATTCAGAGCCACATTTTGTAAACAGGCCCGAATAGCCGCCCTCCAATTTTCCATGATAGTTACCTCTCTGAATAGTGCCCCATAAAAGGTTACTGTGTAGAAACAGTCAACAGTCCTCATGGAAATGTCCAAGTCCATAACCAGCCTCTTCTGTTCCTCTGTGTTTACTGTTGCCCGGATTCTCTGAAAATTGAAAAATCCACAAAGTGAGACTGAAAGCAAACTGAAGGACCCTATGCACAGCAGCTCATATTTATCATAGTTTACAAGAATGTGGGTACTGAACAGAACTGGTTTTCTCCACTAAGGCTGTGGACATTCCTGGCAGATAGTCAAACCAGCAGGCCTGGATGTCTTCACTGTATTGACAGAAAGGGGCACGTCCATGCACAGTGTGAAGGCAATTAGAAGTAAACACGGCTGATATTCCAAGGGTGATAAATAAAATTTTAGTACTTTAACATCTTAACTGCTATGCCACAAATCATTCACTTATATGCTTTGTGTTCAAGCATGAGCGCATACAAACATACAAATTTAGATGAGTTTAACAGAACTCAAATAGGGAGGGGTGAGGTATATCAAACCGTGGTTAGAAGTGGAATCGGAGATAAACCTCACAACACTAATCCGCACATTCAAGTTTAGAATCTAATTTTACTGACTTCTACTCATATTTCACCAAGCTGCTATTTTCCAAAATGCTGTCAGTCCCACCTTTTCTGTGAAACCATATCTGTCAGTGACTCTTCTCCGGGTCCAAAGCAATACATTTTAAAACAGTTCAGTAGATGCCCTAAAGAATCCATTAAGGCACTCTAAGAAGAAAAAAGTAAAAAACTCTCTGCAATGTTTTCAAGACAAAGTTAGACAGCAACTGAAAACACAAAGCCCCGATTCACAAAGATGTCTATGAGTAGGTCTGATTTACTCGTATAGTCTCCTGTTGTACACCTCAATTCCGGCTATGAGCCATTTGTGCTCCTGGGGTGGAAGTTTAAGCCAAGAGTACTACAAAAGTAAGTCGGAGCAGACTCTTTATAAAGCAGGCCTCCTGAGGCTCTTTTTCCAAAATTATATATGCTACCCAACCCTGAGATCCAGCAAAGCAAACAAGATCTGTAAGGTCACATTCAATCACAAGTCATATGGAAGTATGTCAATCAGTGATGGCACCATCTCTGATGAACTACAGGCAAGCTTTAGGAACCAACCAAATCTGGCTGCATTCAAGAAGAAAGTAAAACTAAGACTCTTTAAAGCAGCTTCCCTTTTTTACTTCAAGACCAGTTGGAGTGATCCACCAAGGATTTGGGGGCTTGAATATCCATCCAAAAGCCTGATAATATGCATAATTTGGATTGAAAAAGGTTCTTCGTTTTTATGCTCTGAGTCAACCACATTAAAGATGGGAAAGGGATATTTATAGTATCTAAGTTACAGTACACATCTATCAAACCATCCTATCCTAAAATGTCAACTCTCTATTACAGTCTGATATGCAATGTTCTTGAGTCGTGTAGGTGAGAGATTAGAAAGCCATCTACAGGACACTTTACTTCTTTCTTGTCATTATAAGACTGACAATTAAGATTCTCCTACTCAGAAATGATTAGTTGCTACTATTCAGAGCATAATCTATTATGCACATGGAAGGCATTTTCATTGTATTAGATCCACGGAGTGATAAAGACAGCAGAACCTATTTTACATGCCTATGGACATGTTTTGCAGCGAAATATCTCACGGTTTGGATTTTACTCCTATGTTTAGTTTTCCCTCTAAAACGACTATTCAATAACACGGACTGTGGCGTCAGCAGTCAGGACACTTACATGAAGTTAATGGCCATAGAAACGTTCTCACTGACTGGAAGGTGTTACTGCTTGACCAATGTACTAACATACCTTGACAGCCATGATGGTCCCGCTTTGAGCATGCCGCACTTTCTCCACCACACCATAGGCTCCTCGCCCCAATTCAGACAAAGTGACCAGGTCATCAGCTTCCACTTCAAAATTCTAGATAAAAAGACAACAACAGTTAACTTTGTAAAAAGCCAGTTTATGTTCTAATCAAGCAGAAAAACATAATATCTCCTTTTAATCAGGAATAGGGCCTTAAAAAGTAGTTTGTTATTGGATTCATTGATTGATTCATCAGTTCCCTACATCACTACACCAGTGAATTACATTAGTCACACTTCGTCCTAAATCTTCTCCTTCCAAATTATTTGGGGATATCACGTCCTAGTGACCCGTACAGGGAACCACAGAAAGCTGAAAAGTAAAGCAGCCAAAGCTGTATGCTGGCTCTCACATGAGCCCCAGACTCCTCTGCAATACACATTCACGCCTAATCTTTCCATTACTTAACAGCTGACCAGCAGGATGTCTTTTCTACTTAGATGAAGATGGTGGATAGCAGAAGATCATATTGAATGGGTGCTGGGACAGAAATGTACCCATCACTCAGTGCCCGGCTTTATGGGGAACTGATATACTCACTTTGTTTGGCACTAGCATCAAGCTACCCCACAGAGGCCTAGGCCTGCCCCGAGTAATGCACAGTCCAGAATCTCTTCTGTAACAGAAGGAATGCAATTAGCATAACCCACTAAACCAGAACGGGACTACTGTCCAAGTCCAGGGTAAGACACAAAGTGATACATGGTGGCAAAGTACGGTGTTGGTGGAAGAGTACCACATTTTGAGGCTCTTTACTGTGACCAGACCTTTTGTGCTGAGCCAGAGTGCAGTCTACCAACCCCTCTTCATGTAAAGTTCTGCTGTTGTGCGAGCCTCTCTCACATCGGGTATGAATGATGAGTGTGTGTGTGTGCAATGTATAGCACAGGCACAGTAGTATGAACCTATGTGTGCCATGAGTACTGGGACCAGTGGCATCTATTTTTGATGTCCCTAGTTAAGCATGGCACAAGATGGAGGGTGAAGACAGCCTCCCCAGGAGTGAAGTTTTCCTTCATTGCTGTAGTTGGATGGTAGAGACCCAGACACTGAAGTGAGGCGGCTGCAGTCATGGCTTCTCCTACAAAATCGATTATGACCTTGTAAGCTGAGGAGTTTTTCCGAATATAAAAAAAAATGGGAGCACGCGATTAACCCCTGTAGAGCCTGGGCACCTCAGAGATGGTAGAAAGAGTTCTCCAAGGATAAATATAATACATTTTTACAAGACATACTAATCTGTTTCTCATTATTGCTAAAGGACCGTTCTTGTAGAGCTACTTCATAGATGTTTTGCTTCAATGGAATTCTGGCATAGTAAATTCCCTACTAGTGCATTCATATCAGAAGGAGTGGTTGTATTATGGGCAATGAAATGGAGAAATCTGATGTTTTGTCATGTTTTTGTTGTTTAATTAGATCTGATAAAGTTACATATTTTCGCTTTCGTTGTTTTAATATGGTGCAACAAGAGTGAAGCATGTTTGCTTCTGAAGAGAATTTGAGTGATCGAGTTTAAACACACACAGGGTTCTGTTCTCCCTTTTGAGAAGGGAAAGTCCTACATTATTAACACCACGTTTTACACAAAAGGACTACAAATTAGACTCCTTTTTCAACATAACGCCTTATAATGTGGGCGTATTTTTGGGACTCATCAAGAAAAAGCTTTTGAAGTGTATGAGCTACAAAAAAGCCTTCTCCGTCGCTTTAAATGGTCACTGATGAAGAAATGTAAAAGGACACTCAGATTCTGGCAGTGTCAACAAGTACCACTAGAGAAAACGTGTCGAGGAGGACCAGATGTGATTTATTATTAAATTTAGAATTTCAGACAATCAAAACCTCACTTTTGGGTTTCTATCTACCAAAAAAAAAATCAAAAAAAAAAAAAAATCAACCCTGTCCACTTATTTAGAACCAATAAGCCCTGGCCAACCTCAGGACTTGAAGGTGTGCTGAGCAGCATCTCTATCTCTTTTCTGTGACGATCTGAGTAGCAAACCACTTCCGTATTCTGTAAAAATGAGAACCCCAAACACCTCACTACATGTCAAACAGTTGTCTTCAAGCAGTCCTGCATCTCAGTCACCGACAACAAACATTCTAAAATATTCCAGTGCTTGCTGTCTTCCTGGTTTTGGGAGCTATTGTGGAATGTTCTCCGCGTAGCCCTTTTACACAATCCAGACAGGAATACGAGATTGTGAGAATCAGCTGCCTTACCTGTGACGCGGGTGATTAAACCTGGAAGAGTGATACACTAGGTGTGATTTCACATAAAGGCAATCATGCAGGAGAGCATGGAGCGCGCATTTATACCGCCTGCTGCCTTGTTAGAAAGATCCCACAAACAGTTCCATAGGCACATCACACCTTTCTCTATCAATAAGTTGGGCCAATCGTGGACTGTAACGCGCTGCTCCTCATTTTCAAACCCCTTTGTCTTACCCTGCAAGTTTGGTCAAGTTGGGTTTGAATCAGGCCACACTCGCAACAACTGAGTTAAGAATGTCAGAAATGTCACATGCAGCTATGCTGAACTTGGAACGCAACGTGTTCTTTACATAATGGGCGCAGACATGGGGTTTGAAAACTACTTTGGCAATGTGCATCTTACAAACGGTGTCAACACATGGTAATTTGTTTCACAGTGGTGCTATGGGGAGCATGGTAAAAACCAGCTTGTTAAAATCACCTTAGCTAGTGGGGCAGTGCAGGAACTAGCTGGACAGTGGTGTTTTACAAATAATGAAGTACATGTTGAATCCAGCATGGAAATGTGTTTTGTAAACATTGTTGATGTGATCTGAAAAGCGGGTTGGCACTGCGGCTTTAAATGCTTGGGGTTAGAAGTAGAAACCGAAATAGTATTTCATAAAATATCCATTAGTGCAATGTTATCTGGTTTGGGAGAACAGGTTAACACAGCAGGGAAATGTCGACATTTCTTCTGTCTGTCTCTCTCTCACTCTCTCCCACATCCCTTGGTTTACAATTTCACTCATTAAGTGCCCACACTAAAAGAATAAGGCGGTATGCAATAATCAAATAGACATCAGCGCCAGTGTGGGCAGTATCTACGCCATATATAGCAACACCACAATTAGAAAGTACACTGCTCTACCACAAATCGGAGGCATCACTGGGTAGCACATTTTTCTGAAGTACACCCAACATCATGGTATGTTCCAGTCCTAAACTTTCATTTTACAAACCAGTCGATTTTAAGAGTTGTAGGCTTCATTTGATTCAACTGGACGAAAAGAGCTGATACGACAGTCCAAGGCAGGACAGATGGAGCTGTGCATATATGAATGATATGGCAACCTATTAGTATAAAGTTAGACTGAACTCAGAATTTTGAACTTCAGTGCCCATGTCCATTACATTGTCAATTCAAGTGCATCCAGCTTGCTCAGCTGGCTGTGAAGCTGGAGCATGTCTGCCCCCAGGGTGCCTCAGCCAGGTGGGTGCAGTCCAGGCGCCAGGAGGTAGTTATTGACCTAGCATTAGTGTGCTGTGGTCCTGGTAGGTAGGACTATAGTGAGTTCTTTAGTTGTGAAGGAAGTTTAAGGTAAAAACTTTTTGCCAAGGCTGCAAGCTTTAAGTGGGGACTAGGGGCGGAGGCGCAGGAAGGGTTAGCTGTATGGCAGATCAAAAGGTTCAGGTCGATGAAGGTCGGGAAGCCCTGACAAAGGCATAGGGTTTTGTCATATGCTTAGGTTGGATTCACAGGATCTAAAAGGGAGGGGGCGAGCGGGGTAGCAGCTGCTATCTTGGCATGCTCGCCCCCAAAACAAAAAATTTAAATGCAAGATTGAGAGGGGAAAAGTCAGTATGGATGCGATCATCGAGCTGGACTAAGAAGAAGAGGAAGATGAGTTAGAGGAGGGGGGAGATTCCACCCAGGCAAGAAGAGAATAAGATGCATAAAGATTTTAGTGTGGGTGTTGGGTGTAGGAGGGGTGGTGGAGGAGGTAGTTGAGGGGGGGGGGGAGAGTTACTAATGTGTCTCAGAGAGATGACGTATTGTGTTACAAAAGAAAGGAAACCAGGAGGTGGCATTACAGTGTGTGTAAACAGGTGGAGAGATGATGAAGTGGGGGAGAAGACATTCGGCAAGACAGAAAAGACTGAGCCCAGATGAGGTTGGTGTGAAGTTGTTGGGAGTTTTTGAACAAACATATAAGTGTGTCTTTAGCTGATAGAGTAGGTACGGCTACAGATGAAAAAGGTGTAGGTACACTGAAGAAGAGACCGCAGGTAAATCTAAAAGCAGTGAGGAGGGAAATAGTATGACAAAGGACAACAAAGAAGTTGATCAAGGAGAAAAGTACAAAAGATGGTGAGGTGCAAACTACAGAAGGTGATGGTAAGAATAAGTCAGGGTGGCTTACAAAGTCGCCTTACATGGGGGTTCCGTTGTGGGCACTAATTTTTGCAGCCACAAAAGACAAAATGTAGAAAGGGGAATTTGCAGATGTATACAAACTACTTCACAGGGAGCTGCAGTCGACAGAAGGGTCAAAAGAAATAGCATGGGAACTTGCTCGATGACCCAGGATCCCGACCACAATTGACACATGGACATTGGCGTGGTCGATTTACACAAATGTCTACTGTGAAAAAATCCCAGAACGATCGATTTCCATAGTAGAGTACATCAGCATTATCAGAAAGAAACATAGTGATTTTGGAGGGTTTGCTTGGTTACATTACGATGAAAAGTTCAGAGCTCATCTAAGTTTGAAACAAGACAAACCACAGGGGAGTTATTAATGAATTGTGGTTGCAATGGATGTACCCGTCCCACCCACCACCAACTTTACATATGGCAAGTAGCTTGGCAGTTTACAGCCAAATGTGGAGAATAACCGCAGAAGACTTGTCTCGTTCACAGTGGCAGGAATTCTGTGGAAGACTGTAGTACCAAGGAAGATCTGGGAGCTGGGAGAATGAGGACTTTGGAACTGGTTGAGCACTCGACTGTCCCCAATGCCACAACTGCATACAGGCAGGCTTGGGAAGAGATTTTGAGTAGTAGTGTAGGTAAGAAAGGTCGGGACGAGTTGGCTATGGAAGCTGGAAGAGATGACGTGATACATTTCATCTTCAGGAACACAGAGAGAAACATTTTAGCAGCGGTTACTGCAGGGAAACAAGCTGGGATAGGTTTCTATGGAAAGGTTTCTGGGGGTATGAACCAAAGGCAGTAGAACTGGTGTAGATTACTGCAGGGCTCGGCAAAGAAGAGGAGATGAAGTAGGCAACAAGAACCTGTGACAATGTTTAGGTTGGTTAACGGTTTGGGTGATGTATGTTCACCTGGATTTGAGATGCAACTATTTAGGTTATGTATTTTATGGTTATTTATGGGAGCATTCAGAATTTCTGATCTTTTAGGGAAGGGAAAGGATGGAGGGCTGAAAGTGGCAGATGCTAAAGTAGTGTCAAATCAATTGTATCTTTTGCTGAGGACATCCCAGACTGATCAGACAGGGAGGGGAGGAAAGGTTCAACTGAACAGGATACAGGTAGTGTGTGCACCTTAGAAGATTGGGAATAATTTACAGCAGCAAGATGATCAAGGCAGGTTTTTTTTTTTTGTCATGAGGATGGAAGTAGGTTATTAACGTCACAGCTGCTGGCAGTCAAGAGGAAGTTACTGGTGCAGAAACCACAGGAATTTGGGACTCATTCTTTCAGGATTGGAGTGGCATCAGAAGCCAACTGGCGGGGGTACTTATTGAGGAAGGTTATGGCCCTGGGTAAATGACCATCTGCATGTTCTTTGCATTACATTCATTCTGCAACTAGACTGGGCTCACTGAAGTCAACAATTGTGTATTTCCTTTGATCCTACGATGTGACGGGAACTGCTGTGGCAATATTTTCAATTTGGATCATCAGCCATTCATTTGTCAAATGGGCAGCAGAACAAGCAGAAACTCATCCCTTTGGGGGAAAAAATGGGTTTTAGATCAACAGACTTCAAGATAGAACGGTGGTTTGCAGAGCAGTGGTGGGCTGGGTGCAAAGTGGGGTAAATTGCCATGCCATGACCTGCTAAATTTGGTAAGTGCACACCCGTGTCCTAATGTCATGATCATTGATTTGTGAGAGAGTGATTTAGTTCAATTATCAGGATTAGGTTTAATAAAAGAAATGAAGGACCTGGGCATGATTGGGAGACTGTGGTGGGGGATGTGTGAGTTTTGGACAGCCTAGTAGCAAGAAAGGTGTGGCATGGTAAGGTCAATAGGGAAATGCAGTGTTTTTGTCAAAGCCGAGAGATAGGAGTGGAGAATATAAAGATCTTAAAAAAGAAAATGCCATGTTTTATAGGCAGGAAGGACTTCATCTCTCTTTTAAGGGAAACAAGCTTTATTTGCTCAAATTGCAGAATTGTTTAAAAAGATGACAGTAACCAGATGGTGCTATTGACATTAAGGTTGTTGAAGTGGCAGCCTGTTTTAATAGCATATCGGACCTGGATGCTGGGGCGACAAATATATTTTCAAAGACAATGAAGGGTGGAGGAGGCAGGAAAACGCCTTGCCAATGTTTTTCCTGGGTGGCAGAAAACCATTAAGGAGGACACACTAGGCCGGGGGGGGGGGGGGGGGTGTTGGAGCCTTGCAGGGCAGATGTTAGCAAAGGGAGTATAGGGGAGCAATGGTTGAGTTACATGTGAGAGGTCAGTGAATGGAATGATAGGGAGATGCTGAGGAATGTTTCAATGGTTTGTTTCATTTTGGTGAGAGGATGAAGGGAGGGTTATTTAGAACAAATGTATTAGTGAAGTAGTTTGTTATGACATTTGTTGTAATATATACAAGTTTCTGCTGCATACCTGTCCTAATGAAGCAGCCTTTTGCTCTAAATTACCATGAATACTCTGCACCGTCCCGCCCAATGCGGGCTCCTGGGGGGTGATCTATGTCCACCCCAAGTGCCTCGGGCGGGTGGTGCATCCCAGGCTCCTGGTGGCACTGGTTAGGCAGCTAGGTGCCAGGGGTAGGTCTTAAGTGACACTTGGGGTCGTACAGGTAGTTAGGGCATAGTATTAGCATGCAGTGATTGTGACTGGTAGGAGTATAGTGGGTTCTTTTGTTCCTGCCCCCGTCCCCATATTGTGACCTATTGGTTGACATAGATGCATTGGCTTGCTTTAATTGGTAATGCAGAAAAAGGCTGAAGCTTAAACTGCCACTTAGGACAGGTGGCAGAAAAACACAGGAAACACGCATTGGACTGGAAGGGTTGGGGCCTTCCGGGGCAAATATTAGCAGAGGGAGTAAAGGGGAGCGATGGTTGAGGAATGTTTGGGTGGTTTATTGGGGGTTTCTTTCATGTTGGGGGGAGGCTTAAGGGTGAGGGGGGTAGTTTGAACAAACATATTAGCAAGGTGGGGCTCTTATGACATTTGTTGTAATGTATACAAGTTTCAGCTGCATACCCATCATAATAAAGAGGCCTTTTGCTCTAAATTGGCCAATTTCTTCTGCGCAGTCTTGCCTAATGGCACTTCAGCACTAGACAAAAGCAGAAGTCACTGTCCCCAGGATTGTCCTGGAAGAAGCATTCACTCCTAGGGCTCTCTTGACCTGTCTGATCATGAACACCTGTGCATAGAGACCTCTGAGCTGGGAGAGCACTACATATGCAGGGCGTACATTCACTTCTATTTAATAATCAATCAATAAATGCATTGTTTCAGAAAAGTAAAACTAAGCACAAAAAAAACAACTAATATACAGAACATTTTTTTAAAACTATGTCATCATCATCATAAAAGAAACATTTGTTCAGCCTTCTCTTCAATATTCTGTAAATCCCTTTAAAGTCCAAGCCTACCTAACAACTTCTTGTGGGCATTCAGAAAGCTTCCCTGGAAATGCATTCCACCCACTGGTTACCATTAGCTTTATGGTTTGTAACTCACAGGTGCTTGCTTCTTATTTTCTGGCTTAATTTGTTTTAGGCTGTTCAGCTAGAGTGTGTCCCTCCAGTGGAGATTCCTCGGTTTACTTTATCCTTCCAAGTGCTCACTTTTGGGAAACAGGCCTTTAAATCTTGATCTTATCTCGTCCAATTTGCTGTGCATTCCAAGACAGAGTCCAGGTGTCAGGCTCTGTCTTCTGAGGGAGCTTGGTATTTACTTTTCTTTCTTGGACATCAACGTGAGAGGATTTATGCGAAAATCTTGCAGTGAAAAGAAAGCATTTTTCTAGCACACAACAAAAAATATCTGCGCTGATAGGTCAGGATATATCAGAATTAGGAATGTACAAGTTAATAACTTTTTTGTAATTCTAAAGCGTGGTGGAAACAAATCTTTGAACATTATCAAAATGTATCAATACACTAGGTCAGCGGGGTTCCTAACCTTTTGACTTCTGCGGACCCTCACTGAATCATTACTGGAATTCAGGGACCCCCACCGAAGTAGTTAGTGGAAACAGGGACCCCGACCTAAGCAATTCCTATGATTTGGATCTCAAAATAATAAGCAAAAATACCGAATTAGTATACACCTTACCAGTGCTTAATTATTGAAATATTATGTGTTATTTTACAATCATTCTCAGTGCTGCTTCTTTATTTGTACGTACTTTAACTGTTTCATTTTAATATTATTTAATTTTGTAAAACAGTTACAGACCTCCTGAGTAGGCCTCGTGGACCCCTAGAAGTCCTAAGAGGACAGGTTAAGAACCACTACACTAGGTGATTAAATTTCCATACATTATCGTTTGAGCGCAGTTAAACTGTTGTCTGTACAAATGTAATGATTATTTCAATTGAAAAGGTGTTGTCTGTAAGGGCCGTGTGCTACCTCACCATGAATTCTCCACATTATGCCACTCCACGCCACACCACTGCATTCTACAACACTCCTCGCTACAGCATGCCACTCCATTCTATGTCCCTCTACGCTGATACTCCAAGACACTTCACTCAACACAATGCCACCCTACTCTTCACCCCTCCATTCTGCGCCCCTCCACTCCATACCACTTAACCCACTTCAATCAAACCCACTCCACTACAATCTAAACCACTCCAATTCGCCTGCTCCAATCCACCAAGCTCCTGTCTACCCCGCTCTACTCCAATCACTCTCAATCTACCCCACTCCAATCTGTCCCATTCCATTCCATTCCATCCCAATCTAATCCACTACACTCCAATGTACCACACCCCAATCTACCCAACTCCACTCCAATTTACCCTAATCCAATCTAGGCATATCGAGCCCACTCCAATCTACCACAATCTACACCACTGCACTCCACACAATCTACCCCTTCACACCAAACTACCATACTCGGCCCCAATCCACCCCAACCCACCCCAATTTGACCCACTCCAATCTACCCAACTGCACTCCTATCTACCTGAATCTATTCCACTCCAATCAAACCCAATCTATCCCACCCCATTTCAATTTACACCACTCTGCCCCTAAGCCTGCGCACTCTGCCCCAAACCTACGCCACTCTGCCGCATGTACCCACTTCACTCTATCCAACTCTACTCTTCCTCACTCTAATCCAATCTACCCCAATACACTCCAATTTACCTCAATCTACCCATACCAATCTACCCCACCCCACTCTACCCAAATCCATCCTAATCTATCTCCAATCCACACATCTATCCCACTCCAATCAACCCCAATCCAATCTACCTCAATCCAGTGCTCCAACCTACCCCATTCCACCCCACTTCAATCTACCCTACTCCACTTCAATCTACATCACTCAATACCATTCCACCCCATCTCACTTCAACCTACCCTAACCCACCCCATACTCCAATCTATATTCCTCTCCATGTCAATCTACTGCACTTCACCCCAATCTACCCCAATCCACCACTATGCCTAACGGAGCCTACCGTAAATATGCCCAACTACACATTACACCAAGTGACTCCTGTCTACTCCACCCCAATACTCCCCACTCCAACCTACCCAAATCTACTTAAATCTATCCCACTCCAATCCACCCAACTCCAATATACCGCTCTTCACCCCACTCCACCCCAATACACCACACTCCACCTCAATCTACCCCACTCCACTCTATCCAGTCCACTCTACCTCAATCTACCCCAGTCAACCCATCTCAACTCTACCCAAATCTTCCTCACTCCAAACTACCCCACTCCAATCTAACCCACTCCCTACTCCAATCTACCCCCACTCAACTCCAGTCTATGCCAATCTATTGCACTACAATTTTACACCATTCTACTTCATTCTAGTCTAACCCACTTTACTTCACTAAAGTCTATACCAAACTACCCCACTACAATCTATCCCACTCTACCTCACTCCCCTCTACCCCACCGACCCCACTTTAATCTACCTAACGCCAATAACGTTTAGCTATGCTGAACGACAGCCTCACTGGTATATAACCTGGCTAAAATACACTGCCAAATCCAATAGCTCTCGCATAGGCGAGACCTTCTGGCTTTGTCAATGCTGGTTATCTACAGCTTTACATGGCCAGGGGATCGGACTGGGCGTTTTAGTGCACATTTAAAAACTGCTCTATTAACTAATCAAAACCAGGTGCGTGGCCAAGCCATCGAACATGGCGGACCCGAACTAATAGAGCTCTGCGCCGCGCCCAGCTTATCCGTCGCCACCTGGGGGACAGAGGAGCGGAGTTGGTCCGCGGGGGGTCGGTCTGGGGCCCGTGCAGTCTTGGGCTCGTCGGGGCCGGGAGCCGGCCTTCTGCGGCGGCCTGAGGCGGATCTGAGACGCGACCACGTGGGTCGGGCCTGTTGGTTTGGGCCGAGGAGAGGCCGTGCGGAGTGGCGCGCACAGCAGAGGCCGGATCCCTGGGCCGGGGCGCCTTTACGGCAAGGTCTTCCTGTGACTACTGCTCCCCGGGGAGGTGAGGAGGCACCCCAGGGACAACGAGGAGTGCGAGGCGCATTTAGAGTGCTGCCAGCATGAGGTGATCGGGGCTGTCGGACCAGGGGGGAGCCGCTGATGAAATACTGTGCCCGCTCTGGGCTTGGCTGGCCTGCTGGGGCCTGGAAGAAGTGGTGAGAGCCTAGAGGTGAGAAGACCGTGGGCCGGGCTGCTCGTGCTGCCGTGTGGTGGTGAGCTGGTGGCCCCGGCAGGCGGGCCCAGCCTATCCCATTACCCTGGGTGACTGCAAGAGAGTAGAGGACCTGTGGAGACATTCATGGCCAGCTGCCTGCCAACAACGAGGAGGAGGAGGGTGCCATGTGGGGGACCACGTTTCATGCAGATCCCTGCAGAGCCAGTTGCTGCTGGAGGTTAGTTGTGCGGAGTTGGGAGCAGTCGCGGGCTGTTCCGATGGGCGTCAAGTTGTGATACCTCTGGTGCCCGGATACTCGCTTGGTCATTTTGCCCCAGCTGAGGTCGTTTGGGGGTACGGTATGGATACAGCAGGCGACGAGGTGGTGAGTGGCGGCTAGGGAACAGGTGGAAACTTCTTGAGACTTGGAGTATGGCAGGGAATTTGCGCTCTGGTGCCGGAGCTGGGAAGTCGCAGGACAGCCAGAAACTAGATGCAGTACTTGCTGCGGTGGAGCGCATTGGAGATTCGTTGGAGCGCGCCCGCACATCGCTGGAAGCCAAAATAGACAAGGTGGCCAGCGACCTTGTCCTGCTGTATGCTGACCATCGCAAGTTGGTGGACAAAACTGGCAAGATAGAGGCGAGGGTGGACGAGCTGACGCGTGCAAGATGCGGAGGGACGCTCCAGTAGGAACAATATTAGAGTGGTGGGCTTGCCGGAGGGCGCCGAGGGCCAGGATCCGGTGGCCTACTCAGAGAGTTGGCGGCGGGGGCTGTTGGCGGCGGGGGCTGGTGCCGGCGGGTGGCCTTACTCCTTTCTTCTCCGTGGAGCGCGCACATCAGATTCCCACACGGCCAAGACCCCCGGGGAGTGCTCCTCGTCCATTCATCATCCGCCTCCTCCACTACGCGGACAGAGACGTTGTATTGCGAACTGTGAGGGACGCCTCGCCTCCTCGGGTGAACGGTGTGCAGATCTCACTGTTCCCGGACTATACCCTAGCAGTGCAGAGTGACTGGGCTTCCTACTTGCCTTTGAAACGTAAGCTCAGGTCCCTCAGCTTAAATTACTCTTTGCTGTTCCCTGCTAGGCTGCGCATCGTGGCGGAGAACAAGTCACATTTCTTTGCCACACCTGACGCGGCATGGGAGTGGCTTGAGTCATCCGGCCTGGCCTCGGGCGGTGCTGCGGAGCGGGCTGTGCCGGTGCCTCGAGGCAAGCGTAGCCGGGCCAGACACGTCCGGAGGAGAAGCAAAATCCGTGCTGGTCCTGTGGCGTGTGTACCAGACTTGGAGCAACTAATGTAGGAGAGGAGGGAAGCGATTCACTCTGCTGCGGCTATCAGCGTGTCCCCGCTGGCTTCGGAGTCGGACACTGAACTTTCGCAGCCGCCCAGTATTAGACCTGTTATGCCGGACCGCCTCTCGGAGTTGGGCCTTGTTGGGGGCCCGCCTGTGACACCAGCCACAGCAGACTAACTCTTTTAAGGGATGTTTGTGTTGAGTTGGAAAATTGTACATTGCTGGAACTGTCCATCTGGCTTGTAGTATATGCCGGCCTTTCATCAGCATGATTCAGGATGTGTGCTGATGGCGGCTATGGTTGTTGAATGTGGGCGCCCAACCTTGGGTGGCTGCGCGTGTGGCCGCTGGCGCTGTGCCTGCCCATGCGCGCGCCTGTGGTTGATAGATGTGATCTTCCTCTTAAGTCCCCTCCTCTCCCACCCCCCCCCTTTTTTCACTTGCGTTTGGATTGCTTATCTGTGGGATTGGCCTACCCCATACTCTCACTAGTGGAGACACATAATGTGTGGTTGCATGCTACTTTTTTCTTTGTTGGGTTTGGGCGGTGACCTGTTGTCGATCTGCTCTGATGGTATTAGTTATGTACTGGTCATGCTGGAGGGCATCTACTGAGTACCTGATCGATGGATGGGAGAATGTTATGGTTGAAGTGGTGCTGTACGGAGGGGCGGGGAAGTGGTGGAGGAGGGGTGGTTTGTTACTCATGACATGTCTTCATACACTGCGATTACTTGGAACGTGAGAGGCATACACACCCCCAGGCGCCGATACGCTATCTATTCCTATCTTAGAAGGCACTCAGTCCACTAGGTGTTTTTGCAGGAGACGCACCTGGTGGGTTTGGAGATCCCCTGGTTGCACCGACGCTGGAAAGGGCAATTGTATGCAGCAGGTCACTCAGTGTATGCTAGGGGTGCATTGATTTGGATTAGAGCGGGCACTCCCTTTGCGGCGGAGGAGCAGATCGCGGACCCACAGGGTAGATTTGCTCTGGTTTGGGGGAAGCTGGCAGGTCATGCTGTAGTGCTAGGTTCCATTTATGCTCCGAATGTGGACCAGACCGCTTTACTGCATGGACTGTCCCAACATTTGGCGGGCTGGAGCGATTTTCCATGGCTGTTGGGCGGAGATTTCAACAGTGTGCTTGATGTTGATCTGGACCGTTCCTTTCCGCCGTTGCCCACGTCCCCGGTCGTGGCTGCCGCGCACGGTTTGGTGACCTGGACTCAGCAATGGCAACTGGTAGATATATGGCAGCACTTTAGCAACAGGGTCTATTCCTTCTACTCTGCCCCGCACTCTCTCCATGTGCGTTTAGATAGAATGCGCTGCACTCCGAACTTGGCCTCAGTAATAGTGAATACAGACTACTTGGGGCGCACGCACCTGGATCACAACCCGCTGCTTGTGGGTCTGAATTGGGAGTCCACCCGCCCGGCTGTTCCTACTTGGAGGCTGAGGCCAGAACTGTTGGAAGACGCTGCTTTCAGAGCATCACTGTGCGCTGCAATCCCGGAATATTTCGAGCACAATGATGGCACTGGTTCGTCGGGTTTGGTAGAGTGCCTTCAAAGTTTTTATCCGGGGACACTGCCTGGGAACTCAATTTAACTTGCGCTGTAACATTGAACGCGACCTTGCTCGGGTGGAGCACGTTGTGCTGCGGCCGGAAAGGGAGGCGGCTGGTAGTCAGACCGAAAATTTGATGTCGGCGGCCTGCGCTGAACACCTATTGCTGCTCGAGTGTCTGCGATGTTTGAACTACGCCGCACACTCTGCGAGAACTCATGCTTCGACTGATAAAGCGGGTAAGCTGCTGGCTTGGTTGATCCAATGTGATTGTGAGAGGGGACCGATAGTGGAGATCCGCTTGCGGGCGGGGGGACTGGTACACACGCCCGGGGAGATACAAGCTGAGTTTACGAGGCATTATAGGGCACTCTATGCGTCTGGGTGCCTCCCATGGGCAATTCCTGCAGTGAATTTCTCGGCGGGGTTGAGCTTCAGTGTCTAAAATAGGAACAGATGGAGGCACTTGAAGTGCCTCTTGATCTTGGGGAGATAAGGTCCAGAATCCGTGAGCTCGCATCCAGTAAAACGCCGGGCATGGATGGTTTGCCAGTTGACTTTTACAAGGCCTTCGCGTCACAATTGGCACCCAGGTTGCTCCGTATGTACGAGGCAGCTGAGCGGAGGGTTGTTTGTCAGCCACTCAGAGGGAAGCGTTGTTAGTCTCCCTTCCCAAACCTGGGAGGGACCCAGCAGAGCTGGGATCGTACCGGCCCCTGGCAATGCTAAACACCGACTATAAAATATTAGCTAAGGCCCTGGCGGAGCACCTTGCGCCGAGATGTGCCAGACTTGATTCACCCCGATCAGAATGGGTTTGTGCCGGCTAGAGACCCCTCACATAATATTAGAAGGTTGTTCCATGTCATGCAGTACGCGGAGCGGGGCGGGATTGGCCGAGTGCGGGTTGCCTTGTCCTAGATTTGGAGAAGGCCTTTGACTACCTAGCGTGGCCCTTCCCGTTTAAGGTGTTGCAGCGGTTTGGTATGGGGCCATCCTTCATCCGGCTGGTTAAGCTGTTATACAGCAAGCCCCAGGTCCAGGTGAAGCTGGGGTCTGTGATATCGGACCCGATCCGGGTGTGCAGGGGCACGAGACAAGGCTGTCCTCTTTCGCTGCTGCTGTTCTCACTCGCCATGGAGCCCCTAGCAGCGGCCCTGCCTAAAGAAGGGAATGACTGGAGTATCACCCTAGGGGACGGCCTGCACATAGTGTTGTTGTATGCCGACGACCTTCTCCTGTACTTTAGAGATGTCACGCAGATCCCATCAGAGGTTGGGTTGCTGCTACAGCGCTTTGCGTTGATATCCGGCCTCAAGATCAATTGGTCTAAGTCGTGCCTCTTCCCATTTGACCTTGGGCTCTCGGATCCGGGGCTTAGTCTGGCTGGGAGTCCTGTTCCGTGGCAGCCATGTACGTTCCGATATCTGGGCATCCGAATCTACCATCGAGAGGAGGATCTGGTTGACGGCAACCTCACAAAAGCGGTGTCTTCGATCAAAGCTCAAATGTCCTTTTGGAGGACGCTACCGATGTCAGTGGCAGGCAGGATAGCACTCTTGAAGATGGTAGTCCTCCCGGGCCTTTTGTACTTTTTTTCCAACCTTCCGCACTATGTTCCCCCTGGTTTCTTTAGAGCCCTGGAGTTGGGGCTGAGGGACTTTATATGGAATGGTGGCCGATTCAGAGTTGCCCTGAGGAAGTTGTATTTGCCACCCGACAGGGGCGGACTAGCAGTCCCTAATCTGGAGCACTACTACCTGGCAGCCCAGCTTCAGTGGGTGTCCAGGTGGCTGGCGGTTGTCCAACTCGCTGGCAAGGCATCCGAGCGAGGTCCCTGGTCGCTGCTGCAGATTCAGCACTTGTTACATCCACTCTCGTGTGCGCAGACTCCTCGACAGCTATTCCTCAGGGTAGCCCATAGATGTTTTTGTAGATCTCTCGGGCTCACGGGGCGAGTAGTCCCACTGCACAGGCCTTAGCACTGTCTTGCACGCCGCGAGGTCCTAGGGTCACATCAGACTCGGAACTACGCACGTGGCATGAGGTGGAGCTGTGTACACTGGGCGATCCTTACGTGGAGGGCCAGTTGCTCTCGTTCGCTAGGCTTCAGGAGCTGAGGTTGCCGCCCAGCTAGTTCCTCTTGTACAGTTCCTTGTTGCGAGCCCTGAGATCCGGATGGGGCGGGATATCTCGGTGGCTCCGCCCACGCATCTGCTGATTCAATACTTACAGGTGATGGGTCGGGGTTGACGCTTGATTAGCTGGCTTACAGACGTGTTGCGAACTCATACTGTCCTGGAGAGTGGTGCGCTGCGTACGGCCTGGGAGGAGGATGTGGGTAGTCCAATCATGGAGGCGCAGTGGAAGTTAGCTCTTTCGGGCCACCTTAACATACCCTGTAATTCCAGATTTCAGCTAATTCAGTTCCACATAGTTCACAAAGCCTACCTCACCCCGACTCGTGTGAATAAATATTTTGCCCACCGGGATGCGGCCTGTGTCCGTTGCCACGGAGTGGGCGTAGATTTGCTGCACATGGTGTGGTCCTGGCCTAGTTTGTGCTCCTATTGGAGGGTGGTAATCAACAATTTATCGGACTGCACAGCGCGGCAGGTCCCATTCACCTGAGAGACGTGCATACTGGGATTGTTCCCTAGAAGTAAGCGGCATAGAGCGGAGGTGTGCTTTTCGGACCTGGAACTCATCGTGACAAAGCGACTAGTGACTCGTAGGTGGAAATCGTCAGACCCCCCCGCCGGTGCAGGCTTGGAGACGCTCTCTTGAGGTATGGGTGGGGGTCGAGGGAGTAGCATTGAAGAGGGAGGAGGTGTTGGGGTTACACCAATTTCCGTTGTCAGCTGGCTGGGAGGAGCTGATGGTGTGATTGTGGAATGGAACATGAGCGGGGATCCAGGAGAGGGGGATTGGTTTAGCGCGAATGAGAGCCCGTTAATGCTGTGGTGCGCTTCGTTGGGGGGGGGGGGGTGACCTAGCGCGATTTGATGCAGTGCTGGAAGTCGGAAAGGCACAGTTTGCGGGATTTGGTGCCCGGTTCAGCCCCTCTACCGGAATGCCGGGTTGCTGCAGATTAATCCTCAACCTAATCGGAAGGTGATTAAGTGGAGCTTAATTGTATGGATGCCCAGTAACCAGCAGTTGTTATTGTTTGTACAGTTTTTTTTTTTTAAATGTTTATAGCATCTGCCCTCTCTATACTGACATTTGAGCTACAAACTATGCGATGGGAGTATTGGTGCAACGATTGGTGTGGTCGTGTAATGCACTCACTAAACAGCCATTAGCTGCTTCTTATCCCCTCAAACCGCACCTGCAAGCCATCTTAATATTAGTGGGATAATCCTGATAAGAGTGTGCGGTGGAGCCCAATTCGTAGAGGGTTCGGAGGATAAACCAAATACCTGGACTAACATTCCTATGTTACTTGACCTGTTGCACTGATTTGTCATTATTCAGCCGAGTGGTTATCCAGTTGAAGCGAAGGCTCACAATGTATTATGTCTAAATGTCATTGGGTTATAATTATGTTGTAAAGTTGTGATAAAATGCCAATAAACAGATTCATGAAAAAAAAAAAAATTAACTAATCAAAACCAAGCAAGACTCCAGCTTAAATGCAGTGATGGTGCTCCCATAGGCAGCATGTTGAGTGAGAGATGGTTTGATCAGCATGTGGGAGAGCATCTGTTGATCAAATTTCCTGCTTGCCTTCAGGCTGGCGTAAATCTTTCTTTGTGTTTTCTTTGGTGGTGGTGGTGGTGGTGGTGGGGGGCTTGGAAGTAAATTGATGCCTCTAGTTAAGCATCTCGCTGGGTGTCCAGAGTTGGATGTGTGATGTAATAAAGGGAGGCATTTCAATGCAAGTCCACAAGTGCAGCGTCTAGGCACTGTCTAACTACAGTGCTAAGGTGGGTTTATAGACTATGTACGTCAAAAATGTAGAGATGAGTAACTGCGTGGATAGATGGATAAATGGGTGACTCAATACATGGATTCATAGACGGGTGAGTGTGTGCATGGACTGAAGATTCATGAATAAGCGAGGGCATGAATGGATGGATGGAATAAATGGTACAGAATTTAGGCACCAGAACCTTCCTTTAGGAAAGTGTCAATTAATATTTAGGGTCAGTTTAGTGCTTAGATCAGTGGTTCCTAAGCTGTGGTCCGGGGACCCCTGAGGGTCTGCGAAGCATCCTCAGGGGGTCCGTGACTGCAAAGAAAAATTATATTAAAATATTATTAAAGTGTATATAAAGAAAGTGGCTACATGTACATTTGAACATTTTAATACGCACTGTAAATGTTAAGGAATTTATAATTGCAGGCTAAAAATTAAATTAATATCCTCAGATTGATTTGCGGGAACAGGGCAGGTTAGGGTGACCACAATTTTAGAGCCAAAAAATGGGAGATTTCTCAAAAATAGAAAAGGAACTGCAATTTTACTTCAACGGAGCACACAGAATGACAGAGATCATCAGTATAAGAATTACAGAAGAGGCACTAAGCACATAAAACAATGCAATTGAAAAAACAGTATAATGCCTGTTAATTTAAGTGCTTTCTGATAACACCTGCTAACTAGCCCTGCTTTGGAAAACAAACAAAATCACCTCCCACCGTTTTAAGGCGACCCTCTCTAACAACCAGGACATTAGCTGAATTTCCCAAAATCTGCCAGGACAGCTGGTGGATAACCGGGACTGTCCCAGGAAATCCGGGACGCCTGGTCACCCTAGTGCAGGTGCATCAAAACAAAATATGTGGCTTCGATTGAATTTAGTAAAGCTCCAAACTTCCTATTAAAGTTACATTTTTTATCTTATTTTGGCTGTTTGCAAATTAAATAAAATGTGTTTTATGGTTAAAATTTTCTACAATATTTAGGCCTGGGTCCCCGGCTTCCAGTAATGACTCAGTAGAGGGGTCTTCCCTGGATTCCAATATGATTCACGGGGGTGGGGGAGGTGGGGTCCCGGGTTCCAGTAATGATAAAGTGAGGTTCCACAGAAGTCAAAAGGCTGGGAACCACTGGCTTAGGTGATCTGAAAGGCATGCAGGCTCCATTACTGGTGTTTCTACTTGGCTCACATAAAGACCATTTATTAATAGTTTTTATGGCCGTAAAATTAATGGATAAACAAGTAGAAAGTAATATCCTGTCCAGAGCGCTAAACTTTCCATTGACATTTCAGTGGTACATGTCTGCATCACAACTGATGAGTGCTCGGTAGTCTTGTCTTGCTCACAGACTATTTATCCAATTTCTGATCAAGAACAAGCTTTAAATCACCACACCCTAACCTAGAATTTGATAGGATGGCAAAAATGTTTCCTCAGCCCCTTTGCAAAAGGAGGGAAGAGTCAGAGAAAGGAGAATTAGAGGTGGGACATTAACCCAGAATTCTTTATTACCATCATTCACATATGACACTATCATCTTCAATCCCCCATCAATCTCCCAAATGAACGTCGTCCGAATTGACTCTTCAGGTAACAAGAGAATTGCTCCATTGTAGAAACAGCACGAAGATTAAACTTCAGTTTTTTCATAGCTATATAAATTGACAGAAACGTTTAGAACATATGATGCTGTCCTAAATTGATATGCAGGAAGTAAGATTATCAACACGGGCCTAGTAAAACTTTGGCCTTCATCTCAGACAGTGAAAACAAGTTTGCTCATACCTTCTTCCATTCCAGTGATCTCAGTTTGAAACAGATTAGTACATGCTTTTGTTGACAGTTCGAAAGTTCTGCAAGAGGCCTGATTCCATCCTAATCATTTCATCGCTGACCACAGTTTCAGTGTTCTCCTTGATCAATAAAGACAATTTGAGTAGGTCATCTTTTACCCACTTCAAATTTGGATTCTTGATTTCTTCTAGGTTTCCCTCTGCCATCCTTGTGGTGCATTCATGTAATAAATATCACTCATTCCTGCAATCACTTCGAAGACTTTTAATTCTCTGTTGTAACCTTGCTGCCTTGAACCCCTTTTTGACAAGTTATATGGGCCACCAATTTCTTGAAGAAGAAAATATCCAATACCAGTGCAGATAAAGGTAGTGTTGGTGGAGAGACTATTCAACATTTTGTGTCCAGTGATGGGGACTCCAGCACTTTTTCCCATACTAAAGCCTTGCCAGAGCCAGACAACAATGAAAAATTGGAGCTAAAACTGCAGCATCTCCCAAGCTGCCACTATCTGCATACTGAGATTCAAGTCGGCATCTCCCAACAACTGCGGTAGCCGACAGCATCTTCCACTGCTCCTATAAGCCAGAAATACTATTAAATTGTGAGGAAAAAAAAATTATTCAATGAACATTTCTAAAAGTAAATGATGCCCTCATATCCCCACTGATGAAGACGACAAAGGTCCAACCTGTTCTTGGTCCTGAGGAGATGATATGGTCAATACAACCTTTTGGGGGAGGGGTTAATAAAAAATTATTGCTAAATTCTCAGAACTTTCTCGTGACTAGAGAACCTGTGGATGTTCTCTAGTGTCTAGGCGCTACTGGTACTTGGAACAATGTATAGAAAACATATGGGCCTTCAGAATTCGAACAGTTGCACTATCTGGATAATGAGATAAGTCGGAATCTCCCAACAACTGTGGTAGCAGACAGCATCTTCCACTGCTCCTATAAGCCAGAAATACTAGGAAACTGAAAAAGACTGTCTCAATGAACATTTCTAAAAGTAAACGCTGACCACCCTTATCCCCTTTGATATAGAAGATGTAGGTCCTACCGGTTCTTTGTCCTGAGGAGACGATACGGTCGAAACCACCTTTTGGGGGATGGGGCAATAAAAAATTACTCCTAATTTCCCAGAAATTTCTCGCAACACGAGACCCTTTGGAGGTTCTCTAGTGTTTAGGAGCTACTGGTGCTTGGAACAATGTACAGAGAAACTTGTGGATCTTTCGAATTTGTACAATCTTAACTGTGATGATCAACTGACTTGTTCCCTATTGATTGGTTAACAAAATGACAATCCAAATTTTAACATGAGGTCGTGCTTCTGTTATAGAGTGGCAACACAATCACCAACGATGCTGCCCTCTAGACACAGGAACAGTGTTGGAGAGTACCAGATTGCACATATCATATACCAAACACCTGTGTGTTCATATCTCAGAAAGTGCTCCAATTATGCTAGTTTCCTGAATATTT
Source organism: Pleurodeles waltl (assembly GCF_031143425.1). Classification (NCBI taxonomy): domain Eukaryota; kingdom Metazoa; phylum Chordata; class Amphibia; order Caudata; family Salamandridae; genus Pleurodeles; species Pleurodeles waltl. The sequence goes on from NC_090449.1 coordinate 146,664,015, forward strand.
AGATTATAAGAAAGTAGCCCATAATGCATTCAATCACATAAGCAGTGCATACTGCCTTACTGTTAAGTCAAGAATAAAATTACCCACTAGAGCCTTAGACTTCAGGAAAGTGGAATTCCTATTGTCTTACGCCCATGACATACTGTTTGAGGTTTATGACAATTTTCCAAGTTGTGTTTTTTTTTTTTTTTAACAGAACAAGTAGATTTCTGAAACTTCCCATCCATTGGACAAGCAAATATGTCATATAATTTCACAGTTCTGATATCAAAATCTTAAAATGGGTATAATTCGATGTCAATACCACTTGTAAATTATGCATATTCTTTCCAGATTTAATTATAGTAAGATTACTAGCAATAATCACGTCTTTCTTTTTTAATACAGCACTTTGTTTAACCATTTCTAAATGTTACAAACGTAAGCGGTATTCTTAGTCAATTTAATGGTACTCAATTGACCAACTGCAGAAAAATGGATAGGTGAGTCAGCCTTACCTCCATTTAGGTATTAGGCAAAAGTGAAGGGGAAATAAAATTGTGCCTGCCTGACACACCTCTTCACCAAAAATCCACTTTGTGACACGACCTAAAGAACAGAGTGCGTACTCTTGTTTATCATTGGTGTTTCAGAGCCTCGTCTTCCAAAAGGAAAACGTTATTCTATTTATACTCTTGAATCTTCAAGTATCGCGATAGTAAGCTGTGAAGGTGCAGCTTAACTTTAAATTTAATTCGTAAAATGTTTCATTACTTTTAGCCTACAATAATGGTGCTAGATGAATTCTTAAATACCTTGTTGCCTGGTGATTTTGGTTTTTCTTTGTCTCGCAAGATTAGATAGGCGTTTGGAAAACACAGAATGCTATTGTGTATGATACGTAAGGCATGCCTTCTTGTGGGTCTTTCTTGTGGGTCTTTCTTAGATATGATGACTATGCAACACCCCTTTCACTAGAGACATTAACGGCTTGAATGCTGACCTGGTTGATCTGAGACCTTGCCTTCTAACCCTTGCTTCTAGTGCTTCCATTAATTCCCTCTAACTGGAAATGTGTGCATTGTAGCTATGGAAAAAATACAATATGACAGGCTGTTCAGGACTTTGCCAAAGACATGCTCCCACGCATCCTCCTCCTTACATGCTGCCTTCTGTGGTATGGTCCCACGTGTACCCCACACACAATACTGTTCCAGGTACAACAACGCATGTGGAGAGATGCTCCTGCTGCAAACAAAACTCTCAGGAGTGATTTTGCCACTCCACGGAGCAAGGTCCTCAACCACACATGAAACAGATACAACAAATAGAAGTTTTAAATTATTATGTATTTGTAGGTAAAGATAAAACCAAAACGATTTCCACAGAGGAAATAAAAATAACCGATCAGGTGCTGACCCAACATCACCCAGCTGCTTTGCAGAAGAGAAGCAACCCAGTAAAACCAAACTGCATTCTAACTGCTCCTGGTGCCGTTTTTGTGGCGCCAGCATAATGTGTCATTTCTGACATTTGGCGTTAATGCTTATCATGCAAAATGATGCTCGTATGCCACGGTGCATAATTTCAAGACCATCCAGGTACAAATACTAATGGAGGCACAAGGCCAGGACAAATGGACATAACGCGAGCAGGTGGTCAGAGCTCTTATTTTTTTTTTTAGCGAAATGCATCCTTATGCCAAAGGACGCATTTCAAATGCCAGATTTGCATGTTGCGTACTTGTACATAATTTTTCAGAAACTCTGCATAATTACGCAAAAGGAAATTATTGAAATGTCAAACTCCGTTTTAACGTCCTTGCCTGGTTTAAGACTCGTCTAACCGTCTGCAGGGAGACATTTTCAAGAGCTGACTCACGCGGATTGGTCACCATCTGGCCACATCCTTCCGCGCACGAGGAGAGTGGGCCTTCCGAGCGCAGCAGCCAGCCAATGACCTCATCGGTGTTAGGTAGGCGAGCAGCTGTGCACAGTACTCACTGCCAGGGTGGCTATATTTAGAAGGCCTGGCACTCAGCCCAGCCTCCTTGGCGAGTTCCGAACTATTCTTAGCAGCTGCTTTTCACTACATTCCCGAGGCGACCCCACGACAACCCCAAAGAGCCCGCTCCACCTAAAGGCCGTTCAGTGGAGCAGAACATGCGGCACTGACACACGGGTGTAAAGGAAACAAAGTGGCTGTCTTTAATAGAGAAAATACTGCACATTAAAGGAGCGCGCAAAATTCAAAGCAAGCCACTCCAGCCAGCACGCGCTTGACCAAAATGCTTCACTGCATCCCTGACACTATCAGCTGAAGTAATTTAAGATAGAGGTCCCCAAAGCACGTGATACGATTTCGGAGCACTCAGAATCACACATTCCAAGATTGTTAACTTAAAAGTTTAGATTCGGGTTTCAGTTTACAAAGCCCAAAGTGGTTCCCCAGATCCTAGTAGAAAGGGCAACGCTTCCTCTTCCAAGTTCTACTTAACCCTACTACTTGGTCCTACTCCAACCCAGTTCAGGTCAGTTCCGGCACATGCAATAGGTAAAGACACATAACAGACAATAACCTGAGCCAGGCATTAGAGAGCATCAGAGTGACGGACATTTCCATGGGCTGCAAGTGACAACAAGAGTGCGGACAGCGTGAACAGATGAAGAAAGAAGGAATGCTAAAGAAGCTGATAAAAAGTTTACAGGAAGAGGCCAAGGTTACATCTTGATCTTCATTTGACAAATTAAAGACTTCCTTCAACGGCTGTAAACGCGTTCTTACAATGAGGTCCAAAAGCATATATCGATGAAGGCTAACAACAAGCCCCCCATCCCCCCATATACAGTGTGCCACTGAATATGACACAGCAGGCAAGAGCGGTAGCGCTGAAAGCCATGTGAAGTAAAGGGGTTGAAGTACTTACCTTCTCGCCAATTGTGATAAAAGTTCTCGAGTCGAGGTTCCTGGGAGGCCTGCAAAAAAGACCATTTACAACCTTAGTTATTTCTCACAAATTGTTAGTGTCTCGTGAAATGATCAGAAAAGTGTATCACCTGACTAGTCAACAGCCAGAAAAATACAAGTGCAAAGTAAGCTTCTGAATATCTCCACTTTGAGAACCAAAATCCATATCCGTAGGTATGGTCAGAGAACAACAGCAGGATATAAACACGTAGTAATACCGAATATTCTTAGTTGAAAGACCTCTCCTTTCATGAATTAGGGAAACATTACCATTTAGTCCACAGCACCTGAACCAGTATCAATACTATAATGAAGTAAGACCAATCAATGACATGTTAAGTTCCCCTTAGCGATCCAATCTCATGGTAAGTCCACTGTGTGCCACCCTCCTCAGTTCAATTAACAACTAGTGAGCATAGCATTCCGACGGCCTCAGTACTGCATTGATGGGCCTTTCTAAATGGAGAGAATTTCTGACTAGAAGTATTAAAATAAAAACTCACTAGGAGGGTTGAGTAACTTGTTTCCATACCACACCACTCCTAAAGTGTGTAAATATTTGAAAGAACGGGACCAGCAGAAGGTCTGACGCAGCAAAGGCACTATAGGGCTCACCCAACTAAGAAGGCCCATAGGATACCCCCAGGTGGCAGCACTGCAAATTACATCTCAGGGCACATTTTTTCAATCTGACAGAGCGGATGTGTGTTGGCACCAGGAGGGATGCTTTGGGAATGAGTAGAATTTAGAGGTTTAAGAGATTAATAAAACCGGTGGGGCATAGGGTCTTGTTGTGAAGTTTCCAGAGGTATTCTTCCCAAAGGTGGCACACAGCATGGGGTACAGCCTAGTGTATTTCCAGGTCTCATTTCTTCTGCCGAAAATGGACTTGAAAGTCCTCATATGGTCCAATTTTTATGCCAACAGTTGGTTTTGGTGTGGTTATACTAGGTTGGATAGAGCACATGGTCTAGTGTTGAGCTCTCATGTCAACCACAAAGAAGTGAAAATGAGAAGTTATGTCATGGCTATGCCTGCTCATGAGCCCTGCACTCATGTACCATGTTAGAATGTGTGGGGAGGGGGCTGAGAGAAGCGGATAGTTGAATGGGACCTAGAGAGCAGTGTCAATGGGGCTCGTCTCCCTTCCTTTAACATCAATCAGTCTATTTCTAAAGGGCACTACTTACCCGTTAGGGTGTCAAGGCCCTTGGGGGGAGGTGGGGGGGTGCTGCTACTGATCGAAGAGCCAGGTCTTGAGGTGTCTTCTGAAGGTGAGCAGGTCCTGGATCTGTCTTAGGTCAGACGGGAGGGTGTTCCAGGTTTTGGCGGCGAGGTAAGAGAAAGATCTACCGCCAGAGGATCTGCGCCAGATGGAGGCGTGGTTGGCGGAGCGGAGTTGTCGGGTGGGGGTATAGAAGCTGAGTCTGCTGTTCAGGTAGGTTGGTCCTGTGTTGTGAAGTGCTTTGTGTGCGTGAGTGAGGAGCTTGAAGGTGATCCTCTTGTCGACGGGGAGCCAGTGAAGGTCTCTTAGGTGGGGGGGGTGATGTGGCTGTGGCGAGGGATGTTGAGGATGAGTCGGGCGGAGGAGTTTTGGATGTGTTGGAGGCGTTGCAGGTGTTTGGACGGGATGCCTGCGTAGAGTACGTTGCCGTAGTCCAGCCTGCTGCTGACGAGGGCCTGAGTTACTGTTTTTCTTGTTTTGGTTGGGATCCATTTGTAGATTCTGCGAAGCATGTGGAGGGTGTTGTAGCAGGAAGAGGAGACGGCGTTGACTTGTTTTGAAATGGAGAGGGATGTGATACTTCTTCAAATAAACCCCACCTTCTTTGGAGCTGTATCCGCCTAGGTCTCCTTAACACTGGGGACGAGCGAGGCATGGAAAGATGCAGCTTCTGGCTTTTTCTAAATGTAGCCCCCACACACATTTTCGGGCAGCAGCAAAATTAACAGTCCTAGGCAGATGCAGTGAGTAGCGCGGCAGCATTAAGTACGCTACACTTGCACTCATCGAATCAGCAAGCAGTTCAATTTCAGAATTACTTTCTGCCAGCCATCTTACTTCTTCAGATGCTGTTGGAAGGATCAGAATGAGGTCATCACGCAGGGGAACATGGGTAATGGTGGCCATCTTTGTTGCCTGACTTGGTCCCATTGCAACGGACAGGCATCTTTACTGCTATCCTAGTGCAGCTATTTGCAACTTATTATTTCTATTGGCCATCTTTCTTGCCTGACCTGGTCCCACTGCGAGGGACAGACATCCCCAAAACTGTAATTTGGAGTTTTTATTATTCATTGTTGATGGGCCTGGAATCTAATGCCTTCACATTTTTTTGTTGTTGTTGTGACTATGTTCTGCTTTTTCGGGGTGAATACTTTTTGCGGCTTAAATAGTTTTTCTTTGGGTTTTAACTTGTGAATGTCTGTAGCAGACATTTTCCCTATTCTGTAAGGAAGTCAGCTCTCATCAGCTACATATTGAAAATGCAGGTAATAAATCCACCTCCTTCATTTTCAGAGTCACCTGGTGAATCACCCATTGCCTGGAAAGTGTGGTTCAGAGTTTTAAATGCTTTTCTGGGAGCTACTGATGGCCTAAGGTTCAAAGCCGGAAAGGAAAAAATGGTTTTTGGAACATTCTTTGGGTCTGCAAGCTCAGGATTTTTTTGCACTTATTTGTACCTGATGATGAGGAAGACGAGCTGGATGAATAGCCTGAAGCAGTCAAGAGATTGGAGAGAGACTTCTACTATGCACCTAATTTACTCGTTGAGAGACAGAGGTTTTTCTCAAGAGAACAGCATGCTACATAATCTGTAGACAGATATGTGGCACCTGAACGTGTTTTTGGCAGAGAGGTGTCAATTTTTTAATTTGTTTTTACTGATCAGCTTATTAGGGGCCAGTAGGGTACTAGGTGTTTCAACAAAAGAATTCAAGAAAGGCTACAACCTTGTAAAAATCCATCCACCGAGGAGACAGTGGATATCACATACAGTATCCAAGATTCCAAGTTGTCTGCAAATGAAATGAACAAGAACACTGAAGACAGTGTTATGGTCGTTAAAGGAACCAAGACCTTCCCTATCAAATCACATTGAGAGGAGAACAGGAGGAAAACTCCGTTATTGTAGTGGATCAGGATTCATATTGCTTCTTCAAAGTAATGTCTCTCCCTGCGGGAAAGACTGCAACAAATGGCACTTCTCCAGAGTGTGCCAAATGAACACTCAAATGAACACTAAAAAAACACTGAAAGTGGGGTCACATAACCTTGGTCAAGGCATGGCAAACAGTAAGAACAATCTGCATTGTGCATCAGAATACTTGAAAAAGACGTTCCCGGGTGCAGGGATCCCATTGAGGATGCCGCAGGGTCCAAATAACTATCATTTCCATGAGCACATTCACTGATAAGTTTGTTGACATCAGTTTAATGTCTCCAGATATTTCTTCTTATGGATATAATGGAAGACAGACTTGGAGTGATTCTTGAACAATGATTGTTTCAATGGGATGGTGGTGCAAGGAAAAGTGTATGTCTCACATAAGGGCCCTGACACTCTTGGCTGGCATCACTAGGGATGTACATGTATTATCCTTAAACCTGGAAATGATCAACAAGTGTGGTGTGTGGGTCAGAGTGGTGTTTAGGTGTGTGAGGTGTGTTTAGGTTTCAGGGATGGGTGATATGTAAGGGCATTGATAGGTTTTAGGGTTCATAGCTGTGGGTATTTTAGGGCTTGTGAAGGTTTTTAAGGTCCAAGTATGGGTAGTGGTTGGGGTGGTGAAGAGTTTTTTTAATGTTCAGGATGAGATGGAGTTTAGGGTGGTGAGGGATTTTAAGGATTATGGGATGGGCGGAGTTTAGAAAAGGGTTTCAGTGTTCAGAGATGAGTAGTTTAGGATGATGAGGAGTTCTCACATGTCATGGATGGCTGGTGTTTAAGGGCGGTGAGGGTTTTTTAGGGTTCAGGGATGGGTGGAGTCTGGGTGCACTGAGAGGTTTTAAAGGTATGAGATGGGTGGTGTTTTGTCATAGAAAGGAGTATTTTATGTTCAAGAAATGAGTGGAGTTGGGGTACGGAGTGACTATGTTTTAGGGTTGGTGGAATTTTGGGGTAGACGGGGCATTTAAGGTTCAGGGATGAGCGTAGCTTAAGTGTGGTGAGAGATATTAGGGGGCACGGACTGATGGTGTTTAGGGGTTGTGTGGGATCAGCAATGGGTGGCCCTCTCTACGCCCATAAAGCAAGCCCTTTTTTTGTAATGCACTATATATTGGAAGTGGTCAAACGATTGTCAAAGAAATGCTTAAGGTTCAATGGGATATGTTCTGCTGTTGGTGGTTGGATATCTATATATCTAGGTTGTACCTAAACTGACACTTCAAGAAGTCTGTGAGACTGTCAGTAATGCACTGCAACATCACAGCATTTTATTTCCAGTCATACCTAAAACGTTTCATCTCCTTAAAGCTGCAACTTTAAAGCCATTAAATAATATTAAAATCTTTTGTGACTCAAAAACTACCTTCCTGCTTTGTCACAAACAATGGAAAAGTCCATCTGATTTCCAATTTCCGTTGACATCACTAATGTCTTGATGTTGCTCAGTCAAAGTTCAGATCTGCACCGTGCATTGATTCTGCCCTGGTGTTCACGGCATTCCTTGTATCATCGATGAAAGACGTGTAACCCAGTTCTGATCATTTTAACACAATCAACTGGGATATCCTGCGGCAATCCCAGGAGATAGTTTTACAGGTTCCACATCATTCCTGTGCAGCACAAGCTGGAGAGTGAAATGAGGACCCCCGACAATTCTCCCAACAGAAAACGGTGGCCTGTCAGGTGCCCAGGGCTTTTTTTTGTCACAAATCCTCTTCAAAGTTAACCTAAGACACTTTTGGACATAATCTGAGCCCAAGGCCAACCTACACTTTCACCTAAATGTTAAAACTGCTTGACTTCGGCTTGCAGCGTCCACTTTCTTTCACAGAAAGAACAGACGATTGGGGCTACAAATACAAAAGCTGGGTAGCATAGAGCTTGCTACATCGCTGTGTCACTAATGACTAAATGGCTTTCGCCCAACTGTACCTCTGCTCAGTGCTTAATTTGTAAACAAAAAGGTGCTGGTGCCCAAAGCCCTCCTCTTAAACACGCGGCTGCTGCAATTAAATGTGCGAGCACAGAATACTGAGGCAGCGTAATCCTGAAGCCATCTCGGGCCTCTTCAATTTATTTAAAGCTGCTCCCTGCCCCTCCAGCTCACTCTTCCAGCTTTCTACTTTCGCTCTTTGTGACGCTATGTAGTAGTTTGTTAAGTAGGCATGTCCTAAACAGTTCATAGTGAATGTTATATTTATCCACGTTTGTTTCATTTCCTTTTGTTTTATTTCCTCGTGCGTGCGTCTGTGCACGAGAGCATTCCTTTGTATTCTATTTGGAATGCATTGTTTGATTTACGAGAGAGTTGCTTCTCTATGCTTGCTCCTGTCAACCAGCCTCTCCGTTGCTGGGAACTTTACTAAGAATAAACAAAACCTTGCTTTTGGAACTTCATTACAACATTTTGGCGACGAGCGTTCCCAGCAGTGCGAGTCACATCGGAGGAAAATTTTGATTGAATTAACTACTCATTTTTTTTACTACAACTACGGGACTTTGGCTTCTCTTTGGTCAGTCGGTAGGAAATGGATGTTTGTTATCTTCAGCTATCTCCCTGATTTATTGACTTGCTCAGGGTGGGTCAGCAATTAAGGCTGTTCTCAGCTTGTAGCTTTCCTTCTAAGCTACTGTTTACATTTCAAATTCGGAGCCCTGGCAGCACCTATTTAACAGCCAGTCTTCAGCTGGAACTTAACTTATGTGACCCCATTTTGTTTTCTTTTCATTGTATTCTTCAAATTAGTCACACATAACCTGACTTGAGTTTCGTTTTGCTCAAGATGTCAGCAACCTAATTTCATTATTAATCTGTCAAAACATTCAAAAATTTTGTAACAAAGAATGGTCTTGTGAAAGGGTATTGTCACCATCTATGCAGATATGTTGGAAGGTCAGAAATTCAATTTCAGTATCAGGGGATTTAATCTTTAAAGATGATTGTGTGATTCCCCCAAAGGCGCTTCGCCCCAATATTATTAAGTTAGCTCACGCAGGACACTTAGGGGAAACCTTAACTAAAAATAAAATAAGAGAAATGATTTGGTGGCCTTATATGGATAGGCAAATTTCAGGATTTGTCAAACAATGTGTCATTTGCTCTAATTCTGATAAGTCTCTTGTCACCAGTAAATGTGTACCTGTTAAATCTGAGTTTCCATCAAGACCATGGAACAAAGTAGCATTGGATATTTTGGGACCATATGATAATCTAGCTAGGTGCAAGATGTATATCATTGTACTTATTGATTACTTTTCTAAATGGGCAGAGGTCAAATGGATTGCCCAACCCACCACTGACAGTGTTATAAGATTTTTAAAAGAATGTTTTTTTAAGGAGGGGTTACCATCTAGCATTGTCACCGACAATGGTAAACAGTTCACATCCTTTAAGTTTCAGGAATTCATGAAAGTCAATAATATTTTGCATTTAAAAACTTCGCTTTATGCTCCAAATACGAATGGCCTTGTGGAAAGATTTAATAGGGTTATTGTGGAGGCTGTACAATCGGCCATAATCAATAGGTTTAATGTCAAAGAATTTGTTGAAGAAAAGATTTGGACATACCATTCGTCCCCCAATTTGACAACTGGGTTTTCACCATTTTCCATGCTCAAGGGGCGTGTTCCACGCACCACTTTATCCCCTTCTTGGTTGAGAAAAGAATTGCCCATTACTGACCTTAGAAAAATGTATTTTGACGCTAAAACAAAAGTTGACAAGAAAAATAAGGGAGAATTAGACAAAAATAATATTGATAATACTAAGGTGAAAATTGGAGATTTTGTCAGGATCAAACTTCCTTATTGAGTGAGAAAGAGTGAATCAAAGTTTTCAAAAGCATTCAAGGTTGTAGGTGTGGGAAAAACCTCAGTCAAGTTGAATAATGGTTCATGGTGGAGTCTAAGCAGAGTTGCTAAAGTCACTAATAGTACTGAAAAACATGATCTAATTCATATATGGATTTGTCCTCAGGGGTGATGAAGAACATTTGTATGGATAAATCGCAATACTTTTCGTTTTCAGATTTTGAACGTGACAGTAACACAGAAAGATCTCAGTTGACACCTGGTATTGTGGGTAATGAGGAGACTCCTATTGATTGTAATGAGGACTTTGAGATTATTGATTCCACTTTTGTGCCTATTGTGCCAAATGTCAATCAGCAGGATAATGTACAAGTCAAAGATTATGTCCATGAAAGAGTCAACAATGATAGTGTAGATCTTCCTAAAAGAGTATCTGTACTACCCCAAAAATATGCTGATTTTGTTTTGTGCTAAGTTATTTATTTATTATTTTTATTATAATTTTGAAGAGAGGAGATATGTAGTAGTTTGTTAAGTAGGCATGTTCTAAACAGTTCATAGTGAATGTTATATTTATCCACGTTTGTTTCATTTCCTTTTGTTTTATTTCCTCGTGCGTGCGTCTGTGCACGAGAGCATTCCTTTGTATTCTATTTGGAATGCATTGTTTGATTTACGAGAGAGTTGCTTCTCTATGCTTGCTCCTGTCAACCAGCCTCTCCGTTGCTGGGAACTTTGCTAAGACTAAACAAAACCTTTTTCCACCTTGCTTTTGGAACTTCATTACAACACGCTTTTTTCGGTTTTCTCTTCCTCCCCTTTCCCAAATTAGTATTTTGCTTGCAGCAAATGCTTGAGGCAGAAGACTAAGCGTCGGCCCTCAAAAATAAGTGCGGGTGCTCAGCACCGGAAACAACAAGCACAAATTAAGCACTGCCTCTGCTAAACTTTCATTGATTCTTCACAAAACATCCATGATCCGATCACTTCTGCAGGGACAAATGGCTTGAATTTACAGACTGAGAATTCAAATGGGTCACGTTTACCTAGGTAGTGACTATTCTAAAAATCTAGCTTATATCAGGGCCCCCCTGGACTACTGATTACAACTCTTATTTGAACAACCCCTATAAATGAACTACAACTGGTCAGAGTTAAAATATACAACAAGGATTAACTATGCTCTTGGGAGTACGGTCCAACTCTACTAGACTTTATTAAATTCAAACTTGTGAAGGAACGGGTGCACCGTGTAGAAAACGTAGAGGCGTTCCTCTACGGACGCAGAGCCCTATTTAATTTGAGCAGCTTCCATTCCCTGCCCTTCCCCTTCGCTGGTAAAAGAAAGCTCTTGCGGGACTGGAGCGCAAAAAGGGGTCAACCCTGTGAGGTTACTGTAGGTCAAAGCATCCAAAATGCTACTCCCACTAACCCTGGCTATTTGGTTTATCAACAACTCAGTTTCACCCTTGTCAGTTTTTTTCTGAACAATGGGAAAGGCGATATGGAAATGTGCAGAATTTCCAAATATATTTATATTGGTACTAATGTGAATGACCACAAAAAATTTCAGATAATCACCACCCCACCCCCATGCCCTTCACCGCCCCTCTACCAAAAAAAAAAAAAACGCAGAGCCAAAATGTGATAAAGACATACATGAACCACACAGTTCAACTCACGTTGTATGAGCCACCTCTGGTTTTTGGGGAATCATCGTTATTTTCAACTCCGGCTTTCTTCTTTTTCCTATTGATTAAAAATTATAATTAAAAAAAGAAAAAACAATATCCTCATTTCAATTCTGACCCAATATTAGTTTCTAAATAAAAAAAATAAAAAAAATCTGAAAGTTCGCTAAGACACCAAAAACTGACCTTTATTTACTCTGGTTTATTTCCTATAAATTACAATGTTAGTCCTAAAACGTGTATATGCCAAATGGGAAGAAAAGACTTCACTGATTCAGAACATAGCTCCGGTATTTATCAAGATTTGACAAAGCCAATAGTTCTGCCTGTGACTTAATAATGAAAACCTTTGTGGCCTGAGCACAGAAGTTTGTGTAAGATCACAACTGTGTAAAAAAGGCATTATTAGGTGACAGGTTTATTAAAAATAAGGAGTGTGCAGCATGATCGGATCTCGGTCATTATATCCGATGAGCCTAAAGACACTGTACAAGGCCAACGAAGAGGACAGCGATTTTTAAAGCTAGGCATCACACCAGTACCTAAGCTGGGAATATGATGTAGCAGGATGCAGGTGAATGGTAATACTAAGCATGTCTTGTGGTACCTTCAGTTTACTCCACATTCGCGTAGCAGTACACACACAATGAATGATCATGAAATTCGACACATCACACTTCTTTTAACCACATCACACTCCATAGTATGCAAGCCCTCACCAAAACATAAATCAACAACCAGTAGAGGGGACATAAAATGGCAGGATCCCCAAGACAGAAACATTTGAGATGAAATATATCTTGGCACGTTGCATTCCATAAACATCCCAAAGAACTGACTAGTTCCACTGTCCACGCCTTTTCAAGCTCAACTAAGACAAGTAGTTTAGTGAATTAATGTCAGGGTGATGACAGTCTGAAACAATAAGGTAAGCGAGATGCCTTGCATCTGACCTTTCGTTTGCATAACCTCCCGAAAACAACATTCATCATTTGTTCTGCTAAGGTGATATTTTCTGCTTATGTGGGATTTTCTGCACATGCCGTGTGGTGCCCGAGCCCTGAGACACCATATCATTCGGTGGCATTATACTCCGTACTGGGCCTACAAGACCTCTCGGGCAAGGTCCAAATTCATTACAAAAAACAGCAAAGTAAAGACAGACAGTCGATGCCTTTGAGCCTTTGGACAGGAAGACTTCCTCGAGGCAGAGAAGTCCGATAACAGCTTGCCTCATACTTGCTGGCTACTACTAGCATCTGGGTTGTTGGGGGGGGGGGGGGGGGGGGGGGGGGGGGAGGGGGAATCAGTGTGTTAAAAAAAAATTAAAAAAAGGACATGTTCGTTTTATTTTTGTAGATGCTAACGCACTGAATGTCTCGCTGCCAGGACCAATCTGTGAATCGGCACCTGTGCATTATAGTCACGTGTGCAAAATGATTTGTGATGAAGGCCATGGTTACCGGCGTAGCCTCTTGTTGTCCAGCCTCTGCGGGCTCTGGTATTCCACAAGAGGGCAGGCCTGGAGTTTAGTGCACCAGCAGGACAGGGTGTCCTCTGTCGCCACATTCCAATACCCTAACACAGAACTACAGTGGATGCCTCCACCGAGCACTTCAAAGACACAAATACAGAAAATAAAGAATTGCACAAGAACGGCTGGGCGTCACATTAGGGTCTTCATCACAAATACAATCCAAGTTAGTGTCCCACTACGAGACATCTCTCTGGCTAGATGGAAATCAGTATATGTAAATTAACACGGTCCAGTCACCAGCTAGCTGGCTATTTGGCTCTAAGAAATATAGATTTGATTCATGCAAGGAGCGGGCAATCAACAACACAGCTAAACTAATCTGGACCTTTCAAACTCTCAGGTGTGAGGTTCTGGATCTGGTTTAATACCGCTGCTCGCAGGGCTGGTGCTCCATGCTCTCTGCAAGATCTGGGGTGGGATTGGGGGGTGGGGGGTTCAAAGACATGCAGGCTGCTGTGTATGGATTTGGGGTATGTGTGATGGATCGTAGTTGTCTTGTGGAAACTTAGAAGCTCAGTTGATCGTTGATGTAGGATGGCCCTAGGTTGTGGAGAGCCTCGTTTGCGAATGTGAGGATTTTGAATTGGCATCTCTTATGGACGGGGAGCCAGTGGAGATTCCTGAGGTGTGGGGGGGGGATGCTTGAGTGCTCAGTGAGGTTCAGGATGAGTCTGACTGGGGTGTACTGCAGAGTCTGGAGTCCTAAGTAGCTGGGAGGACAGTCCGGGCTCTGTCATGAGAGGTCCTTGGTCACACACAGTTGTTTCTCGAGTTGGTGGCAGTCGCCTTTGGAGTTTGAACTCCAAAGTATACCACCTCCCTGGCTTGGAGGTGTTGCTGGTTTTAGCTGGTTTCAGCCGGCGACTGTCAGTGGATTTAGTAATCCAGGTGGTGAAGTTTTGGACGGGCTGGTTCAGGTGCAAATCTGCTGTGGGCTCGGGTTGTGCAGTGCCTATGGCCTGTGCCCATAAGGTCTCGATTTACTTTGCCCTAGCTTAGGTGGCGTGCTGAGAATTGGAGATGGTAAAGTGGACGATGATGTGGTTGGTCCAGATGAGTTCGGTCATGTGAGTGAAACTGATTCTGTCACTAGAAGTGAAGATGGTGTCCAGTGTGTGTCCAGCTTTGTGAGTGGGTTTGGTGACCAGTTGGGCGACACCATTGGGCTAGTCACAGCTCCCTAGCCCTCCACGGCCCCCCTGCCTGCTGCGGACAGCTCCACCTACATTCCTGAGCCTGATTGCAACAGCTCCGCCCCCATTCCTGAGCCCGACTGCAACAGCTCTGCCTGGTTGTGCCTGCTGATGGACCTGCTGATGCTTCCCCACTGCCCACCCCTCTCCCATCCCACACCAGCCCCTCCCACCTCCCAGGACATATAATGGAGGCTGCATCGCTGTCTTGTTAGAAAGTACCTGACCCCCTGGGCCAGTCACAGCTCCCCAGCCGCTCCACAGCCCTCCTGCCTGTCGCTGGCAGCTCTTCCCACATTCCTAAGCCTGACTGCAACAGCTGCGCCTGCATTCCTTAGCCTGATTGCAACAGCTCCGCCTGCATTCTTGAGCCTGATTGCAACAGCTCCCCTTAATCTAACTGAGGCTGCTGATGCCCCTGCGGACGCCTCCTTTGTGCCACTACGCTCGCCTTCCCACCCCAGCCCCTCCCAGAACATATAAAGAAGGCTGCAGCCGCACCAAAGTCAAGTCCGTCTGTGCCCGTCTGCACCTGGACTGCGCCCAGCGCCAGGACCCCTGGTCCTACCAACCCCTGCTGCTACACAACGAAGGAGCTCCAGGCCTTGAACATCAGACACCCCATCAACAGTTGCTTCACGGTCTCCCACGCTCAACCAAAGGACCCTTCACCTGCCTACACTCTTTCTCTTGCAATGCGGGCCCACCTGCGCCCACTAACGCCTGCACTGCACCCACACAGAAGACTACGAACAACCAAGCACCCCTCCAGTGCACCCTGCTAAATACCACCCCTCCCCCCCCTTTTTATACAAACAGCCACGGAAATCTGGGACACCATCACTACCCATGATCCGGGCATCGTCTTCCTCACGGAAACATGGATTACACCCTCTTCAAACCCCAATATTGCCACAGCCACTCCTGACGGCTACAAGAGGATACACCAAGACCGCACAGTGAACAAACTGATCAAAAAAGAAAATAAGGCAATAAGTGTCTGACAACCACCATAGTATACTGGATTTCTACAAACCTGCACTTTGCCAACGGGCCGCGGAGCATTACTAGAGAAGTGAAAAGATCTCCACCTAAGCAATTCTTATCGACCTGGGTTGAGTGTCGGGTAGCTGTGACCCACAATTTATTGATCACTTGCTGCCCTCTTAGGGAAACACCTCTCAATCTTCACCCACAGGGTGAGCAAGGCCACAGCACATAAACAGTGGTCTGTGTAGTGTCCAGTAAACAAGCAACTTAAACGTTCTCTTGGAGACACTCCGTCACTTCTCTGAAGTCAGTCATTCATGTCTGTCACACCTTGCTCTGCACACACAATTTACAGATCCCTCCCGTAACATAGCCATGATGATGTCCTAACCTCCACAGACATGCTACAGTGGCAACTGTGAAAACCTGAAGCATAGTCTCCGTTCACACTGACATCTCTAGCAAAGAGATACCTAAAGAGATATTTAATTTGGAAGGTACTGTTTTTTTCTCAACCTAGCATCTAGCTGGCTATCCACAGTTTACAGCAAGAACAGAGAAGTTCTGCACAGTCACTTCACCTTTCAGTAGTACCTTACAGAGTGGGGAAATTAGTTTTTCATTCTCATGGCCCATTCAACTAGGATCGCATTTGCATGTGATGGGATCACAGGAAACTATGCTTAAGATGTCCATGGTGGGTGGTTTTTCCTCCCACTTTCTATTACATTTTTACACTTTTATACTTTCTCTCTTCATCCTGCCAAAAAGTGAACCCGTTTTTCAAACTTACTATAACAATCACAAAAATTCACTGCATTAACACCCACTATATTTTCTATGTAATCAGACTTATTTTCTAGTTAAATGTTTTCAGGAAGAAGTACTGCACCTCTTAAAATGGATTTCGCAATGTTGGAAATCACCGAGAAGTTCTACTATGGTGAGCAGGAATGACACAGGAGTATGGCCTATAATATTTGGATTGTGTATAGAGTGAGAGTTGCATTACTCGTACTCATACATTTCATTTCATGCCTTGATAGGGAACGACATCTGTGTATGCAAGAAAACTGAATTTGGGTGAACTCTTACCTGAAAAGTTATATCTCTTCACAATTTCTTGTAGGGATGCAAACAGATGTTGCCTGTTCAGTGATCGTTTTAAGAGTTCAGCATCCGTAACGCCCTCCCCAACCATGCCCTTGTCCAGCTGCAACCCCTCCAGGAACACCCTTGCTGTCTCCACTTGAGCAAACATCTCTTCCCACTGTGCTCCACCCTTAGTTAAATCAGAAAACCCACTGATGCTGAAAGCACTTCTGCCACAATCCTCCTTCCTAATGCCAATCAATCCTGATGGTCATCAATTCTCTTTTCATTAGTAAGGTTTATGCACTAAGGTCGAGCTACAGCAGCAGCCTATTATCACCCACCTGCAATTTGTTCTGCTGCTCTCGAGATCTGATCCATCCGGTCATGTGATTGTACCACTACCATTAATGTGTCCTATTCCCCAAAATTAGATGCATTTCATTGCCGACTCGAAGGCAGCCTGTACATTTTCTTAATCTCCAAGACGGCCATCTAGGCTTGATAGCAGATCCCTGAGCATTTTTCTATCTGGTCCAGCAGGGAGTAGGATGGGACATTAGCAGAAGCCTCGAGCACCCTCATATGAGCCCCTTTACTCTGATCTTCCAATTTGTCAATCTGTACTTAACGTTTCAGTACAGCTGGCAGACAGCCACCTTGAAGTTGTTTAGGTCTTTCATTTCTGCTGTGTATATCGCCTCACATTGTTCTAGAGCATACTCCCCATTATGTAATTCTCTGCTGTCCTTTTCAAAGCAAGCACTCACACACACATACCTTTCAATTCCTTCGACATTTCTCACCACTACTGCAATCAATTGTTTTCTCTGCAATGTATTTCAAGATAAAATATTCCCATTTTGTTAAACTGTCATCTGGCACCCTCTGTGCTGGCTCACAGGCGTTTCCTTTGGTCGTCTCCACAGAAGATTTTTAAAAATCTCTACACTTATTTTGGGTGGACAGTGCTGTGGTACTTGTTATGATCTTTAATGCTGAGTTTGCATCAGGTTTATGTGGGCACCCATAGGACCACCAGTGGGGCCCATGGATCAGGGGTGGGCATCCTCAATGGCCTAACCTCCATTTGCCCAGTACGTCGAACCACGCCAAAGGAGAATATGGTTCCACCTCAACTTAGTCTTTCTTTTGAATGCCGCCTATCTAGGCATCGCAGATTTCTCTGCCAACTCTGCCAGGTTCATTGTCATGGTCTATGCTTGCCGTCCGCATCTGCTCCTTCACAACTGAGGGATCAGAGGAACTGCATGACAACAGCATGACAGCTAAACCGGTCCCTACACAGTAAACAGTACTCTACATTCCTAGGTCCTCGGGTCCTCTCTTACTATCCCAAATTCAGAACTATTGTCAGCTCGTTGATGGATCTATACCCGCTTCTGTAAGTAGCTCGCAAGAAATAAAACGATTAACAGCTGATACCGCAAATGCATGTCCAGCGAGAGGTCAACAGTTCCCTTTTATGTACCCACTAAGCATGCACAAAATGCAAAGAAGGTGGAAGGAGAAAAAAGCCAATGGACTAGCAGCTAAAAGTGAGCTACGTCTGTAGATTGATAACTGCAGCAGTGGACAGCCCGGTCTACTAGGGTTAGTATATAGGTAATACTCATTAACTGTTGTGTCTGGCTCGTTCCTTTTCCCGTTGCGAAGAGAAAAATTAAATCAACTAGATTGTGGTAAGTGGAGATAAAGCAACAAGGGTGGAATAAACAGTTGCCAAACTCGCTGACATTCTTGGGGAAATGATTGCAGACAAGGTGTACTGAAAAGCTGACTTTGTACCCTCTCGCTATTTCTTATCTAGAATATGCTTTCTTTTTTTTAAAGCACGCAATCTTGGTGCATCTGAAATGACCATCCATGCAATCCAGATTTCATGGATCCAATTTTTATCTTGTGTGGGCCTATACAGAGATCACAGGCACTTACTTGCCTGGACCATTTACCCTATGTTTTTTTAAAACCTAAAAGGTCCATCTAAAAACCGTAGTTATGATGAGATAAAACGTTTGATGTAGACTACTCAATCTGCATTTCTCGTTCTTCAGCAAGACTGACTTATGGCACGGGCAGAATCCCAAATGCCAAATGGTAAGCCAACACAAGGATTTGTATCTTCTACTTGGGCAACATGAGAGCCTAGCGACAACTCACATCTGGAGTGAGGACTCGCTTTTCTAGAGGTTAAATGGTATTCCCTAAATCCAGGAGTCTGGCGCGCATATTGGGGGTGGAGGTAACCCATTGGTGGTCTGCAGTCAGTGGACATAGGGAGAGAATAATTTCAAATAATTTAATTTGATTCTTCGATTATGTAGACTTAAGATTGCACAAAAATCTATTTTTGAAAGATAAGCTTAAAAGTGTAAGCCGTTGGTAAGTGATGCAGCGTTGTGCTGTGAATGACTGAAATCTGTTATTAAAACTCTAAAAAATAAAATTTAAAAAAAATACAATGAGCATCAGCAAATCAAAGTTTTATGCAATTACCTCTATGTAGACACTGCCATCAGAAAGGCTACAAAACAGAAAGCTTTCACAGGTGCAAGCAACAGAAATGAAACCCAAGAGCAGAAGTCATAGACAGACACCGACTTCAGAAAGTCAAAACAATGGCTGCTACAAGTAACGGCAAGAAACAGATAGCACAAACAATGGTTCCATTTGTACAACCTAGATGCACGTACTGTCAGAAGCAAACCAGGAAAAACAGCTAGCACAGACACTCTCCAAAAACAGACATAGGAACTTGCTCCCCAAAAATCGACGCACGCAAAAACCACACACATTGCTTCCAGAAACCAAAAACAAACATGGGCACTGGCTTTCAAGGGCAACCCAAGCGACACCTTGCAGTCACAGACTTCAGAAGCCCAAAAGATACTGCAACTTTTATTTTAAAAAATATCCCAAGAGCCATCTACTGCGGGCACGGACTACAAAAGCCGAAAAGGTTCAGACTGTAAAATAAGAAAACACCACAAGAGACAGCTAGCACATACATTAACTCCAGGATCCCAAAACAGACACAGCACTGCCTGTCAAAACAGCTACGGATAGCACAGACACGGACTACAGAAGGACACAAGCACTGTCTGCTGCAAGCAGACAGGCAGCTAGCACTGATGCGGCTTCAGAGGCCCTAAAAAAATAATACCACAGACTCTCAAAATTACCCCACGAGATGGGCAGCACACATACCTACTATAATGAAGAATCCCAAGAGACAACCTGGCTTTTGTAAAATTTACAAAATTGCCCTCCCCTGGGAGAGGGGCTGACTCCATGCAAGTCCAAGATACAGAACATATACGCATGCACTAGAGCCCTCCTTTGCTGCAGGAACTAGAGTCAGTGACTGCTTGCTCCTTAATTCTCAGCAAAAACCTTCTCCCTAATTCAGGATGGCAACAAATTTCAATATTTATGCAACAGTTTCAACCCACTTTACTTGATTCTTTCTTACTTGGTTTACGTGACTCCATGGATCCACTGGCCTCTGCAAGCATGGAAGGGGAGGAATAAAAGAACATATGGCATGAATAAGTGTATTTAAACCAATTAATTCTACTTAAGCACTTGGATCTTGTATTGCTACTTAGGGATGTCACGGATGCATAGGTTACTGCCTAGAAATCTGTGCTACATGCAACATTCACTGCTACTGAGGACAAACGTGCTGCCGGACATAGTGCATGTATGTTGCTGGCCAAAAGCTGTCCCACACCAAAGAATAAGTGCACTATCTCAAGCCAAATAAACAAATAACTTGAGAGATAAATGCCTAGTTTGTGGCATGGGAATTCAGGTGCCTCCATTCAGGAAACCATTACAATTTGCGGACACATGCCTGTATGTACTCCATGCCTGAGACACATGCACAAACAGCCACAATGCTAAACTTTACCAATCAGAAACGCATGCACTACCATCCAAGATGCATGACCCATGACATTGCTTTGCTACATTGGAGCACATTCTATTGTCCGTTAGCCCGAAGCCAGACAAACACAGTAATCTGCTGAAGAGTTTCCCACAAACCCTCACTTTTATGCACGAGGCACCTAGGTTGGTACAGCTGAAGGATGCAATTTTAGCTGCTCCCACATTGGGCCTACAATGTGACAGTTTGTAAATTATGTTCTAGTAATAGATGGTGTATAATCTACATTATAGGAAGATCTAGAAGCACAAGTGGCCATGGACACCCACCTCAGAGAAAGAGCTTGGTGCGTTTTACTTTACAAACAAGTTTTCAATCATTGTACCCATGCAAGATTTAAGTTATAAAGTTGCACTTAAGCACGACTTCAGTATTTTCCGTACGTAAACATACCTATCTGGTACAAAGCCAGATACATAATTATAACTCCAATATTTACAAATATCTGGTGCTCAACAGACCAGCTGCAGCAACAGTATATTTACGGAATACACTTGTTATTTCCACTGGTGTTTGGAAGGTGTCCGAACTGCTCCAGCGAAAATCATACTTTAAGAAAAGGTTATATAGAATCTGCAGCACCAATTGGTCTAGCTTATGAATGAAATTGCATTTTGTGTCACTGATGCGTGGAAACACTTAGGGTGATTTCATGCTGACTTAATGTCATTCAACTTTGCATCCATTTAACAGTCCACTGACTCAACCTTCTAGTCACTCCCTGACACGACATCACAATAAAACACACACAAACTCCACAACCTATGCAAAATACATTTAAATAATACATGCTGCCTTTTAAACAAGGAGGATGTAGGTTTGAAATAACAAAACTGAAAGGGTCCATCTTGTAAGGGTATTGTAAATTGTTTATTGTTGTTTAAAAGTTCAAGCATGGCAGCTGCATTTAGAACCAATGTGTTGGCCATCTTGGAATGGTAAAACAATGATACACTATGGGCAACAGCCTCCTGTAATCATCTTCTGGTTTACAGAAGTACCATGTGGAAGGGGGCCAACTGGAAATGAAATGAGCAGGACTCAAGCAAACCATTAAAACTGCCTGTAGAGCTGTAGTGTCCTCTTAAAACACTAACATAAAAAGAGGAGAAGGAAAGAAATGAAAGGAAAACTATAAAAGGAGAAAAAATTCAAAACTTAAGGACTGGTCCACAAGCCCGGATACCGAAGCACACTCATTTTCAGGCAGATGTGTACACATGATATCATAAAGCCTTAATTCACAAGGCTAAAGAACCAATGGCCGATGCAGGCTGAGCCATTACCCCATGCAGGTTGCCATCACAGGTGAAACAGAGTGTAAACTATGCCCCTGTCTATCTAAATAGATATATATTTACATATAATTAATGTATGTCTTATAAAACGATTTTTTATTACAAGATCCGGACATGCATCTAAGAAGATATTCTAGCATGAATTTTTACAGTGCAAATCTTCTCCCTCTAGGGTTCATCAGAGGCAATAACCAAAGCCCAAATCATTATCTATGAAGGTAATTAGATGTTTTGTATTGCAGAATACCTATCTGAAGGCTTAAATACAGAGAAATGACAATCCATTCTTAAATACCCTTTGAATTGAACATGTTTGCCACAGTCAACATGTCAAGCATAATCTGTTTATCATAACTTTCCATATTAAACGGGCCAGACTTATGGCAACAGAAACAGTTTTCCCTTGTGCATCAATCAGCCATGTAGCTGTTAACAATGGTTTATCACCATAACAAACTAAGGACTCCTGCACTGAGCCTAAGCTTTTCCACAGAACAGCCATACATTCAAATTATATACTATATAAAACTACAGTTAGCAAAGCAAAATACTATTTCTCTTAGGAGGGCTTAACAAGGATTCTGACAGCACAAATGCTCTATGCCCACAGATTGTCAAAGGAAGCAACCAGCACAAAAAATATTACTTAGTATGGTAAATTTGTGAGGCTGTAACAAAAAGGCTATCTGGTGGCTTGATTTCAAAGTAATAACAATTCACTCTTAAATGCCTATTAACTTTAAGTTATACATATCACAATCAATATATCAGGCCTACTGCCTTTATCATATCGTTTCATAACAAACAATTAGGCATATAGCCTTCATCACTCTGCATGTCATCATAACTAACTTAAGCCTACTTTACAAAGCGTAAGTTTTCCACAAGGCAATCATCTGGCAAAAATACAAATGTATTCAAAATTATAGGCGGCAAAGCAAAATACGATCTCTCCTAAGGGAGCCTAATAAGAATTATAGTAGTGCTCATCTTCAAACCCCACAGTTTTTTCAGACAGATCACCAACACCAAAACCTTTGCCTACTAGAGCAATCTGTGAAATTAAATGTAACAAAGTACTTTCCTACCAACTATATCACAGAGTAATAAAAATACATAACTAAAAGACTACTGTCTTTAACACATGCTTTCCACAATATATAGTTAAGTCCTACCAGCTTTGTCATAATGGTTAATAATAAACAGATGAAACCTATGAAATCTAGCATGCGTTCCCAATAAATTACTGAAGCCTTTCATTTTATATTGCCTTTACACATTGCCCAAAAGTGAAAATAAACATCATGCATAGTTATAAAATTACATATATGTAGAACAATAAATATTACCAAACAATACACAACCCTCTCCACGCGGGCGTAACAAGAAACATCAAAGTAAAAATACAGTTGGTTTGGAAGATTGGGTGGCCAACGTAGAAACCCTTGCTTATTACAGTAATCTGCAAGATTCCACGCTACATAATAACTATATGTAATCTTTAATACAGAGAAATAATGCACACTGAAGTGCCTATCAACTTTTACATATGCTTTTCACAGTAGATATGTACGGCCTAGACCTGTTATAACATTTTATAATAAACAAATCAAGCCTGTAGCCTTGATACTTGATTTTCCAACAAAGCAACTTAGCCCCACTGCACACAGTATAAATTTTGCCATAAGCCAAAAAGTGCAATACATACAATCTTCTTAGTTAAAGCACACAATTTCAGCCCAATAAAATTGTGTACTCTGGGAAGACTAACATATGGGTGGAGCCTAAGCCCCTCTCTCAGTAGAACTCTGAACACTCTTTTATGCTGATCGCATGAAAGTAAAGTTTTTGTTGATCGCGTATGGTAAAGTGACAGCTGCACTGTCAAGCCAGACATAAAAATAATGTAGCGTTATGACTCTCCACCTCTCATCTGTAAGACTGCCAGAAAAAAAACAGATAATTTTCTAGTAAACTATGAGCCTTTAATAGCATTGAGATGGCATGTGTTCAAGCTCAGGCAGCTGGATAAAGAAATAATGACCAATGTATGGAGGGCAAGCACTTTTTTGGGGAAGCACACTACTTCTGCCCAACCAAAACATGTACTCCTGGCTCTCAGCATATGGGTGGAGTCAAAGCCCCTCTGCTGATAAATTGTCACATAATTGGCATGACAGTGTAGCTGTCGCCAGACAGACCATAAAAAGCAGCTGAAACGGACCTTTCAATTTTCAAACGAGTGACTGTTATTTTTCTATTTGTCTAGATTCTTGAGGATTCCATTCAATGATATGTGAAACAGAGAACAGTATGGATTTAATCGTGTCCAGACACACAGTAGCCGTGCTGAGTCAGAAGAACGACCCAGGCAGACACAAGCCCTAAAGCATTTCCTAACAGACACATAATGGGCAAAACATTTGATAAATCAGTAACTACGTTATGTCAATTAAGAAATAGCGCATGTTGAACAGTGACGTTTTGGCGCGTGTGAGAAATTCTGTTCTCCATGGATCCCTATGCAAGTTCCAGAATGTGTGTGTGTGTATATAATATATAATGATGCATGTTGTTGATGCATGGTTGCAATAACGCTGTGCTATGTCCATGGCTGTGTAAAGGCTGCGCACCTCACCTTCACTGTCAATCCATTCACTGGCAGTAGGAGAGGGAACAAGCAAAATGGTGAAGCACAATGAGTTGAGGGGCCTGTCAGCTAGCACGTCAGACCACACAGCTCGCATTGGGTTCAGACGTCCACAACACAACGATTTCTTACACTGCTTCCGTCCTGCAAAAACAACTTTCCACATCGAGGTAAAAAAAATATACAAATGTCTACCAAGTCGGATTATCACGACACCCAAAAGGTACCCAATAGGGAACTATCCTGTATACCCCGGCTCCGAAGGGAACCAAGCCAACACATCATTTTTGCCGTGGTGACAGACTGATAAACATAAATCAACATTAAAGTCTTTGGTTGATTCAACAAAAAGTTTGCTTTTGTTGCTTTGTATTTATCTTGATTCACTTACACATTCACTATTTGCCTTCAATTTTTTCAAAAAAGTTAGTTTTTCTTTTTAGATCAACGTAGTTTTATATTCCTAAAAAGTAGCTGAGAACTGAATTCTGAAGTCTGCCGACTCTGCCTAGTGTCCAAACTACAAAATTTCGTACCATAAGTGTCCGAAAGCAACGCGATATCTCTGCACAGAAGAAAAAAGGATACTTAGGCACGTTGATGCTTGAAGACCAACTCTATGGTTTGCAAGAGAAGCAGACAACATAAAAGTGAAGAAAATGAAGATATGGGGACACGCACTTTAAATTAAAAAGTAAGGTGATCAAAACGTTTTGCGTCTATCCGAATTGTTACACTCTACTCCCAAGACATGCATTGTTTTTCTACACGCCTCATGGAAGCTAAGACACTATGCCTCACAATCTGCCTTCGCAACACTAGAGGTCACTACAGCATCGCCAAGTTTCCCTTCTGATGTTTAACACCGAGGGCTTTAATACATGAAGAGCATTAGTTAATAATTATTATAAAGGAGCACATTGCACACCAGGCGCATCACTTGGCCACTAGGCCAGAGCAGAGCTAAGCATATTATCTAGAAACATACTGCCCTTCGGGCAAGACAAGTATATTATAAAAGTGAAGACTTAA
Source organism: Pleurodeles waltl (assembly GCF_031143425.1). Classification (NCBI taxonomy): domain Eukaryota; kingdom Metazoa; phylum Chordata; class Amphibia; order Caudata; family Salamandridae; genus Pleurodeles; species Pleurodeles waltl. The sequence goes on from NC_090449.1 coordinate 146,689,397, forward strand.
GGTGTAGGTGACAGCAGAATTAATCTATCGAATCTAAATTAAACACTGTTGTCTGGTGACAATAATGGGAATCAGTGCACTAACATCTTTCCTTAAGCGAAATAGTGACTGTAAGAATTTAACAGCAGGCATCCCTTATTGGTACCTCTGCAGGAGAGGGTGTCAGGGAAGCAACCAGCCTTAATTACAATACTACCTCCAAGTGGGCAGGGAGCATCAGGTCACTGTGCTAAAATGGGGTTCGGGACGCAAACTGGTGAGCTTTTCCTGAAAAGAATAAAACGTTAGAACTCTTAGGGCAAGAACTGCAGAAGCAATTTCATTTAAACTAGTTTCTCAAAGTGCATTTTAGCGCTTCGTCCTTATTTGCTGAAAAGATGGGGCCTGCAATGTATTTTCTCTCTGCAAGAGATCTTTTTATTCAACTGTTACAATTACAATAAGAAAGGGATGATCCCAAGATGGGCCTCACAGTACAAAGCGAAGAAACATACACCGCAGATATGATCATTGTAAAATCCATAAACTAACGCTACAACTATGTTTGAAAACATGCACAAGAGTACTTATTTTCATTTTGAATGTTCTCAAGACAGGTCACGTAAAACGATTTAAAAAAAAAATCCATCAAAAGTCACATTCCCCTCAGCGCAGCAGAAGTCATTCACACCAGTTATTACTATAGGCGGTGCTTGTTATTCTCGACTAGAGATTCTCATGTCGCGGGGATTTTGTCCTCCCAATGGATGCTCGCCACGCCACTCTAAACTGGGGCCCGTGGACGTAAAGCAGTCACCGCCCCCTAGAGGTTGCCTGCCACAGGCGACGGTGAAACCGACAGAGCAGCTTATGCTTTATAAGTGAAATACAAGCACCGATGTTCCGAAAATAGAAACTTGTAACGTGTACGAAGTGAATAAACCAGTAACGCTTCCACTGACTTGTTTCACACACGGGCATGGATTTCACATATTTTCGTCAGCAGAAATAATCCTCACATAGACAACAGAAGGCTGTCCAGGCATCCAGATGCAGTTCTCCGAGGGAGTAGAGAAAATGTCCTTGTATACCTCAGAAAACATAGGGAAGATGTTATTAAAGATGTTTATTTTATGCACATTCCTGTGGCTTATAGAACTCAAACTATGAACTGAAACGCATCTATAGGAGGACAACGTTTTATACTCGAGAGAAATTCTACTTGAAATCATTTGTATATTTGAAGCGCCTGCTGATGGCCAGTGGATCAGCAGAATTTCCATGGTTACTGCTGCGCTGATGAGGCGGCATCAAGTGTTTGCGTCCCTGCAAACACAGAGGACTAAGCTGAAACAATCCTGTAACAACTACACTAACCTGTCCTCAAATGTAAGACCCCTAAATGCAAGAACTCCTTTGTAGAAGGATTCCACTTGTTCCTGTGAATCGCTCATCAGAGGAGTGTGGTTGCTCGGTGGTAACAAGATAGCTGTGCGACCATTCTAGAGATGTGAAAGAACGGGGAAGCAAGATAAAGGTTGATTGATCCAGCAGTGGTGGGGAATTAGTCCAAAACAAAGGAGAATAGTTCACCCCCCCCTTCACTGGCCTTTAATTTGGACCCAGATTCTTCTATTCCAAACACAGCAAATGCAGGGGGGCTGTGAGATTCTAACAGAAGTGGAGTTTTTCAAATGGGGCTAAGTCAGATGTCAGTCAATACGGAGTTATGTGGCTGCCACCTATTGTGTGCGGGTAATGAAAAATATAGCTATACCATACATCAAAGTCACCTCAATTTTCGTGCATCCGATGTAAAAAGTGCAGAACGAAAGTTGCAATCAAGTGTTGAGGACAACATAAACATTAGGTAACTGGTGATGGATGTTGTGGAAATGACACACAGGCAACCAGCACAAAAGGGAAGGGCTGATTTCTAGGGTTCCTAGGGAAGGAATGGGTTTTTGAACGGTTCTGCACTGCCATTGCTCCTACAACATTTCAATGTCTGATGTGGGTCGATCCCGGTGGGAAAAGAAGGCATATTTATAACCAGCAACCAAAAATGTAAACGGCTGAAAGATGCAGACCCAAAAACCACTCTTCATTCATCTGTGTCTGTGGAAGGCAAGCTCTCTAGCAAAAGCTGATGGTCGCCAGCCCTAAAATGTTCACAGCTATGATGTGTGTATGAGTTTTGAGAATGCAATATTTAAAGTGTTACTAAAGCATGGCGTGATTTTAAGAGGCTCCCATTCTCGACATGCTTTCAGAAGAGGAATATAGTAATTTCTGTCATTTTGAAGGAGAATATATATTATTCTGTCATTTACTACAATTGGTGTTTATACACACATTGTCAGTTCAGGCATGAGAGAGTGCATTCTAAAAGAATCCATCAAATATTTTGATAAGTGTGAAGTGTGATATAATCATGAACTCATCTTTTGATGAGATTTGACAAATATTAAATTTGTTACAATTATGCTTTGTCACTAGACATCTTTTTGGCAGATGTTACAATTAGGTTTTGCCACTAGAAATCTTTTTGGCAGACTGCGAACTACTGACGCACTATACAATCAGACCAGACAGCTCCACGAGCTGGAGTAGGGACATATTAAATGAATACACATATAAGCATTGAAAACAAAGATGTAGTACAACTGCCTATGTATAGCATGTGTCGTACTCTTCTCAGTACTCCCCAAAATCTGGAAAAGGTGGCTTAGCAGTTCCGCTCTAGGCAGATGATTACCTTATACAGTCACCAGAAAAAAGTTGTGGCAGGCAAAACTCAATTTTCCTACATAAGAATAATAATCTTAAAAAACGTTCACATTTAGGCATTTCATGAAAAGTTAAATCACAGGATTAGCACAAACAAAAAGTACAACAAAGCTCACAATCCCAAACATAAACTAAGTCAACTCTGTAGCAAAGAAACAGTCAGAGCCCCATCTGTAAATTCAGGGCAGAGCAACAATGAAAAGACATGCAAAGTATCTTCACACCTACATCGGAATACATGGCGGGTTTGTCACACAGGAATCTGCCCTTGGCTTCTTCCCAGCTGCCATCCGAGACATACCAGAGATGTCATTTCATAAATGGGAGGAGCCAACAAACATCACGGGAGGATTAACAATGGGTGCTGTTGACCCGGTTACTGGAACATAAGTGTAATCCAGGTGAAAAGCATGTCACCCGGACCCACTGGAGTTGGAAGGATCATGCTAAGCCATCTTCACCATCAATCCTTTAGAAATGGAATGCAAGTGACTTTAAGAGAGCCCAGAGACCGTCAGGTTCTAAGTGCTTTGGAAAACTAGTTACACCCTGGGAAAAATGTAATCCAAAAATCCTAAGCAAAAAACGGAAAAAGAACTAAATATGGCAATCAAATTGCCTTTCATATATACAACTTGCATAAGCAAGAGTCAGTATGCCCCGGAAATGGTATGGTCCTGTCCAATCATCCAGCACTTCTGGTCACATATTTTCTCCACACTGTCTAGGATGGGGGTTGGGCAGCAGCTTCAGCCTACTCCTTGGATTGCCCTACTGGGGATCCTTGATGATAGGGGGAGGGGGCCGAAGAGACAGGAATTTGGTGGGGCCAGGGATATTATTGGCCAAGAGAGATCCCCCAATGCAGTACCTCTGGCAGCCGGGAGAAAAGGAATGGATTGGTGTGCAAAGCTGGAAGAGACGATATATGTGCCACATGGCAGTCCCCGCAAGTACGAACAAGTCTTGCACTAGTGGCGGGCCTACTATGGGTTGGAGAGCATGGAAGGGTGGAGTGCTAAGGGCCAGGCTGGATGCTGCAACAGTGGGTCAGGCCGGGACAACAAAGAAGAATGTGTGAACACAATGTTGATTTGTTGAGAGCAATTTTTGTTTTGCTAGCCGTCAATAAAAATTGTTCTTGTAATCCTTTCGGAGCATTATTGATAATAAGACCACAGTCAGAAAGGTCAAACAACAGAATGTCAATGAATTGTGGATAAGAATTCACAAAAATAAACTTGAAAAAAAAAAAAAAAAAAGTTTTGGGAAAGAACACTCTAGACCCCCCAAATAAGCTAGGCAGTTTTTATTCAGCGACTCTAATGGATTGAAAAAGGACTGCATGCTGACATAATGGGAGGTAATGTCTGTAAACCTCTCTAAGATATCCCAGCTGTTGATTAGTCAAGGACTTCAGAAACTAGAAATATAAACAAGAACTGGCAATGCCAATAGGTCCAATGATTTTAGCCATGCAGCACAGCTGGCTAAAGATTTAAGGCAAAAAGCTTGAGATGGCAGAAGCAACACAGGGGACAAGGAAATGAAAGTAACACAGTGAGCACAGGAGGAGGGATCAAACTGGCAAAAGAGAGCAAAATGGAGGTGGCAGGGAGAAAACACAAAGGCGAGAAGGGAAAGCAGAAAGAGTGGGGAAGAAGCACATGGCGAGAGTGAAGAACATGGAGCCCAGCAGAGGGGGAAGTGAAGCTCACAAGGGAAAACACATGCAGTCTCAGGGTGCTTAAACAAAATGAAAAAGTAGCACCTGAAAAAAAGAAAGAGCAGCTGAAGGACATTGTAAAGTGTTCATGCTCCAGGGGCGAACAAACACAATTAAGGCAAAGAAAGCCAAAACTACTTTAGAACAGCTAACCAATAAGAAGCAAGCACATAAGAGTACAAAGCCAACCAATGGTAAGCAAAGGGAGGGCTTCATGTTCACTACGAGATAACAATATGCCTCACAATGGACAAAGCATGCACTGTCTTAGGCAAGACTTAAAAATCCCAGTAACAGATTGCACCCAAATAGCCTCTGTTCGGTTTTATTAAAAAAGGATCCTGAATTATTTTGCTTGTGTTGTTTACCACCACTGTTTAAGAGTGCCACTTTAAATGGTTTCATTACAGGTTCCTAAAGAGGTTCAATTCTGTGCCTGCTGTATAAAAAGTGCTTTTTGGGAAATTAACCAGCATCAAGCCAATAACCCTTTTAGACATCCAAGAAAAATGTGACACTAAAATCCTTCTGACGGATCGAAACGATTGGGATGCCAATCGTAAATTGCTACCACTTTTATTAAACAGTCTTTATAGCCTATTATGACACTGGCTGTGATCACAGCTCTTGCCATGCTAGTTAAAAAGCAAACGCCAACTAGCCAGAATTCATGTGACAGCTTCATTAACTGTAACTCAGCCTCTGGCTGTATGGACAGGTCACTGCTTTGGTCTAAATTGCAGGTATGGGGTAAGAATTCCACTTTACTTCCAGCCGTGTCAGTTGTACACTAGCACCTGGGTGTAAGTTAGGCTCAGCGCTACCGCGAGACTCTCGTCTATGATGCACACCAACAGAGGTGGTAACAATCGATCTACGATTCACAGGCTTGCAAAACACACGACAGTGTTGTACTCGAGAATACTAGCATTGAGAGACAAACAATTTACAGGACTGAACATGTTCTTCAAGGTAAATGCGCTTTCTGTAGAAAGGGACATGGGCAATGTCATTTCCGGTCGAAAAGAAGGGAAGCTGGTTTTTCGATGGCAAACAAGTTATGATAGTAAATTGATATAAATATCCGGTCGCTTTTGACAGCACGATTAGAAGAAGGCCATGCACAAAAGTTATTGAAATCAGAACTAAAAGTATATTCCGTGACACCTGCCTTGTGCAAATTACTTAAAGCCTTGTCGGGCCTTCGCTAGTTCCTATCCTTAAAATGTTTATAGTAAAGTTCACGAACTTATGGTTTTGATGCTTTCCCTGGGAGTTTGCAGGGTGGCTTGATCCAATCAATGCAACTTTTTCAGAGTACGGTTCCACTGCCCAAAATCATTACTACAAGCAGAGAGATGATAGGAGTTTGGCTGAATCGCTATTCACTAGATGGGATGTTCTTTTCACCAGCGACATTATCAAAAGCGCCAATCAAGGTTGGATAAAATGGTTCCCGTGGAAAGGCCTGCAGGACACCTCAGCCAGCAGCAGTCCACGTACGGTGACACAATTATTAAGATCAAATCACTAAAAGTTTCATTTCCACAAGCACATGGAATTAGATCCTCACACACACGGCCTTCAAAACAGCATTAGGGAAACAATTAACCTTTTCATCAAGATCAAGTGAAAAGGCAGAATTCTCCTTAGGAAACACTCTGCTCAACAGTCCATATATTAAGAATAAGCTGAAACATTATATGATTGAGCCCTCTTCCCTGCCTTGTAAAATAACTTATCTGGTTCTACGAACGGGGCTTTGTTTAATAGAAGAAACACAGCAGCCTTTATAAACAAGAAACCATCACTCGTGTCCTCTGCAGGTTGGCCAGCAGTCTCAATGGAGCAGACTGTATCTGTGGACCACCTTCATTAGATAAAGAAACAACACTGCTTAGGAACCAGATGAGCTTGTTTCAACCGCCATCACAACCAGCTAGTCAGTGGCTGGATTAAACGCATGGCAGTTGTATCTCTCACACTACAGGCCCTAAGAGCTGTTTTTAACGGTAGCCAACGACTGTTCGGAAGGAGGGACCACCATTTTAAGCCTCTGGCCGGGAAAGGTTTAAAAAAAGATAGGTCAGAGCACTGTGTGCAAATTAGTTTATTATGATGCTATGTGCTCTGTGACTAATACGAATTACATTTTCTTTCCCGAGGGCTGAAGGCGGGTTTTAAATACTGAATAATTATTTTTTAAATTGCTATGGCTGGGGTACCGCACGGACGGCTGCCAAAAATATTTCAATCATAATTTGTCATTTTGTTTTTTTCTTCTCTGAAGTATGAATTTAGTTGGTTTTTTTTACTATTCAATAAATTACCTGCTTAAAGAATACATGTTTGAATATGTGTTATTATTAACAATCATAGATTGTATCCTCAAGAAAACAGTGCGCTAAATTTGTAACTGTCAATTCATAAGAACTCACAACATATGGCTTTCTCTTGCTTAAAGCCAGTACTGCCAATCTGCGGTTTTAGGCCCCAAAGGTTATAGGCATTGTGCTTTTAAAAATAGAGCACATGCTCCCGCTCCACAGACTTCAAGTGCTAAATCAAAGGCTGTTGGGGGAATTGTAAAATTGCAGAAGAAACCTCACTGCACAATCAACTCATTTAAACAGGTACCTGGGTTTAGGACCTGCCGAAGAAATCAGCTTGCAATTTGCATTCTGACTCCAGATACGGTCAACTCAGATTTCATCCTTCTGAGATGGGTAAAATAGTACCACACTCCTGGGTAATAACACACATTAAAGGATAAAGGCACAGGACTCGCAGCGCATACTATATTCATTGTAAATACATTATGAATGAATACCTTTTAGATTATGTCAAAGCAACGCATGACTTCACATATATTTAATGGCACATATGCAAACCTCAAATCAAAGAGATTTAATACCTTTTCTCATAAAAGATACACTGAGAACGTAGTTAATTATTGAATCGTTCTAAATGCAATAGAAAATATTGCATTATATTTTGGTTTCAAAACATATGTTAAGTTAAATAAATTAAACATACATATTTCTTGTACAAATTAAATGGGAGACTATAAATATTGACCAATGTCTGGGTGGGATGTAGCTTTATTGCTCAAATGTATAGCGTGTGATGTATCCTCTAAGTTACTAGAAAAGGTTGTATCAAGGTAGGAATATTTGTTTACTATTTCCAACCTTTCCCTGCCCAGATACCAGCTATATATCTATCCTCTTTTCTTTACTCTGTAATACTAGGACATTTTTCTTTGTAATATTAAAATGTAAAAAGTGCTGTATAGTATTGGCTGTGTTAACACTCTCTGGTACCTTTGAAAACCTAAAGGAGTCTGGTCGAGAAATTCTATTGTCTGCATACATGAGTGTGGGCAGCAGCTTCGATCCTACTTTTGGTGGACGTTTTTTTTTCCCATCCCGAAATTGCAGTTGAAAATTTGAGAGGCAGAGCGAGAATAACAACCGTGCTGGCAAGCATTCCTGATCCATGCCATTTTGATTAGGTTTAGGGTAAGAGACTTTGTGTGTCACACAGATGGTCAACCAAATTACTAAATGCCTCAACAAGGCGGGTGGCACGGGAATCTCCCAAAATATATGACCATTATAAATCAGTCCCAGTGCCAGTAGTACGAAAAGGTCATTGCTCTGGCCCCCTTAGAAGCGTTATAGACCCCTTAAAGGCTTTAATCTGTGATCGCTGTTTGGCAAGGGTAATTGTCCGTTCATTATCCAGTGTTTCAGTAGAGAATAAAAAGCTAATATAAAATTTTCCCCACTGTGGTGTAAAAGTGAGTCACAAAGAGAGATTCTGAGTATACCGTCTTAAGTGTACATTCCTCGAAAACGTGTTCCTTTTCTCATTGCTGTACCCACCAACCTATTCTAGTCTCCAGTTTTATAGTTTTGCCATGCCATCCACCAATCAAGCCAGTCTGCACCTGGTACATAGGAGATTATGAAAAAGGCCTGAAAATGTACAAAATGTGGGTCAACTACAGGGCGTAGTAACATCCCGTTTTCCTACAGCTTTCTGTTACAGGGCAGATGAAGTTTCTTACTCAAATATTTAGGTAAAAGTAGTCTTTATGGGATTAAACTACTACACAGTGGCACACTTACACTGGGCAGTACATGCAACTTTAGGAACACCGAACCTTTTCTCAAACTTTTACTATAAGGACCACCAGACTGCCATGGGTTAACACTACAAAACCAGAATTCCCAATACTAAATGACTCAGCCGTCTCCACTCCCTACATGGCAATGGTCACCATTTTTTTTTTTTTTATACGAAACGTTTGCCGAGTTCTGTTTTCCACCCTCTGAGAAGTTTGCAAAGTTTCCCTGTTTAATATCCGCTGCACAGGGCTTTTCTGCGCATTGGGGGATCATTTTAACCGCACAGGGTGGCAAGATTAATCGTACCCAGAGAAAAAGGGAAACGTATTGCAGAACTTCTTTCTGCTGGTTCACCTTCTGAAACACAAAATGACCACAAAAGCCACAAAGTTCACGCAAATGCGGGAGTGTATAAATCTTTGCAATTGTTGTGCATTTAACAAAGGCCCCAAGAACGTCTCTAAAGGCTAACTAAAATCAAAATGTTGGACGTGTGCCTAATGAGAAAACTTTCGGCTAAGATTGATCTCCAACAAGAGCCTAACACATGCTCGCGTCTCACACTGGCAGCACGAGTGCTTCCTCGGCGCCTGTCAGCAGCTAGCCACAGTGCACGGGATGGACTCTCAGATGCATCTCTTCTGAGAACATCCGCTTTCGAGGACCGCAAGAGGAAACGGAAGCGGAGGGCGGAACTACACACATCCCACATGCTGCCCGCGCTCGAAGGCTTCCGGAAGGGTAGAAAGTGTCTTAGAACTGCCGCAGGACATGTGCACCCTGAACTATAAACACTCAGTACAGCACTGCCGGTGGTTACATGTTATGCCTCACTTACTGCAACAGCCAACCAAATACATGCTGTTCTGACGGAAATAGATCCTAATAAAGAACAAGTCTTCATAACAGGAGAGTAAAGAGTTAGCGTGTGTGACCTGCGGGGGCCTTCAATTAATTTTCTCTACAAATAAACAGTGCAAACATCCCAGCAGGGCAATTTCACTGAATATTTTATGCTAGCAAATAAAAGCAAGCATTGGCAAAGCCAACAGGTTTCGCCTTTGTCTTTTTTAACTAGCTTACACATATTCGAGAAATGTTATAATGTTTGTTTTATTAAATTAAAAACATACAATTATAAAATGTTTCTAATATTTGTAAGCCAGTTACATAGAAAAAAAACAAAGGCAAAACATATTGGCATGCATTTTAGAAGGAAGAAGAGAGAAGATAGAAGACAAGGCAACAGTAGACAAGACGGAACACAGAAGAAGACAAGCCAAAAAGGCAGAAGAAGACAAGACAGAAGGCGGAAGAAGAGAGAAGACAGAAGGCGTGAGAAGACCGAAGACGGCATGCGGTAAAGAAGACAGCAAACATGGTATGCAGAAAGAAAAAAAGAAGACAGACGGTAACAATGAAAGAAAACGGAGAAGAAGGCATTGCATTGAAGAAAGAAGACGTCAGTGAAGTAAAAATACTGCATGCTGGAAGAAAAAAAGAAGATGGCAGCGAAGAAAAAAAATACGTTATTGAAGAAAGATGACGACATGCAAGAAGAAAAAAAGAAGTACCTTCAGCGTTGCCACCAGAGGAAGGACACTGGCCAGTATCCAACAGGAAGTGACCGGAAAGAATACTTAGTACACAGGCAAGTCGTCTGCAAAATCAGTGAAGAAGACAAAGACGACAATAGGAAGTGACTTGAAGAGGGTGTGCTGGTTAATCTGAAGCAGGTAGATCAGAGCGACATTGGAGTAAGCCAATGGTAAGTTCACGTAAGTAAGGGGATGGTTCCAAGCCCCTTTTAAAGTTTTTTTTTTTGCTAACAAAAGATTTCACAAGCATGCGCACAAGCACGCGTGCAGGTGAAACATAATAAGTAATAAACTTTAATAATTTTTTTTTTATAAAAAGCTATTCCCAGAGTGCAGAGCTTGTTGGTCTGATCCTGTTTAAGCCGTCTCAACATCCTCTAAAAGTGATGCACTCAGCAATAGCCCCAATTTAGTATGTCTAGACCCTCCATTACACATACTGAGGAGAGGACACAGGATTTAAGAAGGATGGTGAGTTTGCATTTTCACCACTATGTGCGCCACACAGAATGCATGATCGAATCTGGTCAAAACACACGTAAAATGCATTATAAACAATCCACTTGGATAATGATGCTGCCCAGGTAGGACTTTCCAGCTCACTGTCGTCGAGTGTATTGTCCATCCACCAGCAGCCTCACAAAGGACAAATCGCCTTCACCAGTAAAAATTGGGAATAACCTGCATATTTTCTGCAGCATACGACTTTTGCTGTATAGCACTAGATCTGCATATTACGTGTTCCCCACGGTGAAAGCTCAATACAGACCAGGCACCAACAGTATGTGCACCTTAACAAAACAAGGAACTACAAACCTCTCACAGTTACAAACTGTGATGCTTCAAACCCTCTTACAATCACATATCTCAATGCTAGGTGCCATCATACTATTAAAGATCAAGACACCACATATCACGAATCACCAGAAAAAAATTGCAAAAACACAACAGGTGCAGCAAGAACGCTCCATAACTACAGAGTTCTCGTTCTTTAAAATAATTAGCAGGAAATGTAATAGTCTTTACCACGTCAGTGCCTCTGACGCGCTAAGAAAGTAACCTAGTTAAAGATTTGGGGAAGGTGCAGGGCCATGCAGCCTATCTAAGGAAGAACACACTTTTGCACAGTTTACGGCGAGGACCTATATAGCGGTACATTGCACTGAAGGATATTTAGAGCTCGAATGAGAGAGACAGAACAATATCTATTTTAAAAAAAAAAATTTTTAAAGAGTGCTTCACCCAATTCGGAGTTCAGCGGTTGCAGACCTGCACCTAATGTCTCCAACTTTGTGTCCGTGCACATATTACTCCTGAGAGTAGCGTGAAACTATGTGTGAAATAGTGGGCAGACTCTGGTATAAACTTGCGGAACAGAGCACAGTAAATTCTGGTCCTCATTTTATCCCCATTTCGGCATTCCAAACACTTTGCACAGACAAGAGTTTACATTAAGTCCAGAAATGGCAATTCTGGCACAGTATTCCTATGCCTCCCGGACCGCGCAACTCAATCATCCATGGGTATCTTTGTTAAGTGACAATGGAAACGTTTCTTGACTGCACTCAGATCTCCCGCATGATGGCATCACTCTGGTCTCCTCACAAGAAGGGATAGTGATCAGAAACCACAAATACCCCCTTTCACTGCTGTGCCCTGGATGATATCCATAGCAGGCGTAAGGGGCAGTTCGATGCCGCACTAGTGTCACCACCATGACCCACAACTGCCATCTAAGACAGAGTCCTATTACCAAAACAAAGACAGCAAACCCAGGGAACAAGCTAAGAGATCCCTCCTCAGCAACATGTTTGAAAGAGTTTCAGATTTGTGAGGTAGCGGATAACTTCCCATTTTCATGAGGTGGATTAAAACAGCACCAGTACCAGGACCCATCATTTATGCACCAAAGCCCTCAGCAAAAGATTGCCAGATTCTGATTCGGATTGTCATCCCAGCACCAAATTTTAGCTATTTTAAGTTTTGTCCCAGTAACTACACATACCCAGGAATACATAGGTCTTCTATGTGGGTTCTCCTAATTTCAGGAGCAAATCCACAGACGTGTTCTATGATCACATGGAATATACCTTTGGGTTGGCTGGTTGGAGTGTGTGGACGGGAATTTTGCAGCAGGTGCAGGCCAAATTATGGGGCGGGGTCAGTAAATTATGAGGCAAGACAATGTAGATGATGCGGTGTAATGTGGCACATTATTTCATTATTTTGTTAATTGTATACTGGTCGCACCTCTTTAGTACTGGTTTTTAACACCCAAGTATAGCAATAAGCAACAGAAAGTTCAGTCAGTCTTTGCAAAGTGCTCTCCACTGCATGACAACTCATGTTGCTGCATTTTTAGTACCTTTTGAGTCGTATGACCTAGAGCCAAAATGTTTTTTTGTTAAAATGTGAAGATTATGCAAATGATGTATTATACAGCCAATATATAAATACGCGAAAAAAGCCGCAGCCGCAAAATCGCATGAGTTCAGTGGCCCTGATCACAGAGGTAGTGTAGGTTGGGGGCAGACCGGTGGAAGTGGTGTCTGCTCCTCCGGTTTGTGCTCTATACAGTGTCTCCACTGCATAAGTATCGGGTCTGGAGTTTGAGTACCCATGGCTGAGACACCCAACCACTCTGAAAGGCAAGTGCCAGCTGGAATACTGCCTCTGGTAATGAGGGCCCAAGAGGCATTTTAGTCTGAGGTGTGTAATCTGACGAATGTAAAGCAGCAGGGTCAATTTACATGCCTTTTTCGGGAGTCACCACACAGTGGTTTCAGTCTCAGAGGTGGAAGCAGGTTTTTCCAGAACACAATATCAATGGTAATGTGACACTACAGCTATAAAGTTGGGTTTCAAAATACTGAAGCCATGACTAACATCTTGTCCTAAAGGGAAGCTCTGCCTGGAGGTGTCCTAAACTTGGCATGAACCCTTAACCTATCGAACCCCCGGTAAACACGAAGTGTCCTCTTACTCTCAAAGGGAATTAAACTGTTTTCGTCTTCTGTCCACAGACCTAAAGTCTCATGAAAGATTGCTCTTGAACAGGTGGAAGAAATGTACCGGTTGGCCTCCTGTAGTATGTCAATGCAGGAGGCAAAATATTAACTTCGGGTGTACTCAAGAGCAGATAAAACTACGACAGCTGTCCTAAGCAAATAGGGTCAGTATGCAGCAAACTTTAGCAGGTTTTGTTACATTGTTTCAAACAGTGAAGTCCTAAGGATTCAAAATGACACTCCTGTGGCAAGTCGCTACAGTCTGTACACAGTATTTCAGTACATGCCTTCCCTCCTCCATTTTCACCTCGCTTCATTGCTCTCCTCCTCCGTACCTTTCCGTGAGCCATTCACCCTCTCTCTCTATTCCCCAGCCTCATTTCCTGGTACATCTCTTCCCCATCTCTCATCCTCACCCTCTATCCTGTTTTGCTTCCAATTTCTCATTAGTCTCTTACCCCCGCAATCTCCTACAAGCCACACAGAGTCCACTGTTCAGGGTACAAACGTGTCCTAGTGTCTCAGTGACAATTCACCTTCTCTTACATTCATCCAACTGGCTGTAACCCAAGCAGGCTGCAAAGGCTCGAGTCAGCTGGACTAGGCCAAGCTTCCATATGGAGGAGACTGGCACAGCAGAGGCCTTGCTCCATAGACTAGAACCGTATTACAATAATGACGTAAGATACTGCCACCTGCAGTCTTGCAAGGTTCACAAGGAACACTTGCGAAAGCAGATATGTTAATTTGAAATATTAATGAGTGTTTAAGCATTTTGAATAATAAAAAATAAAAAAGTGTAGAGATAAATAATGTAGAAAACTAATATGCACATTTTAAAATGTGCTCTCGGAGAGCGATCACCAAGATTCACAAATGCACTAATAAAATGAATAGCATGTATGAAATATAGAAAAACGTATTGAATAATGTAGTAGTATGTCATATTAAGATGTATAACTTACATTTGCATTATATAATAGAACTAACTTAGCCGAAGTTGTGGCCTAGTTTTGCCAGGCCTCATGCAAAAGCTGAATTATTAAAGCAATGTACAGAAGCTAATGTGCTGAATTGACCATGAACCGCTCGTTGTTTAATACAATTTTAAAATTCTCTGTGATGAACCGACGAACAGGAGATGACAGAATTAAAAATTGAATCCAACCCGGTGTAAAGCAGACGAGATGTACTTTCCCAGGACTCGAACAATGAAGACACTGACTGGAGAAGAAGATGCAACATTTTCGATACCTGTCGAGCCAGATGATGAGGACATTGGTTCACTTGTGCAATCGACACTTTGAGAAATGTGTAATATTAGAATTCATAGATTTGAAAAACTAGGACCATTGGATAGAGTCATAACTGATGACTGATTGACCAATTAGGAATTGGGGGATAGTATGGTCGACTTTGATATAATGTCGTGACAGAAGGGGAGAGTTCAGAAGTTAGAGGCAGATGTCGGAGGAGAGACCTTATTCTGAAATTGATGAGATATTGGGGGAGAAGCGATTCGAGATTCTGTCATTGGGCTCATGCTCTCGAGAGCCTGGTGAGATGCTGATCGACAGATGACCTGAAGACGAAGACTGACTTTGTTGCTGATCCATATCGTGGATAGGTAGCTATGACAATGTGATTGAATTAACTTTTGTGCCTTTTCTTTCTAGGTACCAACTGTGCTGTTTTTATAGTTTTTCTCTTAGCTAAATGTTTTCAAATTCATGTTCTAAATTGTTTTCGCATGAAGTCTCACTTGCAGACGCTGATCTGGGTTAGGTGAGGTTCCTATTCTAGATATCGACAACTATAGTGACAAATAACTGGCGGACTGATTTGCTGAACTCTGCTACTCATGTTGATGTATTCGCCTTTGATTCAGTTATTTACTTATACTACTGCTTTAGAATGTATTCTGATACAAGTTATGATTAGATTATGTTTTTGGCACCAACTAATGAATTAATATGGATTTGCTTTGAATAAAGTTTGAATTAACCCAATGATTTAGTGTTGTAACTAATAGGGAAATAAAATTGATAAAATGTATATTGAGTTGTGGTTATTCATGACTGAACGTCATGGTGTGATGTTATTAACTACTGATTAGAGTTTTGCAAATGGTTATTGATTTGTGTACTGATTATTAATGAGCACTGGTTACACCGTAGCTAGGATACTCCATGCAAATCAAAAGGTTCATTGACCTATACGCGTCCCCTTATAAGTTTACTTATTAAAGACTGGGCGTGCTAGCACACTGCTGCATCACTCCCAATAGAAAGAGGTGCCCACAACCATGGATAGGCCCTGGTTGGTGGAGGTAGCAGCAACACAAGCAAATCATAAAAATTCAAATAGTTTTGCAGTACACTAGTCCATCGTTAACACTGGTGCTCCGAGGACAGGAGTAGACACTAAAGGTCGAAGAGACAAAAGCCATAAAGCTACAAAACGTGTACTGGACATCGAAAGATGAAAAGCCTCTAAATCCTTCCTGCTACCCTACTGAACAGTATGACAACAGGCCTTGACTCCAACATTGGCAATGCCAAAAAATGGTACCACATAAGTGAGAGCTATTGGCTTTGACAAGGTCTTTTATCCATGTTGTACAGCAGTGTTGCTGCTTTTCGCCACAGCTAAGATCTAATAGCATAGAGTAAGGTGGCATAGAAGAGAAGAGTAGAGAGGTGTAGAGTGGAGTGGTGTAGAAAAGAGTAGAGTGGGGTGGTGTAGAGTGGTCAAGATTAGAGTGGCCTACTGTAGGAGGGCATAAAGTAGAGTAGAGTGGCATAGAGTAGAGTGGAGCAGAGAAGAGTGCAGTAGCGCAGAGTGACGTAGAGAGGAGTGGTGTATATCAGAGTAGTTTGGTAAGAGTGGAGTGGTGTAAACTAGAGTGGAGTGAGCTAGAGTGGAGTGAGCTAGATTAGAATGGAGTGACCTACAGGAGAGTGGAGGGGTAAAGAGGACAGTGGTGTAGAAAGTTGTGGAGAATGGCAGAGTGGAGTGGAGAAGCGCAGAGATGCCTCCATTAGAGTGGAGGGGCCTCCATTAGAGTGGCGGAGCATAAAGTTGAGTAGACTAAATTGGAGCAGAGTGCAGTGACGCAGAGTGGCATGGAGTGATGTTAAATGGAGTGGGATAGAGGAGAGTGGCGTAGAGTGAGTAAAAAGAGTGGTGTAGAGTGGCATGGAATGGAGCCTGGAATGGAGTATAATAATGTGGAGTAGAGTGGTTAGAGTAAAGTAAAGCAGGGGGGCGTAGAGCAGAGGGGCACAGAGTGACAAAGTGGAGTGACATTGTATGGCATGACATTGTGTAAGTTGGCATGGTATTGTGTGCCATGGAGAGGAGTGGCATTGTTTAGCGTGGTGTGGAGTGGCATTGTGTGGAATCGAAAGATGACCAAGTTGCCACTGAAATCCCGTATAGCGCTTCAAAGTCTGATCAGGGCTAGTAAGTGCTATATAAATGCTATTATGATACAATATGTTATTGATTATCTCGACCTAAGATCTATGTAAACATCTGATGACTTTGATCCAATGCTTCAGCTTGTTGGTATGTATAAAGCTTCTTTGTGAACTGGTTTGTTTACAAATAAATGTGCGTCAGACCAGTAGGGGCTAGTGGGCAAGGGAGAAACATCTCTCACTGCTAAGGGATAAAGGAGATGGAGGCGAACGGTGGCAGTTACAGAAATAATACCTGAATCAGAGGGCAATCAGCAGACAGACACTAATTAAGTTGAATCAATCCATGCTTAGTCCATGCTCCACAGAAAATAAGCATTTGCAATGCAATAGGTTTTGCATGAGAGTTAGAGCTACTGGCATTGTAAATTCATAAATGGACTTTTCTTGCCAAATAAATTGCTCAACCCAATTTGATCTTTTCCTGACACATAATTCCAGTGGCCCTGCATATAACTAAAGCCCTCCCATTTACCTTCTTCCTCTATCTGCAGCAAAAAATGAAAATGTTGCCATTTAGCATCCTAATTTAAATATGCCATGCTAATTCCATTATAATATCACTTTCACCAACCCACCAGCAGAGTTGCTAGCTGGCTAACACTATTCCCCAAAAAGAGATAAAAGACAGCCACAGAGGAGAAATAAACTAGAATGGTCACCCAAACATGTCAAGAGTTTTTAAACAGTAGTGTAATAAGGATGTTATGTTGGCCTGAATCATGGTCATAATTGCAATAAGGAGACATTATTAAAACATATACAATTATCATATAAACCTGTATAAGAAATAAACGTTTGGCATTAGACTGTAATGCTCAAAACAGCCCCTGGAGGGCACCATAACAAAAATATCATTTGTAAGAAACATGGTCATGCAACCAGATTGTTAGCCCCTAGAGGGCATAACCCCATGAAAAAAAAAAAAAAAAAAAAGGAGAACGTAATGCAGTTTAACCATATACTCAGCCCCTAGGCCTACTGCAATGATACTACAAACAATGCATTTAAAACAAAACTGCTCCCAGCTGCAAAACAAAAGTTCTAGACATGAGAAAGCTTAAAAGCCACTGAATGATGTGAGGGGTTATTATTCTGGGGTCCCCACTCACCTAGTGTGGGGACCCAGAGATGATAGAGCCAGAAACAGTTTTGAATGTGGTCCCATTGTCCTAGGACCACCACAGGCTGAGTTATGAGCAACAATGTTTTGTAAAAGTAATGCCCTGCAAAGCAGTATGGGGCAAATTTTTGTGCTGTGAATATTATAGTATGTTGACTGCATTGCTCTGAACAGCTCCTAGAGGATACCACAATAAAAATAACATTTGGAGGATACATGGTCAAGTAACCATACAGTTAGCCCTTAGAAAGAATAACCACATGAAAAAGAATGGGAGAAAGTAATGCAAGTAACCATGTATGTTAACCCCTAGAGGGAGTAATGGATTACACATTTTCAAGACTAGCAGACCCATTGCAAACAAGGCCCATAAAACATAACTTCTCCCAGCAGTAAAATAAAAGTTCCAGCCATGAGATCGCTTACAAAGATAATGAATGGTGGTAGGGGTTATTATTTTAGAGTCTCCACTAACAGTGTGGGACCCAGAGATGATATAGACAGAAAGGAGACGCCGTGGTGAATGTTTTGAGGGTGGTACCATTGTCCCAGGACCACCACAGGCCGAGTTATGAGCAAAAGTGTTTTGTAAAAGTAATGCCCTGCAAAGTATTATGGGGAGAGTTTCCCCAAGTGCAGTGAATATTGTAGCGTCTGCTCTCCCATTGTGCCAGGAGAGCGGCTTACGCTTTGAGGATTTCTGTTTTACGTAAAGCATTTACCAATTTCAAGTGTTTTAAGGGGAATAGCCACAAGAAATGACACTGATTAGGTAATTGTGACCAGTGCTCCAAAACCACCGATTGAGTTCACGCTCTTGTGCCTGTTTTCGCTGTGAGCACCATAGCCGTGATGCAGCACAAAGGGAAGAGACAATTTTTTTTTTTTTTTAAATGGTTCTCCCCTACTAAGTTATATCGGCAGTTGTGCAATAATCCATGTAACAGGGGCAGTCTGCAAGGCGTGACAAAAGCAGCCTCAAGGCAGGACAAACGTAAAGCATTTACCAATGGCATCAAGTGATTTTTTAAAGGAAAGTCCAGGAACGAATGAAAGTGATGGGCGTGAGATAACCATAGTAAAAAGCTCACAATACTTTCAACAGGTCAAAGCAAATGCGCACTCGATCTAAAAAAATGGAAATGACGCCTGGCATGAGCTGGCCAGTTAGGAGACAGCAAGAAAGAGTGACAATGAAGCCAATTAATGCTAGGCAGTGGGCAGGATTCAAGTCTTTTACTGTAAACAATACCCTTTGCAAAGGCAGAGCATGCATTGTCCAGGTGAAACCTAAAACCATCACCGCATGCACACTACAGCAAACCCTATTGGAAGACATCTGCAGACTAACCTCTCAACTCTCTATTCACCCCATGAAATCAATTCCAATGTTCCTTCATTTAGGGAGGAGTAAATGGGGTAAAACATATGTACCTGATCCGAAATTTAAAATGTGACTGTGCCTTCAACTATAAAGAAGTACTGGCAAACCTAATAGGTCTGCCTGTACAAGAAAGTTGTATGGCAATGTAAAGTATCACAAGTAACTAGCATGGGTGATGAATATGCATTTGAGTAGAAACAAAATCGAACAATAATAATTGAGGTTGGTTAAAAGGTCTGGTGACAGTTGCACTGTCTAGGCAGACCTAAAAAAACCATGCAGGTTAATGACTGCCCTCCTCACATCTGTGCTAAAAAACACATCATAAATGATCTTCTTATCTAAGGTACTTTAACAGCATTAAAATGTCATCTGTATGCAGGACAAGCACTTTTTTGGTGGAAGTACACAACTTGTGCTCGATTAAAAAGTGTAGTCTTGGCTCCCAACATGTGGGAGGAGCCAAAGCCACTTGTGAGTAATGCTTACATAATTGCCTAGAGACAGCTGTACTGTCAAGCCAAGCCAAAAAACATGCCACAGCACCAAGATCCAAAGCTATTCCGGTAACATAAATATTAGACATATGCTACCAAACTACACAAGAAATTATAGTGCAGTGAGCAGTCAAGCTAATGCAGTTTGTACAGCAGTATAACCATACGATGTGTTATCATTTATTAGCACATTCGCTGGTGTATAGGTAAGTGGAGGGTATCTAACACAAGAACATAAATAAATCAGGCCTGCTTTAAGCACTGACCTAGCTTTCACACCTGGGAAGTCGCACCCATGGTCTGAATTCACTGGCTTTCTTCATTTGCATGCCAATCAGTATGATGTCATCATGTAAGAAAAATGCTATGAAATACATCCACATGAAACAGCAGTGAATCCCGCAACACTGCACAGGACAACAAAAGGTATAATGCAGGATAGGTATCCTTTCCAGAATATATAGTAGATGAATGCATTAATGGTTCAGTGGATGGCTGTGTACATGCACGAGTGTGATAGGGAGTGACAGGGTGCAGCCATCACGAAATGCTGAGCGCCTAAACTCATTGATGACTAAAGAGACATTTATGAGCCAATCCTGTTCGCATTGCTAATGCTTCCTTTTTTGCTGTACACTTGGTCATGGCAGACGATCTGTGCAAGTCAATTCTGATGGAATTATACACTGACAGTTTTGAAAAATGTGTGATCCAATCCAGAACTATGGCCATAAACAACTGAACACAAAAGAAGACATAAAAATACGTTTTGAACTGTGAAATCTTTACTCCGTGTCCTGAGACATCACACCTGCAAGCACGTACGTATCACGTTGATTCTTCTAAATGTATTCAAAATTTTGAAATGTCAGCCATAAATGATTCTGAACGCCCCCAGCAAAGTGCTTACGCATTAGAGAAAGCCACCATTAAATTACACTTTTACATTCCATTCACACTTTCCAATGTAATTTTTTTATAAGGACATGTCAATAGAGACCCTGAAATCCTATTCACGTATATTACTATCTTTCAGGTGATATTTTTCCAGTGTATGGGTGGACCACAGTGCCATCTTCATAAGATTGTTAAAAAATTTAAAAAAGTTATGGATCTGAAATGTGTGCCCTTTGTTTTTTAAATCCTTTTTGTCACATTCTGTGGAATGCTTTTAGATTGAATAGTAACATATATCCTACTTTTACTTCGTTTAGATTTAAATTTAGGTATTTCTGTATCATTTCCAGTAAGTTTACTATGTTATTGTAATTCCCCCACTTTGTAAAGAAAATCTTTTAAAAAAAAATATTCTTTTTCCAGAAGACTTTTCTTCCATTTTTGTTAAGCTTTTCGAGTTATTTCACATGCCTTTCTTTTGATATTTCAGTAAATCTCTCGGGGCAGACCACACATCAGCAGGCGAAACCGTACAATGTCCTAAACCTGTGAGTGGGTCCTGCAAGCACAAAAAGATCACATGCCAACCCCATCCCCTTGCCCTGATCCATAGTATAAGTCCTAAAACGTCAAGCACAGAAAGCTCTTCTGAAAAATGACAGTCGGAATTCTACACATTCTGTCATGGCAACAAGTGACAACAACTTCATAAAAGAAGTTGTTTTTCTCTTGTCTTGGTCCTAAATACACATCTAATATACAAGGATTACCCTTATAAGTCAAGAAAGTGAAGGCCTGCAAAGATGCCCTGTTATCTGGAATTTCAGTTTACCGTAGTAAGCAAAGTTTTAGAGTTGGTTACCTCGCCTGAAAAACCTTGGGAGTAGAAAATCTGCATTACATTATTCCAGGTTAGGCCCTTTAAAGAGACCTAGTAATTTCTTTGTCAATTATGTTGTATACATTTTAAATGTTGTCACTGCATGCCTGATGGTTGCAGTGTTGGTAGTTTTACACACAATGCAATAGGCCTGAGTTAGTTATGCTGACAAGCTATATGCCTGATTGATGCTCTAGTAAAAGTTTTATCTCCATTATAAAACGTTATGACAAAGGAAGTAGGCTCTGTTTATTTATTGTGGAAAGCATCTCTTTAAGCCAACAGGCCTTTAAAATGACTGTTATCATGCTGTCTAAGAGGCTATGGCAGGTATTTTGTTATATGAAAATCTCACGGATCACTAAACTAGGCCTCGATTTTGGTTTTCATCATCCCCTGTAGTAGAAGAATTTAGGTGTGATAAACCTTGTTGTTATGTTTTGTACATATTTGTATTTTTATAACCGTTTGAGCATGGTTGCGAAAGTAAACACACAAAGATGACACACAATCTCCGCTCCCGGGAACTCTTAGCAGGTCCAAGAAGGACTACAGGGCCCATACTTAAGCGTAGCATGAGTCGCTCGTCACATACACTCGTCACATACACTCACTCACGCCTGCCAGCCAATGCATAAAGCTGACACAATCCACGCTGTGCCCCCGACCAAGGGCAGGCCCATCAGAGACCAGAAGAGGCCAGGCTGGGCCACCCCTTTTTTTTTTTTTTTTGTGTGGGGATCACCCAGGACACAGGTGAACCTACAAGTATGGGCAAGAGCAAGACTCCAGTAACAACAGCAGGGAGAGGGGTTGAGGAAGTATGGGGGGAAGAAACACTCGATGGCTTTTTAAAGAAAGCAGTTGGGGCCATTGATGAAGAAACCAGCGTGCTGAGCACAGACTATCACTAACTTCAACTTTAACTGCCCCTACCAGTTTTGCCCCACTCGTAGTGGAGAACACAATGGAGGCTGGGAACACTGCAAATATAGTTAGTTCATCACATTGTAACAGTATTAAACATGAAGGCCAAACTGGGAAAATGAAGAAGGCAGATTTAGGGTCGAAGTCTAAAAGGACATGTACATTCAACATTGGCCCACAATCTGCTCCACAGACAGACACGGACCCACAAGTGGGGGGTGGGCACCTACTTCTCATTCACTAAAATATAATTTTGACGATTATAAGAATGTTTTGGTGGAACAGCTTGACCCGATTTTCTCTTGTTTATGTAAAACAGAGGCTAAGCTTGATTGTTTGGGATAGATGCACTCAGCAGAAAAATCACTTAGTACTGCTGATGTTGGAAATCACCCAGGTCTAGTGCACAGTAGAAGTAGGTTCACTCTAAGAAGCCATGTTCCAAGTAGTAGTTGTGTTGGCACAGATGGGCAGTGTCCTCAAGAAAGTGAGCCAGTTCTGTGAAGAAATATTTCCAGGCCATAAAGTAATAAAACTAGGCCAGTTACTGGATCTGTAGAGGGTGTTCAAGTTACAAAGGCAGTAAGAGTGCCAAACGACCATAGAAGGTCTACAGCAAAGATAGACCTACCTCTTCACTAGGGGGGCTAAATGGTAGTCTTTTCTCCAAATTCCACCTGGATTCACTCCATAAGTTTTGATTTTACAAGATGTGCCAGTATTGGCTCTCGGTACAGCTGAGGACTTTAATAGCCTAAAAAAATAAAGTAATGAATTGGCTGACATTTAGAACGGGAAGTTGTGAGCACCACCAGATGGAGATAAAAATGGTTAGAATTCCCTGGGTTGGTCCAGGGCCAAAAGAAAAAGCAGGTGATTGTGTAATTGTAAACTTCAAGTCTCCAGCTTTTGTGGCATACCTTTATAACCCTCTTAACTGACATCAGTCCTATCATTTCATGAAGGACATCCAGGTGGTTCCATTGGGGTAATTTTAAAGGCCTAGATCTCGACTGGGTGTAGATCCATATATACAAAAGCCCTATTTAAATGAGATATTACCAGCATTTGTAGTTCCACCATGTAACTCCTTCGAGCATTTAGCCACCCTGGATGACCAGGACTGGCACTATTCTAGGTTTAAATGGGGAGGGGCATTATAAGATTTTGATGGTTTGATGGAAGGGATTGCCAACTCTCAGTTTAAAAAAGCAGAGGTCCCTAATAATAATTTAAGCGAGGTAACAGGGAAGCAGGTTTCAGGGAGTGAGTTAAGGGGCTACCCAAGCACCTCCCATCAGTCCCCTTTGCCTATGGCTTCCAGAAAGTTAAGAATTATTTCTTGGAATTTAGCTGGTATCAGATCTAAGTTAAACTGTGAGAGTTGGGGTAACTTTATGGACAGTTTTGATGCCTGCCTTTTCCAAGAAACACGGGCCAATGGACTGGTCCATAGTGCAGGGTTCACAAACAGTATTGAAGCAACTCCCTCATCGAACAGACAGCCAGCTGTGGGTCTTATCACATGGGTTGATGTAAATTTGCAATGTACCAATATTAAACTAGATGTAAATAGCTGAGATATACTGGCAGTCAGACTAATTGATACACAGGGGTCAATGTCAGCACTGGTCGATCATTTATATGATAGATTCCCATCACAGCACCAGGAATCCCCACAGTAACAGTTTGGGATGATTTGTTAGGAAGGATTGGGAGATAAAATCTCCTGCAACCAGAAATAGGTCCCAACACAACTTATGAACCCTCAGAGCTGTTGGCTACTGCTTCCGAGGAGGAACACGAGGAGTGGGGTATCCCTGGGTTGGATGATGCAAGCCCTGCGAAGCGAACAAAAGTTGCTTTTCAGATTGCTCAACCAACACTCATGCATGGCCTGTGAGCATGGCCGGGTGTTTGAATTCTGACAGGCAGCTAAAGCATACATTTAAGAGGGCTGACTGCTGCTCAATAATTGATAACCTATTATTAGATAGACCATCTTGGAGATACATGGAAATAATTGACAAACATGATAGTGATCAATACGCCCTGGTTGTAGTTTTAGATGATATGCTGATTAATCCTGGAGCCACCTCAGCACCAGTGACAGCATACCCTTAGGTTACAACCAACAATACAAGGAAGATCAAATGGACTAGGACTGAGGGAAGTAATGGTGTTTTGGCCCAGATCTATGAATATTTAGTAAACGCACTTATTGATTTAAGGAATAAGGAGGGCAAGATACAATACACTGTAACCATTTATTGCAAACTGATGGAAAAAATCAAATATTCTTTTATAAAGCAAAGAAGAGGAATGCTAAATGCTCTAACAAAAACGTGTGGTTTAATGAATCCTTTAAAAGGTAGCAAGGAAAGAAATGAAGGTAGCATTGGAATCTGGGTGCAGAACAGCAGTGGCTGCCAAAAGGAAGTTTTATACAAAAGCTCAAAAAGATGCTAAGAGGGACTGGGAGGAAACCCAATGGAGAGATTTACTTAACACAGCTAAAATAAGGCTTGTAAACTGTTTTGGCATCTTGAGGCAAAAGGTACAAGGGGCCAGGTCATTGAAGATGATTACCACGAACAACCCCAGGTGTGGGTAAGTCATTTTAGCATCCTGTATGCTGGATAGAGTACCAAGGGTATGGGGACAGTTGGGTTACTAGGCCAGGGTGCCCAGTGGACATTAGGGGAAGAAGAACCTATTGCTTTTAGACTAGAGGAAAAGCAAGGCTAGCCCTCTCTACGCTACAGAATGGGAAGGCACCGGGTTTAGATAAGTTTCTAGGCGACCTGTACTTTTCTGAAAAGGGTGTACGAAGCATTATTCTAAATCAATGCTTTAATGCTATTCTAAAAACAGCACAGATTCCAGACTCATGGTTAGGAACAGAGGTGGTGTCTGTATATAAAAAGGGGGACAAATGTGACCCTGCAAACTACAGGCCTATTAACCTTATAGGTACAGCCCAAAAATGTGTTGGGTAGATTAATGGCTTGGATACAGCAAAATAATATCCCCTCGACCCTAAAGCCTGGGTTTAGGGAAAATATTGGCACCATATATCAGATATTTATGTTTATGTTAATACTATTGAAATATGTGGCAATCGAAAAAGAGTATGTATATGTTGTCTTTGTGGACGTACGGGCCGCTTTTGATGTCTTCTACACTGGAGTTCAGTTATTCAAGGAATTGTTCAGAGTGGACACTGTTGCTTGAGGCACAATCCACTCTAACCGGAAAGGCTATCCAAGAGAGCTTGTCTTTAAAAAAAACTTGAGAAGGGACAGTGCAGTGCCTTGCAGAATGATGAGCTGCTAGCTCTGAAATTTGTAGACAGGAGAGATGTGTACATGCTAACTATCACCCATGATGAGAGTACTTCACCTGTGGCTGTTTGAGGTCAAGTTGCTGAAGTGCGCAAACCTGTGTGCATTTTAGACTACAATAAGCACATGGGTGGTTTTGATAGAGTAAATCAGAGGTTGGAACCTTACACTGCTGTTCGTAAGGCTTATGCTTGCTACAGGAAATTAGCAGTTCACTTCTTCCACTTGGCAACTTTTAATGCTTTTGTTGTGTTCAAGAATTGTTCTCCAGAGTCAAGGATGACACTTGTGAAATTTCAGGAGTCTGTCATAGCAAGCCTTGTTGTGCTGGAACAGGCAAGAGTTCCTAGGGAAGCAGTGGTGGAGGATATGGCTAGAGTGAAATATCGTCACTTTGCTGATCACATTGCTCCCATGGCCAAAAAAGACTTTCCTGCTAAGAGATGAAGAGTCTGTGCTTGAAGAGGTATCTGGAAGGAGACTAGGATGTAGTGCCCAGATTGTCCTTCAAAGCCTGGGTTGTGTGTGGGTGGCTGTTTCAGGAGTTACTGCACACAGAAGAATTACTGGGAACTACTGTGAGCGTAAACTGCCATTTTATATTTTCATATGTTCAGTTTCACAGTTGGCATTACGGTCATGTTTGTAATTTTGTATTTATTTATAATTAGTGGTTAGTGATGGCGTTGTGCACGGAGTGGCGCTTGGCAAGAAATGTGCACGGGGTAGCGCTTGGCTAGCAGTGTGCACGGGATGGCGCTTGGCTAGCAGTGCCAGCGAAACGCGAGTCCACACACTCCCATCTGCTGGTGTGATTGCTGTATCAGGCATTTGGAAGTATGAAAGTGATGGGCCCTTGAATGGCACTGTCAATGCGAGTGTTGTAATGTGCTGGGCCCGCGGCTGGTGGCGTGAATGGTCTTGTGTGTGTCATGTATGAAAGGTTTGTGAATGGACTGTAAAGCGGTTGGTGCCTTGACGCAGCTTTATAGCTCGTGAGCTCTGGGTCATTGGTTCAGTTTTTTGGCCTTTCAGTTATTAACAGTGCATTTCATTTTTGTGACATCTCTTGTTAATAAAATTTGATCTAATGAACCATCACTCACCCTTGTGCCAAATCCAACCAGTATGTGTGGTAAAAATGACAAATCCTGCTCTGCTGTAATCAGGCATCGCAGCACACCCGTGACATACTAGGTGTCTTGGGTGGGACCTTGACGATGAAGTACGCCACCAACTTTGTTGGTAGGTGAGGGGTCTTTTTAACATAACCTAACAGCGTTTCTTTTCACAATTTTAGTGTTTGTAACATCACAGAAGGATGTGGATAAATCAAAATGATCTATTACAAAATGTCCCTTTTTTCATGGGGGTGAAAGGGGGGGTGGGGGGGGGGGGGCAATCTGCGTTTTTGGACCCTGGTGCGGAAGTCTTGTAGGGAAACCAACCAAATCCAGACATTTTTTTTTTTTTTTAAACAAGACACCCAGAGGAGTCCAGGGAGGAGTGGCTAGCGTGGATCCCCTAACATTTTTTTACCCAGTTGAAGATTAGCAGGACAGTGTAGCCCTATCAGGTGTCATAATGTGAGTTTAAAACAGAGTCTGTGCCTTTAAGGACTCAGGGACCACAAGTATCCCATCATGCTCAGCAGGTGACAAGTGCTTCAGTTCTTTTTTCTGGCTCCTGGAGCACTGAGAACTGGCTTTTTCTCTTTAAAAATCACCAGTGGAATTTGTGACAACTTTATTCAACTTTTTTTCATCTCTCACTTCCATTGTCTGACTTTTTCTGACAAAAATTGTGGTATTCTCAAATAAAATGCTTTCTTTATTTGGCAAGTGACCTGCCTGTGGAAGAAACAAGCTCAAGTCAGACCCTCATGACGTCTTTATTATTTACCTTCCTAAAAGCCATGTTCCTGACAAATGCCAGCACTGCAGGAAGTTTTCAAGACGAACCCTGAGGGAAAGAGAGAAGATTCACCTCCATCCAGAGAAGAGCGCTGCAGGCAGCAGGCACAGTCTGAAGGTGGGACATCAGAGTAAGAAGATGGTCAGTCCTCTAACAGGGCTCTTCCATCTGCTTCTAAAGGACCCCAGAAGTAAAAGGCCCAAAAATTACATTGTTTAAGGTCGACATCGATGCAAGGTACTGCACTTACTGGTTCACAATCGAGGTACAGGCAAAGGTCAATGTCGAGACAAGGTAGGTCGACGTTGAGGACACTTACACTGTCAAGAAGAAGGTCGAGGATTGTGTCGACATCGAGGCAGAGAGATCTATTGACGCCGAGGAGTGTAAAGACAAGGACATTACAACATGAGAAAAGAAGGCAGCGGAGATTCATTTCTACATCTCCCGACTATGAATACTCCAGAGTCTACTCTCCTTCACCAATATTGTTATCAGATCCTCCTATTCCTCTGCCACCATCTCATCCACCACCAACACCTCCACAGCCTCCACTTCCGGCACCTCTTCCACTGGCGCCTATTCAACCTCCACCTGTGGAGGCCCCTTTCTGAGACCTAGAGTTTCTATACATAGATCGTGTTCAAGAATGAATCACCAATCGTGCCATTCCAGATGCCACAGATCTCAGTATTCCTCGTCTTGTCTATCTTCAAAGCGCTCATCATCAGCATCAACATCAGTCGTCTACATCATGATCAAAATTGCGCACAATAGAGACATCATTCTCATTATTCCGCAGGAAGGTATTCATCAACCCTATCAAGCTCGCTGTCACCATGAATCTCTCTGGTGGATGACATCACCACTTTCCAAGAGGTCCTGGTGAGAGGGGTTCCAAAGCTCAAAATACAGGTGTCGGTCCCAACACCTTCCACGTCAGTTATATTTGAGACGCTTCACCATCGGTCTGCATCTATGCCTCTCCTTCCATTGGTGCCAGGTCTTTTAGAACCAGCATTTGAACTGGTACTGACACCAGCCTCAGCTAAGTCTGCTCCATCCGAGAAACAGAAAAGACCTCCTGAGCAGGATCCCCTCTTTCTACGCTTCAGCCAACCTTCAGACTCTGTGGTCATTTTAGCAGCCAAGAAACATAATGCTACCACTCCTTCGTCTTCTGTACCACCTGACGAGGACAGCAAGGAGCTCAACTCAGTGGGCTGCAAGGTATGCAGTACTGCTGCAACCACTATGAAGGCAGCAAGTGGATTGGATCTTTTGGGACGATACGATAGGGCCTTATGGGACTCCATACAGAAGTTTGCAGATGACCTTCCCAGAGTAAAGTGTGAGGATTTCCTACAGGCCGTCAATGAGTGAAAGATGGTCTCCAATCAGATTAGTGCCATAGACGATTCCGCCCTACTAGCAGCATACAAGTACTGTCATAGAGAAGCACTGTGCAGGCACCCCTGGCTTTGACTCATGACCTCAAACATGAGCCCCAACAAGCATTCCTGAATCTGCCATTCTCAGGATCCACACTTTTTGGTAGCCTCACAGATGAGATGGCTCGGGTGAAATCCGAAATGGGAACCTTAAAAAGGCAGGTGTCCTGGAAAGGTGCTTTTATTCCCAGAGGGTTCAAACCACTCACTGATGTCAAGGTCACCAGAGGTCTTACCAGCAGCAGCAGTGAAAACAACCTAGAGGGAGAAACACCCAACAGCCTGCTCAAGAGGGAAGCCCACAGCAGGCTCAGAACCATGAATATTTTCCTTCTCCCTCTTCTGTTACTCACTCTGGTAAGGGGAAGCATTTTCTAGTAGAGTAGCAAAACGGCACAAAATATGCCTGGGTACTGAATATTGTTTGGAATAGGTATTGTCTCAGGTTCACAAGTTCTCCACTAAATATACCACCAAAGCCATCCAATCAACATCTCCAGATGCTGCGGTCGGATGTCAAAATCCTTCTCCAAAAATCAGGCGGTGGAGACTATTACTCCCAAACAACAAGGAATGGGAATTTACTCTTGATACTTTCTGCTAAAGAAGAGAGGCCCCAAAAACGAGTTCAGACCCATTCTTGACTGGAAATTGACCAAGTGGATTCAGCAAGAGAAGGTTAAGAATGCTGGTACTGCATCAGATCTATCCCCAGTTACACCAGGGATATTGGCTCTGCTCAATGGACCTCCAAGATGTGTACTTTCATATACCAATAGCCAAGAAGCATTGCAAGTTCTTGAGGTTTGTGGGGGGGTCAAGACCATTATCAATTTAAAGTGCTTCTGTTTGGCCTCAACTCAGCACCCAGAACTTTCTCAAAGTGCATGGCGATGATAACTACCCACCTAAGGAAACATCGAGTCTCTGTCTACCCCTTTCTAGATCATTGGATCATCAAGGCGTTGACTCCTCAGGAAGCCTGTCTTCATTATCAGCGGACAAGTGATGCCCTTCAAAGATAAGGCTCCATATTAACCACGCCGAGTCAAGGTCTACTCCTGTTCAGACGCTGCATTATTTGGGGGCCTCTATCGACACCAGTCAAGCAAGAGTGTGCCCTTCGAAAGGCAAACATCTACACTTAAGAAGATATACTATGGAAAAGTGCACAATGATGGTAATTACTACAACACTGAAGAGGATGCTTCAAGTCCCAATTTTGATTATTTCTTTTGGTTCGGCCTGTCTCCAAAAAAAAGCTAATTAGTGTCTTTGACCGGGTAGAAGCATTAATTCTATTATTCTGCATATTGAGGGTTGCCCAATGTTCGATACTTCACCCATTCACCATTCCAACTCTAGGTATGTTCCTTCATATCCTGTTGTCTTGTATGTTTCTAGCACAATTTGTATGCCTCTAGTTACACAGACATATTCCAGATGATGTTCGGAGTGTTCCAGATGATGCACGGAGTGTACCCTTCAATACCAGATAACTTTACTGTCACACTTATAATAGATCCCTATGTTTGTTTTTACCTCAAACTTTGCAAAATACCTCAATAAAGAGATGGATAAAGCTTGGTCTAATGCCAGGGCAAGCTTTAGACATCACTGGTCCATCTCACACGAATATAAGGCTTGGCTGAGAATTAAAGGTTGGAGGGTACCAGTATTAATGCAAATGAGTTTTCAACCAACTCAAAGGACAATTAGTCCTCTTGATATAGAGAATGAAGCCACTGTACACATATGCAAAAATGGTCCAAGGCTGGACAATATGGCATCCACTGACATGGGACCTCAAGGCAATGCAATGCTGTTTGGATATTCATTCATTTGTCAAGGACCCGGGTAAGTACTTTACAAAGTTTGTTTCACTTGATAAGTTGCAATCATCTTTTTGGACACTGTTCATCTAAATGGGATTTGGCAGGCTCTGCAGGGTAAGGAGTCACTTTAAATAGATGTGACCTGTAATCAATCTCAGACAAGGCCTTTTGGGAAGTTCAAAACTACAGGACGTTCCCAGATTGGTCTAATAACATTTTTCTCATTTATTACTGCCACATCCTTGATTGCTATTATGCTTTCAACAAGAATAATATGAGCTTCTCGTCTTGACATAAAATGCAGATTTCCCTAGCTTTTAATGGAGGAAAGGCTTGATGTTACTAAAGACGCAGAGGCGAGTACTATCTTACCACTTTTTAATTACATAGTTTCCCCCCCAATGGTTCAGTCTTTCAATCAAGCCACCGCCATCTGGTACAGGGTTATTTTACTCTTGCTGTCCATACCTGGACACAGATGAGCATTTTACTGTCCTGAAGTACTCTTGAGTTGGTTCAAGTTCATGTCTTATTTTTCATGGACAGTCTGTTGATTTTTCAGATGAATTGTTCACTTTTTTAGTGGCTGTATGCATAGTTTACCTAATTCAGCCTTGGATTAATAATGCTTAATTTGTTGTCTCGTACACAATATTGGTCTCGGATTGGCTGATAATTTCACATTAACTTCTTTGTTGGAATGCTACAGGAGAAAGTGTAGTTTATGTTTGCCATGGCTGCAATTTATGATAAAGGAAGGAAAGATAAGCTTTAAAATTTTCAATAAAAATAAAGTTATCTTCATTAAAAGCTGAGAAAATCTCCAATGCTTCCCATAAAATGTTCCACCAAAACGAATTATGCAACAGATCATGAAAGCATGGAACAGAACCCCAACCCTTAAGCTCCTTTTGAAAATTTAATTTGATGGTTATAACTGCAAATTTGATACTAGCTTAATAAAGAGATATTGTTTTGTAAATAATAAATGTGAATGGGTAGCCCATGTTTGTTTTGTTAGCAATATTTGTGTTACAGCTGCTTCTGACTCAATACTAATATCACCTCCCATGAGCTAGGTTTTGGATACTGGACCAGGCTACCAAAGTGATCAAGCTTTTGAGACCCCACGTTCCATGTCAAATCAAGTGTGCACAGAATCAGTGTCAGTAGAGAACACAGTAGTTTCAGTGCTACTAAGCAGTCCCTATATCTGCTGGATCTTCAAAAGACCTGTCCTCCCAATATTACAGATCCAGAAGCTGCATTCCCACCCCTCCTGATTGCAACATTAAAGCTTCAATAAGTTCACTATTACTGGTTGAGGTACTACTTGCAAACTGTAAGAAAACAAACTTAACAGTATTACAGAATGCAGTACTACAAAGATCCTACTATATCCATCTGAGGAACTGCCAACCTCCAACATTCCCAGATTACGATTCTGTTGTTCATATACTATTTTACAACTGTTTACACACACTGCAGTTTCAGGACTATTGCAACACCGCTGATCCATATCACACACGCAGAGAACAGGAAGAGTGTAAATGATGCAAAAAATAAAAGTTTAAGAAAAACTGGAGCACCAAGGGGAGCAGTAGCTGGCATTCTAAGTCAAAAAGTCATGGACTTTAGGTTGTAAGGTGACATGCAATTTTGTGAGCAAACACATTCGGATCTAGCATCCTTCTGCACATATATGGCCTTCATTTATGATTGTCTCGGATGGTGGTATGCCACTTATCACGTTTAAAAAATAAAAAGAAAAAAAACGGTGTTTAGCGTTCAGAATTTAGCAGGTACGAAAAATAATATCCACTGTAATTAAGAAATCAAAAATTGGGTTTCTGCACCACAATAAGCATGTTGCACTTCTTGGCAGGCCTTTACTTCTTACATTCGGGCAGATTTGGTATGGTACATATAGTTATTAATGGGTGGTTCGGGCAAATCCAAAAGAATGTATTTATTACATCCAGCAACCAAATGTATAACTGACCGCCAAGCCAGTAGTCATTTCTTAAGCACTAGCAGGAACCGCCATCATGGCAGTTCCTGTCGATGCCTTGTTAGGATTGATGCATGTTGATGGAGCCATCTGTCAAACATATTTTGTTTTATTTTCAAAAAGAAAATCCCAAAGAGGGATTTTCGTTTTGAAAAAATAAATAAATAAATAAGTCACCCACTCGCCATGGGAGCTATCTTCTTAGGTGAAGGGGGGATTTTAAGTTCTTTACTGTCCCTTACTGGCTTTGACAGGCAGTTTAAAAAAAACACAGCTATCTGTCCACCCATCTACATTAGGTAGGCGGACATGTAGCTATTTCTCCGAAGGCAGCTAGTCTGACGGGGAGAAGTTTGGCATGGAGGAGATGAAGGCGTCTACGGTCTCCCTCCATATAAATTCATCAAGCAGATCGATATATTGGCAGTATGGTTACTCTGTTAAAACCAGGGGTGTGGAAGTCCTATAGCCCGACACCCAGGACAAATTGGTGTCAAGGACAACAAGTTTTCATGTTTATTATGTCCCTGGGACAAGTAGCCCCAACCTCCAAAAGCACAAACACTTTGGCTGCCAGCTTACAGTACCACAGTATGGAGCAGGGAAAGGGACTGTCTGCAGTTGAGGTAATATTTATTACCATATGTTATTGCTGTTTAAACTTGTATTTATGGTTCATTAACGCAAAGCCTTTATTATCATGGTGAATGCTCTAAACAAATGTACGCTTGGACTGCACTACGGACAAAAGTTCCAGTTAAAAAAACATGTGCACACGTTTTACAATATGAGGCTAAGAACAATGCTCCCAAAATGCTCTCTCATTAGATATCTACAGGAGCTTGAAAGAGTAATGATTCTTTGCTTTCAAAATAAAAATGTTCAGAAAAATATGAAACTAGGAAAACAAATTATGCTAAATTACTGCGAAATGTTTGGTACCATTTATCTGAAGCATCAATTAGTTATATGTGTTGATGCATGCTAATATTTCCAAAAGAACAGTCATAATGGAAAATCAGTGTAACCAGTTTTAATAAGATTAAGGGCAACAAGAAAATAAACAAGCATTGCCAAAGCCAATAGGTCTGACATTGGTGGTCAATCTTTTGGTTTCGTCAGTGCATGCCTTGTTCTGACAGGGATTTTGTAAAATATTACTGTTGTGGGAACTGCCGAGCCCTCACCTTTATAACAAACATTGAAAAAAAGCACAATATGCTTTGGTCTCAAAATGCACACAGTACCACAGGAATTCCTGGCACTGAACAAAACTACTTTGTGTGGCAATATGCTCCTGGTAAATGAGCAGGTTGCGATCACTCACAGTGAAGCTATCAGACATATAGGTAGAGAGAAAGACGGAGATAGAATTTTAATGAAAACAAAAAGGTCTTGGTTAACGCCAGACCCAACTGAGGGCCCAGTTCTTAAAGAAAGCCCGAAGGAAAATGTCTTTGCATTAGTGCGAATTTACGTATTTCATGAATTCAAAAGAATCTACAGAAGTAGGCCAGGAAATCATACTCCTAGAAAATATTTGTGAACTGTATTTTAGCATGAGCAAATGTACATGTGTAGATTTGCTCACGAGAAAATCTGTTTAGCATTTACAAACACACTTTTTCCCCCAACATAGGAAGAAGCTTTACTTCTGCCCTTGTCAGGAGTAAATTTTCAACATTTCTCAGTATGGGGAAAACAAATTGGAGAAGATCTGGTGAAACCCCTTAAAACATGCAAACTAGTAGATTTGCACAGACTTGAAAGGGCATTCAGACCCTGGAACTATTGCTTACTGCTACAGCGAGCCCCTACAAGGTAGCAAAATAAGAAAATTGCTACCATCAGAGCTCTTCTATAATGAGACTGCTGCCATGTGTCACCGCACCACATGGCGTCAAAGGAACACGCAGTTTTATTTTTTTAACAGGTCAAGTAGATTTATGAAGCAACCAGTCCCATGGACAAGTATATATTTTATTAAATTCCACACCCTTGTACAACAGATTATGCTTATTGTCAATATGTAAATTGGCCTGCAAGGCTTCCAGAGAAAATCTGTCCTGATTACTCACCCTCTCACACATATATTGATGGAAAATAAGGGGTACAAAGTCCATCTAGTCTTCCCCTTTTCTATACTTATCACAGCATTGAAACTCTACTTAGGCCAAATTACAAGTTGTGTGTAATAGGTCGAGCTATTTACCAGTCCCAGCAAATACCATTATCACAGAGCAAAGTATTTATCAGATGTGGTATATACCTACTGCTTAACATTTTAAAACTGGAATCAAAGCATAACATTCAGATTCTGTTGTTATGGCCTGCTTTTATTCTAGCTCAAAACCTAGGTGTGTGTGATAATTATCACTTAACATAAATCTGACCATTCTGCATGGAGGGGCATCATGTCATTATTGTATTGTCTCTTTCCGTGCCATCTGCAGCCGGTAAAGCATTTTTAACATCGCAGGATTTAATGTATGGGTGGGAAGTACAGAGCCAGCCCCACTGCTGTAGAACTCGCCAAGACCGTTTTTAGGTTGAGCACAGCCGCACACAAGCGCTACTTTTCTGACGTGTTGGTATCTTTGTGGGCTTTTAACCACAACCACCTCACGCCCATCACTTTCACTCATTTGTGAGCTTGCCTTTCAAAAATCCTTTGATGACATTGGTAAATGCTTTATGTTTGTCCAGCCTTAGGGTCCGACCCTGTTTCATGGATAACTGCACGTTTGCCAATATGTTTGACTGTGCTTCGCGCTCATGCTCATGGCGACCGTGGCGCTCTGAACTGACTTGCTCATGTCAATTGTTTTACTTTGCATTTTCAATTTATGTGCCAAGAAAAGTTCAGTTAGGAATTTACAACGCAAATAGCTCTAACTCGAGCAAACGAGTGACCCACTGTGTTGCAAATGCTGGTTAATCCATCTTCCTACCAAACATGTACAGTTTAAATTATTTAAATAATAATAATCTAGTTGAAACGTGAAAAATAAAACAGAAACACTTCAACCTTGCAGAAATTAACTATTTGTTCAGTCGGCTTTTTGTTTTGCCTTCAAGACCACAAGGTGCATCTGGCAGTTAACACTTCCGGTTTTTTGCCACTACTTGCTGGCATTCTGTCTTCAGAGAGGAGTATCAATTCAGAACTCATATGAGTATAAAAACTCTTCAGCCAATTCAGGCTTGCCCTTTTCATGCCTTGAAGTGCTTTCCACCAAGGCTTTTTAAATGGGGCGGTAATGTCCGAGAAGGAGTACATGCACTTTTTTTTTATTATTTGAAAGAGGGAGTATCGGCGCTTCTGGAGAGCACACAGGTACTCTAGATACTGAGTACCAGCACTTCTATGTTTACATTCAAAGCAACGCCTACCTCATCTAAATGATGCATGGTTAAAAATCAGGGTAGGCCAAGGTTAACATGTGGCTGTCACCAGACTCACTTTTCCAATCCTAAATTTCCTTTGACAGAACATTTTTCATGCACGTCATTCTAATTGTTTCTAATGAAGACAATCAAGACTACATCCCTCAGGATATATTGATTAGTTAACTAAAAACCTAGAACTGGAAAAAAGTGTCCATGTAAAATGGACTCGCTTGGTGACTCTAGGACGGGCCGAACGCCTGCAGTCTTTCATGGGAGAACTTTGGAGCTCTTCTTGTAACCTGCAGTTCATCTCACAGCAGAGCAGCAGCTCGCTGAAGAAGCGCTCGGTTTGTCTGCTGAATGAGGTTGCAATACGATTCTGTATCACCGAGGACGCAATAGGTCCTGGTGTTTTCTTTTACTAATCCATGTAACTTGTGGTACAGCAGGTGCCACTGGTGGGAAATACAACGACCAGGGTGCATCTGACCAATAAATACAAGCCAAGAACTGAAACTGGTGTCGTCGGTAAACCGGGAGCCATCCGGGGACCTTGCTGCTGAAACGTATTTCGCAGACATTTATTTTATTGTCATAACAAAATCACAAACTAATTTTGAAGAACGCAGACCTGCCAATTCTGGTCGGTAAAGAATGAAAGCACGTGTAAGTATTTAGACATGCAGGTAGCCCAGTCACTGTCAATGACACAGGTTTGAATCACTGATTTTGGAGAACACCTTATTCACAACACTACGAAATAAAGCTACCGTTCCCGCGGATTATATATGAAACTGCATACGA
This sequence comes from Pleurodeles waltl, assembly GCF_031143425.1. NCBI lineage: Eukaryota > Metazoa > Chordata > Amphibia > Caudata > Salamandridae > Pleurodeles > Pleurodeles waltl. The sequence goes on from NC_090449.1 coordinate 146,726,570, forward strand.
TGCTTAAAAAATATAACTAGAAGTACAAAAGACACGTCAGAAAGCTTCTGCATAGGGTAGCCACGTGGCTTTAAGTCAGCATGTAAACAGTTACAATTCAGGCTTTCTTTTTCTAAACACTGCAATTTAACCAAAGTTATTCTACGGAAGGGAAGCGAGACTACTACTCCCAGAGTACACTGGGCTGTTACATGACAATGGGAAACGCTGCATCAAAGGTGACAGGGAATGCGGAAACGATCTCAAGTTGCACACATGGCAGACCTGGGGTACCCCCATTCAATCCTAGCCGGTTTTCTTTCTTGATTGCGCGCTTGTACTTGCAGTCCTGAATTTAGAGTACACTACAACAAACCGACAAGAACCAGAGAGGAAAGTTAAAAGGAAGGTCGGTGAACTAATCCCGGCTAACAAGGGAGTCCGCGTGGTGTCTGCTGAAAGGCGCATGCATATCTTGCTGCAACCACCACTGTACCTTTCTTGTTGTCCATGGTTCCGTGGCGCAGACGGCACGCCTCGCAGGGAAAGAAGACAGACCGGAAAAATCCTGACGAAGACGGCTCCTGCACGAAGTTTAGCAAGAATGCATGGCATCCGCCAAGAGTTGCGGAAGGATAGTTTCGACTTGATTTTCCAGGATCCACACCTCGGGCGCCCCAGGGCGGGGGCTGCACCGCCCCCCGGAGTCCCAAGGGCGGAGGATGCCCGCCCTGACCGTCGCAGACACCAGAACAAGGCGCAACAAGTTGTCCGATTCCAGCTGCGCGTGAGCGCCGAGTTGTATCTGTGCGCGTGCAGTGACGTCAGACAGGAAGCGGCAGCCGTGGACAGCCCGGGCGGCCCCCAAAGCAGAGCCCGCGCGCGAGCCACGGCCGCCGTCGCCTGCCGTCGGGCGCTATTAAAAGACGCTCTTCTGAGAAGAGAAAGGGCTATATTTAGAGAGCAGGCAGCGTTTAACAATACAGCGCAGCCGGACCGGGCGACGACAGATTGCGAAACCCAAAGCAGAAAGGGACGCATCGTCTTGGGGATAGATGTTAGGCCTCGTGTTCCCTGGCACACCTTCAATTACTCTTGGGTATTTTATTTAACAGTGATGTGCATTTTACCACTTTTAGGCTCATATTTTAAAGAGAAGCTCAGAGATGCAATACCCAGCCTATAAAGCGAGGTGACGAAACAGGCAGCACAGAAAATGTCCAAAATCACACAGACTCCTGGCAGCACTTATTGTTGATATTATATATTACTAACATGAACCTTGTTATACATTTTAGGGCATAATACTAAGTGGTGTCTAGCGCCAAAACACACACGCCTTTAGTCTCCTTCTCTTCGTGCCAAACTGCAGAGTTGTACAATCCAAATCTCGTTCATTCCAATAACCGAGGCATGTACTACCAACCTTCGACAGCTGGATGCCTGCCCTTGTGGGCCTCAGAATACCGGTGCAATATATTTACTTTTACATTCTTAAAAAGCTCATAAAACTATGTCTCTTTCCACAAAGATACAGTATTCACAATGATTTCATTATACACAAAGGTCAATTGGACCAATGGCATCTGTGACACTTCAGCCAGCAGCATCAAGCGTTCCGAGACGTAAATGGAGAGCGAAAACACTATATGTGTGTGTTTAGAAATCCAATTTTATAAAGAACGGATTGCTAAAAACCAAGGACTCTTCGAAGGTGTCACACAACATGAAGCCACTGCTTAAGTACAACACATCCTGCAGTTCCACTGTTCTGGTTTTTCGCGGGTACATGTAATTAATAGCATACAGAAGGAAAAAAGACTGGGGGAGGTTAAAGTATCAGGATGCATTACCGGTTTCCACTTTTCTCTACCCAATCCTTACCGTCAAAACCTGTATTAATTCTAATCAAATACAGCAGTTTGCAATTATTTGATTGCCCAGTCATTAACCATTCTCTTATGGCATATACCAATAGTGCACACTAACCTTCCACTAATTCAGGACTATTAATACTTTCCTGTACTAACTCCAACCATACAGCACAACCCATTCTTTACTATATCGAACAGTAAAACTCAAACCTACCCTACTCAGCCCAGGCTATTCACGAGTGTCTCATGTACTATATCCAGGGCCATTGGAATTAAGCCATTCTGTGGCTGCAGCGTTTGCCGCATAATTATGTATTTGCTGCATCTGACACATAATCCATCATCTGCTACGTACGCAGCAGATTTTAATAAAAACATTGTTTCTAGTTCAAACGGATCAAAAGTTACTAGAAAACACAGCTACATGTCTTCCTGGGCACTGGAAGATCCTTTGCAAAGGTTGACTGGTACTAATAATAAAAAACCTTTTCCCAGACAGTTTTATCACGTGTAAAAATGACAAATTGATGTAGTAATACTATCACAAATTATTCCACATTATGCTGCATAATTTGCCTTTTCTTGCATAATTCAGTCAACTCTGTTGTGTAATTTGGTCCTCTCTGCCGCTTAATTGAAGTTCCCCTTACTATATCTAATAGTAACCTCTACAATCCATCACTATCCGCTCAGCCGCTGCTTCGTATGTTGCAACTCACATCATACCTCAACCTACCACCACCTGGATTCCTATCATTTCTCCAAAAGGTAATATCATTAACATATCACTCCTTCTTCTGCTTCACCTATGAAAACTACTTTTAACTCCCACTTCTTTAACGTCAGAAGTACTTCTTACTCTATATTTCACACTCAACCACTTTCCCCACCTAGAACATTACGCTGTTCCAGCAAATGCTGTTCCACTCTTCTCCCACGGCTTTCTTACACTGCACTGTCATTAAAATTTCCCTTTTATCAATGCTAAATTCCTGCAGTATGGCGCTTTTAAAGTGCCTCTCTAAAATGATGTGGTAACTGATTTTGATAGTGATTACTGATATTGCACTGTCTTTTTTTTCAGGGGTGCAGTATTACCACATCTTTACGAGAAATACACTGCACTATCTCTATCACGAGAATTTCCTTGACCAATTGTAAACTGTTTCAGAAGAATGCGTTGCAAGTGGCCTACTACAATGATGCCAGGAGGATTACTGATACCGTAGTGGTTGCTTTTTCAAAGTTGCCGTATCACCACATCATTGCAATATCCACAGGTCTGACTGGCTGATAATACAGTGATAACTGATACTTCTTCATGTTTGGTGCAGCTAAATTTGAAATATTTTGTTTTTACCCATAAAAATTTAACATTATTTCACTACCGAGTTTGTGAGGTAATTTCACACAAGTGTAATATCACCCTAAAAGAACGAGGCCTATGACCCCACAAGGTCACCTATTTCCCACACTTAAACATTTCATAGTCCACAAAAAAGGCACGTACTACACAGATCTTACACACTGCCAAGGCTTCACTACCTGAAACACTCATCCTAGCACTTCTTTACTTCCCTCCATTCCCTTCTGAATTAACACCGTCACCTTGCGCAAATTAACCTTACACCCCCTGTTTACAATCATTGCAACATCAGCGGTGCCCTTGCCTCGTCGCATTAGCTTGAATAGTAAGCTTCATGTATCACTGTTCCCCTTTTCCTTGGGTCAATTCCCTTCAGTCCCCCGTTTTCCTCTATCCCTCCTGATTACAAGCACTCCTTCAACCATCCTGTTTTGAAACTCTGTGGTTCCCTTTTTTGTCCATGCATAATGGCCTTTCCAGACTTTCCGCCTTCATGACTTAATCCTTCTTCAAAGCTTACCCAAACTTGAACTGCAGTCTGTGCAAAAAATTAAGGGTGTGCAATTTTTTTCCCACCGGCGAAGTTTTGCAGAGGTTTTCAATTTCACGCTTTACAAAATTCCAGTGTCCCTGCCTATAGTTCCATTAAGATTTTCTCAGTACAGTGAGATTTTTTTTAAAATAGCGACATCATTTTCACTCTACTCGAATCCAGTTAAGCTGAAAAAGCATACAAATGTTTTTTGGCAGGTTTATCTCTTGTAGGCCGATTCAATGCACAATGGCATAGCTGGCACAGATATTTCTATGTACGGTGGCACTGCAGAGAACAGGGACACTGTTTTATGCGCCGATATATTGTGCAGGATCTTTCTGATAAAATTAAATAAGAATTTATGCAGCAAAAGCTGTTGCAAAAGTCACAATTACCACGCAGATGCGGCCAGCGAATGACAGGAAGATTTCCATTGCTAAAACATAATATTAGTTTAAAAAAATCCTTCAGAACACCCTTAGAAGCGCTATATTACACAACATTGTCTTAAAATGATTGCATATCCAAGGCAAGTAGACCTTTCAAAAACACGTTTTTGACAAAGTTCAACCTGGAAACAAAATCACAGACACAAATGGCAGTGGTGTCGATGCATGCAATTTTGAAAGCAAGGTTCGTTTCTACATAGTGAAAAGCAATGTCTAAGTGAGATAACCCTTAAGACCTCAGGACTGACACAAGCTTTGAAAGTACAGACCAACCACGGTGAGTCAAGCATCCGTCAGACACTTTGGGTCCAAAAACCAGCCTATCCACGAGAATGAAATCACTGGTTAGTCAATCGACCAGTGCTCATACTCGCGGCGATGCCCCAGGGGAGATGTTCCCTCGAGGCGTATGAGTGCGTGAAGAGGACAGGAGTGAGGAGGATTTTTTTCTTTAAAGGCACTGGTTTGCATTTGATTCCTTCCTCTTGAAGCTGGAGAGTCAATCATTTGAAAAAAATAAAGGATGAAAATATCAGGAATGGGTTACAATTTACTTGGGGGCATGTGATTGTATAAGGGATTAGGTACCCCCTGCCATACTTTATAAGGATATTTCAAGTCACCGAGGAGTTCCGTAACCATACAGAGAAATGAGGCGGAAGGCCGAATTCCTTTATAAGGTTATGGAACTTCAAGGTGACTTGCAATATCCTTATAAAATATGTCGAGGGTACTTTATCCCATGTAGTACATGGTCACACCATCACCTTTCCCACAAACCACTTAAAACATCGATGCGTAGCTATTTCATATGAGAGTGAGTATGTTTGCAAACAAGAAGAATAAAAATGAAAGCTCTAGTGAAAAATTAAACAGAATAGTTATTTGCTGAAAATAGATATCAGAAACAGTTCAATACAAGTCAGTTTTTTTAAACTGCACTAGCTCAAATGTGTAGCAACATGCAGAGTTTCTAGCTTTTCTCTAAGAAGTGTAGAAAATAAACATGTTCATTTTGTTTGCCATTGTAAGCAAAAAAAAACAGAAAAAAGAAAAGCAATGTTGTTTTAATTGCTTTAAACAGCTGCTTCAATTATGCTCTGTGACCTTGAACTCGTCTGTAACTACTCTCAGTAGTCGAGTTCACACGTTTTTTCTTTATAATCGGCAACTGGGTGCTACACAAGCTGCCGTTTATGAAGAGGTAATAGACGTGTTCATGCAGGTATTGGAGAATCCCGTGTATTATAACAGAATAATTACTATTTGAGGACACTAACACTGCTCGCCAGAGGTATCACACACCTGACGTTGAGATACATTACAAGTGCAAAGCTGCAACAACAACAAACTCTTCTGACTCGTTATTTGGGGCCAGATGTACTAAAATATTTTTCAATAGACACAGAATGGGTAAACACTGATAAATATGTCCCCTGGTGCGCAAAACCTACATACATGCCTGCCAACTCACCTACATTTGGAGAGTGTCACCCACTGTTTTTTAGTGTTGATTCCCCCATTCACCTATTGATACCTAGAACAAAAAATGCAAGTGATAACAGGCATTTAAGAGGGTAATCCCAAAAGGTATGCATTTAGTCAGGACAAAGGCCAACTGCCTGAGATACAAACCATATGGTCTCATCTTAATGAAGTGACATTTTATTTAGCACTGAGCATTCTGACATAAGTCAATATGCTAATTTAATAATAATGTATGTATGTGATTATCACCAAACAACAACCTGAAGAAATGTGCTTCAATAAATCATTTTCATCAGACCTTTTCAACGGATTTTTCAACAAAAATGTTTTTTTCGTCTGGACTTTCAAAAAAAAAAAATTCACCAAAAATGGCTTTTATCATGCTGACATAACGAAACCGGAACATGTTGGTCTTAGTGGAAAGGATTTTCTTGTAGGTATTGTTTTTCTTTTCTTTAAAGGGGGACCACTCTTTAACCTAGGCTTCTCCAACAAGTAGCTCTCCAGCTACCTATAAGTAGCTCTCATGTGTGCAGCCTGGTCACTAAATAGAAGCTTTTGCTTGGTTGAATTGAGATATGTATAATGAAATAAAAAAAAACTCGTATTCAAGATGAAAACATTTGTAATTTCAGAACTCATAAGCTAAGGTTTGAAGGAAAAATATTGAATTTCAAAATTATATTTAAATCTATGATCAAGCAGCTTTGAGAAGATTTATTACTAACATTATTGACTTGGGAATGGGGGCACTGTAGGTATGGCTATTGTTTATTACCCATATAGAGGCTTTCAAACTGATAAAGCCTTCTTTGCTTTACTGTTGGCAACCCTGCCTGAGTGACCGAGATGACCACTGCTAGTAATGTTGCATACGGTGACCACCAAAATAGTGCTGACTGATGTGGTCAGAATTGCAATACTAATAATATTAGGAGCTCAGGATGATTTCTATTGAACGTAAGTAGCTCTTATTACAGAAAAGGTTGGAGAACCTTGCTTGAACTGTTCCCCCTTATTTCTTTTCACCCTCCTCTTTTTAAAAAGGGTGCAGGTTTGCCCCATAGGAGATCTTTTTTTACATACTTGTTCTATCTTTCTGTTGGAAGCTGGCTATCTGTGTAGTGTACTGAATGTAGGGGTACACTATGCAGATAGTACAGACGAACCGTAATGGTTTACAGAGGTTAAAGTAATAATCCCAAAAGCTCTCGTTTGTGGTAGTGTGGGCGAACTTATCAGAGGATAGTGCTAAGTATTTGTTGAACACACTGAGTAAATAAGACAGACTCAAGAAGAAACTAGAGATCAATGAGTAGAAAAATATTGACACTTCTATATAATGTTTCAACACCAGAAAAACTTCAAAGAAGATAAGTACTGTTGCAGTTGGTCGATTTTAGCAAGTAAGACTTTTACTCAAAAGCGCTGTTACGCAATAAAGACTTGAAAGTATTTTTACTGCAAGGGGGTTCTTGCAGGCAGCTCAAAGGGTCCTCCAATGGTAGGGGGAACCAAGGTCACGAAAAGCACCAGCAGTACCATTTTACCTGCCTTGGGACGTCCGGATGCAGTGGTTCTGGTTGTGTCGGGTGCTTTTTGCACTGAACAGTTGGAGGCGAGGGGGGCTTCCTAGATAGAGACAGCAAAGGGGAACTTGGGGACAAGTCCAGTAGCTCCCAACAGGTGGAGTTCAGTCAGTGGGGGTTCTGGGAGCAAGCTAACACTGGTGGTTGTCGTGGACCCGGGCCATGAAGCTCTGTTGCAGCAGGTCTTTTTCGTTGGTGCCCCTGTGTCAAGGCTCCCACAGTGCTTGGGTGGACCTGCAAGAAGGGGGGGGAAACAGGGCAGCTGGACTACTCTTGGTGATGTCCTCTGCGATGGTGACGTCCCTCAAAAGCTGGTCTATGGATGTGATGTTGGAGAACATTTTGGGCCTCAAACAAGCTTTGGTTGCTCTAAGTGGTTTGGCACATTTGGCATCAGTGCAGGATGGCTTGGTGGGTCCTGATGTCTTCTTACCTGGGTGGCTGATGAGTGGACAAGGTGGCCAGCAGAACGGTGAGTCGGACGCTGCAGCTGGTCCCTGCAGGAAAGTCTCCTCCACTCCAAGGGAGATACTTACGGCTTGGCGAAGTGCAGGGCATCTTCCAAGGCTTTTAGCTGACGAGTCATGTTGTCACAATTGTAAGGACAGGAACAGGTAGGCAGGCAAGGTTTTGTGCCAAAGTCCATCAGCAGTTCATAGTTCTTGTTTCCTCTGCTCTTATTTGTCCTCTTCTTTTTTAGCCAGATACATCTGTTGTTCCAGTGTCAGGGGGGCACCTAAATACTCAATTTAGGGGTGTTCAGGGGAGTGTGGAGTAGTAGCCATTGGGCTACTTATCCTTGGGGTGACTACATACCCTATATGACCACTTCCTGTGGGAAGTGGGCATAACCCTGTGCCAAATCCCTAGTTCCACTAAGAACACAATTGTGGAACCCTCCTTTCGTGGAGCACATCAGACTACCCACCTTAGGGGTGTTACTAGCCTGGTAGTGCACCACGTCTACATGCATAACTAATTTCCCACCTGTCCTGGTGCCAAATGGGCCTCAGGGCAGGAGTTGCATCTCTGAGGTCTGGGAAAGCAGGGTCACATATCAAAGGCAGCAAGGACTCTGAAGTCCCTGGCCTTGGTATGCAGATTCACTAGCCATCCTGCTGGAGGAAGTGATAACACCTTCCACCAGAACAGGCATTGTTTCTGGCCTCTGAGAGCACAGGTTCTCACCTTCAGGGGTCAGAAACATGTCTGTGGTGGCAGGCTGGTCGATACCAGTCACCCACCACACTAGAGGGCTAGTATGTTTCAGAGGGCAACTCTAAAGTGCCCTATGGTTGCATGTCGTAAGAAATCTAAGACTTGCATCAATCTAGGTTTATTAAGACGAGTTGTTTGATACCAAACATCATAGGTTTCACTGTAGACATTATTTCGCTGGTAACTTATAACCAGTGGCCAATACATATCTTTGAGAGACTTCCCAGTCCACTTGCAATATATAGCAACAGAACTCAACATCACAGGGGCCTATCTGCTCACGCAGACATGCTCTTACATGTATTATAATGCATCCTGCCTTAGGGCTCTCAAGGCTTGCTGTAGGGGTGAGTTACATATAGTTGATGCAGAGACTTTGGGATGGGTCATGTTTTCACTAACTGCTTGCACATTGACACGCAGTCTGCAATAGCAGGCTGGGTGCAATTTGTATGGGGGGCAACTAGGGTGGTACAATTTATGTTGCAACCCCTTAGGTACCCCCTTTAGTACCCATGCCCTAGGTACCAGGGGCAATAATTACTAGGGGCTTAAAGGGGTGCTAAAGTCCTGCCAATTGTTTCACAATTGAGTAGGTTGTTTTTAGGGGAAAGAACAATGGCACTGGATCCTGTTTAGCAGGCTTCAGTGCACTGTCAAGAGTCGAAAACCAGCATCCAGCACTTCAAATGGAAGAAAAAAGTGTGTGGGAGGGGGGCATCTGCAAAAAAGTCCAGTATCCTACACCCCCCTCTGTACCTTCCTTTTCCTGTTATCCCTCCTACCTCTTACCTCTTCACCAACTCCTCCCTCTCGACCCTCCCTCTGCTGCCAAACGTAAATGAGGTCTGCGGTACTCGCCTACATAAGCGCCCAAAAACTCCACATGCCCATCACTTAACGCTATATTTCTACTGATACCTACACAGTGCCACAATCCACAAATCCACTTCAAAATCAGCACCATAATGAACTACTATCTTCCAACATACTCTGTACTAATACAGCTGGACTTGTTTCAACAGACACCACCAGTCAATCTCCCAATCACCACCTTCTTTATAGCACAATTTTCCCTATCACGACACAACCACCATTTCATAGACACCAACATCGGATCAGAATAGGGTGACCACCTCGCTCCAGGTCATAAAGGAAAATGTTTTCAGTCCTGGACTTTTGTTTGCGATCATATTGCCCTATAGCCTTGCTCTGCGTCCACTAAAGTATTTAGATTAACACCCCTGAAATCAATAATTTGTAGGTGAAAGTTTAAGAGAAGAGATTGTCTAATAATTTGTAAAGAGGTGCTCACCCCACTTCAAAGCACCAACCATCACATAATTGGCTTTATAACTGCACCACGACACCCCCACTACATAACTACTCGTAGGCTCTACGCATGCCTCCTCTCCAGCTTCTTTTCCGTCCACGTTCTCTTCCACGATTCCCCTCTGTGGTCATATGTCAGTATCCAAATCTCCTCCATCTCATTGGTCCATGAATGCACTGGCTGCAAGCATTTGGTGCATCCTCAAATATAGCTCTGCCTATTGCCCGCAAAAGCTCTCATAGGGATGTTTCTCAGACCTGGTTGATTTTGAGAAGCTCATATGTTCCACATGCTGCAGTCTCCAGGCACTCTGTGAAAAAAACATCAATAGGCCCCAAAGTTCTCGGCCAAAGTAATTACACATCCTCCATTCCATTCATTTGTATAGCAGTAACAAAAAATGGCGCTGGGCACAGCTTCTTCCTATTCCCCTCGATTTTATAGTTTATAATAGTTAACAACAACGCCTTTTTATGCCAATTTAGTAGTCCAGGCTCAGGAAGATGTGCCCTTCAAAATAAAAATAAATACTAAATGGAGTATAGCCGGATTCGTGATAAAAAGCATAACACTGCATCTGACTGCATAACCAGTTATGGCAAAATAATCTGTCTCGCAAGGGGCATGGACAGAGCTATATTAGTACGAATAATTATCAAAATTAAACCATAAATATTAGCTCAGAACAGCTAGCTAGTTTCTCTGGGCAACAATCTGGACACTGGGCCAGCCCAGAGTGTAAAATGTATATGCATCCAAGTTTTTATGAAGTCATGATTTGTTTATGTACCAAAGAGCCGCAATCGTGTTTCTAAATATCCGATCACCTTCCTACAGTAAAGTAGAAAACAATACCAGACTTAAATACTTACAGTGCTCCTCTGCCCCTAAAGAAATTATGGTCAAATGAATTGCAAATTGTACATTTTAAAACATATTAGGATGGCGATGTGGTCATTGAGGATTTAACAGCGATCCTATTGTGGTGGTGTGGGGCAATAGGCAGAAGTGACCATTATTCTGGTAATAGTGCTCAAAACTGGGTAACATTGAAATATACCGTCACTTAGATCTGAGGACTCTCTAGGAGGGAATTATTAGGATTTAAATATTTCCTTTTGTATAACGTGCAGCATTTGGTAATTAAAGGTTATAATTTAAACAAGCACTGGCAAAGCAATAGGTCTTCGCATATGCAAGAGCTATTGGCTTTGCCAATGTATGATAGCCATGTTATTCACCAGCGTGGCTGCTATTCAGCAGGGATAAAAGTTAGTGGCACAGTGGAGAGTGGCGTGGAGTGTCGTAGAGTGTAATGGCAAAGAGTATAGTAGAGTGTTGGAATGTGGCACATATTGGAGTGGCACAGGGTGGAGTCACCATAGTGGCATAAACCGGAGTGTCGTAGAGTCAACCTGTGTAGACTGTGTTAGTGTAGAGCATTGCAGAGTATATTGGCATAGAGTACAGTAGAATTGAATTCAGCAGCAAGCAATGCAGTGTCATAGAATGCTCTGGCATAGAGTGGTACATAGTAGAGTGCAATGGTGTGGAGTAGAGTGGTGCAGAATGGAGTGGTGTAGAGTTAAGTGATGCAGAGGGCAGTGGTGCAGAGTAGGGTCAAGTATCATAGTGCGCAGTGGCGTAGAGTGCAGAGTAGAGCCAAGTGGAATAGAGTGCAGTAGCATAGAGTAGATTATAGTGCCATAGAGTGCAATGGCATAGAGTGGAATACTGTCAGAGTGCAGTGGTGCTAAGCGGAGTAGAGTGGCTCAGAGAGCAGTTGTAACGCTGCGCCTTGACACAGCGTCTCTTTCTGCCGTTGCGGCAGGAACGCGCTACCGACACTCGGAGATCCGTTCCCTGCGTTTTTTGGTAGCGCGTCCTGGGAAGCGTGTATTACGCTCCTGGTCATGTTACACTTACCTATAGACATTTTTTCTTCTTTTCTGTTGGTGGTGGGTTTTTCTCTGGTCTTTTTCCTTCTTGCCTTTGTCCTTTCTTGTGTTCATCTTGTCTTCTTCCTGTTTGTGTCCCAGCATGCTCTCTTTTCTTATATACTGCTTTCTTTTTCCTATTCCTGTCTATAGGCCTTTTCCCAATTCAAGATGATGCTCTTTCCCTTTCCTGTGATGTCTCTTCCCCTTTTTCAGTATATAAGTCAGTCAGTCTTGCTCTACCTTGCGTTGCGAACACTTCCTTGTGGTTGTGCTCTTCGCTTCTGTTCTTTGTTCCTGTTTTTTTGCCTTGGAATATTTTTGCCTATTTTGTTCCTATTGTCAAGTCCTGTTTTTTCTTCTTCTCTTCAGGAGTTCCTGTTTGAGGTTTTTCCCCAGTGTTGAGTAGCACAGAGTACTGTCAGAGTGCAGTGGTGCTTAGCGGAGTAGAGTGGCTAAGAGAGCAGTTGTAACGCCGTGCCTTGACACCGGGTTTTTTCCCTCTGCGACTCCTTCTAGAGGGTACAGTCTGCTTTGGCGTTTCCTGTACAGCGGCACCGTGGCTACTAGAAAGGGTCGCCCTTATCTGGGATTATCCAGAACCTGTAGAAGACCGGGTGCATTCGCCAACCCTGTATCCAGAGGTGAGAAGTCAAGCGCAGTTCGTACCAGATTGCAACGCCAAAAGACTCTGCATTGCGAGACCGCCATAGAAGATCCACAGGGAGCGGCGGCAGAAAACGCTCAAGCCTTGCTGCAGACTGTCCCACAACGAGCGGAGAACACTGCACTACAACAGGTCTTGTCTTCCCGATCAATGGACATACCACCTGTATCTGCCGCTACTCCTCGATATTCTGGAGATCTTCTAAAAATAAAGGAATTTTTGGATGCCATGACGGTTTTCTTTGCCTTTCGACCACTCCAGTTTTCCTCGGATAAGGCTACGGTGGGCTATCTGATCAGCGCCTTGTCTGGTCCTGCGCTTGCTTGGGCGACTCCTCTGGTTTCTGCAGAAGATCCAGTCCTGGCTAATTATCCCGCTTTCCTGACTCTTTTCAAACAGATGTTTGAGAGGCCAGGGGTAGAAGCAGCAGCTGAAGAAGCCTTATGTGACATTCAGCAGGGCAATCGGGATGTTCTGCAGTATATAACTCGTTTCAAACAGCTGGCAGCTGAAACCTCTTGGGTGGAACGCACGTTTATAACCCTATTCCGCCAAGGCCTGTGTGAAGAAATTAAAGATGAGCTTGTACATTCTTCTCCAGCTTGTTCCTTGAAGGAATTAATGGATCAAGTTATGAACACCGAATATAGACTTTGAGAGCGCAAGAAGGAGAGACGTAGAACGCGAGCTCCATACCAGTCTTGTACTTTTCGTACTAGCAGTCAACGACCGGAATATGTTCCATCCGAAGCCACTCCATCTCCCCCTGAAGAACCCACGCAGATCGATCTTGTTCGTGGTCCTTTGACGGAATAAGAAAGGGAGGATCGAAGACGAAAGGGACTTTGTCTGTATTGTGGTAAGGCTGGCCATCTGATTCGTAGTTGTCTGGTACGTCCCTCAAGACCTGTGGGAATCGCCAGCTCCCGTCCCCTGTAAGGAGGAAGGAGACGGGAGGAGCTGAAGTACCATCAATATGTTCCTCCAGAGAAAGTATGTCCACCCTGTTTATCCTCTTGGTCAATTTACAAAGTTCACAGAATAAAGAAGAACATCTCCTGGCGCTCATAGATTGTGGAGCCAGTGGAATCTATTTGGATGAGACCTGAGCTATGAATAAAGGAATTCCCCGTATTCCTAAAGAAACTCCTGAGCAGGTACACACGGTGGATGGCTCTCCGTTAACCTCAGGTCCTGTGGTGGCTTCAACTCCTAACCTTTGTTTGACATTTGGGGGGCACCAAGAACATGTGGCCTTTGATCTTATAGCCTCACCAAATCACATCATGATTGTAGCAAGCCCTGGTTAACTCGACAGAACCCCTATATCAATTGGGAAACAAGAACTATATCTCTAACGTCTTTGTTTTGTCAACAAAACTGTTATTCCACTAACTCTTATTGGACTCCTAAAAGGCCCTGTCAGTCAACCAAGGATAATACTAACTCTATAAATATGATCCAGGGAGTTCCAGATTGTTATCAAGAATATATCCTGATTTTTCAGAAACCTAGTAATCCGATTTTACCGCCTCATTGAAGCTATGACTGTGCTATTCCCTTAGTTCCTGAGGAGGTCGTACCCTTTGGTCGAATGTATTCTCTGACAGACCAAGAAAAGAAGGTGCTAAAGGAATACTTAGATGATAACTTACAGAAAGAATTAATTGCTACTTCTACGTCTCCTGCTGGGGCTCCTCTCTTCTTCGTCCCCAGGAAGACTAAGGATCTGCATCCATGTGTTGACTTTCGCAAACTTAACAGAATAACGATTAAGGATCGTTATCCGTTGCCCTTAATTAGAGATATATTGGATGCCATTCAAGGAGCCAAGATGTTTACCAAATTAGAATTAAGGGGTGCCTATCATTTTCTTCGGATCAAGGAAGGTGATGAATGGAAGACAGCTTTCCGTACTCCTTTCGGGCACTATGAGTACCGTGTCATGCCTTTTGGACTGACCATTGCACCTTCTGTTTTCCAACGATTTATGGATTCAGTGTTCTCTGATGTATTAAACCAATATGTAGTCATTTATTTGGATGATATCTTGATATATTCCCGTGATCCTGAGCAACATACAGATCATGTCCTGCAGGTCCTGGAAAGACTTAAGAAGAACCAGTTATTTTGTAAACCAGAGAAGTGTGAATTCCATAAGACCGAAGTAAGGTATTTGGGGTTCTGTGTCAATCAACACAGAATATCTATGGATCCTGACAAGGTCAGTGCCATTTTAGATTGGCCTTCTCCAGCATCTATTAAGGAAATGCGGTGTTTCTTCGGTTTATCAAACTTCTATTGTCAGTTTATTCAGAACTTTGCCCACCTACAAAGTTTCATAACACAAACAATTAAGAAAGAGAACCTAAAGAAGGGATTCGTATGGACCGAAGATACTGAACGCGCCTTTCAAGAGTTGAAGAAAGCCTTTACCCAAGCACCCATTTTGCGTCATCCTGACATTAACAAGAAATTTATTGTTGTGACTGATGCCTCAGACAGAGCTATTGGGGCAGTTCTGCTGCAGAAACAAGACAACGATGGATTGGAACATCCTATCTTTTATCTTTCTCATATCTTATCAGAAGAGGAACGCAATTATTCTGTACTGGAACGAGAACTACTTGCTCTCAAAGTAACATGTAAGGAATGGAGGCATTTCTTGATGGGTTCCAGAGAGCCTTTTGAAGCCAGGACTGACCATCGCAATCTCCAATGTCTTTGGAGTGTCCAGTGTCGCAACAGTCGTCAAGCAAGATGGGCTTTCTTCTTTAGCCAGTACGATTTTGTGATCACGTACATACCTGGCTCCCAGAACTCAGGGGCAGGTGCCTTATCCCATAGATATTCTGACGTAGCCAAGAACTCCTCTCCAGATCTTATTGAGTCTAGTAGAATTATCGGAGCTACTCAATCTTTTCAAGAACGTGTTAAATCAGAGTACCAGTTTCTGTCTACTTCAGAATGGGATAAAGTGACTCCTTTTTTGCAGAAGAAGGACGACTACTTCTATCATCAACATGCTCTTTTCTTACCTACCAAGAAAGTGCAGACAGAGCCGGTCATCGAGGAATCAGGAAGACCCAGGAGCTGCTTCAACTATCATTTTGGTGGCCTTCGCTTAAGACAGATACTAAAATCTATGTGTCAGCATGTCCAGTATGTGCTCAGACTAAGACACCCCAAACTAAAGCGGCAGGTTTACTAAGGCCTTTACCGGTTCCCTCAGCTCCTTGGTGTACTCTATCCACAGATTTCATATGTTCTTTACCTACCTCCTCTGGTAACCATGTAATCATGGTGACAGTAGATTCATTCACCAAGATGGCACACTTCTCAGCCTTAAAGAAACTACTGACAGCCCCAGAAATGAGTTGCATCTTTATGCGGGATATTTTTCGCACCATGGTCGCCCGCAAGAGGTCATTTCGGACAGAGGGCCTCAATATTTGTCACATTTCTGGAGAGCCTTTTGTGCTTCATTTAACATTGAGATCTCCTTATCCTCTGGTTTCCATCCACAAACAAATGGTCAAACCAAAAGAGTGAATCAAAAACAGTATCTGAGATGATACTGTAATGCCACACAAAGTAATTGGTCGGAGTTTCTTGCTCTTTCCGAGTTTTCCTATAATAACACAGTACATAGTGCAACCAAGACCACACATTTTTCTTGCACCTATGGATTTCATCCGAGGACTTTCACTTCTGTTTCCTGAACATCCTCTTTTGTTCCTGCTGTCACTTCTTTTTCACGTCAGATTCACCAAATCCAGGACCTACTTCATACAACTCTCTTAGCTTCAAAACAAGCAATGAAATGAAAGGCGGATCATTATCAACAAACGGCACCTTCGTATCAAGTAGGCCACAAGGTGTGGCTTTCTTCCAGATTTCTACCTTCCCGATTTTCAATCAATAAATTTAAACCACGTTTTTATGGGCCCTTTCGGATTTTGCAAATCTTGAATCCTGTAGTTGTGTGTCTCCGCTTACCTCATACCTGGAGGGTTCATCCTGTTTTTCATGTGTCCCAGTTAAAACCCTTTGTTCCTGATCCATACCTCCGCCATTTCCAGCATCCTCCTCATCTGTCCATTAATGGACAGCCTGAATATGAAGTGCAGGAAAGTTGTGATTCCAGAATTTTTCGGCGCAGACTGCAATATTTGGTTCACTGGAAGAGCTACCCACTCAGTGACTGTCCTTGGGAGGATGCTTCCTCCGTCCATGCTCCCTGTTTGGTTTGCCTGTTTTTTGACCGTCATCCTGACAAACCTGGGGCCTCGGGGAGGGGACCTACTGTAACGCCGCGCCTTGACGCGGCGTCTCTTTCTGCCTTCGTGGCAGGAACACGTTGCCGACACTCGGCGCACCGTTCCCCGCGTTTTTTGGTAGCGCGGCCTGGGAAGCGTGTATTACGCTCTCGGTCACGTTACACTTATCTATAGACATTTTTCTTCTTTTCTGTTGGTGGTGGGTTTTTCTCTGGTCTTTTTCCTTCTTGCCTTTGTCCTTGCTTGTGTCCATCTTGTCTTCTTCCTGTTTGTGTCCCAGCATGCTCTCTTTTCTTATATACAGCTTTCTTTTTCCTATTCCTGTCTATAGGCTTTTTCCCAATTCAAGATGGTGTTCTTTCCCTTTTCTGTGATGTCACTTCCCCTTTTTCAGTGGTTGTGCTCTTCGCTCCTGTTCTTTGTTCCTGCTTTTTTACCTTGGGATATTTTTGCCTATTTTGTTCCCGTTGTCAAGTCCTGTTTTTACTTCTTCTCTTCAGGAGTTCCTGTTTGAGGTTTTTCCCCAGTGTTTGTTTTTTTTTCCCTCTGGGACTCTTTCTGGAGGGTACAGTCCGCTTTGGCTTTTCCTGTCAAGCGGGACCGTGGCTACTAGAAAGGGTCGCCCTTATCTGGGATTATCCAGAACCTGTAGAAGACTGAGTGCATTCGCCAACCCTGTATCCAGAGGTGAGAAGTCAAGTGCAGTTCGTAACAGCAGTGGTGAAGAGCACATTGATGCAGAGTAGAGTGCAGTAACAGAGAGTGCTGTTGTGCGGTGCACTGGTGTAGAGTGCAGTTGTTAGGAGTACACTGGAGTACAGTGCAGTGACATAGTGTGGAGTAGCTCAGAGTGCAGTAGAGTGCGCAAGAGTGCAGCAGTGTAGAGTAGATTGTTTCAGAGTAGAGTGAAGGCATAGAATGGAGTGGAGTAGTGTACAGTGCAGTTGTGTAGAGTGGCATAAAGTGTAATGGCGTAGAGTAAAGTAGTTTAAAGTGCAGTGACATAGAGTGCAGTGGTCCACGGCCTATTAGAGTGGCGTACAATGGATTGGCGTAGAGTGCAGGGGCAAATACTTGAGTGTTACATAGTAAAGTGCACTGGCCTACAATGCAGTGGCATAGAGTGCAGTGTTGCATTTTGGCCTAGAGTACAGTGGGTAAGAGTGGAGTTGTGCAAAGTAGATTGTTGTAATCTAGACTGGATTGGTGTAAAGTGCAGCTGTGAAGAGGGCAGTGGTGTAGAGTAGAGTGGCAAAGAGTGTATTAGCACAGAGTAGAGTGGTACATGGTAGAGTAGAGAGGCATTGAGTGATGTGGCATAGAGTGCAGTGGGATAGAGTGGAGTGGTGAAGAGTGCTGCAACGTGCAGTAATGTAAAGTGGAGTGGTGCAGGGCAGAGTGCAGTGGTGTAGAGTGGGGTGTCATCAAGTGGAATAGAGTAGTCACGGTGTTGTAGCTCACTGCCATTACAGACAACACATTTTCAATTGAAATGAGCATTACATTTGCACAGACATACAGTTTTACCAATAAGAATATACAGTGCAGACTGAAATGTGTCGAAATTGTATCACCTAGTTTAATGATTCGATTTGATCACTTTCAACACACTTCAGAAATAAAAAAAAAAAAACATGATACCATACATCTCTACTTTCTGGTGTTCTTAGAAAAATTGATCTTACGAACAAACGCAGGGTTCTTGTTTTGTTTCAATTGCAGGGTTCTCCTTTTGTTTAAATGATGACCCTTTATCTTATCCGCATGCTCAAGCAGTAGACATTAAAATGTCAGAACTCAAATGTAATTAGGAAATTAGAGTACGCTTTTTCTACTTTTCCTCTCATAGACAACGAGAGCAAAACTTGACTTGCCTATAGTGTCATTTGGAACACTGTAATAGAAAACCTCAAGTTACTGACATCTACAATGTACAGTTTTATATTGGGTGCCCCACAAATACTAACCCCTCTTCAGCTGATTCCATGAAACAGCTGTGCAACAGCAGAGGACTGAATGCGAATTCATGCATGACATGGCCTCCTCCATCAGGATCTACTCCCCTAGCTGTGCTTTAAAACTAATATATGCCTAGCGTCCCCTACCCACCTCCATCAGCTCAGGTCATCTACTGCCAATACCCAGCCAACTACTGCAAACAACCGACACTCTTTCACGTGCCGTTCCCCGTCACCTTTGTTTTTACCTTATCCAGTTACATCTTGCCACCCTACCTCACAATCCTAAATTCAACCCAGTCACAACTCAGTAGTTACAAAACTGAACATTTGACATCTTCACATCCTCCCACACCACCCTTGGTACTGAACTACATTCATTTAAAAAAAATTACATTTACAGAAAACAGCAGTTAACCCATGCAGAAATGTGTAAAGTAGTAGTCAGCATATGGAAGGCAGATGTCGAATCCTTGCCTTTAACTCAATTTCCAAACCCACCCTGCCAACACAACAACACAGAGAAGATTTTTTTTATGGATTCATAATACACGACTTCATGAAAGAGCCAGAACTACATTGCACTCATATGATCTTTCATCCTCGGAATAGCATAACTCAGAATTACATCAACCTACCCGGCTGGAGAGCACCCGGTAACGGCAAAGCAACACTGTTTTATTTGTTACTATACAGTCCATTGCCAGCTCTGCAGCTGCTGCTGACAGATCACTGAGGTAAGTAGAGGTGAAGAGGGCAACGGACAACGCCAGATACTCAGAGAATACAGCCACACAACGTGGCTAATTCTATACAGGGCCCTTTCCAACTTTTCAGAAAAAAAAAAATGCCTATCTTTTATTGTAAGTAAAACTTCAATAATTCTTAATTGGAAGCTGCACATCATGCACATATTTTACTGCAGTTCCAAAAGCTCGGAGGCAAATGTTGCCTGCGCTTCGACCTATTGATTTTACTTATTGCTTTAAAGCCTTCGTAGCTCCTTGGGATGGAGAACTATGTGTGGCAGTGCGGGGCTGAGATTTCTGTAAAACGGAGTTACTCTGCGCACCTCCACTTAATGATTATTGGTAGAACTTAGTCCAGTTGTTATCTCTGAAAGACTGACAGTGCCGGTCAGCCGTTTGTTAAAAAATATTTATTCGGCTAAAATAGCCGTAGAGATACAATACAATAAATACATGTACTTAAAAACCTACAATGTGATGATCTTAAATTAAAAAAATATCATCAACCATATTAACATACGTTTTTGCCCAGAAGAAACATATTCATAAAATCAGAGGTCAAATGTCAGCACCTCGAAAAAAAAATCCTTACTGTAGGCTGTGTGAAGTTTGCTTCTAATCTCCATACAACTTTCTGATTTCAGAGCATACAGAATAAAATGAATTACGGCACGACAAGTTTGTTCTGTCGTAAAAAAAAGTCATAGCGATATTATGCTGTATGATATAAGCAGCAAGAAGTACTAGAAGTAAATATAATTTCTGATGGGTACGATACAAAGATATAAAAAAGCATAGTGTTAGGTGCTTTGTGCAGATATATTATCACAAGGGCATCTGGGTGAATTTACAAACCAAGTGCCACTCGTGGGAAATGCACACAGGAACTGCAGAGTATTAAATTTGAAGCGCATAGGATAACATCTGTACTGTGTGATCCTTTTTATCATTAAATATGGCTGTAGTCCTAACTTGGTCTATAAGGTAGGTGTGGTTTATCACACACTACCGATGTATTACCTTCTTTGGATGCATTTTCTTACAGTGATTAAAATACAGGTGTTTTACAAACTTCTTAGATGAATCAATGACACACATTGGATTACTAAATAATTCAGGCACCCCAAGAATAGTAAATAACCGTTTAATAAAACAAAGTCAATGAATTGTGGTCATATTATCTAATATCTGATGACATCTCTTGAGAAGCTTGTTTCGTGTTTTAACCACATCGAGAGCCGTAATACAAAAGACTTATCATTATCAAATCTTACAGTTAGCACAATCCCACCTTAGAATGATACACATGTTAGAAAGGGAGGAGGTGCTACTATAAAAACTATTCTTTACCTTCTGTAAATTCGCCACTAAACCTCTGTGCCATACAGACCCACAAAAGTGCATGTACTCCAAGCACGTCAATCCATCAAAATGCCAGGGGTAGCGTAAGTGACATCACACGCCTTTTGACCTTCAATTACATACACACATGCTTACACATACACACATTCACACTTACGTTCTCTCACGTAAAAAAACACTCACCCTCAAGCACGCAGACAACATATATTTAAAGCCAATTTTTTGTACTTACCTCAGCTAAAATGGAGGGCCAGAGTCCAGCTAATTGTACTCCGTTTTTATTACACTAACAGAGAATTATTACACACGATTTACCCTTAATGTAATTAAAAAAATGAGAGAAAACAACGAGAAAGGAGCCCCAACTGATGCCATAAGGACGTGCAGCTACAGTGTTCCTGGCACTGATTTTGCCACCTCTGAACCAGGGGTGGCAAAGACAGTGCCAGGGGTCGAAAAGCACAAGCCGAGGATCGCAGCTGCAAGCCCAGGTGTTCCCTAAATGACGTCCATGATGTACTCCTATAAACTTCCAATATATGTTCGGCTTGTGGCCCAACTAGACAACAAAAAGATACACAGCTTCAATTGGTCTGTCTAATTGCTTTCTCTTACATTCAGTAAGTGTCTCCATGTGGATGTGTGACGGAACCACACATGCCATTACATTGCATACCTTTACAAAGCAAGCATTACCACGCATATGCCTTTACCAAGCATGTCTCTACCACTCAAAATTTTACCATGCATATACCATTACCACACATGGCTTTACAACGAAAATGTAACACTATTTTGCACACAAGTATAAACAATATATATATATATATATATATATATATATATATATAATATTTAAGACCTAGTTTCCATAGAAAAGCATTTTACTAATAACTTTGGCGTCGTTTGACGAATCTTCACAAAATGTTCAAAACTAGTATGCCAATCACTTAAGCTGATGTTTGGAAAGTTTAGGGTTGATTCATCAAACGGGTGCCGAGAAAAAGAGGTTGTCCCAAAACACATTTTCCCCATGCAATTTCACATAGAGACTACAATCCATACATCTAAATGGAATAACAGCAAATTTGGGAGAACGCTAGATCTTGGTCTAGAAAGATCTCTTTTTGTGATTTGATGTAAATCCTTTCAGTAGTTTTGGTGTTACTAAAGAAAAAATAAACTTGTATACCTACGGATGTGGTGGGTCCGCGGATCCATAAATCTCAAATTTAGATCTGCTTGGTTGCCACCATTTCTCCCAGGACGTGGTGGCAGCCATCTTGGGACTTGGGCTCACAAAAGTCCCACGTAAAAAGTTTTTTAAAAAAAACAACAAATAGGGCAGGGCAGGACCCGTAGGTATGGTGGTGAGGTCTTAAAGGGGCCCGCCAGGGGCCAAAAATTATTTTCTTTTAATTCCTGCCACAAATTCGCAAATCCATGGCAATTTTTTTTTTTAAAACAAGCACAGTCTTCCACGCTTCTTTTTTTAATTTATCCCTCAAGTGGGCCAGGTCTAGGGGGAAATATTTTTTTATTATATAGGTGAGGGAGCACATGTGGCCCCCTTCCCGGGCACAATATGGCCCCAGGGGCCACATCTTCCAGGGCCAGCCGAATGTGAGAATGGGGAGGGGGCCACCCAGCCCCCTCCCTGGGTCGCGTTGGGCTTCGGGGACCACCATTGCCCAAGTACCACCACGTGCAATGCAAGGGGAGGGGAGCCTGCACGGCCCCACTCCCGCAGCCATTAATGGCCCTGGGGACCCAAACCCCTAGGACCTGGCTCCTGCTGTGTCCCGTGGTGCCTACCTTCAGGACATCATTGTTTACCTTCCCACACCACTGTTTGCTCTCACTTGGTGAGAGCAATTTAAAGCTCCTATCAAGCAGGAAAAAATGTCTCAATCTCTGCGGACCTTTCATTTGTTTTACTGTCCGCTGTGAAGCAGGCGAGGAAACAGATGAAAGAATTGCTCCAACAAGCAGGGAGCAGCTTATTTTGCTGCTCCTGCATGCAAGTGCAATGCGGCTCCAGCTGGAGGTGAGGAGCCAGCAGGTGTGGTGGTGGCACTGGAGTTCTCCCCGCATTCCCCAACAAAAAGACACTGGGTGCCCTGGGTGGGACCAGGGCACTCACTATTGACTGGCTGGGCCCTGGGGCCCCCGAGGCCAAAATCTGCCTGGGGAGGGAGCCACTCAGCCTCCCCTCTTTTTTTAGTAATGTGCTGGGCCCCAGGGGATGTGGTCCCCGGGGCCGAGATCGGCCAAGGGAGGGTGATTACTTGCCCCACTCCTAAATAATAAATGTAGGGAGCCCCAGAAGATGGGGTACTTGGGCCAAATTGGCCTGGGGAGGGCAGCCACATGTCCCCCTCCCCTTCATTTTTGATGGCTGGAACCAAGGAGATGGGTTCTGTGGGGCAGAAATCGGTCTTGAGAGCGTGGGGGGGACAGGGGGCTGCGTGGCCCCTCCCCATTTATTATATGTATGGGCACTGGGGGATGGGTTCCTCAGGGCCGTAATCAGCCCAGAGGGGTGGGCTGCGTAACCCCCTCCCAGGTTGCCTGCATGTGGGGGGTTGGCCACAGGGCCTGGGCACAGGCCAGGCTCTGCAGTCAAACCCCGTCTCGCACAGCCAAATTCTGTGCGAGGCACAGGGACGGGTGCCGGCGAGGTTGGGTCTGGCTCTGGGCCAGGGCCTGCGGCCGACTCACACAACCAAAGGCCGTGAGTGGTGCGGGGTCGGGGGCCTGCAGGGAGTTGGCTGCAGGTCAGACCCTACGGCCAAACCCTCTCCTTGCACAGCCAAAGGCTGTGCACATAGTGAATCGGATTAGTGTAAGGTAATTAAATTACTTAACATGAAATAAACCCTAGAAATTCACTGAAAAACACAAATAAATCAAGGACGTTATAATTAGGAAATAGAATTTCTTTAAAAATCACTAAAATAAAAAACAAAGGTCACGGTGACGTTTTCAGATTTTACACACACAAAACCCTAGAAATTAAACAGTCATAGTTATCCTTATCCCAATAAACTTTAACTCGTGCCCTAAGGTAACTATAACTCACGCCCTTGCCATGCACTGCTAATTACCACAAAAATCACATCACTAATGACATCTATGAAATAATATCACTGCAACTTTTGCAGTAAAATGACTTATGAGAAAACAGTGCATGACGGGGCCCCTTACAAACCCCTAAACCATAAAATTACAATTGCCACCCAAAAACCCTTACATACCGTAAACCCTAAAATGACACTTGCCACCTAAATACCCTTACCCACCCTAAACTATAAAAATACCTATACCACCCAAATGCCCTTACCCACCCCTAAACCCTAAAAATACTCTTTCCTCATTCTGTGATTCTGGGCAAATCATTTGATCTATCCTTGCTTTCAAATCAGCACCTTGAGACCCTCACTGGAGATTTGCCACACTTTACAAATCCTGGAATTGTGTGTGTGTGTATATATATTTATATTCACTGAAAAAAAACAAAGGTTACAAGGACGTTATAGTTAGGCTCACATTTTAAACATATAAAACCATAGAAATCCATCTGAATAGAAATTCACCAGTTATAGTTAGTTACCTCAAGTAATTAGAACTCATGCCCTAAGGTAGTAACTATAACTTGTGCCCCTGCCATACAGTTTTTTCATCATATTTGTGGGGTAATTAGCAGTGCATGGCGAGGGTGCGAGTTATGTTTACCTTAGGGCAAAAGTTATAGTTACTTGAGGTACCTAAGTATAACTGATGAATTTCTATGGTTGTTGTCCATTTAACACATGAACCTAATTATAATGGCTCTGTAACCTTTGTATTTTCCAGTGAATTTCAACGTTTTTTTATTTATTCTATTTCCTAACTATAACATTCCTGTAACCTTTAGTTTTTTCAGTGAATTTCTATAGGTTTTTTTTTTTTAAATGTATAGTAATTTCCATTACTATACTTTAATCCAATCACCGCCGCGTACGGCCAAAGGCGGATCCAACCATCAAATTACAAAAACAAAAAAAAGCTTTAAAGCCCTGGCAGCTCCTTTTGGACCGCACCACCAGAGCTAAAGGGTCTGGGAGTTCGGACCCTGCCCCCTTTTGTATTTTGTATTATTTTTTTCTGGACTAGGCTTCAGTCGAGTCCCAAGATGGCTGACAACACTTCTGTTGTGAAAGTGTTATCAGCCAATCAGATCTCAGCACGACATCTGGAGGGGTTGCGAAATTTCTCCAAACTACTGACGGATTTACACCAAATAATAAAAAGAGCTCTTTGTGGACCAAGAGCTACCTTTGCAGCAAATATGGTGTAATTCCGTCCAGTAGTTTTTGCGCTATTGCTGTTCAATTTTTCCTATAGGAATTAACATTGGAAATGCTCTAAAAGTCCCCTGTATCTCGGCCCCCACTTGATGGATCACCATGAACTTTTCCAGATAGAAGCTCACATGGCTGACAAATTTATTTGGAAAAGTTTGCGAAGATTTGTCAAGCGGCACCAAAGATATAAGCAAGCAAACAACAGCTTTTTCTATAGAATCTAGGTCCTAACTTTAACTACCTACTGGCAACTGCCAGTAGGTGTTTTTTATATATATATATATATATATGCACACATATACACAGAAACCTGTGAAATATGTACATTTTGGTAGTAAGAACTGTGTGGTAAAACCATGTGCTTTGTAATGGATGTGTGGTAAAGTTACTGCATGGTAATGACCGCGTTGTTAGCGCTGAATGTTGTTTCCCATTCCCATGTATGCAATGCAATATCAAATACTACCCATAAATACAAACAAAACATTCACCTTTACACACAGCAAATCCTCTAATGGAATGAGATCTAGCCTTCATGAGTTTCCACAGCTCATTGTGAAGGACTTGGTTAAGTTTGTGTTCGGGTCTAGATCCTTCATAAATTGTGGTAAGTCATGTAGCAGACCTTGTAAGCCATTCACAGTCCTTGAAACAAGCACCACGTCATCTGCATTCAGTAAGAATGGCGCTGCCTTGTTACCTGGTTGTGGCATATCTTACCCATTACTAAACAGATATTCCTAAAAACCCCATTAGCATAAATAGTGAACAAGGAAGCCGGCACACGCCCATGATAAAACCCTTCTTTTTGCTTAAACAGATTCTGTGCATTCGCCATTATATCCATAGCAAATCCTCGAAGATGTATCCCAGTGTAAAAGTCTTGGCAAGTTAACTGGCTATTTCCACTCCCATTCTTTCCCTTATCTTCCAAAGCAGTATCTTCCTATACTTGAAATGTCAGGTACACGTTAAAAGCATCTAAGGCGAGTACATCACAAATAAAAATTCAATATAACCAGGAGTATCTCATTTTCACACAGAGCTGACACCGGAGTGTAGAAGAAGCGTCCTCCAGCTGCCTTTCAGGGGATTCTCCTGCAGTAAATATCAACTCCGGGGCCTTAAGTTTGCCTTTTGACGTATGTACGAAACAGAGCCCACTCTTCCTTATATTGAAATAATCAGTATTTTAAAAATGGGTCGTTTCTCCATGGCGTATAAATACCTCAATAACTTTTGTCCAATACAAAATCTCCCTATTTCTAAGTGCATTTCAATATAAATCTCCTTTATGCTTTTTTCCTCAAACCCCTCCGTGTTCCGATCACTGCTACGGCTTCAAGCACTTTAAGTGCCCCAGGTCTTTAAGACACTGTTGGTGAGAAATGATGAGCCCGTGTAATTTAAAAAATAAAAAAACACTATTATGTTTTAAGCAATGTTAACGGCCCAGTATGCATCAAAGCAAAGCAAAATACTAACGCTGTGGGATAGCGTAACTGGATGGACTGAAAGGGCAGGATTTGCAGGCTTCCGAAAAATTCCTTAGGTGGTGAGGAGAACCCATCCCCTCATATCTCCTCATGTTAAAGCATTATCTTTTGTTTTCATTAATGTTAACTGTCTGCACTCCTTTAAAAAGCACCATTTGTCATTCATGTTCCATGATCCAAAATACCTTAAAGAGAACCGTTTAAAACGTTCTTAACTCCTCTCAATTTATGATCAGTGACACTGTTGCGATATGCTTTAAAATTAATCATTTGCTATGGAAGCAGAAAAAACATGGTTGAAGGAGGAAGAATAGGGCCATGCCAAGTAGATTTCCAGCTAAACCCCACTACATCTTCTGACAATCCTGCTGTGTGGATAGAGGTAATTTAAGCAAGGATGGGAAAAAATGTTATCGCTTTCATCACCCATCAGCAACTGGACAGCATGGTATCCCTCCACATTTCTACTCTAACAAAAGACAGAGAATGTCAATCGCAAAAGATTCTCGATTAGAGAGAAAGACGATAAAAGGAGCACTGCCATGCACAAACATTGTGTTCACTAGATCTAACATTATTAAACATATGTAACTTTCGCTTCTTGCACATGTTCACATTAGACAGATGTTATCAGTATCTAATAGCAGATGTAAAACCCCTTGCTAATTTTTGCCTGCTTGTCCTATGCATCTTTATGGCCCATCCAGGCTTCTTCAAAGCCCTCCCAAAACAAGAATTCCAGGGAACAGATGTCGGTCAACTATTAAAGTATTTATAAACGTGAGGAAATATGTATGTCATTTCTGCAAGTGGGCAGTCTACACTCACAG
Source organism: Pleurodeles waltl (assembly GCF_031143425.1). Lineage (NCBI taxonomy): Eukaryota > Metazoa > Chordata > Amphibia > Caudata > Salamandridae > Pleurodeles > Pleurodeles waltl. The sequence goes on from NC_090449.1 coordinate 146,754,026, forward strand.
CCAAACACGAGGCAACCAACGCCTCGTCAGGGGCAGTAAGCGTTGTATAAAAAATGACATTTAAACCGACACAAGCCACCTAATTAAAATTAAAGCACGTTGTTCGTACGTCAACAAGCGTGCACCAACAGATGCAAATGAATAGTGCAGCGATCTGTGCAGCAAACATGCAGCCATCTCTGCAAGTGAACAAACATGCTTAAGTCTGTGCAAATGAGCAGAGGCAAATTCAATTGAACAAACAAGCAACACTGCGTACGTGAACAAACATACAAGGTGCTTGGAAACGAACAGGTGAGAGCGATCTTTACAAAATGTGCAAAGCGACCGTAAAAGGAGCTGCAACCAGAAAAATAGGTAGGGATCTGGGCATGTGACAAAAGTGCAGCGATCCGAGCAAGTGAACAAACATGCTCGGAAGTCAACACATGAACAGTTTCAACGATCTGTGCAAATGAAAAGCATTCAAAATGGTGACGCAAAGTGATCAAACGTTCGAGATTTAGTACAAGTGAATAGACATAAATCAATCGGTGCAGCTTTACAGGAAGCCTCAAACTAAATTGTGCCACAAACAACACAAACACCGGTCTATGAAAAGGAATAAAGGTACAGCAACCTGTACAAACGCACAATCATGCCTTATCTGTACAATTAAACATGAATGCTGCATTTCACGCATGTCGAAACATACAGTCTATGGCCACTAGGCAAAAGTCAAACAAAATCATTTCGCTGATGGAGCAAAAACGCATGGCAACCGGCACAGCAGAGTGCCTCCTGGGCAACGTGCCAGCTTACTTGGATCATTTCTGGCTGCCATGAGCCAGGACAAAAATACTGCCTCCCACGTCAGGGAAAGTAACTGGAGCCCCTCAGATCCATCTCAATGGGAAGGCTGTTAACAGTCTGCGAAGTGTCAGCTCACAGACCACTCATCTGAGCCCAAGGTGGAGACTGGGGTGTGCGTTCCCCAAACAAAGACAAGGTGACAAGGGGGGCCTGTTTCCCCCAGGCACAGGCACGTCACCGGGGATCCTGGGCCTGCCTTCCAGTAAAGAGTGAAAAGCATCTAAAAGGTACATTAGACTTGGTAAAGGTATAATGTCAGCCACACTGTTAATCCCAGCAAATGCCACCATTTAAACAAGCATTTGCAATGCAATGGGTCTCGCGTTTGCTTGAGTTAGCGCTATTACCGTTGTAAATTCCAAACTGGACTTTTGTTGCCACATAAATTGAAAATGAAAAGTAAACAGTTGACATAAGCGAGCCAATTGAAAGCTCCACAGCCACCATGATCATGAGCGCGAAGCAGAGACACAAAAAGAAAAATAAGTTTGCTCACAGTCAAACACATTGGCAAAAGTGCAGTTATCCATGTAAACAGGGTCGCTGGCCAAGGTGGTAACAAAACTGCCCCAAGGAGGGACAAGCGTAAAGCATTTACCAATAATAACGAAGGAATTTTGAAAAACAAGCCCATCAGCAAGTGATAATGATGGACTTGTGGCAAGCTTTGTTAAAAGCCCACAGAGAGACTACAACTCGCCAGAGCACTTGCGCCCTTGACCAAAAACCAAGTATTGGCAAAGCAAATAGGTCTCGCCTATTCAAGAGCCATTGGCTTTGGCAATGTGTTTTAGCCATGCTGTAAACCAGTATGGTGCCGTGCAGCACTGCTAAAAGTTAGTGGAGTTGGGTGGGATGGATTGAAGTGGGATGATGTGGGGTGCGGTAAACAGCGGTGGGGTGAGTGGGGTAGATTGGGGTAGATAAGAGTCATGTACATTGTGTGAAGTAGACAGGGGTAGATTGGGGTGGGATTGACTGTTGTGGGGTAGATTAAGGTGGAAGGGGGTTGGGTAGATTGGAGTGGGGTACACTGGAGTGAAGTGGGGTGGGGTAGATTTGAGTGGAGTGGGGTGGAGTGGGTAGAGTGGGGCAGATTAAAGCAGAGTAGAGTAGATTGGGTAGATTGCAGTGGGGAAGACTGGAGTGGAATGGACTAGATTGGAGTGCAGTCAAGCAGACTGGAGTGGGCTAGACTAGAGTTGAGTGGGGTAGATTGAGCTGGGGAATATCGGGGTGGAGTGGAGTGGGATATGCTAGGTTAGGTTGGAGTAAAGGGGTAGATTGGGGAAGAGGGCAGTGTAGTGGATTGGGGTACACTGAAGTGGAATGGGGCAGATTGGAGTGGAGAGGAGGAGACTGGAATAGAATTAGGTAGATTAGAGTGGAGCGGGATAGACTGGAGTGGGGCAGTCTTGAGTGGGGTAGATTGGAGTGGAGTCTGTTAGAATGGAGTGGAGTAGGTTCAAGTGTAGTTAGATAGAGTGGTGTGGGGTAGATTGGGATGGGGTGGGGTACACTGAAGAGGGAAAGACTGGAGCGAGGTAGATTGGATTAGGGTGATGTAGATTCGAGTGGAGTCGAGTAGACTGGAGCGGAGTAGAGTGGGGTAGACTGGATTGGGGCAGAATAGATGGGGTAGATTGAAGTAGGGTACTATGGGGGGCGTTGGCTCTGGTAGACTGAAGTAGGGTTAAGTGGGATGGATTTGTGTGAAATGGGTACGGTTGATTTGAGTGGCAGGGGTGTGGAATTTAATAAAAATATCTGCTTATCCATGGGACAGGTTGCTTCAAAAATCTACTTGTTCTGTAAAAAAATCTATTTGTCCTTTAGGTACATGTAGTTCGGTGACAAATTATGGTAGCAATCTCATTATATAAGAGCTCTAATGATAGCCTCTCTGGGCTAAGACTATAGTAGGGGTTGAATACTAGCAAAGTCCTTATTTTACCACCTTTCCGCAGATCTACATACTGGGATTGGAGGAAGCAAAAAGCAACAGTTCTAGGGTTGGAATGCCTTTGAGTCTGTGCAAGCCTACTTACTTGTATTTTTTAAGGATTTTCACCAGCTTTTCTCTAAACTTTTTCCATACTGAGAAAGGTTGACATTTTACTCCTGACAAGGGCAGCAGTGGAAGTCCTTCCAGGGTTGGGAGAAAAGTGGTTGGAGGGAAAGTGAACTTGTAAACACTCAATAGATTTTCGCAGGAGCAAAACTAAAAATGCATTTGCTCCTGCTAAACTAAAATTCACAAATATTTTCTAGGAGAAGGATTTCCTGGTCTACTTCTGTAAGTTCTTGTGAACTCATGAAAGCCATAATTCTGCACTAATGCAAAGGCAAGTACCATGGGTGCGCTTTTGTGACTTTCTTTAAGAGCTGGGCCCCTAATTACGTCTGGCGTCAACCAAGACCTTCTGTTTTAAAAAATATATATATATTTCTATCTCAATCCATCTATCAGCTGGCTTTACTGTGAGTGACAGCATTCTGCTCTTCCACAAATAGCATACTGGCACACAAGTAGTTTTGTTCAGTGCCAGGAACTACTGAGGCAATGTGTGCTTTTTGAGACCATTTGTTTTGCCTTTTGCTAATGTTTGTTACAATGGTGAGGGCCTGGCAGCTCCCACAGCAATAAAGTTTCACAAAAACCATGTCAAAACAAGACACACATTAGCAAAACAAAAAGACTGACCGCCAATGTCAAATCTGTTGGCTTTGCCAATGCTTGTATCTTTTAATGGTTCCCACATTCTTGTGGAAACTGGTTACACTGATTTTCTATTATGAATATTTTTTAGAACTACTGGTGTAAATCAACACATTTTACTAAATGATGCTACAAAGAAATAGTATCTAAAATTTCACAGTCATTTAGGATTTTTTTCTGGAACCACTTGTCACTAGTGCAGTGTGAGCTTACAAAGTTTCTTAGAACGCTCACCGAGATAATAAAGGCTTTGCATTAGTTCACCATACATAGATGTTAAAACAGCATTAACATACGGACACATTACCTCAACTGCAGACAGTTCCAGTCCTTGTAAACTGCCCGCCAAAGGATTTGTGCTGCAGGGGGTTGAGCCTAGTTGTTGCATGTACAAGATAAACATGAAAACTTGTTGTCCTTGATCATAAACAATATTTCCTGGGCGTCAAGCTATAGGAATTCACAAGTGGTAGACTGGACTGGATTGAAGTGGAGTGGGGCAGATTGGGTAGAGTGGAATGGGGTGTGGTAGAGTGGCGTGGGATAGACTGGAGTGTGGTAGACGGAGTGGAGTTTGATACACTGAAGTCGAGATTGGACTGGAGTGAAGTGAGATAGATTGGGGTTAGAGGGGAGGGGGTTGATTGGCGTGGAGTGTAGGGGGTTAGATTAGGATGGAGTGGGGTGGAGTAAAGATGACTGGAGCTGGGCAAATTGGATTGAGGTAGGTTGGAATGGGGTAGACTTGGGTAGACTGGGATGGGTGAAGTGGGGGAGATTAGGCTACAGTGGAGTGGAGTAGACTGGAGTGATGTAGACAGAGGTAGACTGGATTGGGTAGAATGGGGTGGGGTAGATTGGAGTATGGTAGACTGGCGTGGAGTGGGGTAGATTGGATCAGGATGGAGTGTGGTAAATTGGAGTGGGGTAGACTGGAGTGGAGTGGGGTAGATTTGGGTAGAGTGGAGTCCAGTGTGGTAGAGTGGAGCAGATCGGGTGGACCGTAGTGTGGTAGACTGGAGTGGAGTGGGGTAGAATATGTTAGACTGGAGTGGCATAGATTATGATGTATTCCGGTATACTGGAGTAGAGTGGATTACACTGGAATGAAACAAGGTAAACTGGAGTGGAGTGGAGTGGGATAGACTGGGGAGACTGGAGCAGAGTGAGGTAAATTTGAGTGGAGTGTGGTAGACTGAGTTGGAGTGGGTAGATTAAAGTGGAGAGGGGTAGATTGGAATTAGGTAAAGTGCTGTGGAGTAAAGTGGGGTAGACTAGTGGAATGAAGTAGACTGCAGTGTGGTGGAGTGGAATGGGGTAGATTGGATGTAAATTGGGTGGGGCAGATTGAGTTACAGTGGGGTAGACTGGTGTGGGGTAGATTAGAGCTGTGTGGAGTAATTGGGGTGGGTTGGTGTAGGGTGGGTAAACTGGGGTGGGGTAAACTGGAGTGGAGTAAATTGGGGTAGAGTTTAGCAAAGTAGAGTGGGGTAAACTGGAGTGGAGGGGGGAGCGCTGATGGGGAGTGGGCTAGATTGGAGTGGGGTAGAGTGGAGTGGGGTAAGTGGAGTGGTGGGGAGCAGAGTGGAGGAGAATGTTGTGTTGTGCAGTGAGTAGCATAGATTGGAGTGGTGTGGCGTGTCACACACTGTCTTAGAATGAAGGGGCATAAGGTGGAGTGGAATGTCATGGGGGGGGGAGTGATACAGAATGGAGTAGGGTGGCACCCTGCCAATACAGACAACACCTTTTATATTGAAATGGCCATTGTATTTGCACCAAAATAGTTTTAACACAGACAAATGATAATGTGTGCAAATGTCACCTCCTAGTGTGTTTTGATGGCATTCAAATGCTTCTTTCTACCAGACTTCAGAATTACAAAAAAAGTGCTTCATTTGTACTAATTCTGATATATTCTGACACATCATCACAGTCCTTTTTTGTTGTGTGTTAGGAAAAAAACATCCTGCACCCTCTATTCTTAAATCGGTAGCAGGATTTGTCACATACATTCTCTCACTTTGAAGTCAGAGAAAGAAAAATAAACACCAAGCACCCTGGAAAAGAGAGCCTAACATTTGACCTCTGTCGTTGAATGCACAGCAAATGTGACAAGACAAGAACAAGATTTAAAGACCTGTTTACAGAAAGTAAGTTAGTGGAAAAATACAGTAAACAAGGTTTGGGTAATGGGAGGAACACACTCAAGCCAGACAGCCTTAAGTAAATAAAGCCAGCAAACAGAAAGTCATTCTAAATGCCCCTGTTGCTGTCTAGTAGGCTGTCTTATTGGCTTTGACCTAATAATTACTCCAACACACTTGCTGCAACTGCAAAGAAAGGCTGGGTTCAGTTTTTCCAGAAACAGCTAAATTTGCACAGTGCAAAAATATGGTTGAAGCTTTTTGTTCTTTATGCTTTTTGGGGAGGGAACAGGATCCACATTTAAAAAAAAGATTCTATCAATGGTTCCAGACAATGAGAGCCTGCCAGTGAGTGCGACCTGGCAATGAGTTGAGGAACAAGCAGGAAAAGAAACAGTGACATTCCAAAAAAAGGAAAAGTAAACAAACAAAAATGCAAACACGGGCATCAAAATAAAAATAAATAATAAAGTAGCAAGATACAAACAGCTAGGAAAGCAGCAGAGTTAGGCACTAACTGGCAAGATCTCAATGTACACTGAAATCACTAATTAGAATTCAAGCAGGGTTGACTGACTCAGAATTTCGCTCTTGAAATATAAATTACATTTAGTACCAGTAAACTTGGATAAAAGCAACAATTGCTAATAATTCGAGAAAAACATTGTAGTGACAACCATTATAAAAGAAATAGAATTTCCTTTGTAAGTACATTAATCGCTGAGGTATCTCGTATTTGTGGCCCTACAGCATCCTCCACCATCCTTCCTTTTTAAGCTGTGTCCATCTTGGGTACGTGGAGGGCTTTGGTTCTATGCCAAGTCAAATAAAAAGTCTCAAAGCATGTGTAGCTACACATGACATACATAGCATCCCTGTCTTTCTCTTGAACTCTTCTACAAATAACTCTTCTACAAATAACAAGCATACATATTATGTTGATGGGTTGCAAAAGCAGTTGGAACTTTATGTCACCATGGCAAGTTACGTGTACATCCTCAGCCCCCTTCCGTTTTCACTTGAAGGAAGAACCTTGGTACTGAAAGAAAAAGGAATAGGCATCTATATAGAGACCCCCGGGTCCAGCTGATATACTAAGAAACAGGTTGTCTTTAGTGATCACAAACTGCACACTGTTTTTAGAGACCTCTCTCTGATTTTAGTAGGCGGCCTATGTGCTAATAGGCCACGTCATAAAATGCCTAGTCGCAAGGGGTTGCAGAATGAGCTACCTAAGGAATATTAATTAGGCAGTTCTCTATTTGTAATTCCTGATGATTGGCTACAAACACAGGGATGGTGGCCTGCAGAGAACCTGTGTTCGCATTCCCAAACGGGAAAACGTTTTTTTTTTCAAAGCAGCACGTGTTCCTTAAAGGAAATGATGCAACTTTATAAGAATCCGGTTTGTGAACACATCGGAAGGACCAGGCAGTGAAACACTAGATCAATTCCTGCTTTTCCTAATGCTGTCCAAAGGATTCTAAAATGGAAGGTGCCACAAAGCGATACATTAGGACACCCTCTCCTTTGCAAATCAGTTACCAACTTCTTTGAGGTGTTCGTAACTTAGCAATAGTTAGCGGTTGCAAATCACTGATACATACCATTATGACTCAATTCGAAGGGGATGCCCCCTCCTAAATGTGATTCGGAATGGTTCCAAAACATATTCCTCGAGTCAGAAAGGCTCTTCCAATTACAAAACGGATTTAATAAGTAGGTAAAAAGATATTTTGTGGTTACAAACCCAATGATTTTGCTAATCGCAGGGTTTGCGACTGCAGACTATCTTTTTCCATCAAGCCCAATGTCCCCTTATTTGCTCCCGGTGAACATAGCAGCTGTGTGAAAAGCACACACTGAACACGGGCTGGTTTATTGAAGTTGGCATACTTTATTAAGTCAACAATTGCTATAAACCGACCAGGCCTTTCGCTGGCTGTCCAGGGCGTCTCCTTCAAAGCTTTATTGGTTACTGGGCATTGCTAAACCTGCACTTCCTTCCATAATTCTGCAGTCAGATCAGGAAATGTGAGTTCATATCAAGCTGCTCAACCGCACGGCACACGAAAGGGAGGTGGAGGGGGCATACGACAAAAAAATAGTAACCAATCGATTATGGCTGCTCATTTGTGTGTGGGGAGATCTGCTTTTCAACACTGAGCTCATTTGCATGTGCATAGGCAGTATCACACGAAACAAATGCGTAGGATAGATTAAAAAATATACAAGCTGTCAGTACTATAATAAAAAAAAAAAAGAAAAATGTATAGGTTATGATGAACGCTATATGCCACAGAAGCAATGCCCTTAAACTTAATTTAGAAAGTGGTGGAAAAGGTTGTAGGCCTCTGGTGCCTTACCGTAGGAATCCCTGGCAAAGTGGTTGCTATGTCTTTTACCACCCTTACTCAGTCCCTAAAATATTACTGTTTGCAGAGACCCCAATGGAAAAAGAGCAGAAAGTCAACAGATCCCTCTTCAAACATGCCACGGAAATCAAGGACACCATCATCTCCCTCTCCCCCGATGTAGCCTTCATCACCGAAACCTGGCTCAACCCCTCCTCGAACCCCCAACATAGCTACCGCAACACTCGATGGCTACAAGATGATACACCAAGACCATACCAACAAACACGGCAGAGACATCACCATCATCTTCAAGGAAACCACCTGATGCATCGCTACCAAGAACAACCCCACATCTCTCATGGAACACCTCAACTTCCAACTACAGAACGACGCCAAGACAACGGTAAGATGCACCCTCATATACAGACCCCAAACTTGACCGGCCTTGCAACTCCATCCCCAACCTCATCGCTCCCTCAGCCATCAATTCCAACCACTACATCCTAATTGGAGACATCAATTTCCACATCAACAACCCCAATAACGCCAACTCTATCTTTATCCTGGAGAACATGAACAATATTGGTCTCTGCCAACTAGTCACTGAACCCAAGGTCAAAGCCAGACATACACTCGACCCTATCTTTACCTCCAGCGACAGATTCAAATTCAGCCACATCAAAGAACTCACGTGGTCCGACCACACCATCGTTCACTTCACTATCTCCATGCACCACAGCTCCCCCAACAGCAGCTGGGGCAAGGTATCAGAGAAACAGTGGACTTAGGCACTCATCACCTCCCAACTCAATGCCTCATCAGACCTAGAACAGGCAGTCCAGAACTTCTCCATCTGGATCACAGAATGTGACGACGGTCACCCAGCTGAAGCCAGCAAGAACCAACAAAAACTCTAGGCAAGCCAGCTGGTACACCTCCAGAGTCCAGAACGACCATGTGCAGCTGCTACCGACTGAAGAAACTATGGCGATCCACCAAAAACCCTTTGAGAGAGCTGCACAAAGCAGCCCTCAGCAACTACCACTTGCAAATCAAGGAAGCAAATAGAGCAGGCATCACAGCCTGCATCAACACAGCAGCCAACCACATGAAAGAACTATTCAAAATAGTCAAGGAATACTCCAACCCAGGAGTCACAGACAACATTATCCACCCTTCCCAAGAACTCTGTGACACCCTCTCAGACTATTTTTACAGCAGGACTGGCACCATGTACAACGACTTCGACCCCCACCGTCCTCAACCTCAACAGCCTCGAATCAACTAGCGCACACCAGCCAAACAATCACCACTTGGACACCGCACACCACACAATCCACCTCGGCCATCATGTCATCCATCCACTCTGGAACACCAATGTCCCCACTACATTTTCAACCTTGGAACCAATCACATCAGTGCAGTATTCCCCAGCATCCTCAACACCTCCATCACCATAGCAGTCTTCCCGAACAGATGGAAACACCAGAGATCAGAACCCTCCTAATAAAACATCCGACGATCCAAGCAAACTCAAAAATGATCAACCGATCTCTCTGGTCCCTTACCCTGCCAAAGTACTCGAGAATGCCATCAACCCACAACTCACTGAATACTTGGAAAAAAACATCCTGCTTGACATCTCCATATCAGGATTCAGAGCCAACCACAGCACAGACACCACACTCATCGCAGCCACAGACGACGTCAGAACACTCCTCAATTGCGGGGAGACGGCAGCCATGATCCTCCACGACCTCAGCAGCATTCAACACTTTATCCTATCACACTTTCATCAACAGACTCCACAACATCAGCATACAAGAGAACGCTCTCAAATAGATTGCCTCCTTCCTTACAGGACATACTCAATGCATTCGGCTGCCTCCCTTCACCTCCGAACCCAAGAACTTCATATGCGGCGTACCCCAAGGATCATCTCTGAGCCCCACACTGTTCAAAACCCACATGCCCCTTCCCCCCCTTAGCGGACATCATCAGGACCCATAGTCTCAACATCGTATCCTATGCAGATGACACACAGCTCATCCTCTTGCTCACAGAAGACCCATCCACCACCAAAACAAACTTCTGCAACAATGTAGCAAAGTGGATGAAAGCCAACTGCCTCGCTCAACTCTTACAAAACGGAAGTACTGATCTTCGGGAGAAACACACCCATTTGGGAAAAAAGCTGGTGGCCAGCCGAACTCGGGCCCACTCTCGCGCCAACAGACCATGCACACAACCTTAGCATCATCCTTGACAGCGAAAATCAACTGAGTCACCTCCTCCTGCATCCACACTCTCTGCATGCTCTGCAGAATCTTCACATGGATCCCTGTCAACACAAGGAAAACTGTCACCCAGGCCCTCATCGCCAACCACCTAGATTACGTCAAAGCACACTATTCCGGTATCTCCACCCAACTCCTCAGAAGACTCCAGACCATACAGAACACAGCAGCTAGATTCATCCTGGGCCTCCCCAAAGTGGCCCACATCTCCCCTCACCTCAGAATCCTCCACTGGCTCCCCATCCCGAGGTGATGGTAGTTCAAGATCCTCATGCACGCCTACAAGGCCCTACACGATTAAGGAACAGCCTATATCAACCACTGAATGAACTTCCATTAACCTGCCAGTGACCTGCGACCTCCTCTCTAGCCCACACACCCTTCCCCCCGCATCTGTTGCAGCCACAGCAGGGCCGCTCCTTCTCCTACATCGCCGCCAGGACCTGGAACGACCTACCCCTCCACCTCCAAACAGCTCCCTTCCTTACAGACTTCAGAAAGAAACTCAAGACCTGGCTCTTTGACTGAGACCTCCACCCCAGAGGCCAGACACCCACAGGGGTGATAGTGCTGCGCTTTACTGGATGATTGACTGATTGACAGTAAGATATATTTCCTGACCCTTTATGATGAAGTTAGTCATGTCCTCCACTTACGCAGATACCATTTGATCTAGATCCCCATTCCTCTCAAATGCACCTGTTTCTCTGCTTCATTTATACTGAACTCCTTTATGCTTCTGTAGATTCCTTCTGTGGTCTTATTTCGGTGGCGATGGGCGATTGGATGGATGAATTTATGTATGCCTGTATGGGGTTTTAAAAAGGACAAACCCAGATATGAAGCAACAGAACACTATGCAATGTGGGATTAAATGAAAGGAGTAAAAAGGTGGGGAGAAAGGCAGGTGGAACTGTTGGAGACTTGAGAAGCCGTGTTTCCAGCTGTGATCAAGAGGATGCAAGTGGTTGAGTTGTTGCTTGAAGAGAACAGTCTTCAATTACTTCCTGAGGAGCAAGAGTGATGTAGCTGGTTAGATCGGTATGGTGAAGGAGGTCCTAACGTTAGAAGGGTAGACTTACCACCAACAAGTAGGTGGGTCTGAGAAGTGAACTTTTAAAACAGAACATTCAGCAGTACTAAGCAGGCAAAATAGCTTGTATGTGGACTTTTAAATCTGTATAGTAATACCTGGTAAAAGTATGGACACATTCCCTCACGTCTGCCTAGGCAAGTGTCTAAATGCAGAATGCCCTGAGCCAGAATCCTGGTTGCGGCTTTTGCTCTAGTGGAATGAGCTTGAAGCACCCTAGAATGGTCCTTTTTGGCCCAGGGCATAGCATAGTTTGATGCAAAGGATAGGTCCACTTCTGACTGCTTTTCCTTTATTTTCACCTGCCAACCCCAAAAAACAACTGATCATCTATTTATTCTTATGCCTATTTATATATAAGCTAGGAGCTACTTGTGGGTCCAATCAATGTAGCCTATATTGTTTCTTCAATAGATGTGGCAAAGAAAAGAACACCAGGAGAATGATGGACTGCTCCACATGGAAAAGTGACACCTCTTTCAGAAGAAAAAAAATGTAAGAGTACATTCTTGTCAGGAAAAACAGTAGTGTATGGTGGCTGAACTGACTGAACCAGCAGCCTTCTGACACGCCAGACAGCAGTAGATGCAATGATAAACACAATTTTCAAGACCAAGAACTAAGAAAAGGCTTGATATGGCGCGGCAGAAGCTTAAAGGACAGAACATTGGCCCAAACTGGATACTATAAGAGGAATGAGGGTGGGGTGGCATGGAAGAACCGGCGTGGTGTGCAGAAATGTTTTGCATTTATATTGTTCAGTGATAACCTAATAAAAATTTAAAAAATCTTTACAAAAAAGAAGAGGCTCAAAGGGAGCACACATTAAAAATCTCAAAAACAAATTGCAGATCCAATGCATGAAGGCAGCAATGGAAAACATGTAAAACCCAGTTTAAAAAATGAATCACAACAGGTGATTTTAAGAATTAGGGCTGATCAGATAATAAACAAAGGGCAAAAGGGCAGGTGTGTAACTTTTAGCACTGATCAGAGCAAAGCATTTCCAGACAAACGACAAAATGAGCAAAAGGGCACCAGTCTTTGGTTTAGAGAGCCAACCTTTTTTCGTGCGCACCGGGTAACAAATCTGGACCAATGTCTGGAATAAACTGACTTGGCAGAAGGACAGCAGGCAGCCAGAAGACAGCCACCACTTCCAAAGGGAAATAGAAACCTATAAGTCTTCAGACATGATGGTGAGATTGTGGAGATTCCAGTGGAAAACTCTCTGCTGCCAAGACAGCAGGTCCTCTTGAAGAGGAAGTCAAAGTGAAGGGCAGAAGTCCAAAGGGACAGCATTTCAGAATACCACTCTCTCCAAACCCAACTTCACCTCTGGCCACTAGAATCGGCTGTAACCACTCACTTCTGACTTTAGACTCATGATCAGAGGCAGAGGAGGAAACACATGGTAGAGACCTAAGTCCAAGCAAAGGTGGAACACATGTCCCACAGACCTTCAAGTGGGAAACGCTAGAATGCGGAAGGCAAGTCCTCGAGTGTTTACAGAGGTGGTGTACCAAGAGGATGCCTCATTGAGCAAATACAGCCTATGCACCTTCAGGTGAAAGGTCCACTATCGTTCAACAAGATAAAGGATGCTTCTTCTTTCATCTGCCCTGATGTTGAGAGAGCCTGACAGTCGTTTGACTGTTAGGAAATCCTGCTAAGTGTTAGCTATTGCCAAAGGGTCAGACCCTCCATACAGAGGGCACAATACCCTACTGTGCCCTACTTGTTGCAGCACCACATGGCTGTTGTGTTGCCCTTAGCACAAGGACTGACCTGCCCTTGATGGAAGGCAGAACAGCCCTCAGGACAAACAGCATTGTACATAGCTTCTTCATGTAGGAGGCTGGCCTGGCTTATAGTGGGTACCTTGTGGTACTAACACCCAGTGCCAGGTCCAGTTATCCCTTATTAGTAGAATAGAGGTGTTTCTAGCAGCTTAGGCGGATAGAAGGTAGCTATGGCAAAGCAGCTTAGGGTGAACTAGGAGACATGCAAAGCTCCTACTATACCAATTATATCGGACACCAGACACAACCAAACACCACAGAACCCTCATCCCCGACCATCACCCTCAACAACTGGACCCACATCAGCACGGAAGAAACCAAATCCATCATGAACTCTATCCACTCCGGCGCCCCTTCGGACCCCTGCCCCGCACCTCCAGACCGTCATCAACTCTTCTTTTTCTTCTGCTACCTTCCCCGAATGCTGGAAACACGCCGAAGTCAACACCCTACTAAAGAAACCTACGGCTGACCCGAGCGACCTGAAAAACTTCCGCCCCATCTCCCTTTCCCAGCCAAAGTAATAGAGAAGACCGTCAACAAACAGCTGACCACCTTCCTGGAAGACAACAACCTGCTCGACCCCTCACAGACCGGATTCCGAACCAACCACAGCACTGAAACCGCCCTCATCTCAGTCACAGACGACATCAGAACCCTGATGGACAACGGTGAAACAGTCGCCCTCATTCTTCTCGACCTCTCGGCTGCCTTTGACACCGTCTGTCACCGCACCCTAATCACCCGCCTCTGCTCCACCGGGATCCAAGACCAGGCCCTGGACTGGATCACCTCCTTCCTCGCAAACCGCTCCCAAAGAATCTACCTCCCTCCGTTTTGATCAGAACCCACTGAGATCATCTGCGGCGTACCTCAAGGCTCATCACTCAGCCCGACACTCTTCAATGTCTACATGAGCCCCCTCGCCAACATCGTACGCAAGCACGACATCATCATCACCTCCTACGCCGACGACACCCAACTTATACTCTCCCTCACCAAGGACCCCGCCAGCGCCAAGACCAACCTACAAGAGGGTATGAAGGACGTCGCAGATTGGATGAGGCTCAGCCGCCTAAAGCTAAACTCTGAAAAAACGGAAGTCCTCATCCTCGGCAACACCCCGTCCGCCTGGGACGACTCCTGGTGGCCCACGGCCCTCGGCACCGCACCGACCCCCGCAGACCACGCCCGCAACCTCGGCTTCATCTTGGACCCTCTTCTCACCATGACCAAGCAAGTCAACGCCGTGTTCTCCGCCTGCTTCCTCACCCTCCGCATGCTCCGCAAGATCTTCCGCTGGATCCCCGCCGACACCAGAAAAACCGTGACCCACGCCCTCGTCACGAGCCGCCTGGACTACGGCAACACCCTCTACGCCGGGACCACAGCCAAACTCCAAAATCGCCTACAACGCATTCAAAACGCCTCGGCCCGCCTCATCCTCGACGTACCCCGCAGCAGCCACATCTCCGCACACCTGAGACACCTGCATTGGCTCCCAGTCAGCAAAAGGATCACCTTCCGACTTCTCACCCACGCACACAAAGCCCTCCACGACAAGGGACCGGAATACCTCAACAGACGCCTCAACTTCTACGTCCCCACCCGCCCCCTCCGCTCCTCTGGCCTCGCTCTCGCCGCCGTCCCTCGCATCCGACGCTCCACGGCGGGTGGGAGATCTTTCTCCTTCCTGGCGGCCAAGACCTGGAACTCCCTCCCCACCAGCCTCAGGACCACCCAGGACCACTCCGCTTTCCGGAGACTCCTAAAGACCTGGCTGTTCGAGCAGCGATAACCACCCCCTTTGTCCCTAGAGCCTTGAGACCCGCACGGGTGAGTAGCGCGCTTTATAAATGCTAATGATTTGATTTGATTTGATTTGATTTGAGCATATAGTACAATATTATAAGAAAACACAATACTCAGAGTTACTAAAAATAAAGGTACTTTATTTTCATGACAATATGCCAAACGTATCTCAGAGAATACCCTCACTTAGGAGGTAAGTAATATACACAAGTTATATGTACACAAACCCAAAACAGGTACGTAATAGTAAGAAAAGTAATGCAAACAGTGTAGAATTACAATAAGATGCAATAGATGAGCATAGGTCTAGGGGCAACACAAACCATATACTCCAAAAGTGGAATGCGAATCATGAATGGACCCCAGACCTATGGGAGCTTGTAGAGGGTGGCTGGGACTGTAAGAAAACAGTCAGGGTGTCCAAGATACCCCACCCCAAAACCCTGAAAAGTAGGAGTAAAGCACCCCTACTACCCCAAAAGGACACAATAGTCGTGATAGGGGGATTCTGCAAGAACCACAAACACCAGCAAAGCACAGAAGACGGATTCCTGGACCAGAGGACCTGCAAGGCAATGGGACCAAGTCCAAAAGTCGCAATAGTGTCCAGCGGGGGCAGGAGCCCAGGAAACCCCAGATGAAGGTGCAAGAAGGCTGCCTCCGGATGAAAGAAGCCTAGGATTCTGCAACAACGAAGAGAGCTAGGAACTTCTTCTTTGGATGGAAGATGTTCCACGGCGTGCTGGAGGTTGCAGAAGTGTTTCCACACAGAAATACTGCAAACAAGCCCCTTGCTAGCTGCAAGGGTTGCGGTAGAGGTTTTTGAGTGCTGCTGGGGACCAGGAAGGACCAGGATGTCGCCCCTTGGAGGAGGAGACAGAGGGGGCGCTCAGCAACTCAGAGAGCCCCCCACAGAAGCAGGCAGCACCCACAGAAGTACCAGAGCAGGCACTTAGAAGATTTGTGAACCGGAGCTGGCTCAGAGTCACAAAGGGTGGTCCCACGACGTCGGAGTCCAACTCAGAGGGTTGAGCACTGCAGGACGGAGAGCTGGGGACCCAGGCTAGGCTGTGCACAAATGAATCCTTGGAGAAGTGCACGGAAGCCGGAGCAGCTGCAAATCATGCAGTACACAGGTTTGCAGTATAGCGTGGGGAGGCAATGACTTACCTCCACCAAACTTGGACTGAAGGATCACTGGACTGTGGGGGTCACTTGGATATAGCTCCTGTGTTCCAGGGACCACGCTGGTCAAGATGAGAGGGGACCCAGAGGACTGGTGATGCAGAAGTTTGGTGCCTGCGTTAGCAGGGGGAAGACTCCGTCAACCCACGGGAGATTTCTTCGGGATTTCCAGTGCAGGGTGAAGGCAGACAGCCCTCAGAGCATGCACCACTAGGAAGCAGTTGAGAAAGCCGGCAGGATTAGGCGCTACAATGTTGCTGGTAGTCGTCTTGCTACTTTGTTGCAGGTTTGCAGGCATCCTGGAGCAGTCAGCGGTCGATCCTTGGCAGAAGTCGAAGAGGGAAGTGCAGAGGAACTCAGGTGAGCTCTTGCATTCGTTATCTGAAGAATACCCCAGAGGAGAAACCCTAAATAGCCAGAAAAGGAGGTTTGGCTACCAAGAAAGGTAAGAGCCTGTCAGAGGGGGTCTCTGACGTCACCTGCTGGCACTGGCCACTCAGAGCAGTCCAGTGTGCCCCGAACACCTCTGTTTCCAAGATGGCAGAGGTCTGGGACACACTGGAGGAGCTCTGGGCACCTCCCCTGGGAGGTACTTGTCAGGGCAGTGGTCACTCCCCTTTCCTTTGTCCAGTTTCGCGCCAGAGCAGGGCTGGGGGATCCCTGAACCAGTGTAGACCGGCTTATGCAAAGATAGGCACCATCTGTGCCCATCAAAGCATTTCCAGAGGCTGGGGGAGGCTACTCCTCCCCAGCCCTTCACACCTATTTCCAAAGGGAGAGGGTGTAACACCCTCTCTCAGAGGAAATCCTTTGTTCTGCCTTCCTGGGCTGGGGCTGCCCAGACCCCAGGCAGGCAGAGTCCTGTCTGAGGGGTTGGCAGCAGCAGCAACTGTAGTGGAAACCCCGGAAAGGCAGTTTGGCAGTACCCGGGTTCTGTGCTATAGACCCGGGGGATCATGGAATTGTCACCCCCAATACCAGAATGGTATTGGGGGTGACAATTCCATGATCTTAGACATGTTACATGGCCATGTTCGGAGTTACCATCGTGACGCTATACATAGGTAGTGACCTATGTATAGTGCACGCGTGGAATGGTGTCCCCGCACTCACAAAGTCTGGGGAATTTGCCCTGAACGATGTGGGGGCACCTTGGCTAGTGCCAGAGTGCCCACACACTAAGTAACTTGGCACCCAACCTTCACCAAGTGAGGGTTAGACATATAGGTGACTTATAAGTTACTTATGTGCAGTGAAATATGGCTGTGAAATAACGTGGACGTTATTTCACTCAGGCTGCAGTGGCAGGCCTGTGTAAGAATTGCCTGAGCTCCCTATGGGTGGCAAAAGAAATGCTGCAGCCCACAGGGATCTCCTGGAACCCCAATACCCTGGGTACCTAAGTACCATATACAAGGGAATTATATGGGTGTACCAGTGTGCCAATGAGAATTGGTAAATTTAGTCACTAGCCTGCAGTGACAAATTTAGAAAGCAGAGAGAGCATAAACACTGAGGTTCTGGTTAGCAGAGCCTCAGTGATACAGTTAGGCACCACACAGGGAACACATACAGGGCACATACTATGAGCACTGGGGTCCTGCCTAGCAGGATCCCAGTGACACAAGGGCTAAAACAACATACATACAGTGAAAAATGGGGGTAACATGCCAGGCAAGATGGTACTTTCCTACACTTCACCAGAGCCAAAGACCTCTGTTCTCCACTTCATCCAGATGGGTTCCCTATCCCAGAGATGATGCATCCATCACTACCTCAAGCGCTAAAGGAAAAAGGAAAGTGTCTTCCCAAACATCAAACTAGGGTGATTCATCCACAACTGAAGGTCATGAACTGCCTTCCGGAAATTCTGCCCCCAAAAATCCCTGGTACTTGCCCTACTGCAGCCACAGATTCCACTGAAGGGCCCTCATGTCCCAAAACGTGTGAGGCACCAGGATGATGCGGAAGACCAAAAAGTCGAAGAAACATCCAGAGCAGTAGCCTTTGTCTGAATGCTTGGGATCAAAACTTGAATGACCCAGACTCGTTGCACGGGAAGAAAGGCTTTCAGGGAAACCAGGGCCAGAATGACCCCTACTAAGGAAATCCTCCGAGCAGGCTAAAAATGGGTGTACAGTAACAACACAGTTGCCTGTACATGGTCTGCGACTGGCCGGTAGCCCACCTCCTGCAACCCGTCACTGCGTTTTGGGAACATGTGTATTTCTCACCAGTGAAGACTGGCCGCAACCACAGCAGTGACCTTTGTAAAGACTCGAGGGTTACTGCAAGGCCGAAAGGTATGGCAGTGAATTGAAAGTGGCCTGAACCCATCATAACGCACTTAACTTCCTGGAACTATAGGCCGGGCACAAAGTACTCATTCTGCTGGTCCAACAGTCAAGGTCCAAGACCAACAGAACTGAAACAAATGCCGCACACAAGCCACTATGCCACACGTTGCAGAAACATAAGATTGCTTCATGCACAACAGTTTCTACACAGACCGCAGCCCTTCGACCTTCAGATACATGTGCTACCAACATACAGACCAGGCAACAGCACTGCAAAACACACATACACACGTACAGATCACTCCCATCACACCTGAGATGTGCCACACACTGCAGCAGAGGAAGCTTCACCCGGAAGTGATGTAGGAATAGTGCTGCAGCACCGTGACCCCTGTCCATCACATCTACACACAGTAACCGCATGCAGAGTGAATGAAAGGTTGTGTGCTGCTGACATTTATGATCGAACAGTGTTTACGGGAGGTCTGTAATCCTACGACCTCGGAAAAGTTATAATTTCAAAACGTAGGATGGTTCATAGAAACTAAAAGTATAAAATATGGCAAAAGTATGTGCTACAATAGAAAAGGAAAATATGGAATTGATGTCCTATGGAAAAAGAAACTGAGGCTACAACGTCTATTTACGTTTTTCTTGAATGTGTACCTTGGCGGTTAGAAGGCAAAATAAGTAGGTAAGGCACAATAGAAGTGCCTGGCCTAGAGTGGCCAGGGCTGCAGATCTTAGATACATGGGGCATGCACTGTTCGTGCTATTACCAAAGTGCATTAGCGGGAGGGTCCTGTGCAATGGATAAAAACATATTTGCAGCTGAGCGAGGGTTGCTTTGTTCCTCAGCAGGGTGAGCGCTCAGAAAATCGCCCCACCCACATTATTTAGTCCTATTCCAGTAATCACAAGGGCTCTGCCTTTCCCTTATGGTAATTTATGACACTCCGCCGCTGCTTTGTAAATCTCGACTTTTAGGAAGGGAAACAAAGGGAATCTCTGAATTAATAAAAAAAAATCCCACACTCAAAATATTTCAGTCTTGGCTGGTAAAGCCAATAGCCCTGATCTTGGCAAACTTGTGTCAGGGTTAATTTTATTAGCCATCGCCTACAAAATAATAAGAAAAAATATGCTCCTCCTAAATGTCAAAGACACAAAAATGATGGGAGGAATACTTGGAACAAGTATACCCACTGGTAAATTCTTGGGGATGCATTACCACCCATTGTTTTTTTGCCCGCCATGCCTCCTCAGATAAGACCCAGCCATATCAGTCTTAGCCATGTTCAAATAGGCACAGTCCATTCCAAACTGCAAAGCCAGGTTCTCTCTGAACTAGAACACAAGCAATTCAAGCAATTGGGCCTCTTCAGTTGGAACCTATGGCTAAGAGTAATTCAAGCATCCCAAACATCACTTTTCAGTTTATTTCTGTGTGGTCTCCTCGATTTGGCGGTCATATGCTTGCAGTACACATTTTAGATGAAAAAATAACCATTGTATATATTAATAGAACAGCACAGATGCCTCCTTGTAGTTAGGCCAGAAACAGAATTATGATAAGAGGAAAATATGACTTTTAGCGGTGCAAGCATTACGTACCATTGGCTTTGAATTAGTGTTAGCTGAAAACAAATTATAAACCCCAAAGGATGGCTAAAAACTTTGTAGACCCATGTGCATATGTGATTAGGTGAAATTCTGTTACCGACAGTACAAAAGAGTCAATGGCTCAAGTGGGTTCACACTCTGCCCCAAGCAATATATTGTAGTGGGCAGTAGACAAATGTGAAAATCATCGAAACAGACCAATGGATAAAAATGGCTTACCCAAAGCCCCTCTATGCACGTATATATGTGTATGTTCTTTATATTTATGTACTTGGTTTGATTACATGACACTAGCAACACAGCTAGCTCCATACCAGAAATAAAAAGGGACTTTTCATAACAGAATCAGCAATGGAGGCAGGCTAAAGGAGTTGGGAAAATGTTGAGGACGAGTTTTGTACTGTATTTGTATCCAAACAAAATATTAATGGCAAGCACCAGCGACTTAAAGCAGCAACTTTTAGCATACTCTGGTAGCAGAGATTCTAGCGTTCATACACTGAACACTTTGGCTGGGGACCATCCATTGTATTACAAGAAACCCACCTGCTTTGTAGGGATCTGCATGCCAAGTGTCAGTTTGCTGAAGGACAGGAAGAACTTTCAGCAGAGCTGAATCCATGTTTTGTTCACCTCCTCAGCATTCTTTTATTTTTCCCAACCAAACTTACAAAGCAGGAACTTGGTGGGAAAAAAATGTTGATGACCCTGAAACGCATCGAGGCTCTCGGCAGGAAAAAATAATTGGAATGACTGCCCTCAATAGGGTGGCTGTCCTAATAAAAGTGGCAAACCTGTGGCAAAATTGTAACCTACGATTGTTGCTCCTCTCTAAATGGAGGGGAACTGCAAATATGTGCTAAATTGCAGGTGCTCTGTGTTAGACCTGGCAACTTTTGGCGTGGTTTCTCTGACTTTTTGCTTTCTGACCTCCTGTTTTGACTGGGTGCTGAACTTTGTTTTTGCTGGACACTCTGCTGCCCCTGCATTCCATCTGCATAAAAGTGAGTCTGCATGGGCAGGAAAGGTGGAGGGTTTCCCACTCACACTTCAAAGGGTAATGGCTTGACCCCACACAAAGGACTGCTAACCCCCACAGACCTCCAGGCAGACAGACTGAGCTGAAAGGGAACTGGGGCACTTCAAAACCACTCTTTGAAGTCTCCCCCACTTCAAAAGCTTATATAAGTTCTGGGCCTCTAACACCATATAATCAAGATATTTCTGGACTGAGGATATTCTACCAGGAGGAAGGATCACAGTATGGACAGGAGGGACTGCCACTTTGCTGTACGCTCTGCTGTGTTGGCCTGCTGCCTGCTACTTCTTGCCTGGAAGTAAGAGGACTGGATCTAACGCTCAACATCCTTCAATCTAAAGTTTCTTCAAGGGCCTGACTGAGCTTGCATCCTGGTTCTGAAGTCTCAGGGACATCAAAGACTTCACCCACATCTTGCTACCAGTATCTGTCTCCTCTGCGGAGAGACCTTCTCTGCCTAGTGGGGCCAAATCCAGTACTTGGGCCATGGATGTGAGTGTAGTGCTGCAACACCAGATCTGATGCAATGACACTGGTGGGTGATTTGGAACTGACTCATTCCACTGCAGAAATGCCACTTTTGCTGCTGCCTACACTGAAGCAGCAAACACCGCTTGCCAACTGCGTGACACAAAGACCCCGACTTACAACGCAACCTCAGCTTGGCTGATGCATCGAAACCACTACTCGTCGCTTCTGGACATCGAAGTATCAATGACATTGCCCGATCAGAAATGTGATACAACCCCTCCTCTAGACCAACACATCGTCACTGAGCATCAACACAACAAAGGTACTGTCAGCAGGTCTTCGTGACTCCTGCACCCAGCCTGCGCTCCACTGTGGTCAGACTGCATTTTTGAATTTGCCCCCTCCAGCGCCACCAGATACTTCCGATTAGAACTATTGTCTTCTAAGCACTGCATTGTGATTGAATCTTTGAAAATTCATAACTTGACTTGTGTATGTTAGATTTTTGTCGTTTTGATCTTGTTTGACTCACATAAATATTGGCTATTTTTCTAAATTGGTGTGGAGTCCTTTTGTGGTGTTTTCACTGTGTTACTGTGAGTGTGCACAAATACTTTACACATTGCCTCTTGAGCTTAGCCTGACTGCTCTATGCCAAGCTATCAGAGGGTGAGCACAGGTAAACCTTTAGTGTGTATCTTACTTGCCCTGATTTTGAGGTCCCTACTTGGACAGAGTACAAACCTTTGCTAACTAGAGACCCAATTCCTAACACTCTGCACCCTACAACATGGTGACAATGGCTTATTTACAACTGGCATATTTAATTTACTTATACGCCCTTAGTAAATTGCACTTTACGTGCCCTGGGCCTGTAAATTAAATGCTACTAATAGGGCCGCAGCACTGATTGTGCCACCCACTACAGTAGCCTTTCAAACATATTTCAGGCCTGCCAATGCAGAGCCCATGTAAGCAGTTTAAACTGCCATTTCAACCTGGCAAGTGGACCCACTTGCTAGGCCCAAATCTCCCTTTTCATAAGTCACCCCTAAGGTAAGCCCTACTGAGCCCCAAGGGCAGGGTACAGTGTATTTAAAAAGTTGGGCATGCATTTTTAAGCTTAACAAGTCCAGTTACTGAGAAAATGTTACATTCATTTTTCACTATGGCAAGGCATGTCTCTATCATAGGTTAACATCAGGGTTACGTTAAATAATCCTTTTTGGATAACTTCTGATAGGGAGAAGACAAAAATATGGAGTTTCGGGTCTCTGGACTCACAATTTAAAAATACCAACTAATGGTGCTGTCGGATTTCAAAATGTAAGTCTGAAAATGCCACTTTTAGAAAATTGCCATTTTCTTACTCTAACCATTCTGTGTCTGTCTCTGAACACACGTCTGTGGTAGATGACAGCTGGGCTTTCTGCATTCCCTCTAGACAGTCCCACACAAAGGAAGCGTGGGTGTGACATTTGCCTGCTGATGCCCCATCACCTGGCTGATGGGTCTTCCTGGGCTAGGTGGGAGGGAGCAGCTGACACCTACACCTGATTAGGGCTGTGCCTTCCCTCATACAAAGAGCTGCATACCCCCGTGTAGAGTGTCTGGAGACAGGAAAGGAAGGGAAGGGATGGGACCTTGTGATCTTCAAAGGCCTCTTTTGAAGTCTTCCCCAGTTCAGAGACACATTTTGGTATAAGTATTGGACCTCAAACCCCACCAACTCAGATCACTTTGGAGTCCTGAGTAGACTCTACCATGAAAAGAAGCCCGGCTACAAGAGGGACTACCACTTTGCAATTTGTTTTGCTGTGTTGACCTGCTGCCTGATGATTACTGTGCTGTCAGGAGGGACTATCTTGCTCTGCTGTGTTGGCTTGCTGCCTCTAGTAGTGAGAAGGACTGGAACCAACTCTACAATCTTTAAACCCCCAGCAACTCCAGGGGCTTGTTGGCTTGCCCCCTGTTCCTGAAGTCTCAGGGCCATCAAAGACTTTGTGTACTCCTTTGTGTAACTTTGCCATAACTGGACTTCTGCAAGACGACGCGCCAGCAGCACCTATACTGCGCGCCGCAGAGGAGTGTGAACTCGCTGAACCTGCATGTCTGCCAAGGATAACCTCACACAGCCTAACGTCGCACCTCTTGCATCAGGAGGGCCACTACTGCACCAAGAGGTACTGTTTCAGGGGAAACACCCGGAAGAACGAGTCTGGAACCACGAGGTTGTGAAAACAAAAGCAAAACAACGCTTTTGTATTCCACGACTCCCTGGTTTCGGTACCTTAACCAGGCATGTCTGAACAACGTACATGCGTGGTTAAGGTACAGAAGGGAGTCGGAGTGGACGTGGTGAAGGAGGAGGTAAGTTGGGCTGGGACTGGGGCTGTTTTGGGGGGTGGGGGTGATTAGGGTTTGGGGGGCAGGGTTTAGGTTTTAGGGGCGGGGTGGGGACTCGGGGTATTTTTAGTTTTTGTGGTGGGGGCTGGGGGTGATTAGAGTTTATTGGGGGGTCAGGGTTTAGGTTTAAGGGGTGGGGTGGGGGGCTGGGGTGGAAGCATGCTGGGTCGTGCATTCTAATTGGTAATGCCTTTACCAGGAATGCATTTACAACGGTAAAATCATTGTAAACGCATTTGTGGTAAAGGCATTAGTGTTTAGAACGAGATCGTTGTTCCGACCTCGTTGTTGAGCCACAGGTGGTTTAGGCACCCGTGGTTCCGACATACAAAACTGTTTCAGAACAAGACTCACAAGGTCCTCAGTGTTCATCCCACGCCGCATGGTGGCTAAGTAACATTTATCTATCGGTCCCAAGGGACCTGAGGCTCATTTGGGTGGTATGTAAAGGCTTGCTTAACTAACGGGTATATAGTAACTGATCTCCCGGTAGGGGATCCCCATCAGTCACACCAGTCATAGTGAGACGTCAACGATTCAGTAATCTCGAGGGCTTCTCTAGCCCTCCAATGAACAAACACATTACTTCAGTACTCTGATATTAGATGAATATTTGAAAATGCAATAACTTGCAGAGATTGATTGGATTTTTGTTTTTTTATCTCGTTTTAACCAAACAAAATTTTCTATTTTTTAAATCCGGTGTGGAGTCTTTTTGTGGTGTCTTTCATTCTGTCACTGTACTCAAGTGTTGCACAAACACTACGCATTGCCTCTTAAGGTAAGCCTGACTGCTGTGTGCCAAGCTACCACAGGGTGAGCACAGGTTAATTTAGGGTGTCTATATGACTTACCCTGACTAGGATCGTGGTCCCTACTTACACAGGGTGCATACCTCTGCCAACTGGAGACCCAGTTTCTAACGTGTCCTTTAAATTAATAAGTTATTTTGATGCTTTAAGTTCACTTATTTGGCACAGGAAAGCAAATTAATTTTAGAAAGTGCAAATTTTGACTCAATTTGACAGGCTGCTTATTTTTTCCTTACATAGAGTTTGATGCTTCGTTAGCAACCATGAACTTCCAAACAACTCTTCCCTCATCTATCCATCTGCTATCCTATGTATCCCAACTAACAGGCTCTCTGACTCTGCTTAAACCTCTTTTACTATTATTACTACTACGAATTCCAAAATAATCAGTTCTAAATTCTTCCCTCCTCTGTCCATCTTCTATCTTATTTATCCAACTAATAGACATGCATGTCTACCACTCCCAATAACAATTTATATTTCCCCATACTAATCCACCGCTAATCCAAGTTTGGGTTCTGGAGTAGTGTTCAACTCACCAAAAAGTACATAAAGAATTGTCAGGGGTAGTAAGTGTTATATAAATACAATTACAATCACTGACTTGCCATGTACCTTACTATATTCTTCAATATATTCACTTCATACAACACACATCCAAAGTTTAAAAAGAGATGGTGGCACACAAGCTTCTGATAGATACAGTTTGCTAATGCGCTGTAACAATTAATTCAATAATTCAAATAGTGAAACACTAGAATTACACATGGCCAAGTATCAACATTGTGAGTGTTTTCCACAGTGTGGTGCCAAGTGACATCACAAACGACAACCTATTTCTAGTTGTCTACTAAATCATTTCCCGTTCCAAATCGGAACCCACCCCTTTGCTTATCCTTATCCATACAATTGTAAACTGCACATGCCCCTCTATCTCTCCTGCCCTGACTATACAGCTTGAGAAAATGCAGTTTACCAGATTTGCAGAACTGGGCAACTAGACAGACTGCACATATTGCAGCCTTTTTCAAGACCCTCTGTTAACCTCGCTGTCAACTGGTCTTCACATTCTGTGTCCCTTCCACATGGCTACAAGTCATGCTTGCAGGTCCCAAAAGCCGCAATAAATGACCCAGCAAGTATTGGAAATGCTACAGGTCTCGCATTTGTTGAGTTAGAGCTAATGATATTGTAAATGGCAATGTCTTTTACCTATGTGTTATGGAGTGTATGCATGTGGTGTGTAGTGGAATTATGTGGGTTCCATTGGATTAGTTAGTTGTGGAATTGGGTGGCATGGAATTGTGTGGTGTGGAGTGGATTTGTGTAGTGGAATTATGGTGCATGGTGTGCCGTGGAATTATGTGGATATAAATTATGAGGTATCAAGTATACTGAAATTATGTGCAGTGAGACTGTGGTCTATGGAGTGCAATTATGTGGAATGGCATTTTGTGTTGTGGAGTGGTACGTTGTGGAGGTTAATTATGTGGTGTGCTGTTGAATTTTGTGGATGATGTGGGGTTTTGTGTTGTGGATTGGATGTATGTGGCGTGTAGTGTAATTGTTTTGATGAGTTGATTCATGTGGTTTGGCTTTGAATTATGTGGTGTGGACAGGAAATGTGTGGAGCTGAATTGTGTGGCATGGAATTGTGTGCATACATTTCTATTTTGTTGTGGAAAAAAATAAATAGGTAGGAGCTTTGCTTTAGATCTGTTTCTTTGGGTTTTAAAAATATGAAAAATTGATATCTGGACACATAAGTGGAGCCTTTATGGGGCTCCTTGTCATTATGTTTATGGGCAGGTTGAAATAGTGATAGAAGCAAAAAGTACCACATACAAGAGTACAGAAAGTATTGGAAGAGTTACCCCAGAAAGAGGCAGATTGTCCAACCTACCAGAGGAGAGAAACTATTGCAGAAAGGCTGGTGCCTGCGGAGACTGTTAAGGAAAATCACTAGTAGCCAGAACTAAAGACTGCCCCAAAATGGTATCACGATGGTAATGGCAAACGAAATAGCATTTTTATCATCACATGCCATTCCCTTTTCTCTAACATATTTCGGCAGGGTTGCACTAGATAAGCAGCATTCCCGTACTACGCATAGCAACACGTTTTCCACAACCCACACTATTTAACCAAGCAAGAGCATTTATTTAATGCATGTGTTCTTAAAGCTCATAGTAACACAATATGAGTATCTCCATTCTGGTATACATATTGAATGTTAAATGTACGTGTTTCTTTTAATGCCTGCATGTTTTGTTGCAGCCCAAATTTGCACATATTATGTACAGAAAAACCTGGAGTGCAAGGAAAATTAAACCCCTACAAAAATAAGGACAATCAGAAGCAAACAGAGTGCAGATGAAATATAAAGCACCCCTAACTACTACCCAATATATATTTAAAAAAATAAACATCCACACACATTCTACATTTTGTCAAATTTGGCACAGATGCTTTAAGTTAAATAAAAAAAACATATGTTGGCTAGCAAGTTGTAATCGAAGTGAATGCAGCGTACTACTTGGCACCTAAGATGTAAGCCTAAAGCATGTGTTTTGTGGAGCTTCGTGAAAAGGCGGAACAAGCAGTAAATCAGGGTCTTTGTAAAGTGACTTGAAAAAATGAGCATAACACTTAGGGATGAAGTGCAAAGGGGAGTTGTTTGTGGCACCTTGGTTACTGACCCGTTACTAAACCCATAGCAGTAAATTGTACCCACAAAGTAACCCCGACAAATCGCATTGGACTTATTCTGTGCTCATATATTTAAAGCAAGCAACACATAAAACCACAAGTAGCCAGACAACCGGACTGTATTACAAATCACTGTTGATGTATTTTTTACCCAAAGATCAATAATTTTCCTCTCGTGTTTCACTTTTGTTTGTGATTTATTTCTATTTTGCCAACTGACGTTCTTAAATCGGACTGTCGAAATGCTCTCTTGGAGAGAGATTGGCCAAAGTAAAGAAAACAAGCAGAGACTTAAGAAAACAAGCCTTGGTAACACACGAACAATGGGAGAGAACGGGCAAAACGGACAACTGACAACGAGATGATAAACAAGCATTGACGGGCAGGTTGTGTTGGTGGAAGGCGGACCAGACGAGCTGCTGACCGCTGGACACCAACAGGGATGTTGTGCTTGACACACAAGAGAAAATCGTGAAACATATTAAAAGTTATTTTGTCAGAAGGGTCTGCAGTGGTTGGGCTAGGACGTGAGAGCGCAGCAAACGAGCAGGCTGAGAAGATTTATGGCCATTACGAGGGACATAAACAGTGCGAGGTGTGTGGATGCTGTGAGGGCAGAGAGACTCTGGATGCGAGGCTCTGCAAGTTTTAAATGTATGCACTTAACCTGTGCTGGCGCCATGCCTTTGCAACATGATTAGTTGTCCTATAGTCTGTTGAATCATTGTACATGTGGCCATATTTAATATGTTCTTACTTTAGTGATATGCTCTGTGTTTAGGGCAGTGTTCTGCTCGCTTTGGGGCCATAAAATGGAATAAAATGCTATCTACATGAACGCCTGCGTCTACCTCCTTACAACACACTTCTGTGTAATGAAGGGAAAGCCCTACCCATATGTTGGGGGGGGGGGGGGTACTCATGGAAACAAAAGGGAGGATGGGGTTGAGGGTGGATGCATGGTGGGAGGGTAACTGACTAAGAGAAAATGAGACAAATCCCCCCCTAAAAAAGGTAACTGCTTTGGAGAGACGATGTGGCATAACATGCAGAGCTGCAGACTTTGGAACTGAGGAACATGGTTCAAGTTTCAGCATCGTCTCTCCGTGCCTTCCAAAAATAAAATGCAGACACGTGGAGTTTTAAAAATTCAGTAAAACAATGGTGAAAGCCTTCTATTTATTGTTACAGTTCTGCGATTTCAAAGAGGACCGCAGGCAGATGCGTGCGGCGTGAGAATACTCATGACAATAAAAAGAATACTCATGACAATAACAAGAATACTCATGACAATAAAAAGAATACTCATGACAATAAAAAGAAGCAAGCAGAAATTGGCGAATGGTGGTGAAGGCAACGGCGCAGAAGTTGAACACGCACCAACACAAGCATAAAGCAATTAAAAAGAGAGTTCCCCTAAACAACAGACAAAGAATCAAGGCATAGGGAAATAGTTAGTCCCTGCTCCGTGGGAGTTAAAGAAAGAGAGAAAGTCGGGACAAAGTGGAAGACAGACAATTGGCAAGCAAGGTTTTTCAAAGGACACTGAAACAAACCAATGAAAAGCAGTGGGTGGGCTGTAAGCCCACAGCAGCATGCTCGATAGACAGCGCATGCACGCGCCCTAGGCTCGACTTGAAAAGGAAAAAATCCACGTACATAAAGAGAATAACAAAGTTGTAACAAATAAAATTTCCGAAATGCAATATCCCCACCTTCTCCCTTTCCAACATTCATCCAAAAAGTACTACAAATCCCAAAACACACTTTAAAATGGTTTAATCTAAAATAGAATCTTTACGTTTCCCATGCATTTTAGACCAAGAACATCTTCTAAGCCCTTACAGGATATCCCAATTGGCAGGACTAACTTCCAGGCCATCATGACTCTCATTGGAGGTTGGAGACATGTTTATAGACAGATCAACAAAGACTTAACTGTTGAGTAGACCAGGCACAATCTTACTATCAAGCTCCAAGCTCATCACGGATGCACTAAGCCTTTAGGCAGAGTTGCTGCTAAGATTCAGAACTACCCACAGCATTCACAGTTTCATTCAAACCCTCAACCACTTTAACAAGGTTAAGTACACTTCATACTCTCATTGTGTTTTGGAATCCTGAACCACACCTCCTTTAATTTCCCCAGCTCTGGGTCCACCATGTAGACAACTTGATCCAGGCTTCATCCACCTCAATAATTCAAAAGTTGAATACCCAGCGACTAAGTTCAGGGTGGGTCTGAATGAACGTGAAGTCGCTTTTAATGCTTCATCCAACAAATTCCCCTTTTCAATCCCATCTGGTTGAATTTGTTAAATTACCTTATTTTAGCTTTTGACTTGTTCATTGACTTGTGGTTTGTTAGACCACTAGTCTTCTACGGTTAATGCGACATCTACTCAAATACTCCTCAAATTTTGAAATAGCAAACTGAGGCAAACTGTCTGTCACTAAGGACTGAGGCAAACTATCTGTCATTAAGGACTGAGGAATACCCTCGCTACAAAAAATCTAAGAAATGTATAATATCATCAATGGATGTTGTCTTCACTATTTTGGCCTGGTTTCATTTTGAAAAATAATCAATGTGTACCAACCTATATATTTGTATTCCCTGACAAAGCAAAAAAGGTCCAACTATATAAAATTTAAGTTCCCACAATGGGTTGTCTAGTTGTTAACAGACAAGGAAAGGCTTAGCAAGTCCTTTTAGTGTGCAAAATTACTTGATGCCCCTCATAGTACTGATACAAAATGCGCTCCCTCCGATTGAAAGGAGTAACTATTTTTATACCTCTTTTTAATATACCTCCTTCCAGGACTATTGCCCATTGGAATTTAGTGAACGGTTTAAGTTCAGCAGATAGCCTCCACTTTTCAGGCCGGCCACACCTCAAGAATCTGAGTGATAACCAACCCACTAGCAGAATCCATATCCATAGCATAGTTCCAATCACTTTCATAAATCTTTTTTCATGAGTTGTGATCATGTCTCTGCCCACATCCTGATAAGTAAACTCCACCTCACATTCACACTGCTCATTTTTTTTGCTCCTTGTCTTCTTGTAATGGTAGACGTGACATGCAAGCTGCTTGTATGTTTTTTTTTTCTGGGAACATATTCCATCATGCATGGGAAAGATTGCAATATTGATGCTAGGCGTGCTACCCTTAAAATGAGGATTCTTCCCCATCCAAGTGACAACGCCCCTAAAAGAGGCTTGTGATCCGTATGAATGACGAAAATTTTCTATCCCACTGAAACAATCTGTCCTCGGCCCAAGTACAGTCAAGACATGTTTACTCAGTTACGGACTAATGTGTTTCCACATTGCAGAGTCCTACAACCGAAAGGAGACAATCCATGCCTTGCTTCCCTCTTGTTGTATTAGTTGCATCTACAGCCACAACATAGTCTTTCCCAAGTATAAAAGATTTCAGGAAAGGAGCACTTACTTACAAGTTCCAGTTTAAGAGGTACAAAACCATTCTTCTGTCAATCTCCCTACACGAATCTAGCATTTTGTCTTTAATAAGATGCCAAAGGTTCTACTTAGGCGGCAAAACCATTCTCAGACTTGGCACGGAACTCAGTGAGACCTGTACACTAAAAACCAAAAATGCCAGCAACAGCAGTGACGTCATAGCAGCCAACGGGAACTGTCATAATGTGTTTTGTATAACACTTTATGTAGAAGCCCAAAAAACTACATAGAAAATTTAAAAATATCTAGGCTTGATCGCATTCAGTTATTCTGAGTATTCCTCAGTCTCCAAGTGTTTTATCATGTGCTAGAAAAGCAACACGTGGTTGCACAAATTGTCTAAATGCATGCTTGTTTTCCAATTTCCTCCAGCAAGAACGCTGTTTGCATCCAGTTCAGGAATGCCGGGTCTATTTTCATCACTGCACTGAGTTTTGGGATGCTGCTGTGTAGAAATCTCCTCCACGCTGGGCAAATTAGAAAGTCACAGCATTCTATAAAATGCTGCACATTCTTTGAAACGTTACAGTATTCTACCACTGAGCATAAGTCTGCCTGTGGTATAAATGTGTGTGTGTCTGTGTGTGTGTGTTGGGGGGTGGGGGATACTCTTCAGAACATTCATCATGGATATGGTATGGGACAAATCAAATGTTGAAGTTGTGACAACTTAAAACGATTAAGAAACGAGGACAGATAAAAAGTGTCAACTTAATGCAAACTAAAGGGTAAACTTGCTTTCCTTAGAGACTGGCTCTTAAATAGTGGTTAATTGACGGATACTTTCTTTGCCTCCTGTCTAGCGCGGTCACGGGCGAGGAACAAAGCTCACACACGCAACCATGGCCGCTCACAGTCTTAAAAAGTCGTGGTTGTGTCATTCATGCTTCCGTCGCCCACTCGCGGCTTCAATTTAGCGAGAAAATTAAGCAATCGCCGCTGACGTAAGCCCACACCCAGGAAACTGTTTGCTTCCTGACGACAAGAATGCCCGGGAACCTACACATCATGCGTCCGGCCCACGCGCGCCTTCCTGAGGCGGGCACGCGGCAGTCACCAGGTGGGACCTGCGCAGCTAGGAACACTAGGGCGGGACTAAAAGCATTGTACAACCCCGGAAGCTTGGCGTGGGCGCTCCACACATAACACCGAGATCAATTGGGGTAGCCAGTGATTGCTGCTGCTGCTGCAACACCAGCTTCCCGTTGATTCCACCTGCAACGCCCTGGTTACCCTGAATCTCGGTGCGGGGGAGGGGGAGCAGTGAATAAGGAATTAACCTAAGCCTCTATTAGATCTGCTTGCATTCTGTTGTTTTAGCGGCTATCTGATTGTGATAAACGATATCCTATTGTCACTCGCAAGATCAGTGCTTAAAATCGACAAGTGCCATCAGGTACTCAGTACCTGCACTTCTTCCATTTGGAAGGCATAGTACACACACTTCTCCTATGCCTTTAATGGGAGAGTACGTGGAGAGTGCCAGAACTTCTCCGAAGCAAACAGGTACTCTGGAACAAGGAGCACCTGCACTTCTATGTTTCCACTTAAGGCACTGGGGAGGATTAACCTCCAACATGTTCATAATTCAGTTAATAAAACATCATCATGCAGGCACTTGTTCTTCAGAAACGTGTAGGCTAAACCACTCAAATGTTTCCTTAAAAAAAGACAGGAATTCGGCCCTTCAAATGAGAAAAGTGCTTACTGAGTGAGGGGTGGGATCATGCGTACTTAAAGACACTTGCATAATTCGATTACGGATTCCTCTATGTCACAATTTACGTTACTTCCTCGGTTGTCGGGATGGCCTGTCATATCTCACTTACTGTGATGTCAGGTCATCGGTGGCGGCCCCACCCTTTGTCCCTCATGAAGAATGCCGGTCAGGCTGAACAAAGGCCAGCCTGACAGACACTCTTCATTTTCAGCTCAGGCAGCCAGGAGCAGCTCCTATGGGCGTGACCTCCTCGGCTCAGCAAAGGTGTCTCGAGGCCCTCCCCTGGGTGACGAGGAAAGCGTCACCCATTGACACTCGCCCTGGGCGCTTCAGGTTCAAGCCCTGCAGCGCCCAGGGCGAGTGTCAATCAGTGACACTTCGTCACAGAGTGTGGGGGGGGGGTCAGCAGTCTCACTGACCCCATCCCACTCTGTGACAAGGCTGGGACTGCTACCCTCCCTCATTGGCTGGCCTAAGGTCAGCCAATGAGGGAAGGGAGCAGTCCCAACCCTCCTGGAAGCTGGAGGCTGAAGGTTAGTGTGTGTGTGTGTGTGTTTGTGATGTTTTAAATTGAATGTTTGGTGCACATGTGCATGTTTGAGTGTTATGAGTGTTAATGGATGTTCGTGCGTGTATGAAAGAATGTGTGTGTGTTTTTTTTAAATGAATGTTTTGTGCATGCATGCATGTATGTTTGAATGTTATGTGTGTTAATGGCTGTGCGCGCGTGTGTTAAAGAATGAGTGTGTGTGATGTTTTAAAATGAATGTTTGGTGCATGCGTGCATGTTTGAATGGTATGAGTGTTGATGGATGTGCGTGCGTGCCTGTGTGTCAAAAAATGAGTGTGTGTGTGTGCTTCCCACCCGCCTGCCCCCCCCCCCCCTCCCTCCTAAAGCTGCCGGCCACCACTGCAGGTCATTTGTCACTTCATGTGGTAAAACAATTATGCTTATTAGGAAGCCACCAAAAACTGACAATACTTATATTTTTCTAATCAAGGTTGGAGCCCTTGTCTAAGACTCTCAGAAATAAACAGGACGATTTGGGTGTGGAGGATGGGGTAAAGGGTCTATTGTAGAAGTATGTTATATCACTTCCACTACATGAACTATTTTGTTGACTTGACTTCCATGGAACAGAACTGAGCAGTAGAGACGTACAGTGGCTTCCATATATCCTTCTTAACCAGCCCCTTTTTTGCTCTGTTCTGATTAGAAAATTCTGCCTCACTGAGCTAGAATTTCTGGGTAACATTCAAGTCCTCGCTGGAGTTCTTTCAAGTCTTACTCAAAGCTGTACAAAGACTGTTCTTACTTCCATCGTGAAAATGAAACTTCTGAGAGTGGACAAACAATGACTGCTACAATTAGCTGCAAGCTATAATGCTGGCTAAAGAGGCAATTACACTAGTCATTATCCCTCACCAGCCCTGCAGGACAGTCACAGGCGAGGACTGAGGGAGGTGAAGTAACAATAAAGAGTTCCGCTATCTTCAGTAATATGACAGTATCTTCAGAAATACTACAGTATATTAGCAGTCACTAGTTGCACCGTCATCAATTACAAGGACTGGAGCCAACTGAAAGAGACGGACTTCAAAAGACTCAAAACTTTAAAGTTGTCAACACATACCACATGGAGAGGAGGATAAGTATCTACATACTCGTGGAGGAAGAGGTGGTGTTGAACCTAGCACAGGAGACTGCTTGCAGGTGGCAGTGAATCTGCAGCTAGAAGATCTGAGGAAAGGAGAGCCATGGCCATGCACCCTTTCTCAAAAATAAGGTTCAAATCTAAAGGGTTCAACAGACACATCACGATCCAAAGGACGTTTGAGCCCAAAGCCACTGTTAATGTCAGAATCCAGACTTGTCTAAGTTTGGGCTCTACATAATCATCCTTGAACTGGAAAAGTGACAACCATCATTTCTGCAGCGAGTAGGTGATCCATCAAACCGTAGGTGATCCATCAAGCCAAGGCTGTATCCCCCTGCATGACAGCAGCACAATAAGAAGATTGTGGAACAGCAACTCTTGGCAGACTTCGCTGTAGTAACATGAATTACCAATAAGCACATGAGCAGGTAGTGCTGTCATTTGCCCCAAAAGGCCTCAAAAGGACACTTCATGGAATGAGTCCCCTCTGCAAGCTTGTCTTACTGCACCCACGCCACTTTTCAATACCAGTGACCTTAAAGCTTAGTGACTTAGCCAGACGGGTGTATTGTAGTGAGTTGAAAAGGTGCAGATGAAAGGGCAGAACACTCACATATCTGGTCACGCATAAGATGAACTGGAACTTAAACACCCTCGCAATGGTGTAAGGAGTATGGGTGCTCCCCAATACAGTAAACACAGCTATGATTTATCAAGACAGAGAAGGGACACAGAAGGATGCAAAGAGTGATCTGCCAGTACCAGATGCCATGGTCCTCAGTGGGTTTTCAACAAAATGGAATGATCCGGGTAAAGATGGGTGCACCAGTATATCAAACAAACGTGCCAATGGATAAAAGAAAAGATACGTCGATATGGACGAAGTGGATATTCTTAACATAGATGAAGATCAATTTAAAAGGACAGCATAAGTGCAGAAATGCCAATGCGGCTTACATCAAGTATGAAGGGGAGGTGCCATCATCTCATCCCTGCAGCACTCTAATGCAGGGCTTTTGAAGCTACTTAGGTCCATCAGATATATTTCCCCAAAGCAGAGCCCTGTAGTGTTCTCCCTTACACTTGAAACCTTTAAATATTTTAAACTCCAGAAGACATTATTGAATGAACACACAAAAGGTACCAGGATGAATCACTGTATCCAGTGGCACAGTGTGCAAGGGTTCCAAGTGTGGGCATACCCTTGGCCACGCAGAATGTTACATAAACACAAAAAAATGATGATGGGAGGAATGCATGCAGTAAGTCTAACAACTGGCAACCACTTAGGGTAGTATTTCACTCTACTGCTCTTTTGCCCACTCTACACCTCATATTAGACTTAGCCTTGTGCAAATCACTCTCTGTCCTGCTCCAATAGAAACAGACCAGCCCAAACTGCCAGGCTAGGTCCTTGCTGAACTGGAACACAAACAATCCAAGGTTTCGGCCTTATTCAGCCTCTTCAGTTGGGTGGAGCTTGCTTCTAGTGGCACAGTGAGTTTGGGACCCATTTCTGACATACCCTTTGGGTGTTACACCAAATGCACAAATTGAAGAGAGGAATGATTTCAATAGGCCTAACCAACGGTAATCGCTTAGGGTAGCATTCAACTGGTGCAGTATTAAGACTGATTTGCATATGTCTGAGCCTAATCTGAGGTGGTATGGTGGGTAAAAAAGAACGATTCTCTTTTCTGAAGTTGTGCACAAGCTGGTAAACTTATTACAAGTTTAGGAACTTACAATGCAAGTTTTGTATAAACTGCTATAAAGCGTGTTTTTTTTTAGATTTGTGTAAGTCATTTTATGAAAGTAAAAAGTCAGACAAAAACATGTTTTTAAAGTGATAAAATTAATCATATAAATACCTCAAATAATTTACATTTTTACCACTTGCTTACCTAATACACATCATTTGCGCAAAAACTCTAATCAAACAAGACATACTAGTGCATTCCTCATTAAAGTGTACGCAGGGTGCTCACTTAGGCAGTACATATATTCTAAAAAGGTGTAGGCTGAGAATATTAAATCTGGAATATCTATAGGGCACAATATTCTGACACACTATCTCGAGGGACAAACTCCTGAAAGGTACATTTACATACATTTTCTATATCTAATTTCACATATATGTATTTCAGTGATAAATATCTTCAAGGTGCGTAGATGTTGATTTTATAATAGTAAATCCTTGCCCCTCTCTGTGCACTTACCTGTTCTATATTTTGGCCCTCGATATAGTAGTCCCGGTATTGTGGGCCGAAAATATTTAAGATTCGACATTCCCTACTATAAAAAGTAAAGTCCGAAAGAAACCGGAAAAGTGCATTCGAAAAACATACATACAGAGTGGTTGGGACACCAGCGTTGATGGAATAACTAAAATGGTACCATATCAGTAAGGTCATTTTTCTTACTCCTTCGTCCTGCTCTCATTGGCAAGACGTTAAGAAATGTGATGTTGCATCCCAACAAATGATTGGCTGACGTAACAGCATGGTCTCCGCGAGGGTTCAAGCAAAAAGATGTCACTCTGGCCAAAGATGCATCATTGTGGGAAGATGCACCCAAAAAGTTACATTTGCTAAATTTTTAAGGAATAGACCAAGTTGCAGGTCTGCTAAGGCCTTTCAGAAGCCACCAATGTTTCTTTTGTTCTGATGGCATGAGCATGAAGTCTCCGAGGTGAACAAGCTCTGCTAATTTCAAAGGAGTTACCAATGCTGGAGACTATCCACCTGACTTTAGTAGTTTTCACTGTTGTATTGCTTAGGTAAGTCAGCTACGTATTATGAATAAATGGTTCATAATGCCTAAAGAATTTATTTCCCAGTAACATTTTTAGGCAGATTGTGAATGTGTTTCCTCAGCAGAAGCAGCATGTGGTTTAGGTTTCAAAATATGTAAATACGTGTTCAAATAAAGTTTTGTCTGAGACTTCAAAATGGCTCAGCAAGTCGGACACTAATACCCTCTCATTTACAGATCATGAGTTTAAATATCTTCATTCCAAAGTCAGAAACTGAAAGCTTTTTAATTGGGAAATAGTGATTCCTGCTGTTTTCATCATAAACATGTTGCAAGATTGTAAAATAAAGCACAATGTAAATAAAGGTATATTAATATTAGTAACATTATGATTATTAGTAGTAGCACTTCGGGATAAAAGAAGTGACTTTCAAGGACAACAATGTTCCCACTGGATACGTTCATAAACTCCATGCCGAGGTGACTACAACCTGAAAGACTATTTTCCAAGTCATCATTTTCATATTGCAAGAAGCAAGAGGTTCATAGAGTCTAAGATCAGGTTAAACCACAGTCCATAGCTGGATGTCATGTTTCTTTAGAGTTGGGAAGTACATATCACAGGCGCCAGTATAAGGCTATTTTTCTGTTGCAGTGGTAACACAAAGGTTAGGAGATCACAGAAGCTCAGTGGAAATTTAGACACTGAACATGAAAGTACAGATCTGGTTGTGACAAATATTAAACTATAACTAATTTACAATTTTAAATGAAATACTTATTTCAGTTGATCGGTCGGACTGTGGTTCAGTGGGATATTCGTTGTTCAGGTAGAATGCTGGTAGAAAGTGTTTGCTTTGTAGACCAATGGTATGGGCTTGAAGTACAAGTTTGAACTCCAGATGGGAAAAGCCGCTATGACAGAGTAGCAGATGGTGTAGCATAAATGGGGGCACATGGAGCTCAAAAGATCTGATCCTTGATAATGCATAGAGGCGGGCATGGTGGACAGATAGAGACAAACACCCAACTCTCTCCCCCCAACTCAAAATTTGCATAGCAGCAGCAACAGGTTGTAAATGTGCTGATGGCAAAAAAATGTATTCAAGGATACATGATCCACTAACATCTGCCATTGAGGCTAAAATCACATTTTCCAGTCATGGCCAGCCAACTAGATTGCTTGGATTTGTGAATACGAAAATGCCTGAAGGGAGAAACAAATTCTATCATCCAATCATTTCTGAGTATTTTTATTTTGATTCTTGCAGATCTGGTTTAGTAAATGTTTTTAAATTAACGGTCAAGACGTTTTAAAGATTAACCCTCTGAAGTCCACCCACAATTTCTGCAACACAATTAGTTTGAAAACTTGGTGATTGTCTTCAGGCCTATATTGACTATAGCTCTAGCTTCAGGCTAGGTTTGGAGGACAGGAGCGCAACAATATTTTCTAAAGCAGGAAGCAAAAATTCCTAGCGGACCTAGAATGGCAAATGTTATTTCCATATCACACCAGTTTGAAAAGCAGAAGTTGAGCTGGGCGCAACAAACCTTTGCTAAATTTTGAGTATATTCATAAAATGGTGCCAATGTTATTTGGAAAAAAAAAAATCACCTGGAAGTCTCCACTTACCCATAACCACTGATTTGTAATCTAGCTGTCCCTGCAGGAAAGTCCACTATCCTTCGGGTCTCAGCCATAATGAGGAAGCGAGCAGGAACCTGATAATCTTTGGTATCAGGTTCAGTTTATCAGCTTTCATGAGCACCACATAACTACACCCTTGTAGGGCTCCCATCTGCCAAAAAGTTGAAGAGCTGGCTCTTCGTATAAGCACATTGGTGACCACGCACCCTGCACACCTACTAAAGCACCTGGATATCCTCTTGGGTGATTAGTGCGCTATACAAGTCAACGTAACATTACTAACATAACTGGTGCAGGCAACCTAGTGCCAGAGGTGTCAGATGCCCCAAGGGATGTCTTAAGAAGGTGGTGGGGACACTGGTGGTGTAGGGTGGAAGGATTATGGCACGATTTGGGTCTTGCTTGAACTTAAACCCTAGTCTAGTCCTACACTTCTTTTTCCCATTCTTAAACATGTATTTACTCTGATACAAATGGTGCCTCATTTGTGTGTGTAGGTCTAGTGCCCACGACAAGAAATGCCCCATAACGCAACATGGATACATCACATTTTTCCACTCAAAACTTGACGCGCTTTTTGCAAAATGAGTAATTGTGGATTTTAGGCCCCAGCTCAGCTGGCACCAAGGGAAACCTAGCAATCTGGTACATTTGTGAAAACTAGGCACTTAGGGGAATCAAGGATGGTGTGAGTTGTCTGGCTATCGGGTCATTTTACCCAGAATCCCTTTCAAACCTCAAACTTTCACCAAAAAAATGAAACACATTTTTCTCACGTTTCTGTGATAAAAAGCTCTTGAATCAGCAGGGAGCCAAAAACATTCTTCCAATAGCATTTCCCTAAGTCAGGGGTGTGGAATTCCTATAGCCCGACGCCCAGGACATATTGTTTGCGGTCAAGGACAAGTTTTCATGTTTATTTCGCCTTGGGACAAGTAGGTCCACCACCCCCTCTTCCCCCAGCACAAATCCACTGGCTACCAGTATACAGTATCACATAATGGATCAGGGAAAGGCACTGTTTGCAGTTAAGATAATATGTGTCCCTATATGTTAATACTGTGTGAACTTCTATGTATGGTTCATTAATGCCACGTCTTTACTATTAGGGTAAGCACTCTAAGAAAATGTTGTAAGCTCGGACTGCACTACTGACAGTGGTTCCAGTATAAAAATGTGTACACACATTTGAAAATTTTAACAATACGAGGCTACGTATATTGGTCCCAGCATGCTCTCTGGTTTGATGCAAATATTTGCAGAAGCTTGAAAGCAGAGTTGGTGACCTTTGCTTTCAAAATAAAATGTTCACCAAAAAACAACTAGGAAAAATATGTTTTGCTGAACCATTGTGAAATTTAGGAACCATTTATTTAAAGCATCTTTCAGGAAAATGTGTTGATGCATGCTAGCATTTCCCAAAAATATTCATGATGGAAAAATCAGTGCATCCAGTTCCAACAAGATTATGGGATACATGAAAATAAACAAGCATTGGCAAAGCCAATAGGTCTGACATTGTTGGAAAGCCTTTTGGTTTTGTCAATCCGTGTCTTCTTTTGATATGGTTTTAGTAAATTTAATTGTTGTAGGAGCTGCCAGGCCCTCACAATCATAACAAACACGGGCAAAAATGCAATAATATTTTTGGTCTCAAAAAGCACACATTTCTACAATAGTTCAGGGCGCTGAACTAAACTACTTTATGTGCCGGCCCCTGTATGTAGATCTGCTCAAAGGTGCCGAAATAAGCGAGTTACCATTATTCAAACCCTTAATAATCACAGAGGCTATTATCACAGCACTAATTAGATTGTGCCACTACATGGCACCAAAGGGACAAGTGGATTTTTTTTACAGAACAACTAGATTTATGAAGCAACCTGTCCCACGAACAAGTAGATATTTTATAAAATTCCACACCCCTGCTAAGTCTTCCAATAAAAATGGTACCTCACTTGCTTGGGTAGGCCTAGTGCCCACAACAGAAAACGGCCCAAAACACAACATGGATACATCACATTTTTCCACTCAAAACTGACCTGTTTCTTGAAAAGTGGTTAGTTGTGGATTTTGGGTCCTAGCTCCCCAGCCGCTAGGGAAACCAAGCAAAAATGAACATTTTTTAAAGCCAGAAACCTAGGGGACCCCAGGATGGGATGACATGTGTGGCTCTCACCGGGCTGTTTTTCCCAGAATCCCTTGCAAACCTCAAACTTTGACTAAAACACATTATGCTCACATTTCTGTGTTGGAAAGTTCTGGAATCTGCGGGAGCAAAAACTTCCATTCACCAGCACTCCCCTAAATCTTCCGATAAAAATGGTACCTCACTTGTGTAGGTAGGTCTAGTGCCCGCGACAGGAAACTGCCCAAAACGCAACATGGATACATCACATTTTTTCACTCAAAACCTAACTGTTTTTTGCAAAGTGAGTAGCTGTGGATTTTGGGCCCTAGCTCCGCCAGCACCAAGGAAAACCTAGCAAGCCTTTACATTTTTGAAAAACGGACACCTAGAGAAATCTAGGACCGGGTGACATGAGTGTCTCTTACCCGGTTGTTTTTCCCAGAATTCCCTGCAAACCTCAGACTAAAAACACACTATCCTCGCATTTCCTCGATGGAAAATTCTGGAATCCGTGGGGAGCCACAAACTTCCTTCCACCTAACATTCCCCTAAGTCTTGTGACAAAAATGGCACCTCATTTGTATGGATAGGCCTAGAGCCCACGACAGGAAACTGCCCAAAACACAACATGGATACATCACATATTCACCATTCAAAACTGACCTGTTTCTTGCAAAGTATGGTAGCTGTGGATTTTGAAATTTGAGTCCTAACTCAGCAACCCCTAAGGAAACCTAGCATACCTGTACATGTTTGAAAACTAGACACCTAGGGGATCTTGGATTGAGTGACTTGCATGGATACCATAAGGTTCCTTTACCCACAATGCCCTGCAAACCTCAAACTTTGCCTGAAATCACACATTTTCCCTACATCTTTGTGATGGAAACTTTTGGATCAAACCAAGGGCAATGGGAGCCCTTGCGTGGGTACTCCTACTGATCTCGGTTTGATCAGTTCCTGTCATTGGCACAGGGTTAAATCACACAAGTGGGGCAATGATGGGTGTCTGGAATTTTGTGGATTCCTGCAGATTCTGGATGTTCCCATCATAGGAATGTAGGGAAAATGTGTGTTGTCAATCAAAGTTTGAAGTTTTCAGGGTATTGTGGGTGAGA
Organism: Pleurodeles waltl; assembly: GCF_031143425.1. Taxonomy (NCBI): domain Eukaryota; kingdom Metazoa; phylum Chordata; class Amphibia; order Caudata; family Salamandridae; genus Pleurodeles; species Pleurodeles waltl. Next base: position 146,796,167 of record NC_090449.1, read on the forward strand.
AAACCTCACAGGATTCACAAAAGGCACCCCACCGTGGAACCCCTGGTTGTTTACTTTTAAAAAATGTCTGTGGTTGGTAGGTTTCCATGGGTGGGAGGCGAGCATGGCCACAAATCCCACAGCTTCTCCTATTGCTTATCTCCCCAAGTAGCACTTTAGAGCCTTTTGTGATAAGGTTTCTTGGCCCACCCACACAAGTGCGGTACCATTTTTACCAGGGGACTTGAGGAACGCTTTGTGGTTGGAAATGGGTAGCTCTCTGCAGATTCCAGAACTTTCCAAACCACAAATGAGAGAAACGTGTTTTTTTTATGTTTGCAGGGCATTCTGTGTAAGGCATTTGTGTATGACGCATGCAAAGCATACCATCCTGGACTCCTTCAGATGTCTAGTTTTCAGAATTGTATGGGTTTGGTAGATTTTTTCAGGTGGCAGCCTACACAAGTCCAAAAAGTGCAGCTGTTTATCATTGCAAGTGGGATAATACTGCGAGTTAGTCTAACTCTCCCGACCCATTTGTAAAAACAACACCCAAAAGAATCAAATGTCGTGATGTTATGCTTGGAAAGACCCACCCCATTATTTTATAAAAATATATATATTGCTGCCATACAGTGGGCTTTCTGCCCCACCGAGGTGAGGCAGACTGAGGGTATTCATCCCTTCTGCCCTCGGGGTGGGCAGAAAAACTATACCACCATTTACTTGGGGTGGGAGCTAACCATGCCTACCCTGGGCAGCCCTGCCCTATATACAAAATCTCTGGCATCAAGTGGAATTTATGATCTTCCCCCCCTGTCCCTGGGGGAGGAGGGGCAGATCGGGGTTATTTACCCCAATACTGCACCCAGGGGAGGTGGGGGAAGCTGGCAGAAAGACTGTTGCCCCATTTAGTAGGGGTGGGGGTATGATCATGCCCAGGGTGGGCAGCCCCTACAATCCTGAAAAAAAGTAATCCCTGGTTTCTATTGGGCTTTCTGCCCCTCCCTCGGGGGGGGAGAGGGGCAATCCAGGAGCTACTGCTTCCATCTGCCTCCCCCCCCCCATGGGAGTGCAGAAAGACTTAAATATAAAAAACAATTAAGGAAGAGAACAAGCCCTAGCCCAAGAGGCTCCTCTCCCTTTCCCTGGTGTCTAGTAGGTGGATCCCTGCTTGGTGATCACTATCCTCTGGCAATCTTCAAGCAGGGATCCACTGGGCAGAGGTACCATTGAAAAGAGGAGATTCTCACCCTTTGCAACAATACCTATTCCATATGAACACTTATTCAGTGAAGATGGAACAAGCTTCTTGGCTCTTTTTACTTTCTGAAGATGAAACAAGCTTCTTGGCTCATTTTACTTTCACTTTTACATGAATTGATGTCAGCGTGCTCTGCGCTCTTCCAGAGCAGACCTAGACTTGGAGAGTAAAAAAGGAGACCCTCTTTTACAAAGCACCAGATGGGTCCTCCCCAGTGTAGGCCAATTGCTGACACCCGCACTGGGGAGAGTGTACGAATGTTGGCATAGGGTTAAATTCTATCGCAGGACCGGAGGCGAGGATTATGCAGATCTTTCTTCACTTTTAATTAAACAGCAAGTTCAAAGTAAAACAAAACATGAACAAAAAAACTACAAGTTCCATGAGCCCGCCGCCATGGTAACGAGTATCCAATGAGGTGCGCTCCTTCACGTTGGTATAAGTATCCCGAAATGCGTCACACTTCCTCTTTCTTCACTGCTGTGAGCCAGATAAGTGCCTTTCTGCCTCCGGTTCGGGGGTTTTTCTGTTTGCTTTGGCGCGTCTCTGCTAAATTGCATTTTCTGTCTTCGTTCGCCGGAACGAACGTTCCGCTCGAGCGTTTCTTTTGTTTTTCTCCCTCCGGCGTGTTTAAATACACGTCGGGCCCACTAGAGGGCGCGCGCACGCTGTTTTTCTCTCGGAGAGCATGTAGCTCTCAGCGCTCGGCGCTCGCGCCTCGCGTTTGTTTCTTTTAAGGGTTTGGCCCTCAAATTACACGTTTGTACCTTCGGTACAGTTTTGTCCCTACCCGTGACACCCATTTGGGTAAGGTTTACCCCATTAGGGAAGATATTATTTTTCTTGCACTTACAGTGACAGAGTGGGTAGGGATTTTACCCTATATATCACATTTTTTGTTGGGTGTACACTCTGTCCAGTCCTCATTATGCACTCCTCTCAAGAACATGAGCCTTTTCCCGACATGTCCCCAGGTGAGGGTTCCTCTCGCCGTACCCTCCCCCCCGGGGTGGACACTTTGTTTTCACAGGCTATTTCCCACGCTTTGGCCCCTCTTAGGGATAGTGTAGCTAAACTTACTGAACAGGTGTCCAGAGGTACGGGCATGTTTGGTGTGACGGGAGTGGAGGGTGATTCCTCTACCCTTTCGGCTCCCAGGAAACTGCGCAAGCGCGACGCGGGGCACCTGGAGGAGGGCGAGTTTTTTTCCCATCCCAAGAGTGCGCGCGCGCATACGCGCTTACCCTCCCGGGAGGGCTGTTTGCCCGGGGTAATGGGTGACAAGCTTCACCACCTATGGAACCCTGATTTGGAATCCCCCAAAGGCTTCGTGGGAGGTTCAGATGAGGACTCATCATCTTTGGATGACGACTCAGGTCGCCCTTGGCGCCCTGGGGCTACCTTACCAGATCCTTCGGATCGCGCTGATTCTGACTCCGATATGTTTGAACCGGAGGGTATCTACCATCCACGTTCCTCGGAGTGGCGCCCAGACCACAAGGTGGCTGAGTATGTCGCCAGCAAAATTAGGCAACCTCTGGACAAGGAGGTGCGGGCCCGGCTACGGGCGGAGTGCCCACGCCCGTCTTTATCGGATAAGGTCGCTTGTACACCTGATATTGACCCTAAAATGTGTACGTTTTTTGCTAAGTATACCAGGGATCCCAAAAAAGGGATTGACCGCTCCTGGCGAGCATGTCAAGATAAACTTCTTGATGTCCTTGGTCCCCTCACACAGATTGTTCAATTGGCGGAGCGTGCCAGGCAAGCAAACACTCCCCTTCAGACGGACATCGTCGCAGGATGGGCTCAGAGAGCTGTTTGTCTCCTGGGCAACGCGAACTGTGCCATCTCTGCAGAAAGACGCAGGTCTTTATTAATCAAAATCGACCCCAAATTGGGGGAACTATCTAACTCGGAGGCAGGGGCTGTGGCCCAAGGCAATTTATTTGGCGACCCTTTTGTCAAAGAATTGGGGAAGTTTGTGGCTACGTTTTCGGCTTTGGATAAAGCGCAATCTTCCATTAAAAAGATCTTCCCCAACAAGGTTTTTGGCGGGGCCGGGCGAGGCAGGGGTCGCTCTTCCGGCCGTCCTTTCCAGCGAGGCCCCAGTTCCTTCAGGGACAACGGTTGGAGGGACGGCAGACAAGGAACTTTCTTCCCCAACAGAGGCAGGGGAAGAGGCAGAGGGTCCAGAAATACGCGAGGAGCATCTAACGCCCCTGGAGGTCCCTCTGGTGAGGCTTATCCCTTTTTCCCAAAAAAATTTTGGAGGGAGATTGAGGTTTTTCAAGGACAATTGGAGGCGCATTACCTCCGACGCATGGGTTCTCCAAACTGTCTCAGGTTTTCAGATAGAGTTCTGGGGTACCCCACTTCAGGAGAGACTGCCTCCGCCCATCGTATTTTCGGCAGAAAACTCAGACCTCATAGAATTAGAGGTTCAGGCCCTTCTCCACAAGGGAGCCATTCCTTCACTTCCTTTCACCCCACAGGTTTCGTGAGCAACATCTTTTTGGTGGAGAAGAAGGACAAGGGGTTTCGCCCCGTTATCAACCTTCGGGCATTCAACGAATGGGTGGTTTACAGACATTTCAAGATGGAGGGTATTCACATGCTCCGCGACCTTCTCTTACAAGGAGACTGGATGGTTCGTCTGGATCTCAAAGACGCATACCTCACAGTCCCCATTTTTCCGCCCCATCGCAGATTCCTGCAATTCATATGGAACGGCCAGATGTTCGAATTCACCACACTCCCCTTCGGCCTGTCATCAGCACCTTGGTGCTTCACAAAACTTCTCAAACCAATAGTGGGAAAACTGAGATTGCTAGGCATACGCCTCATAATTTATCTGGACGACCTCCTTTTGATGGACCAGTCCAAGTCTCAGTTGATGTTCAATCTGAACACAACTATTGCGCTTTTCCAGGACCTTGGTTTCGTGATCAACCAACAGAAGTCGCAACTTACTCCGACTCAATCGTTAGTCTTTCTAGGGTTTCTAGTGGATTCCCGATCGGCGTCTCTCAGTCTCCCGACGCCGAAGATCTCCAAGATAAAGAAGGAACTGAGGAAGGTCCTTCGACGAGACCACATTTCGTTACGTCAATTAGCCAGGGTGATCGGCCTGCTTTCCTCCTCGATTCAGGCCATTTTTCCGGGTCCCCTACACTACAGAGCCCTGCAACGCTTGAAAGCGTTTCACCTTCGCCGAGGGGTCACGTACTCCGAATTGATCTCCCTGTCTCCAGAGGCAAGGACGGAGTTGTTTTGGTGGCTGGACCACATGGAGGCATGGAATGGCAGAGCCATTTTTGGTGCAGCCCCGGATCTGGTGATCGAATCAGACGCCAGTCGCCAGGGATGGGGGGCTCGTTGCGGAGACATATCGTTCGGGGGACGCTGGACCCCGCAGGAACTAACCATGCATATCAACTGCCTGGAACTCCTGGCGGGATCTTTTGCGATCAAATCTCTCACGAGAGACAAAATCTCATGTGTTGTTCTACTACGGATGGACAACGTATCGGCGGTACATTACATAAATCGCTTAGGGGGAACAAGATCAAGAGCCCTAGCGGAACTGGCGATGAATCTTTGGCATTTTTGCCTTCAACACCAAATCTCAGTCACAGCAGAGTATCTTCCGGGAGTCCAGAATGTGGGGGCAGACTGGAATTCTCGGTTTCTCCAGGATCCCAGCGATTGGCGACTACATCGCTCGGTCTTTCAGCCGATTATGGATCGCTGGGGTCCCTGTTCAGTGGATCTCTTTGCGTCTCGTTGGAACGCTCAACTTCCCCTATACTTCAGCTGGCGACCGGATCCGGGAGCGGCGGCAGTAGATGCGTTTCTCCAGCATTGGGATACCCTTCAGGGTTATGCTTTTCCCCCATTTCTCCTCATCCCGCGGGTTGCGGCTCAGGTTCGCCGCCAAGAGGCGACGGTGGTTCTGATAACCCCCTGGTGGAGGTCACAGCCGTGGTTCCCGACCCTGTTGGAACTCTCGTGCGAGTGTCCTCTTCGCCTCCCGCATTTTCCCTCAATACTCCTGGATCCGTTGGGTTCCTATCACCCTCTGGTCCTTCAAGGTCATCTTTCCCTCATAGCTTGGAAAATTTCCGGCATCGTTGGCAAGACAACCGACTTTCGCAGGAGGCTAATGACTTCATCGCACAGGCCTGGGCCCCGGGTACATGCAAACGATATAGATCTGCATGGAACAGATGGTCTCGCTGGTGTGTGGGCAAACACTGCGATCCCATGGGGGCCAGTATTACCGACATCATCAATATCCTTGCAGAATTAGGGGACTCTGGCTTAGCGTATCGCACTATTAATTCTTTTCGTTCGGCCATCTCGGCGGGCCACCCGCCCCTTAACAATCTCCCGGTCGGGGAGCATCCCTGGATTTGTAAACTTCTTAAGGGTATTAGACTCTCCAGACCTCCGCAGCCCAGATATTCGGAACTCTGGGACGTGAACTTAGTTCTTACTCTCTTGTCCTCTTGGCGGGACAACCAATATTTGTCACTAAAGGAATTGTCAGCCAAATTGGCCGTGCTTCTCTGCCTCATTTCCTGTAAGCGAGTGTCCGATGTCAGAGCATTGGATATTCCGCTCGTATCTTTACTCCAGAGGGAGTCACGTTTACTATTGCAAGGAGGACAAAGTCTAATACCAGGTCGGTATCCTATCCCGCTTTTCCTGATTCCCCGAAGCTATGTGTGGTTCGATGTCTCAAAGTCTATGAGGAAGTAACCAGTTCTTGTAGACCTCCGGGTGTCGAGCAGTTATTGATTTCTATAAGAAAACCGTTTAAGGCGGTTTCTTCCCCTTCCATTGCCAGATGGATTCGATGGATTCTCTCTGAGGCAGGAATAGATGTTCAAGTTTTTGGCGCCCATTCTACTCGGGGTGCTATGGCTTCCAAAGCCATACAGGTGGGGGGCAGATTGGAGGACATCATGCATGCTGCTGATTGGTCTTCAGAGTCTACTTTTAAAAAGTTTTACTTTAAACCAATTCATGAAGCAGCCGCACTTGTGGTGAGTAAGCTTTAAACTTGCATAATCCTCGCCTCCGGTCCTGCGATAGAATACGAAATTTCCTAGCTATCGTGAAGGAAAGTTTCAATTCTATTAAGGACACGGAGGCGAGGATTATCCCACCCACATACTCTACGCTGGTATGTCCCCTCCCGATTACATCTACCTCCGTAACAAGGTAGTATACTTGAGTTTGTACATTTATTTGTTGTCCTTTTGATCATGTTCTAAATACATCAGGTTGTACTTGATTCAGATGTGATCACATTCTATTTAGTGGTATTTTAAGGTTCATGACTTTATTGCAGTCAGTATGTATCTATGTTTTATCGGATTTGCATCTAATTATACCTTTTTTGGTAGGTTCCGAGACTACGACCAATTGACTCTACCAGGATTCCTTCCGCAGTGAAGTCGAGGAAGTGTGACGCATTTCGGGATACTTATACCAACGTGAAGGAGCGCACCTCATTGGATACTCATTACCATGGCGGCGGGCTCATGGAACTTGTAGTTTTTTTGTTCATGTTTTGTTTTACTTTGAACTTGCTGTTTAATTAAAAGTGAAGAAAGATCTGCATAATCCTCGCCTCCGTGTCCTTAATAGAATTGAAACTTTCCTTCACGATAGCTAGGAAATTTCGTATTATTTGTGTAAATACTGGAACAGACCAACACGTTTGACATTTTTACAGTGCATACATATCTCTTATTTACAGGGTCTGGAAAACAGTCAAACTCCTGCCTCTCTTAAGTACCTGAGAAGTGACAACAAGCTGTGTGCTTCTGTTTCCCCTCTATGCATTAGCATTTAGGTGTGAGGCTCCGGAGAGCTCCAACCCAGGATTCTCGAAAAAAGGAGGACTGTTGGCTCCTTAACTTCAGCCTTTGTTTAAGGCCCAGCTCAGTTTAAAATAGCAAAGCCCCCTTGCCCCTGCCTGCACGCTGCTGCTCAGAACGAAACAGACAACGTGCAGACGCTGCTGAAGTTTAAACATTACACCAGGACACATTTAGCGTATTTCTGTGGGGCCCACTGTCTTGACGGGGTAGATGGCGCCCAACCAGTGAAAAGAGTCGGTGGACGCCATCTACTCATATGTACTCTAGCATTGTACTCTGCCTTCTGCCTCCCGACAGTCTGGTTGTTAAAAGGTCTCTCTCTTATTACATGCCCTTATCCGCAGCTCGAGCCTATAAATCGGAAAGAGGTCCTTTAACCACTGGTAGAGCCTTTGAAAGTGAGCTATAACGTTATAGTATGGAAGGGCGTTAATTGTGTCCTGACCTACCCTCTTACAGCTCACAACAGGAAGATGGCGGGGATGAAATAAATAAAAAGATAAGAGACAAGAGTCTCTACCTCACATGAAATATTGGGTGGTAATACTGTCCGGCCCTCGGCACTTTAATAAGGCTTTGAGGGTCACGTGTGGCATCCCACATTCAGGGAAACACTGGAATTTGTTGTAGGAGGGTGTCAAACAAGATCGGCGTGGACGGATCACTTTTCACATTTCTCTATGCTGTTGCATGTCACTTAAGAAACGCAAACAAAGGTCACTTCCCTTATTGATTAGGAGAACAAAAACAGCATGCCGATTCTGAAAGAAAGGTCAATGACGAGGTCAATATCGGAAACTCCTCCTGAAACACTAGTAAAGAAGCCAAACAGCTTTGCACCGGTGAACTCTACTTTTGTGGGCGTTGCAATCAGTTGTGCTGCCGAATGCACCAGCTGTACTTTAGCCGCTAGAAATATTTCAACCAGTACTGTTGTCGCAATCAGCGGCGTCACGGTGTCAGCAGCGCTGCAGCATGGAGGAGCACGGCCGCCCTTGGTGTGCACTCAGTAGCGCGCCATCATGCCCAGTGCCTGCTGCTGTGTTCTGGGGTTTACGGAAGGCGACAGCAAGCATCCCGCGTGGTCATCCCAAAAACGTAAGCACAAGCGCAGAAAGCAACCTTCTCCTAGCACACCCCAATGATCCAAACAGTCCTGTAGTTTCAAAGCCAACTAACAACTAGAGACAGAAATCTTAATGCGCAGCCTCTGCAGGATGAAGACAATAGTGCAGCAGGATGGGTTAAAGTCACTGTTGCAGAACAAGGCTGCACAGGTCTGCAACACACGTCATAGGGTCGAATTCAAACCAGGTCTTTAAGGCTTGTAGAATGAGTACTGTTGAACTGGTGAAGGTATTAGTGATAGTTACAGCTGGGCAATGATGCTAAGAACTGATACATACTGCATGTTTATTCAAAATACCTCCTTAACAGGGATACGTCTATTTTTTATCCTTCTTCACAGTATTGTTGCTTAAGTTTCTGGATATGAATCTATACTCCAAAAACGTAAAAATACTTGAAAGAAAAAGGAAATATGCTCACTTTGCACCACCTTGAGTTTACAATGCTCTTCGAGTGAAAGGATGCGGCAGCAAGAAATGTATTCTACAAGGTTTATCAGTCATTCCTATATAACGTGGCTGATAAATGTCAGAATGCCACGAGTAAATTCAAACTTGCCAATCAGCCTCCGCAGCGTGTGTGGCACCACCAGTATAGACAGTACAGTTGGCTAAAAGCCCAGGACTGGCTGCAGAATCACTCGTATGGACCCGGGCCTCCTGGCAACCCTTTACATAGTTAATGGAATACATCTCACACCTCAATATTTTAGGTAGGTGCTAATACTAGTCCTGAGTCTTAGTAGACTAGGCACGTGGTTCTGAACCTTCTGTTTCTGTTAACCCCCACTTAGTCATTACTGGGGTCCCCATTGAGTCATTTCTGGAAACAGATACCCCGGCCTAAGCATTTTCGCGCAAAACAATACACAGGGACTACTCATCGACCATACTATGGGCCAGATGTACGAAGCCGTTTGCATGTCGCAAACTGCAAAAATCGCAGTTTGCGGCATGCAAACGGCCGAACGCGATGCTCATTCCCAAATTGCTTGCAATCCGGCTTTTGAAACCCCACTAGACACCAGGGATTTTTTTTTTTTTATTGAAACTGACAAAAGGGAGCGACCCCTTGGGCAAGGGTCGCTCCCAGGGGGGGCATTTTTTTGAGAAGGCCTTTCCTGCCCCCCCTGGGGGCAGAAACCTCTAGGCACCAGGGACCATTTTTTTTTTTATTCTTTTTTTTTATGTATCATTTCTTTTTTTTTTTGGTGGGGAGCGACCCCTTAGGCAAGGGTCGCTCCCCTTGGGGGAAAATTATATTTTGGCCATTTCTGCCCCCCTTGGGGGCAGATTGGCCTATTTTGATGAGGCCAATCTGCCCCCAAGGGGGGTAGAAACCACTAGACACCAGGGATTTTTTCTTTGCGTGAATTTCACGCAAAGGGAGCGACCCCTTAGGCAAGGGTCGCCCCCTGGGGGGGAGGGCAATTTATTTTAGGTCATTTCTGCCCCCCCTGGGGGCAGATCGCCTATTATTAGGCCGATCTGCCCCCAGGGGGGGCAGAAACCTCTAGGCGCCAGGGCAAATTTATTTTTTGTGTTTTTTTTTTTGTTGTTTTTTTTTTTAGAGATGGGGAGCGACCCATCAGGCAAGGGTCGCTCCCCTGGGGGGCAAATTGTATTTAGACCATTTCTGCCCCCCTGGGGGCAGATTGGCCGATTTTAGGTCAATCTGCCCCCAAGGGGTCAGGAACCACTAGGTACCGGGGATTTGTTTTGTGGCGCCAATGTCACGCAGGGGGAGCGACCCCGTAGGCAAGGGTTGCTCCCGGGTGGGGTGGGGGTTGGGGGGGGCAAATTTATTTTAGGCCATTTCTCCCCCCCGGGGGCAGATCGGCCTAATATTAGGCTGATCTGCCCCCGGGGGGGGGGCAGAAACCTCTAGGCGCCAGGGCAATTTTTTTTTTGTTTGTTTGTTTGTTTTATTAGAGATGGGGAGCGACCCATCAGGCAAGGGTCGCTCCCCTTGGGGGGCAAATTGTATTTAGGCCATTTCTGCCCCCCTGGGGGCAGATTGGCCGATTTTAGGTCAATCTGCCCCCAAGGGGGCAGAAACCACTAGGCACCGGGGATTTGTTTTTTGGCGCCAATGTCACGCAGGGGGAGCGACCCCTTAGGCAAGGGTCGCTCCGGGGGGGGTGGGGGCTGGGGGGGAGCAAATTTATTTTAGGGCATTTCTGCCCCCCCCCCCTCCCGAGGCCGACTGAGCTAGAGGCCAAACTTCACAGGTAGGCACATTGCAAAAAACACCTCTGTTTTCTGTGAAAAAATATGTTCTGTCCACGTTGTGTTTTGGGCCATTTCCTTTCGTGGGCGCTAGGCCTACCCACAGAAGTGAGGTACCATTTTTATTGAGAGACGTAGGGGAACGCTGGGTGGAAGAAAATTTGTGGCTCCTCTCAGATTCCAGAACTTTCTGCCACAGAAATGTGAGGAACATGTGTTTTTTTAGCCACATTTTGAGGTTTGCAAAGGATTCTGGGTAACAGAACCTGGTCCGAGCCCCGCAAGTCACCCCATCTTTAATTCCCCTAGGTCTCTAGTTTTCAGAAATGCACAGGTTTGGTAGGTTTCCCTAGGTGCCAGGTGAGCTACAGGCCAAAATCCACAGGTAGGCACTGTTTTCTTTCAAAAAATGGGATGTGTCCACGTTGCGTTTTGGGGCGTTTCCTGTTGCGGGCGCTAGGCCTACCCACGCAAGTGAGGTATCATTTTTATCGGGAGACTTGGGGGAACGCTGGGTGGAAGGAAATTTGTAGCTCCTCTCAAATTCCAGAACTTTCTGCCACAGAAATGTGAGGAACATGTGTTTTTTTAGCCAAATTTTGAGGTTTGCAAAGGATTCTGGGTAACAGAACCTGGTCCGAGCCCCGCAAGTCACCCCTCCTTGGATTCCCCTAGGTCTCTAGTTTTCAGAAATGCACAGGTTTGGTAGGTTTCCCTAGGTGCCGGCTGAGCTAGAGGCCAAAATCTACAGGTAGGCACTTCGCAAAAAACACCTCTGTTTTTTTCCAAAATTTAGGATGTGTCCACGTTGCGCTTTGGGGTGTTTCCTGTCGCCGGCGCTAGGCCTACCCACGCAAGTGAGGTATCATTTTTATCGGGAGACTTGGGGGAACGCTGGGTGGAAGGAAATTTGTAGCTCCTCTCAGATTCCAGAACTTTCTGCCACTGAAATGTGAGGAACATGTGTTTTTTTAGCCACATTTTGAGGTTTGCAAAGGATTCTGGGTAACAGAACCTGGTCCGAGCCCCGCAAGTCACCCCTCCTTGGATTCCCCTAGGTCTCTAGTTTTCAGAAATGCACAGGTTTGGTAGGTTTCCCTAGGTGCCGGCTGAGCTAGAGGCCAAAATCTACAGGTAGGCACTTCGCAAAAAACACCTCTGTTTTTTCCAAAATTTAGGATGTGTCCACGTTGCGCTTTGGGGTGTTTCCTGTCGCCGGCGCTAGGCCTACCCACGCAAGTGAGGTATCATTTTTATCGGGAGACTTGGGGGAACGCTGGGTGGAAGGAAATTTGTAGCTCCTCTCAGATTCCAGAACTTTCTGCCACAGAAATGTGAGGAACATGTGTTTTTTTAGCCAAATTTTGAGGTTTGCAAAGGATTCTGGGTAACAGAACCTGGTCCGAGCCCCGCAAGTCACCCCTCCTTGGATTCCCCTAGGTCTCTAGTTTTCAGAAATGCACAGGTTTGGTAGGTTTCCCTAGGTGCCGGCTGAGCTAGAGGCCAAAATCTACAGGTAGGCACTTCGCAAAAAACACCTCTGTTTTTTTCCAAAATTTAGGATGTGTCCACGTTGCTCTTTGGGGTGTTTCCTGTCGCCGGCGCTAGGCCTACCCACGCAAGTGAGGTATCATTTTTATCCGGAGACTTGGGGGAACGCTGGGTGGAAGGAAATTTGTAGCTCATCTCAGATTCCAGAACTTTCTGCCACAGAAATGTGAGGAACATGTGTTTTTTTAGCCAAATTTTGAGGTTTGCAAAGGATTCTGGGTAACAGAACCTGGTCCGAGCCCCGCAAGTCACCCCTCCTTGGATTCCCCTAGGTCTCTAGTTTTCAGAAATGCACAGGTTTGGTAGGTTTCCCTAGGTGCCGGCTGAGCTAGAGGCCAAAATCTACAGGTAGGCACTTCGCAAAAAACACCTCTGTTTTTTTCCAAAATTTAGGATGTGTCCACGTTGCGCTTTGGGGTGTTTCCTGTCGCCGGCGCTAGGCCTACCCACGCAAGTGAGGTATCATTTTTATCGGGAGACTTGGGGGAACGCTGGGTGGAAGGAAATTTGTAGCTCCTCTCAGATTCCAGAACTTTCTGCCACAGAAATGTGAGGAACATGTGTTTTTTTAGCCAAATGTTGAGGTTTGCAAAGGATTCTGGGTAACAGAACCTGGTCCGAGCCCCGCAAGTCACCCCTCCTTGGATTCCCCTAGGTCTCTAGTTTTCAGAAATGCACAGGTTTGGTAGGTTTCCCTAGGTGCCGGCTGAGCTAGAGGCCAAAATCTACAGGTAGGCACTTCGCAAAAAACACCTCTGTTTTTTTCCAAAATTTTGGATGTGTCCACGTTTCGCTTTGGGGTGTTTCCTGTCGCCGGCGCTAGGCCTACCCACGCAAGTGAGGTATCATTTTTATCGGGAGACTTGGGGGAACGCTGGGTGGAAGGAAATTTGTAGCTCCTCTCAGATTCCAGAACTTTCTGCCACAGAAATGTGAGGAACATGTGTTTTTTTAGCCAAATTTTGAGGTTTGCAAAGGATTCTGGGTAACAGAACCTGGTCCGAGCCCCGCAAGTCACCCCTCCTTGGATTCCCCTAGGTCTCTAGTTTTCAGAAATGCACAGGTTTGGTAGGTTTCCCTAGGTGCCGGCTGAGCTAGAGGCCAAAATCTACAGGTAGGCACTTCGCAAAAAACACCTCTGTTTTCTCCCAAAATTTTGGATGTGTCCACGTTGCGCTTTGGGGCGTTTCCTGTTGCGGGCGCTAGGCCTACCCACACAAGTGAGGTATCATTTTTATCGGGAGACTTGGGGGAACATAGATTAGCAAAACAAGTGCTATTGCCCCTTGTCTTTCTCTACATTTTTTCCTTCCAAATATAGGAGAGTGTGTAAAAAAGACATCTATTTGAGAAATTCCCTATAATTCACATGCTTGTATGGTCACCCCGGAATTCAGAGATGTGCAAATAACCACTGCTCCTCAGCACCTTATCTTGTGCCCTTTTTGGAAATGCAAAGGTTTTCTTGATAGCAATTTTTTACTCTTTATATTTCAGCAAATGAATTGCTGTATACCCGGTATAGAATGAAAACGCACTGCAGGGTGCAGCTCATTTATTGGCTCTGGGTTCCTCGGGTTCTTGATGAACCTACAAGCCCTATATATCCCCGCAACCAGAGGAGTCCAGCAGACGTAACAGTATATTGCTTTCCATAATCTGACATTGCAGGGAAAAGTTACAGAGTAAAACGTAGAGAAAAATTGATGTTTTTTTCACCTCAATTTCAATATTTTTCTTTTTCAGCTGTTATTTTCTGTAGGACACCCTTGTAGGATCTACACAAATGACCCCTTGCTGAATTCAGAATTTTGTCTACTTTTCAGAAATGGTTAGGTTTCTGGGATCCAGCATTGGTTTCATGCCCATTCCTGTCACTGACTGGAAGGAGGCTGAAAGCACAAAAAAGTGCAAAAATGGGGTATGCCCCAGTAAAATGCCAAAATTGTGTTGAAAAATTGGGTTTTCTGATTCAAGTCTGCCTGTTCCTGAAAGCTAGGAAGCTGCTGAGTTTAGCACTGCAAACCCTTTGTTGATGCCATTTTCAGGGGGAAATCCACAAGCCTTCTTCTGCAGCCACTTTTTCCAATTTTTTTGAAAAAAACGAAATTTTCACTCTATTTTGGCCAATTTCTTGGCCTCCTTCAAGGGAACCCACTAAGTCTGGGTACCTCTAGAATCCCTAGGATGTTGGAAAAAAAGGACGCAAATTTGGCTTGGTTAGCTTATGTGGACAAAAAGTTATGAGGGCCTAAGCGCGAACTGCCCCAAATAGGCAAAAAAAGGCCTGGCACAGGAGGGGGAAAAGGCCTGGCAGCGAAGGGGTTAAGGAAAACGGGCTGCAAAATGAAAAAAAAACTGCTTTATTTACAAAGCAGTCACAGACATGGAGGTCTGCTGACTACAGCAGGCCACCATCCCTGTGAGTGCAGGGACTCACTATGGGGTCGCAAACTGCGACCCACCTCATGAATATTGATGAGGTGGGTCTTTGCGACCCCATAGCGAGTCGCAGAAGGTGTCTGAGACACCTTTCTGCATCCAATTTTGCGAGTTGCAAATTGCGAGTCGTCAGACTCGCAATTTGCAAGTCGCAAAACTGGAGTTTCCTACATCTGGCCCTATATCCGATGATACATTTGCACTGCTCCCACAAACCAATCTGAGGATACTAACTTTATTTTACGGTTCAATTTCAAATTCCTTCAGTTACAGAATGTTTTTAACATTTCAATTGTATATTTCTTCTTTATTTATATCCACCTTATTAATCTGTTAATATCAATTACTACTCGAAGCAGTTGCGGACACCCACTGGTCTAGACCAGTGGTTCCCAATCTGTGGTGCCGGGACCCCTGGGGGTCTGCAAAACCTCCTCAGGGGGTCTGCGACTGCTTAGAAAATTATATAATATTAACCAATAAGGTCCCCAGCTTTCAGAAATGGCTCAGTTGGGGGGTCCCCAGATTCCAATTATGACCCAGTGGGGGTCCACAGAAGTCAAAAGGTTGGAAACCACTGGTCTTGACTATTACACTGCGCCGTACGTCGGGCTCTCCACTTACCTTATGCAGAGACTGCAATTAATTCACAAAGCGTCTGCCACACTGGTATTCGGAAACTTGACAGTGCC
The DNA here is from genome assembly GCF_031143425.1 of Pleurodeles waltl. NCBI lineage: Eukaryota > Metazoa > Chordata > Amphibia > Caudata > Salamandridae > Pleurodeles > Pleurodeles waltl. The sequence continues at coordinate 146,811,345 of NC_090449.1, forward strand.
CCTACTCAACTTAGTAATTTACACTAGCTCCCCATTCAAAAAGGATGCCACAGGGCCTTCTATCTACCACCTGGTACCACTTACATTTCTGGTATGTTTAAAAAGCACAGGTATTGGAACAAACTGCAGACTGAATTACGTTCGGAAAGCAATATTTTAACATTTCGTAGATCTTTAAACACCCACCATTTTACTTAACATTATGATTCGATTTTTAAATAAACCCTTCCTTTTTCTTAGATTTTATGTATTTGGCCGGAAAAGTTAGACACTTTAACCTAATCTTTACCTTTCCGTAATTAAGCGCCCTACAAAATTAATAATAATAATCATCTTTCTACACCCTAATCTATCCTCGCCTGCTACAGAAGCACAATGTGGCAGCTGATGTTCTCTTTCAGCTCAGAAATGCTGATTTATTATTTGGTTCTTCAACGCCTGTCTCCTGTTGCGGCCTACTAAGGGTCAAGGTCCAATGCCATTTGCTTCTACAGTCCTAGAGGTGCTCTCCTCCTTCCTGGATATAGGAAGCAGAGGTGGCCACAGGCAGACAACATCTCAAACACAGATACTTTGGTAAGTGACAGGCTCTGACTTGCAGGAGCTTTGGTTCATCTGCAGGGGGCTGAACGATACTGAAAATCCAATGGAAGTGATTTGGGAGCTCGGATTCCATTCTTTACAGATGTGCAGGGGTGTCTTTCCTGCAAGCAGTGAACAGAAATTTCTTATACAAATCGACATCTCTCCAGTGTTCTGCTGGAACGCAAGCCTTGCTTGAGCCTGTACCAATCCAATCTCCAGTCATGTAATTTACCAATAATTGTGCATCAGTCCTATTCCTCCTCATTTGGTGCAGTCAAATCTACTCCGTATACTACATCACTACCTGCAAGGAAGATGCTTGATCCAATACAGTCTCGGTTACACGCAGATTCTGCAGTATTTCATTATTCATCTGCCCCTAATGAGCATCCTTATCTAACCTCTTGAGTAACTACACAAAACCACTGCAGAAACAACTCAAAGTTTTCACACAGGCCTAACCTTCTACACTGGACTACAAGTGCCTCTCAGACCCTCCCGGCTCAGACACACCTCACTATCATGACCAGTAGGAGTCTAGACTAGGGATGAAAAACAGTAAATGTTTCAATATTTAAGGTATAAGAATATTCCTTCACTGACTTAAAAGAAAGAACCCACCTGCCATCCCAAGCTCTGCCAGTGAAAGGCTAGTATGCTTTAAAGTCACTTGCAAAGTTTTGTATATCCACCTCATTAGTATCCACCTTGTCCAGGGGGGACTAATGAAGTTAATCTTCATGTCAGTTTAGGCTAGTATAAGGAAATATTGCTACGTAACCCCAGTTGGAAGACACTGATCTCACTCACACTGGCCTGACAGGCTCACTAAAACGTTCATTCACTCACCAATGCCTCTGTGATCAGAAAACTAAGTATTCTGGGTGGGCCTAGAAGTTCCAGAAGCAAAGGTGTGCTTCCATTCAAAGTTTCAAGTTTAAAAATGTTAAACCAGTGAAATAGTCTTCTGGATGAGGCTTTTCTCCCACATTCCCTTCTGGTGGAAGTTAGAGAAGACAAGAAATTCTGCCTTTTCCGAAAATAAGCCAAACGTTGCTATTTAGATTACATCCACAACTTTACAAATGATCCTTTTTTCTCACAGTTTGTGTGTAGATTGTGAATTTAGCTAGTTTCTTCACAGTGCCCACCAGTGTCGGTAGAAACAGTTTTTTGGCAATTCCAAGTGTTTGAATGTGAAAAGTCAATTACTGAACAAAGTTAATTGCCTCTGGTGATGACTTATCTGGTTGAGACTATAGCCGCAGATTCCTTACCTTAGAATATTCCGAGGCGTTGGACTGAATCCGGAAATAGTTAAGCAATCCCCTTGCACGCCAGTAAGTGGTGTAGTTCGGCTCTGTGTGGCATTGTTGGCGTCGTCCTTGCCAGAAGTGACGTGAGCGGTGGACATATAGGCGCAACCCCCAGCGTGCTGACTTAAGTTCTTGACTGTTTTTCTGGACCAGAAGCATGGAGCTAGGAGTTGACTGTCCACCTAGAATTAATTGGTTCCATCAAATAGAGAATGATAATTTTTTGGATCCAGCTGGTGGAGTCCCTCCTCTTCTTTAGAAGGATGAGGAGGAGGAGGAAAAAAGGTAGGCTGGGGAGGTTTTGCCCAACGTGAAAAGGTGTGACCACCTTTAGCCAAAAGGATGCCCGGATTCTAAGAATCAGCTTGTCTGGGAAGAAGGAAATGAAGGGTGGTTCAATCGCAAGCAGCTGCAATTCACTAACTCTCCTGGCAGATGTCATTGCCACAGAGAAGACAGATTTGAATGTCAGGAGCCATAAAGGGCAGCTGTGCATCGCCTCAAAAAGAGAACACAAGAGGAAGATGAGAACTAAATTAAAGACCCATTGGGGCATAATGAAGGGGGTCCTGGAGGAAACATGCTCTACATTTTTAGGGAATCTAGACACAACAGGTGATTTAAACAGGAAAGGTTGAGCTGGCAACCTTAAGACAGCATAAATGGTGGACAGATATCCTTTTACTGTGCTCAAAGCAAAGCCTTGAAGGGGCCAATGAAAGAACGAAAAGAAGAAAGTCAGACAACAGTGCAAACAGAGGAGCAGCTGATTTGGATGTACACCAAGCCGCAATCTTAGGCATTGATGTTGTTTGCAGAAGAGCACTTGGCTGCCAGAATAATATCACATACTTTGGGAGGGAAATCAAACACCCTCAACTGTTGCTGCTAAATTTCCATGCATGAAGGTGTAAAGTGGACAGATTTGGGTGCAGCACCCTGCCCTGTTGCTGCGACAGCAGATCCTTCCAAACGGGCAACCTGAATGGAGGACAAATGCTCATGCTAAGGAGTTCAGATAACATACTCTTCTTGTCATGTCCAGAGCAACTAAAAAGATGACTTAGGCCCAGTTGTTCTTGATTTTCTTGAGAACTCTGTGCAGAAGTGGTATAGGTAGAAAGGCAGAAAGGATTCTTGAGCTCCCCTCGACACAAAATGTCAGAGTGAGAACCGCCTTGAAACTCCAACACTCAGAAGTGCTGACATTGTGCATTCTAGGCGGTAGCAAATAGATCTAACCAAGGCTCTGCCTAATCTCGGAAGAGACATTGCTCGACCTCCGGAGGAAGATGGCATTTGTGATCTGCTAGGAATCAATGGCAGAGTTTGTCTGCTCTGGCATTCAGAAAGCCTGCCAAGCATTGACCCACCAAGGAAATACCCTAACTTTCCAGCCATGTCGAGAGACACAGAACCTCTTGACAAAGGGTCCATGGCCACACTCTGCCCTATTTATTGCAGTACCACATGTTGGTGGTGTTGTTCATGAACATGTGCACTAGCTTTTTCTTGATCGAAGGAACAAAGGCTTTCAAAACAAGCTGGATTGCCCTGGGCTCCAGCAGGTTGATGTGAAGCCTGGACTTCAAAGGAGGTCAGAGTCCTCTGATCTTCACCTCTTCCAGATGGTCACCCGACCCCAGTAGTGATGCATCTGTCACCACTGTGAGCCCTGGGCGGGGAAGATAGAGAGGTCTGTTGATGACTCATTTGTGGTACGTTAGCCGCCACTGTAGGTCGTCTGCAGTTCTCTCCGATATCTGAACTTAGTCAGAGAGAGTTTGCTGATGTTGAGCCCACTGAAACTGCAAGCCCGACTGCAAAGCCTACATTTGCCAACGACTGTGGGCAAGTACAACGTGGCTATCTAGTCTCCAGGGTTGAGGGCATAAAAGACCTGAGCCAAGTTTTGATTCTTGAATTTTTCCTTTTTCAAGATGTAATTGAAAGGGCATAGATCTAATATAGGACAGCAACTTCCAACTTTTCTTGGCACCAGTAAGTAGCGAGAATAAGAACCACAATCTACTTGTGACACTGGCTCCCTCTTAATATCTCCTTTGGCCGGAAGGGTCAGTACTTCCTGCGACAAGAATGCAAGGTGGTCCTCTGTCAGTGAATCCAGGGGAAGAGGAAGTAGTGGTGGTGTTAGCTAGAACGTAGGGTGTAACCCCATTTGGACAATCTGGAGCACTCATTTGTCTACTTTAAATTTCCCACCATCGGAGCAGATGGTGTTGGATTCTGCCACCAACCAATGCCCATGCTGGATTGAGGGCAAACTAAAGAGGCTTTGACTGTGCAGCTGCCGGGAGAGCGAGCAAATTGGGCTGACCTATGGCCTTGGGACTGCATTCACGAAAGGACTGAACCTGCTGATAGTGGTAGCTTTGGGGGAAAGCATGTTGCTGATAGCCCCTACTTTAGCCATGGAAGGGGTGTAAAGTGGAATACAGCTATTGCAGGGCCACAGAGAGCCCCAGTGACCTAGCAGTGTCCTTCCTGTCTTTGAATCTCTTTAAGACCAAATCCGCCTTGTCTCCAAACAGAAGGGTTCCATCAAAGGGCATATCCATGAGCGAGGCTTGGACTTCCCCAAAATATCAGTAGTCCTCAACCAGGAGTGACTTCAAAGAGCCACCAAAGAAGCAGTGTCTCTGCCCAGTTAGTTGGTCGTATCTAACCCGCATCCGATTGTGAACTTTTGCTTCTTCTCGCCATCAGCAAAAGCTTGGGAGAGTATGGCTCAGGATCTTAGGCAGCACTTGCTCAACCATATGTTACTTAGTATGGGAATAATGGCTCAATAAACCTGCGGTGTTCACGGACCACAGTGCCATGCTGGCGGAAGATAAAATTCTCTTACCGAAAGTATCCAGCCACTTGGATCCCCAATATGTTGGTGTGGTAGGAAATGCACCAGGATTGATTCGGGAAGTTGAGGCCTGGATCAGCAGGCACTCTGGGGTAGGATGATAGGAGATGAAGTTTGGGTCTCCGGCAGCAGGGCGATGGCAGATAGCAATGGTCCTGATCACAGGAGTGCCTGAGAAGGGCTTAGCCCACACCCCAAGCAGGACATCAATGAGGGCTTTATTTAAGGGTAGCAAGGGGTCTGATGTGTATACACCTGGCCGAAACACCTATGTCAAGACATTTGTTTTGACTCAAACCATGGGCAGCTGCATGTCCAGGACCTCGCCCACTCTCCAAATCACCATTGTGAAGGAAGTCCCTTCCTCCATAGTCACTGTTGGAGGAGATAGGAAGCCAGTGTCTGATGAGGTGTCCAGACTAATGGCATCAGCCAGGTTGTCATACCAGTTAGTATCAGCTATGGACTCTTCTTAGTGGTCAGGGTAGGCATGGTGATCTTTAGATGCCCTCTATTCATGTTCCTCAATAAGCCCTTCAGTGAAACAGGGCTCTCTCTCAGATTTAGGCTGTGTGGGCTTTTTTGGTGCCAAAGTCAACGTCGTGCGAAACTGGTCCCGTTGGATTATGGAGTCAGGATCACAATGGGTTCGGAATGGTCAATAGGCATCATCAGCAAAGGGAAAGGCACCGCTGGAACAGTGCCCAGAGGAAATTGCATGGTTGCGGCCTGGGCTAATCCAGATCCACCAATGGATCCTAAGGGCTTGACTGTCACTTAAGGTTGGCTACACCGGTGGAGCCCTGGTCAAAGGCCCCCCACCAAAATCCAAGGGACCCTGAAGGTGCCCACAAATGATGCTCATGGCCTCATAAAACTCTCATAGCTGTGCAGGAGTCAATATTACTCCAGGAAACTCGTAGGAATGCAGAACGGACCCAGTATCTGACTCTGTCAGCACAAGAACCACCAGCCAGGGAGGTAAGGATTTGTTGAGTCGTCCCCTCGCGTTGCCCAAAGTTGGAAGCAACGCAGAGAATTCTGAGAGCACTTTGACTTCTTATACATTTCTTATGGGATATACCTGAAAAAGTCCTGGAGTACAACGAGGACTAACAAGAACGATTCCGGGAGTGGTCCGTAGACTATCCATTTGAGTGGGACCAGGAGCGGCATGGAGTCGCATGGCAAGTGGCCAAGAGTTTATTGGACTGCTCGAGGAAGACCGGGGGGTTCAAAGTACTGCAATCCACATATGACAGTCATGGTCGTTCTCCAAGGAACACGGACACACCGAGTGTGGGGCCTGTCACCGTTATCTGTTGATGAGAGCTGCCAAAGAATTTGAACCCGTAGGTTTGTCTAGCAGACATCGCTGAAAACAGATGAGAAAAGGGAACACTAGACTTCGAAAATAAGTCAAAAGACGTCTGTCAAAAAGTGACTGTGGGGAGCTGGATACGGATCCATACTGACGGAGCAGAGGAGCAGGAACAGAGATCAGCACACTGGGAAAGTGCGTTTACAGGCCCAATGCGCGGCACTTGTGGTGCAGATTAATCCAACAACACCACACAGAACCGAATGATGCTGCCTACTGACACGTAAGGGGGGTGCTCAAAAATATACACCTGGAAATATTCTAAGGTAAGGAATCTGTGGCTAGAAGTCTCCATCAGATGGTCACTGTACTGTGTGTACACCACTTCTGTATAGCACCGTCTGCCACAGTCCCATGATTTTAAAGTTTGCAATTCAAAGTGCTTGTGAAAAATCAATGAATGTTCACGCTGCTACTTTTACACTCCCTTTGAACATCACGCAGAAATGTTGCAGCGGTATGTCTGCACTTTGAACAAAATAAAGTAAGTAACAATAGTTGTGCTAAATATTAAAGTCTGAACACAAAACCGGTATCAGTGAAGCGTTGGTACTTCTTTTGCAGTTCTCAGCAGTACAGTAGCTTTCGACCGCTGAACTTGGGAATTCAGCACTGATGCCACATTTGGCAGTACTTCGTCAGGACTAATGCATCTTTCGACAGAACAGCAACTTCTGGTAGCAACATAAGCCAAACTATTGCTTTTGCTTGCACTGTTGACATTAACAGTGCTCTTAGGAACAGAAGGGTTCTGTAGAAGCACTGCTCTGACACACAACATCAGTACCAGTGCTACGAGCAGTCCTCAATCTCTGCTGGCATCTCAAGTGCTCCTTCTCATTTTTAGGGTCGAGCCTGTGTTGCATGCGCTTGCGCATGCGTATCGCAGTGAGACGCTTTAGTATTTAGAAAAGGGCTCGGAGCCCTGTCAACTTCACGTCAGTGTTTTTATTGGTTCATGGGCTTGCCTAATAAAATCTGCTTGCTTTCATTAGTCGAAGGCACGCATACGTCATGCCTTTTCCGGTAGCTAGCCCTCCTCGAGCGCAGCGACCAAGTACAGAAAACATGCGAGGCTCGCTGTTTTCCATCGGGCTCGTGGACTTCTTTTTCTCTAATTTAGGAGCGCGATCTCGCTTGGCAGAAGTCGAGCGCTTTACATCGTTAATTTCACTTTTTCGGGTTATGTACATAAATGCACTTTTGCCCGATAGGTGAAAAGTCGGGTTAGGAGTTTACAACGCGATCAACTCTAACATGAGCAATTGCGAGACCCGTTGCATTGTAAATGCTTGTTTGTCTTGAGATGTCTGCCTGTAGTAGAAGCGTAGAAAGAATAGAACACTCTCGGCCCAGTGATCAGCTCCCGGTCACTAAGTCTGCAGGTGATATTATATTTCTCAAAACTACTGAACAGAAATGTGTCAAACGAAACAAAGGGCCTGATTTACAACTTGGCAGAAGGGTCACAACGGTGACAGATATTCGTCCGCCGAAATCTAAATCCCACAGGACACAATGGGATTTAGATTTCGTCTGCCGAATTCTAAATCAGGCCCAAAGTCACTTCCTTGACTAACTTTCTACTTTGATGCCAAGACTGAAGTATTTCTGTCCTGCCATTTTTCTGTAAAGGAGAGAAAAGTTCAAATGAGAAAAGTCAAATTTTTGGCCTATTAGTTTCCCCAATTTTTACTGATCTGTAGAAAATAAGGGATGCCGAACACAAATCAGATTTATATTTTTTTGGCAAGTTTCTGTACATTCGTCAAATGGCGCCATAGCAAAACAAAAAACAGCTTTTTCATGGAAACCGGGATCGACCAATAATAATGCAAAGGCTATTCGCAGTGTGTAATATAGTAATAGTTCTCCTTTGTGCATTACTAATGCTGCGACCGGTGGTTTGTTGTTGGTATGTTGTAATGGTGCTGTATGTTCAGCAGCAGTGCTGCTAAGTGCTGTTCGGTTTAGGGCACTACGAATTTCACTGGCTCTACTGCCATCAGCAGTGTGCTAATAGAATATTAGAACTGCTGCAAGCATAGACCTGGCAAGTTTCCCAGGTCCACGAGTGATGAGCTGCTCCAGTCTAGCTTGTATGAATTCTGGGACTTGTGGTTTTGTTTATTCCATGATACAACAGGGCTAAAAGTCCCAGAATTCAAACGAAAAAACTGGAGCAGTACATCAAGTATGGACATGGGAAAGTTGGCAGCTATGCAAGAAGTTACTTACTGACGTGCAAAACAATATTGGTGCGGCTAGAAGCACACATTTTGCTGCTGCATGTAGTTTGCTCCAGAAACGAGCAGCAGTAGTGTGCCGAAATAAATATAAACAGTGTGGCTATGTGGAGCTTCGTACTGCTAGTTGCATTGCGGAGAACAATGTGCAGTTGTGAGGCTGCTATGTCTAACAGTAGTGCTGCTTTCTTACCTCCTGCCAGTGTATCCTGATTAGAGCTGCAGCAACGGTGGGATGAGTCAGCATCTCCCAACCACTGGCCATACAGCGCTGCTGACTCATGCCATGATTGCACAGCCAGGCTAAAGTCCACACACTTTTGCCTATTACAATAACGCTGAGTAAAAAACACTACGTTTACTGCACCACTTGTTTGTAAAGCAATGGAGGAGAAAACAGAGGCTCCTCCGTTTAAGAAACGTTTATTTTCACGCGGCTCAGATTACTGTGTAGAAAACTGCTGCAAAAATGATGATGTGACACAGCTATTTCAGGTTTTGGCCAAGAATTACAAGGTTTCTTGGTACAAAGTTCAGTCTTTGAGACTTGCACAAATGTAAAAAAGCGGCAGTACGAGTTGGTTTCAGTAGCTATACTTATGTGCACAGTAAAGCGCAAAAGTATAATCCTATGTACCCCTTTCGGGTACTAGTAAGGACAGCCACTAATGCAGATGCAACAAGCATTGTCAAAGCCAACAGATCTGACCTATGTGACATCTTTTATCTTTGCCAAAAAAATTTACCATGTTATATCGATATTATATTATAATAATGTATCCTATATGTAACATAATGGTATCATACTATGATTCTATGATAATGTTTGTATGTATGTTGTCGCCTGTCATTGTAAAATATCATATGGCTTGGCCTCTCACTTTATAGTATGATATGGTATGGCATAGCATGGTATGGTCTTTCATGGTACAATATGTGATGATCTTTCAATTGTATATTATGGTATGGTATGGCATTTGATAATATAGTAAGACCTGGCATTGGACAGTACAGTATATTATGGTATGGTGTGCGTGATAAGATATTGTACTGTATGTGATAGTATGTATGATATGTGGTGTAGTATGGTATGGCTTGTCATTGTATAGCATGATATTTCTTGGCATGGCATGGCCTAACATGGTATGGCTTGTACGGCCTGTCATTATACAGTATGGTATGGTCTGTTGTATGTATGTTATTGCATGGTATGACACTGGATAGTATGGTACAGTGTGGTATTAGCTAGTATACTATGCTATGGTATGGTATGCCCCTGCCATTGTATAGTATGGTAGGCCTGTCATTATATGGTATGGTACCGTATGGCACAGTATGGTGTGCATAATATGTCATTGTATTTTATGGCCTGTCATTGTACAGCATATGGTATGACCTGTCAGTGTACAGTATGGTTTATTATAGCCTGTCATTGTATAGTATGGTTTGGTCTATCATTGTGTAGTATGGTATGACTATTATTTGGCCTTTCATTGTATAAAAGGGTATGGCATGGTTTGGTATGGCCTGTCTCTGTATACTGTATGGTATGGTATGGCCTGTCATTATATAGTATGGTATGGGGTGATATGCCATTGTGTAGTGCACTACTGTATGGCCTGTCCTTGGATAGCATGGTATAACATGCTGTGATATGGTACGACCTGTCATTATATAGTATGGTATGGTATGGCATAACATGGGCATGGATGGGATGGGATAGGATGGCTTGTCATTGTATAGCACTGTGCAGTATGACCTGTTATTATGCAGTAGGGTATTGTATTGTAGGGCATGGCCTGTCATGGTATGGTATGGAATGGTATGACCTGTCATGGTATGGTATGCTATGATATAGTATGACCTGCCATTGTAGAGTATTGTGTGGTATAGCTTTGCACTGTATACTACAATATGGTATGGCTTGCCATTGTATGGCATGGGATGGTATGGTATAGTATGGTTTGGTCTGTCATTTCATAGTATGGTGTGGTATGGCCTGTCATTGTACACTAAGGAATGGTAATCGTTAATACAATATATACATTATGTACAGGAGAAAACACAAATATGAGAAGTCAAGCAGGCAAAAAAAGAGTGATATGCAATGTAAAGTTGTTTTCACGCTAGAATGTTATATCCAACCTGTAACTGTGCAAACAAAACCCAATTTAAAAGACACCTGTTTTCGAATAAAACAGTTTCATCACACCTAAGACGGCCTATAAATCATGGAACACGTACCAAGAACACACTGTTACTAACTAAACACATGATAACGTAATATACGTAGTGACAAACCAATAAAGTATTTATGAATCATTGTTAAAAGTGACACTAACCTGTGGCCTGCAGGTGTTGCTATTCTGCACCAAAGTGTAGGACAGGGACGGTTGAAGACTAAAATTAACAAAACACAGGAAGCAAGCAGTGAAAGCAACCGTGCAGAGCAAAAGGAAGAGTAAAATAACCTAAAAACACATACTCTTACAGAGTGCTGCAAGTAGATGAACAAAACAATCTTAGACATAAAGTGGAAGCAGTTGAAGGACACTTACAAAAAACAAAGGCAGCACTATTTGGTCCATGCTCCAGAGACGAAAGAACACACAAACAAAAAGTGAAGCCAGCACCCGCTAACCACATAGGTGTCAGCAAATAAGACTGCAAATCAAGCCAACAAATTAGAAGCAATGGGTTGGCCCTAAGCTCCTTGTAAACTAAAAGTCTCACAAGCTAACAGTGAATGCGCTGTCTCAGGTGAGGCCTTAAAAGATGCGTCAATAGGACTGGTGTGGGCATACCACAATATGGAGCTCCAGTGTTCAGTCTGTAAAAGAAGAAATATTGAGGCCCAAGTTTTTCTCCTAACCCCGCTTCTCCTGGTGCCAAATGTCAGACTACCAAATATGAAGGCTGTATTTTACCTCATGCCTCTTTCTTGCACCAACATACTCAACCTGTCCCTTCACCTCACTCTTGCAGGCTGTTTTTTCATCCATGCTGTCTCCCCTTGCCACTGTTTTTCCAACTTACTCTTTCTCGCCCTTTAACTCTTTGCTGCTTTACTCTCTCTCTTTTTTCTGGTCAAAGTCTGATGATTAAAAATAAGTCCCAGTAACCAAAAAGTGTGCTGGTGGACCACAACTGAAATCACTAGCTTAATTTAGGCACTGCCGAAGTTTCAAGTTTGCTAGGTCATTACCATAGTTCAATTGCAGGGGTGCGGAATTCCTTTAGCCCAACACCCAGGACATAATGTTCTGGATGAGGCACTTCAAGTTTTCATGTTTTTTTTGTCCTTGGGACAGGTAGGCCCAACCCCCTGCGGCGCAAACCCTTTGGTTGCCAGTTTACAGGGAAGGAAACTGCCTGCAGTTGACAGAATACTTGTGTCCCTATGTTAATACTGTTCAAACTTGTTTTTATGGTTCATTAATTAAAAGCCTTTATTATTAGGGTGAGAGCTCTAAATAAACGATGTAAGGTCACACTGCACTGCTGACAGTGGTTCCAGGAAAAAATGTGTACGCACACGTTTAAAATGTTTAACAATATTAGGCTAATTATAATGCTTCAAGAACTCTCACTGATTAGATGCAAATGTTTGCAGCAGCTTGTAAACAAGATTGATGATCTTTGCTTTCAAAATAAAATGTTCAGAAAAAAAGGCAAGTACGAAAAAAATGTTTTGCTACATTACTGTGAAATTTTAGGTACTATTTCTGAAGCAGCATTTAGTAAAATATATTGATTCATGCTAGTATTTTATTTAATCGAAAATCAGTGTAACAATTTTAAACAAGATTATGGGAAACATTAGGATAAACCAGCACTGGCAAAATCAACAATCTGCCATTGGTGGTGAGTCTTTTGGTATTGTCAATGTGTGTCTTGCTTTGACATGGCTTTTGTAACCCTTTATTGTTATGGGCACTGCCAGGGCATCGCCACTGTAACAAACATTAGCAAAAAGCAAAAAACTTTTTTTAATCTTAAAAACCATGCATTGCCGCAGTAGATCCCGACACTGAACAAAACTACCTTGGGTGCCAATATGCTCCTTGTGGAGTAGAAGAATGCTATCACTCACAGTAAAGCCAGCCGATGGATGGAAAAGTAGAATTTTAATAAAAACAAAATGTCTTGGTTAATTCCAGACCAAATTAGGGGCCCAATTCTTCAAGAAAATCACAAAAGTGCAAACATGGTGTATGTCTTTGCATTAGTGGCTTTTATGAATTCACAAGAATTTACAGAAGTAGACCAGGAAATCATCCTCCTAGAAAATATTTTTAAACTGTATTTTAACACGAGCAAATATGCTTGTGAAAATTTGCTCATGTGAAAATACATTGTGTGTTTTCAAGCTCACTTTCCCTCTAACCACTTTTTCCTAACCCTGAAAGAACTTCTTCTGCCCTTGTCAGAAGTAAATTCCCAACCTTTCTCACTATGTGAAAAAAATAGCGAAGATCTGGTTAAAATCCTTAAACATGCAAGCTAGAGGGTTTGCAGAGACTCAAAGGCATTCCAGCCCTGGAATTTTTGCTTACTGCTTCCTCCAGCCCTAAAATGTAGATTTACAGAAAGGTGGCAAAATAAGAGAATCTCTACAGTGGGGCTTGAAATTGCTAGTATTCAAGTCCTACTGTAGCAATATCCCTGGCATAGTAAGAGAGGCAATTATCAGAGCTCTTACATAATGAGATTGCTGCCATTATCTGTAGCTGCACTACATGGCAACAAAGAGACAAGTAGATTTTTTTACAGGAGAAGTAGATGTATGAAGCAACCTGTCCCATGGACAAATAGATGTGTTGCTAAATTCCACCCCCCCTGAAATGTATAAAAACTAGGGCTCCCGGTTTCATGGTATTTATGTTTTCAACATTTTCAACTTTTCCGCCTGTCTCATTTTTCTGTATTGATCCATTTTTATTTTGTGTTTACTGTATAAATGATGCATCAATGGGTAGTTTTCCACATTCATTCAACTGATACTTGTATGTGTCCAAAAGGTTTCAGCAGTATACAGTGCAGCAGTCTTACCTGAAAACACCTGCATTGTAGAATAGCATAAATAACTGTAGATCTGCACTTAATTAAGCTTAATTCGGAAATCTATTGGCTTTTTTTCATCTATCCTATCTCTCAGTCTGTACACTTACTGATCTGACACTCACGACTGACAGTAGAAGTAGTCATTCAAAGAAGGTCAATTTTCTGTATGTTTCTTTATTTAAAAATAAACACAGACAGGACAATAAATAGTTTTCTGTCCGTATTTATCTGTAAACAAATCAGCAAAAAACAGAAAACTGTGTCAGCCCAATCACGCATTTAAATGCACCCTAAACCTTATAAAGGTCCCCAACCTTTAACCATGCTTTGCTCCTCCGCCCCTATACTCCTGGCTACTCAACCGCCTCAGAATTATACCCTTCACGCTTCACAGCTTCCTGCTCCTCTTAGCCTCACTGGCCCACTCCCCAATCTGGTATGCTTGAACCTTGGCAAAGATAACGCAAGCCCTTGATACCCCTTTAAGATACATGCACCCTGCTGCTAAAAATAGTTTAGTTGAAGACTGATCCTACCAGCGCATAGTTAAACAGCCAGGAAAACTACCCCCAAAAGATCACGATGTGTACACCCAAAGCATCCCAGGTATTAAATTCTACAAAGAACCACGAGGGGTAGGAGGGCAGCAGAAACGTGCTATGTTCATCATCCGGGGTGCAGGAATAAAGCCAAAGATGGCTACCCTCCATGACACCTGTCCCTAAAATCCAACATGTAACCTGAACTAACCTACCACTAACCACTTCTCTGAAGGCAGGCACTACTCACCAAAATTACCCATTGGGGGACCTCACCACCGCCTACTTCCCCACCACTACCCACTACTCCACCAGCGTTCAGCGTTCCCACAATCAATGTAGCAGTCAGTATGTTCTGGTGTTTGTGTAAAAGGATACTGTTTTTATTTTGCCCTAATATGATATTGGTGTTTCTATGTGATTTTTAGGCTGACATTAACTTGGTCTTCGGCTGCTGAATAAAGTGGCCGGAGCCTGAAGATCCATAGTCATATTTATCCTCTCCTCTACACCCTGTATTATATGCTTTGTTACTGAACACATCAAAATACTGAAAGTGGCTCCAAACTCCTGCAGTCAATATTTTGTGCCGCCTTATATATACACCAGCCTATGCCACCATGACCTGGTTCTGTGCAATGTGGTGGAAAACAAAGATTTTAACAGGATTTGAACAAACCAAGACACTTTTCTTGGTGGTGCTGAAATAATAAGTATTCACTGAACTCCGCTTTCCACATATTATCATTTGTGTGCAAGGTAGTTTGTCAGTAAAATCGTATGTTTGTGCAAATTTAGTGACCATTTCATTGAAAAACATGTGCTGTCTGCGAGTGATAATGCCCTACTACACAATGCTTTAGCCACAAAAAAAATCACCATCCTCCTGTCCATTAATCCTGGGTGGGTCAGGGAAGCTTGTAGTGCTAAAAATTGGGCTGTGGTTTGAGAAGCAATGAGCTTGATAATGTATGTTGTTTTTCTATGGCAGCAGCACAGATGGGAGCAGGTCAGTCATTATCTTACAATGTTTTTTATGTCTAGTATGACAGTGCAACTGTCACCGGACCTTTTAACCTACACCAATGTTATCCTACAGTTATTTGCTTCCACATAAATATATATCTATTCCCATGCTATTTACTTGTAATGCTTCACATTACCATACGACATCTCTTTAAAGCCAGACCTATAGCCATTGCCAATGCTTGTTGAAGATGTTTGTTGGATAAATGCTGCTGTCAGCAGAGAAATTTCCCTTCTGTTAAAAAAGTTTTATCATTATTGCGGGTGCATATCATAAAAACAGATCATCAACATGGTTACAGAACCCCGGAAACGTAAGTATAAATTAGTCAGAAAAGGCACTGAAAGTACTTGTTACGCATGGGTCCCATTCGTATCCACTATTGTAATTGTATTTATATAACGATTACTACACCTGACTAGGCGTCAAAGCTCCTTTCGGTGAGTAGCACGCTACACCGGAACCCAAAGGGGTAAGTGGTGGATTAGTAAAGGGATACAAGAGTGTAGTATTATTATAGAGAAATATGAGTTGATTTAAGCAGTGGACATGTAGGGCTATTCATTGGATTGAATAGAATAAAGGATGGATAGAAGAGGGAAGAATAGAGAAGTGGAAATTGGGAGATCATAGTAGTAAGATGATGTTTGGGATGAGTAAAGGAGAGATGGAAGAGGGAAGAGTCTGTAGAAAGGGAGTAGGGAGATCTTAGTAGTAAAATTAGGTTTGGGATGAGACAAAGGGGAGATACATGGGGGGAATTTAGAAGGGTTGTTTGGGAAATCAAAGTAGTAAACAGAGGTTGAGGGTGAGCCAGGAGGGGTAGAGGAAGGGTTATTTTGGAGTTCACAGTAGTAGAATGAGGTTTGGGATGAGTCAGAGAGTGGGATAGAGGATAGATTGATAGTGATACAGGGTGAGACAGAGTAATGCACTGGAGAGTGATTTTTTGACCTCTTTCTCTTTTTTTTGTTTGAGGGGTTTTCACACTATCACCAACTTGCTTTTCAAAATACTGATGTTTACTTAACTTACTGCATGCACTGTGGGTGTGATCTAGGCTAACAAAGAACAACTGTCAGGCATGGGAATATTTGGGATCTAGGGCCCCCACAGCATCTTAGGAACAGAAGGCAGGTCTTGCTATGCTTCTTACATCTCTGACCTAGAACAGGGATTCAGACGTTCACAAGTCTACGTGTCATGTCAAACCTAAGAGTCTGCGAAAGTCCCTTTTCCCCTCCTAAAGCAACAACTTAGGCCAAAATTTCTCCAGCTTCCTCACAGACATTTATTTAAATCCTCAGTGACACAAAAAAGCCAGATCAAATGCATCATCATGGTAAGTTTCGCCTCTCCATCTTCCACAGATACAGTACTTTACTAGCAATAATTTAGAACAATGCACGCTTGATGTGAACAAGTCAGGCGAATCGGATAAGTTGACCTGCTTGGAAAGCACCCTTACTATACAAATATTCCATGTCGACAATCTAAGGAAGTGATTTACAATGGCAGGTCTCTTGAGTGAAGGAATTTAGGATCTAATGTAGAAAAGCATTTTTATGGTTGCAAACAGTTCGATTCTGCAAATCGGACCATTTGCGGTCCAAAAAATGCTTTTTCTAATGTTTAAAATGAAACTTGGTAACTTCTTACCAAATCACATTTTGCATTTGCGATTGAATATTTGGAAAGGGCTTGTTTAGAGTGTCCCTTCCAAATCCAGAATTGGTATAATATCTATTAGGGGTTTCACGACCGAATTCCGGTCGAAAAATATTAATAATTTACCACCAGTTTAAAACTGGTGGTAACCTATCTGTGAAGGGGAACGAACCTTTGAGGATCCCTTCCCCTTTGAGAATGTAAAAAAATATTTTTAAAGAAAAGACACTCTCTTAGATGCATTTAATTGGTTTTATGGTGCCACTCAAAATCAGTGTAGGGTGTCAGAGCACAGAGACAATCAATCATACATGTGTAAATGGAATGTTACATTAGACAGAGGACGCAGTATAGTTTGAGTGCTTGGTCTGGAGAAGCACAAGCTCAGAATTTAAAATGTGACACCAGGATTGGGGGTTCTCTTTAATAATAAGAATTGATTTCTACACACATGAACCCTTTTTGTAGCATTAGCATAATTAGACGCGGGGGAAAATCATAACCTCTGATCGTACCTTGCAGTTTGCATGCAGCTCTTTAATGACAGGTTATAGCTCACTGTTCTATATTAAAATGTTAACTTATAAACTGCACTAAGAAAAGGAACTCTGGCAAAAGCAGTAACCCACTGACCTATTTACATTCTATGCACATTGTGATCTCCATGGTACAGGTTCTTTGCATCAGGCATAGTAACCCTCTCATCTACCTTACGGTGAATCAAAACTTCCACTAGACAAAACCTCAATCTCTCTCCAGGAAGTTTAAACCATAATATACTTGCAAATAGGCGTCCACACCCGAAGTCAGCACCGGGCGCACCGCCCTAGAGCCGGCCCTGCTCCTAATGTCAGTAAGTATGGCCCTGAGTGTGACTGGGTTTTCAACTTCACAAATGCAGACTTTTAACTTTTCTTTCCTATCTCGAGTTGGTGTAACCAGCTCTGTCTATATCATTACAATGTTTTCAGGCCTGAGCGTTTTTATGAAAAACACACTGCATTTTGGGTACTGTGGTCTCGGTTTCCGTTCATAGCATATTTGGAGATGGTAGTCCTATGACTAAACACACTGTCTATAATGACATGGGATGAGGTAGTTACCCAACCTGGAGCCGAACATTCCCTGGAAATAATATAAGGTTAAGTTATAAAGGAAGAAATAAAAGGGAAATTTTACTCAGCACTGGAGGAATACACTGGTATCCAAATCTAGGAGGGTCGAACGCCTACAGATTATTAAGTAATGCTGCAGAGACTGTAAAATGTTATTCTGTAATCTACAGTGCTGCAAACGCATTCAATTCCACAAGGGTACATCACAGCAAAAGAATAAAAACATAAATATTAATAACGCGTAATTTACAAGGCTTATTTCAATGGTCTAACAGCATCACGTTTGTTTGGCCTTTGCACTCCCATTCGCTCACAAAATGCGGCAACAGAAATTCATGATGAGAATAATTCTGTGAAGGGACAATAAACTTTACAGCTGAGAGTTTCTCCCAAATTAAGGTATCTCGTTGCATGCAACAGTGATGAATGATTACTCATTTTGAATAATAAAGCATAAGCAAGAGTCTGGACCTTCATTTGGGCGGGATAAGGATAAGAAATAATTCAACCCATCTGATAAGAGAGGAAACAAGAAAAGGCTAACTTAGTTGACCAGGGCTATGAGTATACAACTACTGTGAGAATCTCACTAGCCATTAAAGTGATTACCTGCCCTGGCATAAAATTTAAGTGAAGAAATTGTTGGCACATGGACCATTTCCTCAATCATCTAAAATGTACAGTGGGAAATACTGACGATCTGTCTTAGGAAGTAGTGCATCCAATTCTTCCAATGAGTAAGGAAGAAACATTTTTTTCTGTGGGCTTTTTAAAAGACAAATGGAAATTCCTTTAACACACTACTCTGTTTTGGCTCAGTATTCACATTGATTAAATGTGGAATTAGCCAAGGCCATTTGATTTTGCTAAAATTATATGTATAATATTCTTTCTTACAGGGGCTTCTTTTAGCCAGGCCGGTTCATCCATTGATCAGTTAATGTGCTGTTGACAATTTTCTTTCATTCACTAGGACACACAACATAGGAAAATGGGTCAGCCCACTTCAGCACTGGTTAATTTCACTGTGCGTAATAGCATTCACTGTGCGTAATAGCATTCAATTATTTCACAAGAAGCCCATCAACACACAAAGTAGTTCTCTTCAGCGCTGGAAACTACTATGGCGATGAGTGCTACTTAGACCCAAAAATGTTTTGCTTTTAGCCAATGTTATGTAATTTGCTTTGTAGAGTGAACTATTAGCAGGCATAGCATCCTGGGCCGAGCAGGTGTGAGTATAGTCAAACCTAGGGTCTAGTGGGACTACTCTAAAAGCCAGGTCTTCAGCTTCTTGAGGAATTCAAGAAATGAGGAGGAGGCTCCCAAGTGTAGCTGCAGGACATTCCACACTTTAGGAGTGATGTAAGAGAAGGTTCTCCCACTGGATCTTGTGTTCCATATGTGTGGGATGTATGCAAGGAGGAGTCGGGACAAGTGGAGGTGTTTGCAAGGTTTGTGAAAGCAGATACAATTGTTGCGTATGCTGGTCCAGTGATATGTAGTGCCTTGAAAGTGTAGGTGCGGAGTTTTATATGTGCTCGCTTGCGTATAGGCCAGTGGAGCTCCTTCAGTTGTGGTATGATGTGAACGTGGTGTGGGATGTTGAGAGCGATTCTGGATGCCCAGCTCTGAACAAAAAAGTACTAACAATAAGCCATAAGGGTGGCCGCCAACACCACTCTGACTTTTTTGTTTTCTATAAGAATTCACCACTGCCAACTGCGAAATCTATTAAAAAAACCTAGGGGAATCCTACGAGTTCACGTTTTTTAGGTGGCCCGAATTATTCTATTAGCGGAGTATGAAATAGCTTTAAACTGGGTCTACCAGAATAAATTCAAATGTCCCTCCCTTTTTTAATGAGATTTAATGAAACCCTAAAAATATATATGTCAATTTCGCCTAGCCTTTTCACAAACATGTTCAGCAAGTTAAAGAGATTTTCCTATCACCGAACTGTATTATAAAAAGCTGCAGTGCCCATAATTCATAATGGAAAGGCTTCTACAAATGTTCTCACCTCTCGCAAATGGGAGTCAATTAATTGCAAGTGGACATGCTTGACATTTACTGACTCATGGGGCGAGTAAACGACTTTTCATGTGACAGGGTCCCTTTGAATTACACGATATTCTAAAGACCAGAAGCCTTTGAGAGCTAGCTGTAAGTGACTGTGGCAAGTGCGTGTTGCATGCATAACTGCCTCTCGCTAACCTGCCCTGAAAAGAGTAAGGGCCATATGTATGAACACATTTTCCCATAGACACAGAATGGGTAAAACCCTTTGCTACATCTGGCCCTAAGTCACATGTGCAAAGTGGATCCTTGTCAACAAAATACCCACTGCCCAGCTTTTTAGCATATTTCACTACTGAGACTTGGAATCTCCAATTGTAATAGAAACAAGCATTGACAAGGCCCTAAGGTATTGCCTATGCAAGAGCTATTGGTTTTGCCAATGTTTTTTAGCTACGTTGCTCACCAGTGTGGCTGCTGTTCAGCATGGCTAAAAGTTAGTGGCATAAAGGAGAGTCGCGTGGAGTGTCGTAGTGTGGAACGACGAAGAGTGGAGTAAAGTGCTATAGAGTGAAGTGGCAAACAGTGCTATTTTTTGGAGTGGCATTCTGTGGAGGCGAGTAGAGTGGCATACACTGGAGTGGCATAGAGTAGATTGTAACTTTGTATAGTGCATTGGAGTAGAGTGTTGCAGAGTATTGTGATGCAGAGTGCAGCAGCGTTGAGTGCATTGGCATTGAATTCAGAGGCATACAATGCAGCATCGTAGAATAGAATCCAGTGGCATAGATTAGAGTGGTGCACAGTAGAGTGCTGTGGCGCAGACTGGTGCAGAGTACAATGGTGTAAAGTGGAGTAGTGTGGAGTTGAGTGACACAGAGGGCAGTGGCGCAGACCAGAGCTGAGTGGCATAGAGTGCAGTAGCGTAGACTGGAATACTATAGAGTGGATTAGTGCAGAGTAGAGTGCAGTATTGCAGAGTAGTGTCAGAGTGGAGTAGTGTAGTGACGTACAGAGCAGTGCTGTAGAGTAAGGTGATGTGCAATGCAGTTGCCTAGAGTGCACCAGCGTAAAGTGCAGCAGTTACGAGTAGAGTGAGTATAGAGTGCAGTGGCATAGAGCAGAGTGGCATAGAGTGCAGTGGTGTAAAGTAGATTGTTTCAGAGTAGAATGAAGTGGCGTAGAATGGAGTGGTAGATTGCAGTTGTTTAGAGTGGCATAAAGTGTAATGGCGTAAAGTGGTGTAGAGTGCAGTGGCATACATTGCCGTGGTGCAGAGTAGATTAGAATGGCGTACAGTGGACTTGCATACAGTGCAGGGGCAGAGAGTTGAATTTTACAGAGAAAAGTGGATTGGAGTAGAGTGTACTGGCACAAAGTCTAGTGTTGCAGAGAGGAACAGAGTACAATGGTGCAAAGTGGAGTTGTGCAGAGGAGATTGGTGTGGCCTAGAAAAGAGTGGAGTAGAGTGCAGTGGCCAAGAGTGCAGTGGTGTGGAGTAGAGTGACAAGGAGCGCACTGGCACAGAGTAGAGCAGAGAGGCGTAACGTGAAGTGGCATACAGTGCAGCAGCATACAGTGGAGTGGTGCAGAGTGCAGTGGAGTGGAGTGGTGCAGAGTAGAGTGCAGTGACGGGGAGTGGTGCAGAGTAGATTGAGTGGAATGGAGTATTCATGGTATGGTAATGCACTGCCATTAAAGACAACACATTTTCAATTGATATGACCATTACATTTGCAGACATACAATTTTACTAATAAAACTATGACCATTACATTTGCAGACATACAGTTTTACTAATAAAACTAAACAGTGCACAGATAAAAAATGTGAGGAAATTCTATCACCTAGTGTAATGATTTGTTTTGCTCATATTATTTGTTTCCAGCACACTTCAGAAATAACATAAAATGTCCTTCGTTTGTGTTCCTAATTATAATATAGTCTGAAATACTAACACAGTTCATTTAAATGTTGTTCTGTGCTAGAAATAAACTATCTTTCCTGCTCCCCAGTATCCAGCAAGATTGTCGCATAAATCCTTTCACTCTGAAGTCAGAGAAAGAAAAGTAAAAAAGCACCTTTGGAAGACAGCGCCTGACGTTTGACCTCAGTCTTTGAATGCAGCAAATGTGACGAGGTAAGAACAAGATTTACTGTCCTGTTTACAGAAAGGGATCACTCAGAAGGATACAGTATACAAGGTTCAGACGGATGAACTGAAACTGGAGAGCCTAATGCAAATAAAGGTAGCGAATAGAAAGCCAGAAAATGTGTGTTACAAACCACAAAGCCAATGGTTATTAATGGGCGAAATGCATTCCTAGGTTAACTTTCAGAAGGTCCCCAAGATGTCTTTAGAAAACCAGACAGTTACAATATCTGGATGGCTGCGACATAAAATGTAAAATTACAAGTCTAAGAATGAAGCATGGTGGTGATTATATATAAAAAAAAGATGTCTCACAAGGACCCTTGAGATCACTGCACTCATATATCACAGTCACCTCATACAGACAGAGGTGAAGCAAAGGAGAGTAAATTAAATGCGAGTATTCCCCTTAAAAGCTGGCAAAACCAAGAAAAAGGTTGGTACATGTGAAGATTACCATAACAAAAGGCCAGCAGTGGTGGCTATGAGTCAGTCGTCTGACACACATGCCTCTTAAAAGCTGGTCGGGCTTGTTCTGATTGAGTCACTGAAACAGCACTGAGTCAATAGTCAGTTACATGTCAGGATCACCTCTAAATGACCGGCTGAGGCAGAAACTTTCATAGGTCAGTCTTGCATCTGAAAGGGCGATGGAATTGGTGCAAAGTCAGTCACTTGCCAATGATCACAATAGATCCGACTTAATTTACTCAAGGATTATTGTACTACACAATGAAAATTAATCATGCAATTTTTTGATCAATGATAAAAACAGTATCCAGCTACATTTTACTCCGATTTCAAGAAAAAAGGTTGGGTGGGTAATTGTGGGGCGAGCATCTTTTTTAAATTACGTTGACTGGTGAGCAATTTTCTGATTTGCTGATTTCACAAGCCCTTCCCAGTACACAAAAAATCCATGTCACTTTAAGATCTACAAGCATTGATATGTGGTACACTATCAACCCTGTTCCCAAATGTTTCCAACTTTATGTGAAGTTGCAGTCTTCTTCAACATATACCCAATATAACATTTGTCTCTATATGCACAAAGAAAGAGGACAAGCAGCACATGGAGAGAGGGCAGAAGACGCACAACAGGGTGGAACACTACAGAAGCACACATCCAAGAAAGAGCAATACAAGAGTGTGGGGGAAGAGAAGCACAAGGACAAGAGAGAGCAGCGTTGAGGGGAGAGAAGCACATAGACTACAAGCAATATGGAGCAGGATTGAGGAGAGAAGCACAAGGGAGACAGCTGGAAGACACATTCACTTGTGTGGTGCTTAAGCAAAAAAAAAACAGAAAGAGCAGCACGGGCTCCAAGAAAAGCAGATAGGCAAGAGTGAGCAAGCGTGGCTGGAGTTGGAAGAGAAGCTCACAAGGAAGACAGCTGGAAAAACATGAAGTCTTGTGGAGTGCTTAAGCAAAAAGAACCAAGCGTTTGCAAAACAATAGGTTTCAAGTTTGGTTGAGTTAGAGATACTGGCATTGTAAATTCATAGCTGGACTTTTCTAGCCACATAAATTGGTCAACCGTGCCTCATAATTTAATTTTTTCCTGCCATATAATTTGAGTGGCCTTGCAAATAACTAAAGCACTTCCATTTACCTTCTTCCTCTATCTGCAGCAAAAAAAATGAAAATGTTGCCATTTAACATCCTAATTCAGATCTGCCATGCTAATTCCAATAGAATACCATTTTTACCACCCCACCATCAGCTGGCTGGCTAACACAATCCCCCCAAAACAGACACAAGACAGCCACAGAGGAGAAATAAACAAGAAGAGTCACCCAAACAGATCGTGTGTACAAAAAGTCATAGTGTAATAAGGATATTAAATTGGTCTGAATCATGGGCATAATTGTAATAAGTAGAGATTATTAAAATATATACAATTATCATATAAACCTTTATCAGAAATAAACGTTTGGCATTGAACTGTAATACTCAAATTAGCCCCTAGAAGGCACCATAACAAAAATATCATTTGTAAGAAAAATGGTTATGTAACCATTTTGTTAGCTCCTAGAGGACATAACTCCCATAAAAAAAACAGGGGGGAAAGTAATGTAGTGTAACCATATATTTATCCCCTCGAAGGCGTTTTTAGGGCTAGCAGGCCTACTGCAATGATATTACAAACAAGGCCTTTAAAACAAAACTTCTCCAAGTTGTAAAACAAAGGTTCTAGCCATGAGAAAGCTTAAAAGGCAATCAACAGCAGTAAGGGTTATTATTTTGGGGTCTTCACTAACCTAATGTGAGGGCCCTGGAGATGATGTAGACAGAAAGAGCGTTTTGACGGTGGTCCCATGTAACGGGGCAGTCGGTGAGGCGGACAAAAACAGCTCAAGGCAGGACAAACGTAAAGCATTTACCAGTGATATCAAGTGATTTTTGAAAGGCAAGCCCAGAAACGAATGAAAGTGATGGGCATGAGGTGGGCGTGGTTACCAAAAAGACTACCTTCAAAGACAAAGATATCAGAGACATCTCAAACAGGGCTCAAAAGGAAGGCCCTGTGATGTCCCTAATACTAGAATAAGACCCCAGGACGAGAATGTATTTCTCACTTTGGATTTAAACAATCTAGAAATTAAAGCAAGCCCAGCCACATTTAATTAAATAAAGGGGGAGTGTGATCCCGTCATGCTTTCCCCAAATAAAAGAACAGCCAGCTTTTAAAACAAGTGGCAAAACAAAAAATGTAGCCTAATTGTCTATGTTAACAAACTAGCAAACATCAATCAATAAAAATAAAAATATAAGCACAAGACCATTACACCCGAAGAGAGGATTCGTGCCTGGTACAAATCCAAAACAAAACAAGCATTTACAATGCAACGGGTCTTGAATTTTTGCCTGAGTTAGAGCTATTGGTGTTGTAAATTGTAAATACCTGGACTCCTCTGCCACATAAATTGGTCAACCTGCCTCATAATATGGTCTTTTCTTGCCACAAAATTCCCAAAACAAGACCGCCACTGAGGAGTAACAAGAGAAATAAACTAGAAGGGTCACCCAAATATATCAAGAGTGTTCAAACTGTTGTAGTGTAATAAGGATGTTAAGTTGGCCTGAATTGTGGTCATAATTGCAATAAGGAGAGATTAATAATACATATACAATTAACATATAAACCAAATAAAAACATTTATCAGAAATACATGTTTAGCATTAGACTGTAATGCTCAGAACAGCCCCTAAAGGACACTACAATGAAAACAGCAGTTGTAAGAAATATGGTCATGTTACCCTATAATTAGCCCCTAGAAGGCATAACCACAAGAAAACAAAACAATTGAAAGTAATGCAGTGTAATCATATAGTGCACTACACATTTTCAGGGCTAGCATGCCTACTGCAATACTACTACCCTTAGAATACAAACTACTCCAAGATAAAAAACAAAAATGCCAGCCATAAGAGAGCTTAAAAAGGGACTGAATGGTGGGAAGAGTTAGTATTTTGGGGTCCCTGTTAACCTACTGCAGATACCCATAGATGACCTAAACAGACATAATGCATCATGCTTAACATTTTGGTGGCTATCCCACTGTCCTAGGACCACCACAAGCTGAGTTATGAGCAAAGCATTATGGGACGAATTTTCCCGAGTGCAGTGAATATTGTAATATTGGCTCTCCTGCTGTGTCAGGAGACCCCTGCTGTTAATTTCTGTGTTTTTTGTAAAGCATTTTTCAATTATACGTGGTTTGGGGAAAGCTATGGAGCGTGAAGGGGAAAGCCAAAAGAAATGACTCTGATAAGGTAATAGTATGAACAATGTGACCAGAGCTCCAATACTGGAGATGGAGTTTGCTCTGTTGGCGCTGTGAGGACCATGGCTGCCATGAAGCATGAAGGGGAGAGGCAAAAGAAAATAACAGTTTACCCACGCTGAAGTATATTGGTAATTGTGCAATTATCCATGCAACAGGGTCAGTCTGCAAGGCGGTAACAAAACCGCCCCAAGGCGGGACAAACATAAAGCAATTACCAAGGACATCAAGGGATTTTTAAAAGGCAAGCCCAGGAACAACTGAAAGTGATGGGTGTGGTTAAAAGCCCACAATACTTACAACAGGTCAAAGCGTTTCCGTGCTCCACCTAAAAATTAGTTCCCTTAAAGTGAGCACTGAAAGGACACAAGCAAAGAGGCTATGCTTCAGGGGAGGGCCAAACACAAGACAGACAAGACAAGCAATCGAATAAGAACCAAGAGAGTGTGATTTGATATAAAGCCAACCAATAGTAAGCAATGGAAATTTTTTAAGCACATTCTAAGATCTTGGTAAGCTGACAAAAGATCTTTTGCAAACAGGCAGATTGTGCTGTCTGTTAGGTTCGATCTAAAAATGGATTAAGATTGCCAGGCCCCAGGTGCGCTCTATAGTTGTGCCAGCTGATAACAAGAGAGCAACTGCAACGGAGGCCAAGCATTTTTGTCCACAACTAATGACACTCAGAATGCACTGGCCCTGTCCCAAAACCAGCCTGTGCTTCCAGTCGCCAGTAACTTGCTGCAGGAGACAATCAAATCTGAAGACCTCCAGGAAGCTCTTAGACGTGAAGCAATGCCAAGACACACTTCAGTCTAGAGATACTACCGAAAAACAAAGCAGACGTCTGAGCCTGTGCTCAAACTGAATTCAGAAAATGTCAAAAAAGTGTTTCACCATGGCAGTAACAAACTACTTGTGTCACCACATGTGAAAGGGAAACGCATGCAAACATGGCTGTGTACTTTCAATGCAGTTTTCACAAGTATAATTTTTTGTGCACTTTGATATGCCATCTTAGCCCTTTTAGGAGAGCCAGAAATGTGCTTTGCCAAATGTAATTTTTTCCTAATTTTGTAATGTCATGGCTGTATGCCTGAAGATTATTGTGTGGGCCAGCTTAGGCTCAAAATTATAGGCCCAAATTGATTATGATGACAAGCCAATGATAAAGGCTACTGGCCTGATCGGTTTACTGAGAAAGGCATATCCATTGTCATAGGCCTGACTTGTTTATTATGAAAGGTTATAACAAATGCCCCAGGCCTGGCTTATTTATTGTTAAAGCAAGCATGCCTTTTAATAGTGGATGGTTATCAAATTGTGTTACCAACTGTATGCAGATATTTTTTTACATGAAACATCACAGGTTACTATATTAGGTAACGGTTTACTGTTGATACCACCTCTAACAAGCCGTGGGGGTACACTTCCACGACAAGAATCCTTGTTAGTCCTTTTAGAAGAGTTTTAGATTGCTTTGGCAACTCTAACTTTGTACATATTGTTAATTTTATAACAATATGCATGATGGTTGCCAGATTATGCACATTTCAGTAGACCTTTGTTGTCAAGCCAACAGTAAAATCTACAGACATCATTGATTAATTGGGAAAAGTTAGGCCAGATTTCAGATTTGATCTGTTTAAGATAAAACGTTATGACAAAGCCCCTAGGCCTATCATCCTTATTCTGAAAACCATGTGTTAAGCATTTATTTTTAAGGGTGTACTGTTATTACATGTGTTAAAGTCTGCAAGAATGTATTTTGATACATGGAATACAACAGGCTACAGTAGCAGACAAATGTTTCTGTGTTTTTGATCCAAACAAAAAGACTGTGGCGATAGAAAATGTGCACTATGATAATTCTTACTAGGGCTTCATAAAGGGATCTCTTAAAGGGGATTTTATATTGTTTTGACAAATCTGATTTTGTACATATTTGTAATTTTACTATGATATACACAATGGTTGACTTGTGGGAAAGTGTACGCTCAATACAGTAGGGCTAAGTTGTTTAAGGTGACAAGCTGACAATAAAGGCCTGAATTGTTAATGGAGACACTTATTTTGGAAAGTTACCAAAAAGGCAGAAGACCCATTTTATTTATTCTGAAACACACGTGTTAAAGGCAATCGACGTTTAAGGGTGGGTTGTTATTGCACTATGTTAATGCCTGAATACATGTATTTTGTTATATCTTACGGATTACATTTATAGGCAAGAATTTGTCTGACACATATGCACATCTGCCTGAAAACAAGTGTGGTTCTTTCCAGTATGGGTGTGACATCCTTTTGTTTTCTATTTGCTCTTATAGTGTCCCACTTACATTTATTTCCTTCTCTTTTTATTTTCATTTTAAAGCATAATACAGCACCCTAGACAATTCTAACCATTTGCTAGCCACCTATTTCATCAGCCCTGCGCCAGATCCGTGCAGCCACTGCCTCTTACACCAAGCGACCATCAAAAAATTGAATTGTCGTACTGTTGGTGTTTTATAATTCTAAGATGGTGGTCATAAATGTAACAGTCATGCTGGAACTTTAAAACAATGACACACTACGTACAATACTATTACAAGGCGACTACTCACTGCTATGTTTAACTTAATTTGTTACTGTAAGCATTTGTCCACAATTGTTAGGAGGCAGCATATATTCTTTTTTCTACTTTTCGTCTTTTAACGCATCTTGTATATGTTTTTGATTTGTGGGTGTGCTTCATTGTAGATGTGGGTGAATGTAAGAAGGAGTCAGAGGATGAGTGAATGGATGCATGACTGCAAGGATGTGTGACAGATTGCATATTTAATGTCTTATTTAGTGCTTAAATACATCAAAGACTGAAAAGGCACCTTCATTTATAAGCCTGATCAGTGGCATTACCAATGCTTGTTGATGTTTTATATAGCACTAACATGTTGCCTTTTGGTGACACTAACAGAAGTCCAGTTCATGCTGATCAACCACATCTTGCTTCTGGACCCTGCATCTGGGTGGGCCAGGACGCTGCACTGTGGGGCGAAATTTCATGAAGGGACGATGGCTGCACATGGCTAGATGTGAGAGGACAATGAAGCCTTCCCGAGCTAGCCAAGATGAACCTGGGTCTCTGGTGATGGTGGCAGTAATGGGAAGGGGCCAGAGGCACAAGGCAGGTCTGATGTATTTTTCAGCCATACAGGGCCAAAATGAAGCGAAAAATAATGCAAGCATGTTGAGGTAAGGCAAGGGCAACAGCAGTGTATTTTTCCCCTACCATGATCAGATATGGGCAGTGCAGCTGAGGGGAGCGGCCCAATGCAGACGCACACAGCCTTTGGAAATCTTGGCATTTTTCACAGCGTGAACTATGAAAAGTTTTGTCCCACTTTGGTGTGCTTCAGGTTGGTGGTCCATCTGGTCCACAGAGTTGAGTCGGCTTTGGATCCTGCTCCTTTTGGTTTGGCTGGGTGAATACTACCATTTTCAACTACAAAAGGGTCTTGGAATTGCAGCTGTGGTGACTGCTTAAGTCGAGCTGGTCCATCAGCGCTGTTGAGTATATTGGTCTGTAGTATTCCCTGCAAGACTGAAAGCTATATGTCACTACTCTGGTCTATGCTGCTTATCTGGTAAGCACCTGGCACCCTGGAAAATTATTTCATCCTCATCTAAGACAATGATGAAGGAGAGTGGTGAGAAACTGGGTATGTGCAAAAGATACTAAAGACAGGGAAAACTAGAGCCCCTTGTCCGATATCGCAGGAGCCGCTTATGAAGAATACTTCTATTAGAGGGAAGCAGCAAGGGGCAGGGCAGGGAGAGCAGTGTAACAAACGACATTGAGTTATCTTACCCTCTCCTGGACACTGTTGCTGTTCCTCTGCCAGATACTTCCCAGAAGACTTCAAACTAGTACATATTTACTGTTACATTTATGGTATCTGTTCCAACGGTGAGGGGGACATGAGATTGATAGAGCAAAAACCTAATACTATAATCAGCAATGATTTGCAGGGGTCGACCAACAATATAGCTTCTCCATTGGGCTCTGGAGGTGCCTCTCTATCCTCTATTTCCATTTCCTCTAACTTGCCTATGAGTTCTCCAGTGGCTTGTGGCTCCTTGTCGGATAAAATGGAACTTAGCATTCACACAAACCAGGATGGCTTGACCAGGCGGGCAATGTACCGATAGTGACTGGACAAAAGTTGCGCAACACCCAGGGGACCCTAATGCCACAGCAGGGCTGGTCTGAAGATTCTGCTGTTCTGGCCATTGAAAATCCTGATTTTAATCAGCAAGAGTCAGCTAAAGCATTTTTTCCTTCATCCAACTCTGGCAGTACATCAGATTTGGAGATGGCAGAGTTAGATGTTGACAGTACAGAAGATATGGAGACAGGAGAAGTGGAATTAATGAACTCCAGGAGGCTGATATCGCCAAACCAAGATCTAGATCCAAGAGAGCATCCTGGTAAAGCTGCAAGTGTTGGGAAAATAGTGACTGGCATGACTAAGTCATTAACAACTCAGCAGACAGAAGGGAAATCGACCCCGCACTGACCCTAGGAGAGGAAGAAATTCTTTGGGACTCAGAGGGTTGGAACTTACTCCCACAAATTCTATCCCTCCTTCAAAGGAGGCTCCCTCATTCCGTCTCCCCACAACTCTCAAGTCCATGACGACAGTGTCAAGGGGGTCTAACTTGCCAGTAGTGGTGGCAAAAGAGTAAGAGAAACCGAACCAATCCAGTGCCCCTGCTTCAGCCGCCATCTATGGTCTAATGCAACTCCACAGAGAGGAATACAAAAAGGATTCCCTTTCGTTAAAGATAGCACACTTAAAGACGCAAGTGGTCCTCAGAAAGATGTCCAAAAATATGGATATGCCTCATACATGTCATGGGGACTTGAACGCACACCAGGCTACCATGATAGGGAATGCAACAACCAACCGGAAACATGACTTAGAAAATTGATTGCGGAGGAAAAACCTCAGAGATTTGAGTATCTCAGGGAGTAGCAAGGGAGCGACCCAAGAAGATATATTGTCCATCTTTTCAGAGAAACTTTTCCATCCCTTAGTGACTGGGACATGGAGTCAATGATTCAAAGAGCACACTGTTTCCACTTCAGCAACCCAGGAAAGGGAAACTGCCCGCTACCGTCTGGCCATCTTAATTTACTTCGGAAATGTAATTCTGCAGCAGACGATCTACCAGGCGGCTCAGCCACATTCCCCTATTAAAGCATGTGGGATATAATTATTTGTGCAGTGTGATTTTTGACATGAAACTGTGGTAAGTCACTGACAACTTCATGATCTCATTCTGGCCTTTCAGAAGGTTGGAGCTATGGTTTCACTGTTGGAAGCTGCCAATCTGTGGATTGGATTTGAGGGACAAACATATTTCTGTCAGGATTACATCAAAACAAAAGAACTGCTAAATCTGTGATCTGCTAAGTGATGACTCCCGAAGGATGGGAGTGGCCGGAGATATGGCTCACTATGTCACTGTGTTTTTTCTCAGTTGAGTAAGTAGAGCAAATGTGTGTCCTATTTGTTTTGGTTTTTATCTCTGTCTTCTCTTGTCCCTCCTATACTTTCAGTAAACACTTTATAATTCCTCCTGCATCACAATGGCTATTTTGATTGAATTTTCTTTGGTCTTGTGACCTCTCGGATGGGGGGCTTTGGTGTCCAATTTGGTGGTCGGTGCGTGATCCGTGCTTGTCTGTCTCGTCTTGAGTTGGCTCTAATAGATATATGCTAAACGGCTGTCTCTTCACCTTTGTTAGTGGCATAAAGTGCTCGGTGCCCAAACAGTACTGTGTGACCTAGGAGCTCTACTAGCATCCTGTAAACCTCCATAAGGCTTGTTGGTGCAGTTACCCCACTCCAAAACGTTGTCTTGTATCCTGGGTTGTACCCAGTAGTGAGATCATAGCCCCATTCCAGTCAGTCCATGGCAGGGACACATCATCACTCCATGAGTAGTGGTATAGCTCCAAATAGGTGGACAGTGGTTCAATCTGTAGTGTGGAATCTGTTAAGCAGTTGTGGGGCCAACCCTCTCTATCAATGAATCAATCAAATACTTCTATAGCACAGCTTATCACCCATGGGGTCTCAAGGCTCATCGCTCCTATGTCTAAGCTCGTCTTAACGCGAGTATTGGGCTACTGTTGTGATTTCTGGATATGAATTGCAATGCCTGTGACAAAGGCAGTGACCCGAAAATGTCTGCAAGAACAGACCGAAAGAACCTAAACTCCTATCTGTGCAAGTACTTGCATACAGGATAGGAGACTATTATTGGCGACTCACTGCACTTCCTGCCAACATCATTGCAGATATGGCGGTCTGGTCACTCCTCTGCATCCTCAGTGCACCTCACGAGGATAGGCTTCTTGACTCTGGAAACATGGAGCAATCTATCAAAGCATTGGTTCTCCTCATATACAATTTTCCTGTCAGGCTGTGGGTTCTAAACTAAACAAGTCACTCTCTTCAGGGATGATGTCAGGTCCATGGCACCCATGTCACACTCCAGGGAAAAAGCCTTGCCAGCCTACCCCTACAGCCAGTGCCCACCGGCACTCCTCCAATCCCTTTGTTGACAAGCTCTTTTCTCCAACTCGGAGCTAACTCTACCAGGAAAGTTCTACTCATACACCCCTATGGAGACCAGCCAATCACAGAACAGCTCTAGATTTCTGTGACATATGGAAGTCTGAAGCACGTTGTGTAACAAAGATACCATCCACTTTCAAACACAGTACTTCTTGTCATTATGCATGCACAATTACTGCTGCCTCATACACGTCCAGTTGTGAGTATCTGAACATGCCCCTGTATCAGGATGCATAAACAAGCCAGGTCTGCATCAACAACTGATGGGAAGATCAAAAGAAAAAAGTTTAAGCCGAGCATTAAAGTCTGAGCTCATCCAGTTAGGCTCATACTACAGCAGAGGTTAATAAATGAAAAGATCTAGAGGTCCAGCTTGAAAAAAAGACACACTAAGCAAATGGAGTTTATACAGTAACAACGGAAAATTAAACTGGGATGTTGAGCTTTTCATAAACATACATACATGGACAAGTGAGTCTCCAGATTCAACGGGTGGCAAGACACTAATATCAATTGCCCCAACGAAAGGGTATCAGTTGTATGTCCCAAATAAGAATTGAATAGTCATAAAGGCATACTAAGGGTATTGAAAAAGTAAAGTATTACTCACACAATGTTACAAATATTCAGAAACTCGTGGGCTCACGTAACAAACAACTCATTAGCTTTCAGAAGCATTCAATAGAATGTAGTTGTATCGTTCTTGTCTCGGATTTACTCATTTTTAAACAAGCAAAGACAGATAAACAGCATTAGTAGGGACACTTATGCGTAGCACAACTCATACTGTTTCTCAGGTTTCATTAAAAGGAATTGTGTTTTTATATGGGAGGTTTATACAGGATGATGCTGCTATTTTTATTTGAACATCTGAAATGCAGAATGACAGTGTATGATTTAACAGCCTTAGCAGCTGTCCTCAGCTCTGGGGTAAATATCCCCCAACCCAAAGGGTCACCCTCTTACCTTAAACTAATGCAGTTATCAGGTGACACGCTGATGTTAAATATCTGATCTCTTGCTATCTGCCCTCAACTCTTACTCTGTCCCGTTTGTAGACCAAAGCTGGAGCGGGATTCTCTTTGAAGTGTTGTGGTGAATGTCATGCTCGATAAGTATCCATCCTGCCTGGGTAAAGGACTGTGAGAAGCTGCATAAAAAGTCCAAACCTGTATGTTTTTGTGACTCAATAGCATATTGTGGCTGTGCATATGCCCTGTGCATAAACTACACACCAGCATGGAGAGGACAAGAAACCAACTACTTCAACTAAAGAAAGTCCATCATGTCTTCAAGCGCTTCCAGTGAGATACAAGAGGAGGAAAGCAGAGACAACCAGATGGTCATTTGAGATCCCTGAAGTTCCCCTGCATGAAACAATGGAATGTGAAACAATTGTTGTATAAACAGGTAAACAAATTTAAGGAAGAGGAAAATGATAAACATTAAGGTATCATTAGCAATGTTTCCGATTACAGTAAGACTATGCATATGCAAAGAATGCTATATGGTATATATCTGGTACAAAGGGCTGGAGCAGGTTTTTTCTTCCCTGATGGAAGGGCTGTCAGAAAATAACACAGGGTTGGGCCAGCGCAGATACTTCTTTATTGCAAATTTAAAAATAAAACCTATCAATCTTTTTCTCCTAAGCAAAATGCCTTCTGTGACCCCAAAAATCGTAGGAGGGTGTTAGTTAAAGAATACTTCACTAGTAAAAATTAGGGTTAAGACATTCCCTATGCTATTTATGTACCTTGTTAGTGTTATGTGTGCCAATTGGCACACGTGACACTGTTGTATTGTCTGTTCCACCTGTGCATCCAAATCCGGAAACCACACCTTGCTTCGTAGCCTAGCCTTGGTTTTCACCATACCCTGGTGAGCGGCATGAGCCAAGTCAACCGTTCTTTGTCGCAGGCTTTCAGGGATGATGAGGCGGCTGCCTCGCAGAAGACAGTCTTCTGAGTATACAGCCAATTCATGTCGAACTCGGAACAGTGCCTGCAGTGCAGTGTTTGCCTCCACGGTTCTCAGCGACAGATTCTGTTTCAAACGGTGCCATCTTCCATCACTGACGCATGACATTGCCATCTGCAGGACTTCATCCTTTTGGGTAGACTCTTGTATCTCCTTCAATGACATCGGCAGAGGCCAAGATCTCTCCACTACCAACCTCACATATTCCTCAATATTCTCCGCGTCATCTTCTTCCAGTGCTGTGACCGGTCTGGCATGTCGTGAGAGGTAGTCAGCTGGATTCTGAGTGCCTGGGCGGTATATAACCAAAAACTGATATCCTTGCAACTGGAGAATCAATTTTTCGATTCTCAGGGGAGGCTGTGACGCTGTTTTGTTGAACAATGGTATTAGTGGTTTGTGGTCCTTGTATATTACGAATGGATGACCATAGCTGTACAAGTGATAATGGCGGCATCCCCAGTTTACCGCGAGTGCCTCTTTTTCGATGTGGGAGTATCCTTGTTCCGTTATAGTCAATGCTCTGCTGGCATACGCCACTGGTGCCCATTCACCATCCTTTCCTTTTTGAGACAGCACGGCTCCGAGACCAACAGGGCTAGCGTCTACCGATAGCTCCGTGTCTTTGGCAGGATCAAAGTATACCAATGTGGTCTCTGCAGATAGTGCTTGTTTAGTTGCTTGAAATGCCGTCTCCTGTGTCAGATTCCATTCCCAAGGAGTGTGGGTCTTCGTAAGTTCCCGTAATGGAGCTGTGAGGGAAGTCAGGTTTCGGGTGAATCTCCCACAATATGTCACCATGCACAAAAAAAAACTAAGAACACCAGTGACTGATGTGGGGGCAGGTGTTGATTTTATGTCCGCTCCTTCTCCGGATCAGGCCGAACACCCTTCTCTGAGAAATGATACCCAAAGAATGCAATGTCTTGTCTCAAAAAAATCACATTTCTCTCGGTGTAAAGTTAATCCATTTAGGTGCAATCGTTGGAAGATAGTTCGCAGTCTCTTTAGGTGAGTTTCTATCGTGGAAGCATGCACCAGGATGTCATCGCTCACATTGATGACACCCTCTAGACCAGCCAAAACACCACTTATTGTGTCCTGAAATACTTCCGCCGCGCTGGCAATCCCAAAGCTCAGGCGTCTGTATCTCCTCAGCCCTACGTGGGTGGAGAAAGTTGTTATTGCTTGAGACTCCGGGGCTAGCATTAGCTGATGATACCCTGCCCGCAGGTCCATTTTGGAGAACTACTTGGAGCCACTGACTTCCGCCACTATGTCATCCACTGTGGGGGTAAGATGACGTTCTCTCCTGATGGCCACATTTGGAAGGCGCATGTCTACGCATATGCGTACCTCTCCTGGTTGTTTTGGTTTTCTCGTGATTACAATGGGCGACACAAAAGGTGTGGGCCCTTCCACTTTTTCAATAATGTCAGCCTCTTCTAGCTTCCTTAATTCCGCCTCTACATGTGGTCGAAGGTGAAAAGCTATGCACCTGTGTTTGAGGGCCACCGGTTCTATGGACCTGTCAATGTGCAATTTCACTTGGCGGTCTTTCCGGCATCCAATTCCTCGGAACAGGTCAGCATACTCCTCTTGGAGACTCTCCAGCTCCCCTATGTGTACGCTGAATGCGAATACCACCAATTTTAGTTCCTCGGCGGTGCGGCAGCTGAGCAACATCCCAGTTCCTATCTTGGTGACATATACTTTCGCTTGTATGGTTGTGTCGTCATGAGTGATGTCTGTGATGAAGACTCCTCCCAGTGGGAGGGGTTCTGTTGGCCCGAATGCAAACACTTGCACTGCCCTGTGCCGAAGGGAAGGGCAATGTGGCAATTGGTCGAAAGCCGATTGTGCCAGTATGTTGATCGAGGCCCCAGTGTCAATAAGTGCGGTTCCTTGATGACCTGCCACCTTCACTTTGCACTTGGGGATTTTCTTCCTGGTCTTACGCCTGGTTCTGTGGCACGGATTATGTAAACTGTCCCTTCCGGCTCGTCATCGTCGTCCATGTCAGGAATTACGTCGGGTGATTGGATTGCCTTTGCACCGTGACTCATTTTCTGTTTGTCTCCCTTCGATCTTGTGGTAGAGCGACAAACCTCGGCAAAATGATTTAATTTTTGACAATTTGTGCATTGTTTCCCTAGGGCCGGGCATCTACCTTGATGTGGGAATATCCCTCGGCACATGTAGCAGGACCGATGTGTATTAACCGATTTTGTCTTGTCTTTTCTTTTTGTTGTGGCCCCTGAGGTGATGGCATTTACCAGTTCTGTTTTGACAGTTTGTGTGAGTGCCGATTCCATATGTGCTGCCCTTACTCTGGATAGTTCCTTTGATCTGCCCATGGTCAGCATGTCAGCCATCGCCATACCGGGACTCTGTAGGATGTGTTCTCTTAGCTTTGTGGAGTGACATCCTTGAATAAATTGCGCCCTTATTTCGTCCTCGGGATCCGGTAATATACACGTGCTAGCCAGTTCCCTCAACCTTGGATAATATGTGTCTACAGACTCATTTGGTTGTTGCCTAGCTTGTCGGAGGAGAAATCGCTCATACTATGGGTTTGCCAGAGGTTCAAAGTACGCTGTAATTGCCTTTTTTAGAGTTCAGTATGTGAATGGGGGTCCTTCTTCCGACACTGTTTTGCTGATCCTATGGAGCATCGCTCCACACATGTAGAGAAGCATTGGTCGTTGTCTGTCCGGGTCTAACGCGATTGCTGCAAAATAGTTTTCTAGACGTTCCACCCATGATTTCCATTTTGCTGATTGAGCTGATGGGGGCCCTTCCATGACATAAGGCTCTAATGTTGGAAATGTGGCCATGGTGCTGTATTTAATATGTGGTTCTTTGTCTTTCAGTCTGAGTTAGCTTGTACTGCTGTTTGATGTCCCAAATCCGAGTTTGTAGTGTTATTTGGTATACCAGGGCCGAAAACAGATATCCGGGCGTGGCTTGTGCCCATCTCCTTTTTTTTTTCTTATGTGGCTTGTCTACCTTCCCCCGCTGTACTTCACTCTGCCTCAGCTGTTCACAAATTTTATTTGGGGGCGGGGCCTCCGCTGTCACTCACCCCACCGGGAGGCTCCCTCTGCATCGGGAGTCAGAGCTCCAACACACCAAAAGAGCAGCACCTGCCTCTCGCTGTGCCACGTCCCCAGCCACGCGGGCCACTCCCCTCTGCTCACCGATGAGTGCGCTGCCGCGCTGGGCTCCAGACACCAATCGGAGGGCTGGGGTGTGTCCGCCTCACTCCTTCTCCGCGCCGCCGGCACTCCCACGCCCGGCTCCGGCACTCACAATGCGGCCAGCTACTGCAGCCCGCTACGTGCAGACCTCCGATAGTGGGCCCGCCCAGCCCCTGGAGCGCTCGAGCGCTCGCTCACCCCGGGCGTTCGTTTCACACAGCTGATGCTCAGGGTCTCGATCACCGCGCGAAGTAGGGTGGCGTTCGGCTCACTCCCTCGTTGCCAATTTTGTTATGTTGTGGGAAAACGTGGTTTAACTATAGCGGGGAGCGCTGGGCCCCAGAAGCAAACGGCGCAAGCAATAATCACACCACACTCATCATTGCCCTCGGCCTTTGCCTTTTTAGCTCCAAGCCAACCGGCACTTTTTATTAACTCCTGTAGCGTCAGGACCAAACCATGCGTCCCTAACCTCACAGGGTGATTCTTCACTCCGGTTCACACAAACATTCCTGTGAGACACCCCTTGTAACCTGGTACGTCCCAGGGTTGTAAACATAACAGTTAGGTATATTCCAGTATTGCAAAACGTGTGATTCAATTCAGCTTCGTCATGTTTTAAGGTGTATTTTACATAATTTATGAGCGTCTTGTCACAGCATATTGTCCATAATGTTATAGATGTGCGGTTGTACAAACAAAACACACACACATTTTCCCAGAACTATACGGATGGTCTCTATTGTTGAATAATCAGGAAGTCATGAAACAACATGAAGTAACAGAGTTTTTTCTAAGAGCTGCCTCGAATTAATGAATGGTTAAGAGCACTTTATTGATCCACTGTCCTCCAACTTAAAGTCTTCATTTAGCTACAACTTGGGATTCTAATGACACTGTTGCATCGCTTTGTGCAAGGGCGGTATATTTTAACCTGTTTATTGCCAAGAACATCGCAGCTGTCAAGTGGCTCCATGCCATGAGTTACAAAGCTTGACAGCCTTAGCTTCTTACCCAACGACACCGCCTGCTGTTGGCTGTAGTTTCAATTTTCACCAGCTATTGGCTGAAACATCCCAGCATGCAAAGGTCTGCTGGCTGCGAAGGATTGATTGGCTGACAGAGTCAAACATGACATGTGGCCATATTACAGTTAATTAATACAAGTTCCAAAATACGACCCAATAGTGTGTAACTACTTTAATGTGCACGTAATTGCGTTACAGATGGGCATGTGCGGGGAAGGAACAGGGAAGTTTGAGAGGGACACGTGAGAAAGAGGGAACTGGAGAGGGAGGGCCTGTCCCGAGACTGAGGTGCGGGCGAGAGGGCGTGGGCACAGAGGGTGGGAGGTGCAAGGGTGTCTGGTATGCAGCTACAGCGTAGTGACCAGAAGCCATGAAGAGTTTGCTAACCTCTCGCGTTTCCCAGTTATATGATTAGATAAGTCATTCAGACCAGCTGTCTGTTGTGCACTGTGGGACTATAAGTCCCAAAATGCAAAAGAAAAAACTGATTTGGAGGAGCTGCTCGGGCGTGGACCTTTAAACTCCAGAGTGCAAATAATACATAAGGAACTAGACGGTGCAAGGGGAGTAGAAACAGAATGTTTTAAAATAATGATGTAGGTTGCACAGGGTACAAAACAGAAGCCAGGCGGTGCACGCGCATGAACAAGCCAAGTAGGAAATAGGGGTGGGGGTGCAAGAGTAGCAGTGCATGCTATGGACTGCATGAAGAACAGTCTTACCTTTCTGTGGAGCCCGAGCCGGGCTAGGCGGTTTAGGGCTCGGCACCCCCGGATTTCTGCTCCCCGCCTCGTCCTGCATGCTCAGCGCTCTTGGGGAAAGCACTGGTAGGCGGGCACTGAGGGCTCAGGAACGTCCCTTTCACACAGGCTTCTCTACTGTGCAGCTCCGGGGTCAGGAGGGGGCGAGCGGCTGCTCTTGGTGCTTGGGGTGTTCCTACTGCTGCACGAACACTTTTTCCACACGGGTCGGTACGCAGAAGTATTGCACGGTAACTGCTCTTGATGCACAATTTCTTTCTGCACCCAACGACGCTTCTGTTGCAAGAATCTCTCTGTACAAAATTGATCCGCGCAGTGCAATTAAATATAGCACGGTTATCTAATGCAACTGGGTACTGCACGGTAACTTGGCTGCTGCACACACTCTTCCTGCACCGAGGCAGTGTTACTGCATGCACTCCTGCTGAACCCAAGTGCTGCCCCTTGCATACCAAGCTGTTCCCTCTTGCAAGGGCTCTTCCTGGCGCAATGCACTGTGCCGGCGGAACGCGCTTAAGCTGCAAAACCTTTTCCTGCAGCGGAAGGTGCCCCTCCAGCAATGCGCGCTTCCTGCACCAGGGTCTTTCCTGCAGCTCCCTCAGCCCTTGCACGGAGATGTACACTACTCAGGGACTCGACACTGCTATGCACGCTCTTTTGCACCGCTGCACAGAGGCTGCGCTACGCTCCGTTCTTGCACAAGGGTCTGGTGCGCCGCGCTGGGGTATTGATTGCACAAGTGCAATCTCCTAGAGCACCTGACAGCTGGCAGGAGGAAGCGGTGCAGAGCCTGGATCCCGCCTCCACGGCGCCTCTCGCCTGATCCTGTAGGGGTGGTGCCCCCGCCTCGCTGGAGGAGGGGCCACTTAGCGTCAGCACTAAAGGGGAGAGTCTGCGAGACCGCTGCGCGCGCTCCAGACACGGCCACGCGCCCTGGCACAGCTCCAGTAACGTCAGAACCCTGTCAGCTGAACCTGCTGGTGTTAGGTATTGCTGATTATCTTCCTCAATTTAAACTTTCCGTTAATGCTGCCAAGTAAAAAAAAAGTCATTCCGAGACAGTCCACAAGTTCGGGCGTTGTTGTAATTTGGGGTTGATAGTTTTCGTAACAGTAAAAGTGTGGGGTTTAAAAGCACAGCTTGTGTGGACGGTTAAAATGCGTTGAGCGAATGAAGGTGTCACCCGGGGTGAAACTAGACACAGAATTCGAGGACAGGGGGCTGCTAACACTTCCAACATATGGGTCAGGACATGCATTTTCAGAAGTGTGGTCGGAGCTATCCTCATAGCCAATATGTGAAAGAGAAATGATAAAATGTGCAATTTGAACATACTTGACAAACCTGAAATTGTTACAAACAGGTTTTTGTAGATTTGACACTGTTCCTAGGCTACTCCCAGTGATCTTTAAAAATCAGGCTAAGTGCACTGGCAAATAAAAACGGTGTCTACAAATTTTAATGCAAAGCACATTATACAGGTTTTTGCAAAGTTACCCTTTTTGTCAATTCACGGATCTCTTCTGTGACAGGACAATTTTCTTGTCCAGAAAAATGCTCCTGTCCCATTAATGACTGAAGGTAAAATTACGTTTATCCTGCTGGATGTTGCAAAATAGTCATGAATGAGGCATACGATTGTAAATATATTAGGCTTATTAGTAGTGCCTAGTTTGAGCCGGTGGTTGCAGGTACAGCACTCATTTTTGGGCTTCCTCATTAGACTTTGTTCCAAAGAGAAAAAAACACAAAAGGAGTAAGAGAAAGATGGAAGCCTTGTAACAAATGGAGAAAGCAAAGGTGAAAAGTATGATGTGAATGAAAAAGTGCACTTCCTTAAAATAGCTGTACAGGGGTTATATTTAGTTTCACATGTGAATAAAGCAAGAGCACTATTGGAAGTTAACGTATCCACTTTTGTAAAATGACTATCACAGCATGCAATTGATCTTATCAAATGCTTGACTCCTTTGGCAAACATGTTTTTTATTCAGTAACACTTGTTACACACATGTTGGTATTTTCAAACCTAACTAATAATGTAAAAAAACAAAAAACTAAGTGTCCCAGAAACAAGCATTGCGGTGAATGAAAAGCAGGGACTGGCTGAAGGTGTCAAAAATACAATGGGCAACTATATAAAAAGTTTATAAAGTTTCAGTTTATTATTTTTAGCCTATAATTTTGGAAACAATCAAAAATGAATCTGTGAAGAGTTGAAATGACGAGTATTGCATTTCATGTGCAGATGTTAGAATTTCAAGTGATAACTGTCACACATTCAAACTCCTCTAAAACATTGGAGCTTACTAAAAACATTACTGCCTACCACAGTGACAGCCAAGAGGCTATAGGGCCAATGTTACAGCATCACCTGCAGCCTCCAACCCTCCTTTTGTCATGCTCGGTACCAGAAGCAATTGAACGTCTGAATTGAGAGGATGAACAGAAAACCTCAGAGCTGGTGCCTGTGTTCCCATGCAGAGCCCAGGCTTTAATGAGCTTTCAAGAGTGCCAGGCTCTCAGCCAAAATATTGTTGGGGCTTGAGCCCCAGTGTAATAAAGAAGCTTGTGCCCATGCCCACAGCCTGAGACAGCTCTCCACTGTAGTACCTGCTTCCACAGAGCAGTGCCATCATGCAGGCCAACAGGGCCCAAACACTGATCTATGTCGCAGCTTCAGCAGCACTGAAAACACCAGGCCCCTATGTAGGTAAAGAGGGGGGCCCAGGTGAAGGATT
Source organism: Pleurodeles waltl (assembly GCF_031143425.1). NCBI lineage: Eukaryota > Metazoa > Chordata > Amphibia > Caudata > Salamandridae > Pleurodeles > Pleurodeles waltl. Next base: position 146,853,460 of record NC_090449.1, read on the forward strand.
AAAAAGTACCTCTGGAGCCAGTGCTGCTTCCCCCACCCACAATGCACCATATGCCTGAAGTCCCCATTTGATTCCCTCACCAGCACACATCCTTCAAATTACTTCATCCTTAGTCTGTTGAGCATGCTTCCCCTTCTGCAGCCTTTACCTCCTTTCACCTTCTGTACCACATAACCCCTCACTCCCAACTCGTCCTCACAGCCTTAGACCGATCCTCAATCCTGCACTATCCTCCAAAGCCTCAGCCCGATCTCCCTCCTCTGGCTATCTCAGATCCTCAGCCCACTCCCACCTCTTGCACCGGCCACATTGTTGCAGATGGAACTGACTAGGTATCTACTGCTAGAAAAGGAGCTGGTATTCTGTAGGTGTCTTTGTAGAAATGCATGGCTGGCTTTTGGGCGGTGCGACCGCACCGGGCGTGACTCAGGGGGGCGCTGTGTTTATCTATAACTTCCAAAACTTGCAATTTAAAAGCACCTGCTTGAAAGTTCCTTGTGCGTTTAGCCTTCAAGAAACAATTCAAATGTCAACACACCTTGTGATTAATGTTCCCACTAGAGAGAAAGATAGGAGCTTTGCCTAGTTGCAGCTTTGACTCAACATAAAGTAGCATAGAGGGTTAATATGCCTGCTGCAAAAAACATAACTATGGGGCATATTTATGAAAAGTGCCACTTTTCTTGCACCCCTTAGGGCCCCCCTAATGCCACCATCTGTGCGTCATATTTAAAATACGGTGCACCATGGCAGTAGTTAGGGGACTAGCATCAGAATTTTTTACGCTAGTCTGGCGCTTTGCAGTATTAGCGTCAGTTTTTACGCTAATCTTGCAATGCACCCAGAGGCCCATTGTAACCAATAGTTGCCTCCTTTTAATGCCTGCTCTGAGCAAGCATTATAAGTGCCGGAAAAAAGTGATGCAAAGAAATCTAACAGATTTCTTTGCATCATTATTTTGACCCCCCCTAACGGTGGGAATGCCCCCTTTGCATACCTTATGCCTGGCAGAGGCATAATGTAGTGCAAAGGGTTACAAAGTGGCTCAATGCATGCATTGCGCCTATATGTATATATGGCGCAGCGTTTTTGGCCTTCTAACGGCCCATTAGTGTAAAAAATGACACTAATGTGGTGTTAGAGTGGGCCTAGGGGCTCTTAAATATTCCCCTATGACAGTGCTTTATTTATGCTTGTTGTTTCCGGTGCAGAGCACCAGCACTTATTTTTGAGAGCCGGTGCTTATTTTTCTGCCTCAAACATTTACTGCTAGAAAAAGACACATATGGGAAAGACGGAGGAAGAGAAAAATGAAAAAGCATCACAATGGGAAAAAGCTGAAATCTGCAAGAGTGAGCTGAAGGGACAGGGAGTGCATGCAAATGGATTGAAGAGGCCCAAGATGGCTTCAGGATTACGCTGCCTCTGTATTCTGTGTTGACACATTTAAATGCAGCAGCCGCGTGTTTAAGAGGAGCGCTTTGGGCACCGGCACCTTTTTCATTTACAAATTAAGGACTGCCCTATGGGGCATATTTGAAAAAAGTGGCACTGCACACAGTGCTTCGCCACTTTTCTTGTGCCCCTTAGCACCCCCCCCCCCCCACGCCTCCATGTGTGCGTCATATTTAAAATACTGCGCACCATGGCAGTAGTTTGGGGACTAGTTTCAGAATTTTTTATGCTAGACCGGCACTTTGCAGGATTAGCATAAAAAATGTTGGTGCTAATCCTGCAAAACACCCAGAGGCCCATTGTCACCAACGGAAGCCTCCTTTTAATGCCTGCTGTGAGCAGGCATTAAAAGTGCTGGAAAAAAATGACGTAAAGAAATATGTCAGATTTCTTTGCACCATTTTTTTGCCCAACCCACCCCCAAGGGGGGGATGCCCCCTTTGCATACATTATGCCTAGCACAGACATAATGTAGCGCAAAAGGTTACAAAATGGCGCAATGCATGCATTGCACCACTTTGTAAATATGGCGCAGCATTTTTGGCCTTCTAACGCCACATTAGCTTAAAAATTAATTACACTATTGTGCGGCATTAGAATTGCTCTAGGGGCTCTTAAATATGCTCCTACGGGGCATATTTGAAAAAAGTGGTGCTGCACACAGTGCTGCACCACTTTTCTTGCGCCCCTTAGCACTCTCCTAATGCCACCATGTGTGCGCTGTATTTATGGCGCAACATGGCGGTAGTTAGGGGACTAGTGTTAGAATTTTGGACACTAGTCCGGCGCTTTGCAGGATTAGCGTAAAAAATGTTGATGCTAACCCTGCAAAGCTCACAGAGGACCATTGTAACCAACAGATGCCTCCTTTTAACGCCTGCTCTGAGCAGGCGTTAAAAGTGCTGGAAAAAAATGGCAAAAGAAATCAGTCACATTTTTTGGGCCCTCCCTAATGGGGGAATGCCACCATTGCATACACTATGCCTGTCGCAGGCATAATGTAGCACAAAGGGATACAAAGTGGCGCAATGCATGCATTGCGCACTTTGTAAATATGGCACTGCGTTTTTGGCCTTCTCACGCCACATTAGCATAAAAAAATGACGCTAATGTGGCGTGAGAATGATGCTAGGGGCTCTTAAATATGTCCCTATATTTTATGTGGATAGCTGAGTGGATTAGTAAAGCCAGCCTTTACAAGTGCTTTAAAACACATGAATGTATGTGAAAGGGGAGTGATGGAGAGATGAGGGGCACATTTTCTGGGCAGGAGTGAGTGAAACTGAGGAGGAGGTCATGGGGTGGTGGTGCCACAATAAACTGTAGCACAGGGCGCCACCAGTCCTAAAAGCCAGCCCTGTAGAAATGTCCATATTCATGAGCATTGCCTAATTTTTAGATCTCCCCTGCAACAGCACATGCGCGACGTGTTGTATATAACAAGGTGTTTTGCTAATGCTTGATATGTGTGCAGGATATGAGTTGTTCTGGGTGATGGTGAATACTGTGAGTGAATGTAGCGTGAGTAGTACAAGTGTAGGTTGAATGGTGTGCCAATGTGAGTGCAGGTTGAGCTGCTTGAGTCCAAGGTGAATGGAGGGTCCACATAAGTGCCGGGTGGGAGAAGAGTGTATAGATTGAGGGGAATGAGTGCAGGGTGAGTGGCGTGAACGGTGTAATTGCAGGGTGATTGGTGTTCTTGCATGAGTGCAGAGTGAGCTATGGGAGTGACTGGTGAGCCATAATGAGAGGAATTAATGTACGGTGAGTGTTGTGTCCCAGTGAGTTCTGGCAGACTACTGAGCCTGTGTACAAGCAGGGTGAGCTATGTGAGTGATGGGTTAACAGAATGCCACTGTGACTGCATGGTGAGAGGTGAAAGTGCAGAGTGAGTGATGTGCTTATGTGGGTGAAGGGTGAACTGTGTGAGTGACCAGTGTGCCTTAATGATGTGTCCGTGTGAAGAAGGGTGAGAGGAGTGAGTAAGTGATGTAAGTGCAGGGTGAGTAATGTGTCCATTTAAGTTTGGGTGAGGATGAAAGTGCAGAGTGGGAAGCTTGAACACATGGTGATCACTGTGCTTGTTTGAAATTGAGTGCAGGGTGAGTGGCGAGGCTGCAGCGCGAGCAATGAGAGTGACAGTGAGTGGTGTGTCAAGTGGATGGACGATGCGTCGGCTGTTCATGTCACTGCAGAGTATGAGGGTGAACGGCATGAGTCCATGGGAAGCTGTGTAAGTACAGTGGGATTGCTCTGAGTGCAGGCCGAGCGGTGAGATTGACAGGTGAGTGGAGTGTCATGTGTGCTTGTGTGAGTGCAAGGTAAGAGGAGGTTGAATGGTGTGAGTGCTTGGTGTAAGTACAGTGTGATTGCTGGTAGTGCATGGCGAACAGTGAGAGTGACAGGTGAGTGGAGTGTCGTGTGTGCAGGGTGAGCGCTGTGCTCGTGTGAGTGGCAGGGAAAGAGGAGAGTAGATGGCATGGTGACTGGTGTAAGTACATGGTGAGTGCAGGGTGAGACTGTAGTGTGAGCAGTGAGAGTGACACGAGTGGAGTGTCGTGAGTGCGGCGTGAGCGGTGAGATCATGTGGTTGCAGAGTGAGAGGACAGTGAACTGCGTGTGTGCATTGTGAGAAGTGTAAGTACAGCGTGATCGCCGTGAGTGTAGGGTGAGCTAGAAAGCGCAGGGTTAGTGGTGAGAATGATGGGTGATTTGTCTGAAAGCAGGATGCAATTTAATCTATTGCTGTTATAGTATCAAGCAGGCATGAGAGAGGAAGAAATACATTATTTGCGGACCCTGCAACAAACTTTCAGCCTCTTGATATGCCTTATAGACAGGGCCGCTAGAATTTTTCCATAATTATAGATTTGCCGCATAGCACATCACCTGCAGCATAATCTGCAGATTTGAACAAAATAATTGTTTCTAGCTCAAACGATTCAAAAGTTACTAAAAACACACGGATGTGTTGCAGCGCAGTGGAAGGCCCTTTGCGAAGCCTGACTGGTAATTTTTCCGAAACTTATTGCTATATTTGGGTCTTAAACCAGTACTAAAGAGGTGGACCTAATGCCAAGACAGTGTTAACAAGTTTATAATTTCCAAAATATTGAAGTAATTTTATCAAAAAATGTGCTGCATTATGCTGCATAATTTGCCTTTTCTTGCCGCATATTTTACTCAACCCTGCCACATAATTTGGCCCTGCACCACTGCATATTTTTAGGAGCCCTGCTTATAGGGTTGCCGACTTTTCAAGAGAAAAATGCTGGCGATTTGTTGTTTGTTTGAAGAGTCAACAAGGCCTGCGTAATATCTTTTGTGTTCATTTGTAAGATGAGTTTTCTGCCTTTTGTCAAATTATTAGTCAGGACTCTTTAAAACGGCACTAGAGCACATTTAAGGGCACTTTCTGTTTATATTTGCTGATTAAAGTAGGTACAAATACAAACTAAAAGTACCTGTCATTTTGCTTATTTTTAAAATACTGGTTTGCCAGTAGAAATGGCATCCCGCCCTTCAAATGTCCACTGTGGCAGCAAACGTAATTTACAATTGTAAGGAATAGGCAGAGTAGGGACGCAGATGGTCTGGCAACCATTGTAAAAAAAAAAGGCAGCCTAGTTAACAAGTACATTGTCTTTTAAAGGCCTGTGAGGTCCTTAGCTGAGGCCGAAATAAGGCAGCAGCTATTACCCAGCCAGCCCACAGCAGCAGTCCGTGTTTCTTAGCCTGGATTGGAGGCTGCATTAGCCTGGGCTAAGAAACAAGAAGGGGAGGGCTAGAGCCCTTTCAGCCCTATAGGCGTTGCACGCCTGATGTCAACCATGACACCCCTAGCTGCTTCCATTTCTCATATTACCTTTCCTAAATCTGTATTTTGAGAGGCATAAACTCTCAAATTCAAGCTCCATTTTGAGTTGTCATGGGTTGTCATGTCCACAGTCCTAAAAGATAATTTTAATGCTTTCCTCCAAACCTCGGCGATGAGTCACAGTCAAGCATCTCAGGATAGAAGAAGTTGTGATTCGGCGTGCCTGAATTTTCTCATCCTGTATCTATTGTTAATCCTGCCCCAAATTTCTTCTTTCAGGTTTGGTAAAGGGCATCATTTCAGTTTGTGTGAAGACTGCCATTTAGGAATGGCACAGATCAAATCAAGAACATTTATAAAGCGCGCTACTCACCCGTGAGGGTCTCAAGGCGCTAGGGGGAGGGGGTTACTGCTGCTCGAAGAGCCAGGTCTTGAGTTGCCTCCGGAAAGCGAGGTGGTCCTGGGTGGCCCTGAGGTTGGTGGGGAGGGAATTCCATGTCTTGGCCGCCAGGTAGGAGAAGGATTTCCCACCTGCCGTGGTGCGGCGGATGCGAGAGACGGCGGCGAGTGCGAGGTTGGCGAAGCGAAGTTGACGGGAGGGCGTGTAGAAACTGAGGCGACGGTTGAGGTATTCGGGTCCCTTGTTGTGGAGGGCTTTGTGTGCGTGGGTGAGGAGCCGAAAGGTAATCCTTTTGTTGACGGGAAGCCAGTGCAGGTGTCTCAGGTGGGCGGAGATGTGGCTGTTGCGGGGTATTTCGAGGATGAGGCGGGCGGAGGCGTTTTGAATTCGCTGCAGACGTTTCTGGAGTTTAGCGGTGGTTCCTGCATATATGATGTTGCAGTAGTCCAGGCGGCTTGTGACGAGGGCGTGGGTCACGGTCTTTCTGGTAATTGCGGGGATCCAACGGAAGATCTTTCGGAGCATGCAGAGGGTGAGGAAGCAGGAGGATGATACGGCGTTGACTTGTTTGGTCATGGTGAGAAGTGGGTCCAGGATGAATCCGAGGTTGCGTGCGTGGTCTGAGGGGGTTGGTGCGGTGCCAAGGGCCGTGGACCACCAGGAGTCGTCCCAGGCAGACGGGGTGTTTCCGAGGATGAGGACTTCCGTTTTGTCTGAGTTCAGTTTCAGACGGCTGAGTTTCATCCATTCTGCGGCGTCTTTCATTCCATCTTGCAGGTTGGTCTTGGCGCAGGTGGGGTCCTTGGTGAGGGATAGTATTAGCTGAGTGTCGGCGTAGGAGGTGATGTTGATGTTGTGTTTGCGTACGATGTCGGCGAGGGAGCTCATGTAGACATTGAAGAGAGTCGGGCTGAGCGAGGAGCCTTGTGGGATGCCGCAGATGTTCTCGGTGGGGTCTGAGCGGAAAGGTGGGAGGTAGACTCTTTGGGAGCGGTTGGAGAGGAAGGAGGTGATCCAGTCCAGGGCCTGTCCTTGGATACCAGTGGAGCAGAGGCGGGATATTAGGGTTCGGTGGCAGACGGTGTCGAAAGCAGCCGAGAGGTCGAGGAGGATGAGGGCGACTGTTTCTCCGTTGTCCATCAGAGTTCTGATGTCGTCTGTGACTGAGATGAGGGCGGTTTCTGTGCTGTGATTGGCTCAGAATCCGGACTGAGAGGGGTCGAGTAGGTTGTTGTCTTCAAGGAAGTTGGTAAGTTGCTTGTTGATGGACTTCTCTATGACTTTGGCAGGGAAGGGGAGGAGCGAGATGGGGCGGAAGTTCTTCAGGTCGCTGGGGTCCGCCGTAGGTTTCTTCAGTAGGGCGTTGACTTCTGCGTGTTTCCAGCTCTCGGGGAAGGTGGCAGAAGCAAACGAGCTGTTGATGATGGTCTGGAGATGCGGGGCGATGATGTCGTCGGCTTTGTTGAAGATGAAGTGTGGGCAGGGGTCCAAGGGGGCACCGGAGTGGATGGAGTTCATGGCAGCTTTGGTCTCTTCCATGCTGATGTGAGTCCAAGCGTTGAGGGTGATGGCTGGGGTTGTAGGTTCTGTGGTGGTTGGCTGGGTCTGGTGTCCGAAGCTGTCGTGTAGGTCGGTGATCTTACGATGGAAGAAGGTGGTGAGGGAGTTGCAGAGGTCTTGTGAGGGTGTGATGGCGTTGGCGTTGGCGTTAGGGTTGGAGAGCTCTTTGACAATGTTGAAGAGTTCCTTGCTGCTGTGAGTGTTCTTGTCCAGTCTGTCTGTGAAGGAATTTCTTTTGGTGGCGCGGATCAGTTGGTGTTGTTCACGGGTGGCGTTTTTGAGGGCAGACATGTAATCTGCGGTGTGGTCCTTGCGCCAGGCTTTCTCGAGGGTGCAGCAAGTTTTTTTAGATTTCTTGAGGGTGTCTGTGAACCAAAGAGGTTTCTTGGTGTTGGTCTGTCTTGGGAGGCGTCTGAGGGGTGCGAGGTTGTCTGCGCAGTTGGTGATCCTATGCGTGAGGCTGAGGGCTGCGTCGTTGGGGTCGGTGGAGGAGGTGGGTTGGTGGTCGCTGAGAGTGGAGAGAAGCTGTTCTGCGGGGATTTTGTTCCAATGTCTGCGTGGGATGGATTGTGTGCGGAGGTGGCGAGTCTCGCGTCGGAAGGTGAAGTGGACACATCTGTGGTCGGTCCAGTGTATTACGGAGGAGTGGCTGAAGGATACATGGTTGCTGGCGGAGAAGATGGGGTCGAGCGTGTGTCCGGCGATGTGGGTGGGGGTGTTCACCAGTTGCTTGAGACCGAGGTTGGCGAGGTTGTCGAGCAGGGCGGTGGTGTTGGAGTCGTTGTTCTGTTCCAGGTGGAAGTTGAGGTCACCGAGGAGGATGTAGTCCGGCGAGGCAAGGGCGTGCGGGGAGATGAAGTCTGTGATAGTCGCTGAAGAGGGCGCGTGGTCCAGGGGGTCTGTAGATGAGAGTTCTTCTGAGGGTGGTCCTGGGGTCTGTGTGGATCAATGTATCTGCTGTCCTTGTAATTAGGAATTGCATTGAAAAGCAAGTTGTAAAAGAAATGTAAAGTGAACGGGCCTTTGTTGCCATTCATACATAGTTTAGAAGATGAATGCATAAGGTATCTACAATGGGCTACGAATGGTATGTGTTTGTGTGTATAGACGCAATGAGATGGGATCTCCAATGTTCAAAGGTGTTTTTAGCTGGTGCAGAAATGTAAAAAAACAATTAGATAAAAATACAGGATTGCTTGAGGGTCACATATAATGTAGGCTACTTGGCAGCAATCAGTTACGCAGCGCAGTGGCTTTCTGCTATTCCTATTGCTTCCAATGGGTGCTGGGAGCTCTAATAGTGGATATCTGGACTTCAATGCTGTCTCTGATGACTGGCACCTGTTCACTTAGGGCTATGAATAGATTTAGATATTGCTTCTTAATGGGCCTTACATGGTATGTGGACACCTCAATCTGTTCTCTCTTCCCAGTAAGGAGGCAGGTCTTTTGCTTACGTAGAGAGCTGTCAAAGGCGTATTGGTATTGACCTTATGGAATGTTGGTGGTGAGAGTGGGTGCTTTTCTGATGAGATCAAGACCCCATTGTGAAAATTCTGCAGCACGCAGATCACTGTTTAGCTTCCTCTAATAGCTCAGCATCATCAGATGTGTGTCACTGCTGGGAGGAAAGATATTTCTCCTTGTAGTAAGAAGGCATAGCTTTGGCCTACACAGCATTGTCAAGGACTGTTTGACCCTCCCGTCTTATCTGACCCTTTAATTTTGTATCTATGATATGACATTAAAGTACATCTTGACATTACATTGTATTCAAGCATAGTACAGACCATTAAATAACACAAAAGGAGTAACTTCTGAGATTTACCCTTTTTTGTAGACATCATGATTTATTCCACTCATGATAAAGTATCACGTGAAGTGCCACCCATAATACATTGAAGTGTCACATATATGCGCACTGAAAACGTGCAACTCTGGCACATAAGAAAACGGAGAATGTGACTGTTATGGTAAGGGTAGGCATGTGAGTGTTCTTTGCTTCTAAGGTTATGTGGAAATATGTTGAATTCTGCTGATGTTCTGTGGACTGTGACATCTGAGGAGTGTGTCCTTAAAGTGCCGGTTGTTGTAACAGCTTTGTCAGGTCTAGAGCTGCGACTCTGCCCATTTTAGAGGTTTCGGCTTTCAGTTTTAAGAAGTTCTAGAACACTAAGGGCCAGATGTACATAGCCTTTTTGCTTTCACAAAAGGTTTGATTTGCAGAATCGGGACTTATGTGACTGCAAAGCCCTTTGGCAAATAACAACCCCAAGTTGTGATGTGAGAACATGTGACCAAATAGCACTTTTGTTTTGCAACCATATATGGAATTGCAATTTAGATAGGCGTGCTTAGGGCACCCCTTACAAATATCGATTCAGAATGGTATGTATTCATGTTTTGCAACTGAAATCTCATCAGGAGAACCCAACCAACCAATCAGGGAAGAGTCTCTCCATCTCATGGTGTTGAGGATTTTAGGGACATTGGTCAATCCCATGCCTTTGAAGTCAAGATGAGATTGGCATCCACAGACAACATAAATAAACATTAGTGGCCCACTCCAGTTTATGGTCCAGATCTGGACCGGTCTACATTGTTAATTTCATTACACTATTGTGTGCTTATTCTATGCTATTTCAGGGGGGGGATTTGCCATTGGAAAGGGTCTCTTCAGGAGGACACTGTAGGGTTTCCTTCTTTTGCAAAGCATTCGTCTTTCAAAAACCTCAGTACGCAGATATTTTTTTTTTTGAGGGTGTAAGTTTGGTCTTAATTCTTTTTCTGTCCTAGCCTTCAAATGAGTTCCTATTTAGGAAAGAACTTATGGTAAAACTAGCAATGCTGCCATATCTAATCCCTTACAGACTTGTCTTGGAAGTAGACATGTCAAGCAGAATGTTCACCCTAGAAGAGGATTAAATCCAATATCATGGCAGTAACATATCCATTGTTTCAAATTCTACTAAACTGTGCTTGGTGAACTGTCTTAAGGCGTGCAAGGACATGATGGCGGAGGTCCACTCCGGAAGTGTTCACAAACTCCTGATTGCTATCAGGAGGCCAATAGAGGCGGTCTCATCACCAACAATTGTTAGGTGGGTCCACTGGGTAATGTCAAGAGCTGACATTGACAATTCCAGCTTCAGTGCTCATTCCACAATAAGTATGAGGTCATCTAAAGCTTTTGCACCCAGAGGCAGATTGGAGGGCATCATTGCCACGGCCAGTCAGTAAGCAAAGTCTACCTCCAAGCAACTGTATTTTAAGCCAGTTATGGATGTGACTTCGCAGGTAGTCAGTAAGCCTTGTAGTACATAATCCTCATCCTGGGTACTGACATAGAAAGTATAATTTTCTAGCCTTCGTGATGGAAAGTTTCTATTCTATTAAGGACTTAGGGGAGAGTTTTAACTCGCTGGGTTTATTGTTGGTTCATTCTTAGTAAAGTCCAAGTATTTTTCTTGATCATGATATGTCTCTAAAGGTCAAGCAATGTCTTTCTTGGTGTATTTCTGATTGCTTGTTTATATTTGTGTTGAGGTTAAATAAATTATGTTATTTTGTAGTTTGTGTTTGAAAACAAGTGTATTGATTTTACTTATTTGTTATTAAGTTTGGAGTCCAAGCAGGAATAACATCAAGTAGTGATGTACACCATTAGCTTGAGGAAAAGAGAATCTCTAGTTGGAAACTGCATTGGTTATTGATGGGAGTGACTCCCGATTGATGGAGGACTTGAGGCCTTCATACCATAGGATTTGTAGTTCACTTATTTAACATTATTGCCTAATTGACCAGTATGAGATTTTATTTATGTTACTGGAGCTTTCTGATTTGCACTGCTAGAGCTGGAAATTCAAACGGTTAGGCGTAATTGTCACCACCTTAATTGACTTGAAACTTTCTATTATGATGGTAAGGACATTTTACATTTTCCTGGTTTTATCACTTGTGAAAACTATGGTATTGTTGATAAAAAATTTAGCTCGCAAAGATACTGAGTTTTGCAGTTGCTCATAGTATTGTGCAGTCATTTTAAGTTAGGTACACAACCATACACTCAGTAATGATTTGCCAAATACTTTCAGCAGATACCTTCACCACTCTGCCTGTTTAAAGCCTCAACGATCTCTTACAACTTCCTCAGCTATGTGAGTCTGAAGAGGTACAGAGATGTCAGTGATCCCATTTTCTGTCTGTTTATGGTAGAACTCAGGGCACTCCAACCACCATCATACTGGAAGCAACTATGAAGGAATGTCTGAAAATGGAGAATTCCTGATGCTTCCACACATTTCAAGCCATCCATCTGCTTCATAGATAATTTTAATGCATCTTGAATTTGCTTGAGTCGCAGTAGCTGTTCTCTAGAATTCACTGTTATGCTATATGAGCGACATAGACATCAGATCGATCACACTGCCACCTTTTTGAACTATAATCAATTTAAATATTGTAAGGTAACAGTGAACTATTCTCCATTCCCTGACCGCACATCTCTCAATCTTCATTTATGAAAAAAGGACTGCTTGAAATGCTACAATAAATACCTAAAATGTGGCCTAGTAATATACCTCAATATTCTTGCTAGACAGATGTCTCTTAATTTATTCATGCATGTGAGAGATCCTGCGGTGTGCAGCAAAATATTCCAAGATTGGTACACATAGGCCCTCATTACGAGACGGAGGCCACCTGCCAAACTCGTACCTCATGTGACTGCCAGTGCAACCAGAACACCGCCGGCCCTATCACAAGTTTCTCGCTGGGCCGGCGGGGAACAGGACCTTAACATTGATGCCGGCTCGTAATCGAGCCAGCGGCAATGTGTCTTGGTGCAGTGGATGCAGCAGCACTCGCCGCCCTTTCCACTGCCCGTAATTCAGGCACTGGAAAGTGCGACGGGGCTGTCCATGGGGGCCCCTGCACTGCCCATGCCAAGTGCATGGGCAGTGCAGGGGCCCCCAGGTGGCCTCCGACACCCCCATTCTGCCAGCCTTTCCATGGCGGTCCAAACGCCATGAAAAGTCTGGCGGATTGGGGAGTCGTAATCCACAGGGCGGCGCTGCATATAGCGCCACCCTGGCGGATTACAACTGCCAAGACCGCCAGGCTGTCAGCAGTTCGACAGTGGCTGCTCCACCACGGTTGTAATGTGGAGGCCGGACTGCTGCTTTGGTGGTGATCCGACCAGAGTCGTAATGACCACCATAGTTTTGTAAACAACTGTTCTGATCGTTTACCGCCACAAGGGTTACCTTCTCTATTCCCAGCATGCTCCACAGCCTATGATACCAGACCTGAATGTATTCTGTCAAGTTAGTCCTGCCACTCCTGAGTAAAACCTGTTTGGCCGCACTCCATTTGAAGGAAGAATCAACTCAGCCAATTAGCTAATTTATCTATAAATTATTTCAAAATATATATAGGCTAGAGGGGGAGTAGCATTGAGGAATTCCATTTAGGTGAGAGTATATGGTGACATAAATAAACCTTGAGGAGCTCCACTTCTTGAGTGGGAGTGTAGATGATTTGAATGGGTCCATTTTCACAAACTGGGATCTTGGAGATAGCAATGAATGTAATGTAAGATTTTGAAATAAAAAAAAGATTATGCCTAATGGAAGTGTATTACTGTTGACGGTGTTGAATGCAGCCACACTAGAATCAACAGACAGCATCACCTTCCTTCATAATCTTACATTTCTATCTCAAGTATTGTTATATTATTGATATGCTTTGGTCAGAGTCTGGGCTGAAGTGTGTTCATCTGATTGTTATTGATAATCTGGACTAGAAGGTGTAATGCAGCAAATTTCTCAGTGATCTTATATATAAATTGTAGTTTGGATACTGGTCTGAAATTTGGTATGTTGGTGGGTCAAGATTCATCTTCTAGAGAAAGTGAGTGAATAGGCCAAAGTTAGTCTTTAGTTGATGATTTTAAGGCGAACTAGACTTTGTGTGCACATTCTAAGTGGAATATGGTATGTAGAGCTATAAAAAAATGACATTTATTAATTAATATTTATAATTTAATTATCATTTACTGCTATATAATTCCAGTGCCCTAAATATAATTAACCAAACTGTTAACCATCTGTTTTTCTTTCTACGGTGATCTATTTTGTTCTCAACTCTTTACTTCCCTCATGTACCACTTGATAGCCTCTCAACCAGAGTCCACTTCAATAGAAAAACTTGTAGGGATCTCTCATTTCTTCGGTGTGTTCCTATTGAAATAGCTCATCCTCTTTACTCTTGCCTGCCAAGCTTCAGTGAAATATGTGGGTGGATAGTGACCTATACCAATTTTCCTAAGATCACTGTCAGGCCCCATTCAGTAGGCCACGGGGAAGACACAGGCTACAACTGTGATGGGTTAACGCCTTTTACAATGTTGTTCTGGGTCTGTCCTACTAGGGGTCTGCAAACTGGGCCAAGTACAAACCTTTCCTCACTTGGCTCTCCATGGTAGCAAGGGCACAGTCACAGGCTTCTCAAGGAGAAAAGAGTAAGGTTATTCGGGCTCAGTTCTTTCCACCACCCCTCAGCAGCGCAATAAGATCGTTGTCCAGCCCAGTGTGTCTCTTTGGATAAAAGACAACGGAAAGAGGAGCGAAGCACAGGTAGAGGAGGAACGAAGCGGCGTGAGGAGGAGGTGTAGCTGCTGTAGCTGTGGCCACGCAGAACAGGCCTCACCACGCTGTATGGGCTGCATGCATGGGCACCACTTCACTGAAACGAGGGCCGAATGGGCCAAGCAGAGACCGAGCTAGCAAAGAGTGCCAGCAAGCCACGGCTGTCGATGCAGTCGGTACTGTGAGTGGGAGACGGGGGGTCTTTGGGTCCTATCTGGTACTCCCTCCACTCACCAGCCACCGGATCCTTGTTGTACGACTTCGATATACGCTGCCAACCGCCTGTCTCCTGACGTTGAATATTTAGGCTATCTCACTGCACCAGCATTTTCTTTTCTCTCCACCGGCCTTATTGACTCTAGAGCCTTCCACTAGAAGTTGTGGAACTGAAGAGTGGGGCGAGCGGCAGTCCCTGAATCACGCTCTTCTGACACTTTATTCTTGCTGGGCCTGGGTCTGGTTGGAGGTGACCGGACTGATTCAACGGGAGCTGGTGGTGTACGTCAGTGGAGGGGGGAGCGGTGGTTAATGCCCCGTATTTGGTAGAGCCCCTTGGTCTTGGAGGCGGCCTGGTTAGGCCCGGGTAAGGCTTGAGGCCAAGGGTTTGCTCCTGCCCCCGTCCCCTTCTACCCTCGCCCCCTTGTTAGAAATCAAGCAGGCCCTTTTTTCAGTAGTTCCCTAGCTCTAAAGTCCACAGGGTTGTCTATGGGGATGAATAGTTTTATGGTCTTTATATGTCCAACAAATCCCCTCTGTGTTCCTTTTTTATGAGATCAGAGACTTGTGGCAGGCGGCAATGTGGGCAGACCAAGGAGATGGAGGTGGTAAGTCATCTTGGGCACTGTGCTTGTGCTCTTGTGTCACTGTTGCCCATTCATGTGCTGTTGTGACATAGACCATAGTCCCCAGAGTTGGTGTGGAGGCAGCCGGCATTAGGTCAATTTGGCTTGTGCCTCTTGGTGGGTACCTGATTCTGCACTTTGATCCTAAAATTATTTAAAAGACTGGTATAGTTGTTCTAGTTGCCGGCAGCTCTTGAGCATCTGAAGATGACTTTGAAGAAATTGAGCCCTGGTTATGTAATTTCTTCTCCTTGTAAAAATATGAGAGTAAGGAATTGTATCCACCTTGCTAGAAGTTCCAAGAAACTCCTCCTTAAATCCCACTGGTTAATACTGGGTTTTCTGAAAATGCCCAAAGCAGCCCCGCAGTGCTATCTGAGGATTCAAGTTATGGCCTCCCTGTCTCACCAGCCCTGAATTCATCCACTTCTCTGGGTCATGAACATCTTCAGGAGGACAGTGGGTCTTCATTGGATTGTAAGGTTCTGGCGAGTATGGCCGTCTATCCCTTCAACAGCCAGGCAGCATCTGCAGCGGAGTCGCAGTTAGCTGTTTAATCCACGCTCCTTAACCACTGTGACAGTGCCTTGAGAGACAGCTGTCTCTCAAATACATCTGTAGGAGTCGGCATCTGTGAGGGGCTTGGCATAGTTCCAGCTTCACTAGAGGATCGGAGAAGTGAGATGGGTGAAGTCATGGCTTCTCCTGAATGTAAAGAGATTGTGAATGGTGAAGACTTTACTCTCCCAGATATTGATATTGATCAGAACATCGCAGGAAGGGAGAGGGTTCTTTTCTAGAAAATGTCAGATGACGTGGGTCCTTCTAACGTACCCCCATTCTGCTCTCAGTGTCCATCCTTACTCCATTTGTTTTGCAGGTCTTCTCTCTTGGTGGGCTCTCTCTCTCACTTACAGAATGACATCTTCCTGCTGAGTACACAATCAAATACAGTTAAGGGAGGGGAGAGTGTTCCAACTGATAATTTATTTAGCATTGAAAAGATTTTAAATTCTATTTTGTCTCTGTTGGAAAAAGTGTGTTAAGTTCTGATCATGTTTTCTAAATGATGTCTGCTGTTTTGATAGAAGTGCAACATGTGAAAAATTGCCACTTCTCTAAACCAAAATCAGCAGTAACTTCCATCAAGACCCCTCGTAAGGATAACAATGTAAATGAAAAGCCATTATGGCTGGGTCTTTGTGAGTGTTAAAGGATGCATTTGTCCAAGTTGGTAAACCATTATGCTTTATGTTGCCTTCTAAACATGTTGTCAATTTAGATAATGAAGAGCTATGTTTAAACAGGTTGTTGGGGGATGTGGAGCAGTGCTTCCTTTTGGAGATTGAGATATTCCCAATGTTCTAAAAGGGGGCAAAAAAGGGTACCTAAAAAACTGGGAAAATAAATGGAGCTTCCCAGAAGTCTGGTTTGGGGTCGGAAGGGAAGTCCGTAATTACTGGTATATCATCTGCAGAAGATCAGATTGTACTTGTGTCCAGTGCTGAGTCGACTGGGGCTCTAACGCTGGTAAAGGCGCAGACCTTTGCAAGGAGTGTAAAGGGCTTGTCTAAGATAAAGAAAAATAAAAGTACTATAAGATTCCCTAAACGAAACCAAACAAATGGCTTTTTCCACTGATGCTTCTTCTCCCGGAAGGTTCACTCAGTATGCAGACTACCTAGTTGGCGGATCCCACTGGGGCAGAGTTCCAATGTTACAACTAAGGGGGTTATTCTAACTTTGGAGGAGGTGTTAATCCGTCCCAAAAGTGACGGAAAAGTGACGGATTTACCACCAGCCGTATTACGAGTCCATTATATCCTATGGAACTCGTAATACGGCTGGTGGTATATCCGTCACTTTACAGTCACTTTTGGGACGGATTAACACTCCTCCAAAGTTAGAATAACCCCCTAAATCTCTTGGTGTAGTGTTGGGATTGGGTAGTGGGGTTCCCCTCCCGGAGTCCAGTCACTGCGATGCCAGTAAATTAGTTGAGCGGCCCTAGTGGAATGTTTACATTTTGGAGGGATAAAGAAGGAGCAGACTAGGTCTAATCTGCTGTGCAGGAGTAATGTAGACCATGGACCCCCTGAGGTCACCCCTCAATCCTGTTTCTGGCCTAATCAGGGGGGCAGAAACCTTTCATCCTAGGGCCAAGGAGTCTTCAGGGGTTTCCTCCTCACTCTTTTTTCAAAGGTCCTGGGTGGAAACGGGGATCATTTTCTTCTCTTTTCGATTTTATTTTGCTATTTGGTGATGAGTCCCTTTTGGTAAATAGAGGTTTTATTCTTGATTCCTTTTCCAAGATCAATGCCTTAAAGCTAGTAAAACGTGATGATATTACCAATTCACCATCTATTTGACGCACCCATCTCCTTTTTCCCGAGTCCCCTTTGATTCGCTGGCCATGACACATTTGGTAGCTCAGAACTCTGAATATTTCCAAAAGCGAGGGATTCATATTATTTCGGTTGTCAAGAGCTGGAAATCCCTGATCCAACATTCAATTAGTCAAAGGTTGTCCAGGCCATCAGTGATTGACTCAGTGGGATCCGGTTTTGGACTTAAGTATGGGAACCCCCAAAGATATAACGATTTTCCTAGGGCAAGGGCATTGAGCAATTAATTTGGTGGCTGGCCCCAAATGTTATTCTTTGGTTCCTGCTTTAATCGATGACCCCTCCCACTGGAGCTGGTGACAGGTGTTTTGAATAATGCCTGAACCTCAGTTAGGATCAATGAACCCTTGAGGTAGCGTGGGTGTGCTACTCTTGTCCTAGAATGTGGCCAAGCTAGGGCAAGACAAGGTTAAAATGGATTTTCTTAAATTGTTTAATTCCCTGATTATGTACCTACAAGACACTTGGTTTGCTCAGAGTTTGGCTAGAGTGGTTATTTTGTATTTTCCTGGAAGGCAAGGAGTTCTGAAATGGCCCAATGCCAGTGGTCGGGTGGTGATCTTGCTCAAGAACACGGTCAACTGGAAGCATGTAGTTTATATTCACCCTTTGAGTTTGTATATTAGTGTGAAGTTCGCCTTTCTGGGCGATGTTTGTGGTGCTTCCTTCTTTCTATTAGCGAACATGTACATTCCACCTGGGAAATTGTTTGATTCCTTGGTGAGCTCTTTTTTCACCTTTGCAATGATATTTCTGTAATGAAAGATTGCCCCTCGGTAATCATAATCCGCGATCTAAACGCTAGGGTGTCTAATTCCACCATGGCAACCTTTGCCAATGCTGAAAAAGAGGATATTTTGTCAATTCCAGAGATTTTATTACCTAACAAAATCAGAACTGATAGGCATGGATTTATTTTACTTGTGACTCTTAGCAAATTTGATTTCATCATATTACATGGGAGATTGCCTGTTGGTGAAGTAGCTTCATTTACCTTTAATTCTTCCTCCACTCAGAGCCTATTAGACTATGTGGTTGCCTCCTTTCAAATGTTTGGGGGTTGTGAGAATTCTCGTTCATTTTCCTTCCGATATAAGTGATCACTGCATAGTTGGTACTACTATATTCTTTAATTTAGAGGAGTTGGACCCTGGAAATCCCTGTTTGGGTACAATTGGTTTTAACAAGTCCAACGGTCACTCCTTTTGGACAACTTGGATACAATTGCTGCTAGTATTAAGATCAAAGGTGTTAAAATTAAATTCTAGTCTCAATGGAGTTCGGCTGTTGAAGAAGTGTTAAACCCCACTGAAGGTGTTAAAACGGGAAATAAATTCATTGATTTAGAAACAGCATTTGCTGTTTTCCTTGGGCTGGCAGCGTGAAATCAACCAATTAAAATGGTTACAAACCTGGCGTAAATGTCTTTGAAAATAGAAGGGTCCATGATAAAAAAATGGATTAATCTAAGAGAGGCGCATAGGGATGATTCTCAAAAGTATTGGCACTTGATATGCCAAATATTGTGATTCGAGGATGAAGGCGCAGGTGGCAACTACGAGTGCTTAAGGCAGAGTGCTGGGACTCCGCCAGAGACGCTGCAGTTCCCACCACGGCTCTCCATATTGAGGGGGGTGTTAAGAGAGTGAATCAAGAAGCCCTTGTATGCCTGATAACAGTTTGGGTCTCCCTATCCTCATTAAGGCTGCAGGGCCCCTGCACTGGTATCACCCAGGTCCCTGAGCTACCTGATACTTGATATTATAGAGCTACAACTACCCCACCTACCGCACTATTTGGGAGACGACCTATGAGAAAGTGTTTTTTCCCTTTTTTAAATCTGCATGATCTGCGTATCCGGAAGGAGGACAAGGGCGTTTCCTGCAAGCCTGGTGCAACTCTGGGGTTTTGGCGATGGAAGAATCTCCCTTTCCATATCACATTCCTAACAGTCAAGGTTTTTTTCCCTTTTCTTTCATTTCCTGCTCGCGCACTGAGAGCCCTCTGGTGGCAGTCACACCCCTTCGAAGATGATCCTGTGAAAGAAAGAAGAAGAATTACCATAATTGTCCACCTGACTTCCAAAGACCTCAGACCTTCCCCCCTCTACCAATGGCAACCTACATTAAAATAATCACCCAGTGCAACCCTTGGTATTTTGTTGTTCCACCATCCAATAAAGTCTGCCAAAATTACTCACCACATAAAGCCTCCGAAGCCTTATTTCGGACCCAGTCTCACACAGCGGGGTTTATTAAGAATGCCAGATCTTCCAGCGCTTTGGATGACAAGGTTCCGATCACGGTTGTTAAAAAGGTGGCTGTTGCTTGGGGGTTTGTTTCTTGCCCCATTATTTAACTTTGCTATCACGCAGGGAAACTTTCCTTGTCATTGAAGAGTAGTGTTAGTGTTCCGCTGTTTAAGAAGGGCCGCAAAACTCCCCATCAAGCTTTAGATAGAGCGCTCTATTGATTGCCTCTGGCAAATTAATTGACAAGAGTGTATTTTATAATCTACAACATTTGACCCATGATCAGAATATCATACACCCAGAACAAGCTGCTGTTAGGATGAATAATAGTACTCTGGATAATGTAGTGGAAAAATATACCCAGGTTTGCAGATTTATATGGCGTTTACTGATTTCTCCTCCGCGTTTGAGAGAGTTTACCGTCAAATGCTGTGAAGGAGGCTTTTCTTGTTGGTTGTCCGCCATCACCTATTGAGACTTGTAATGGAGTTACACATGGAAACGTGGTGTCAAATCTTGATGGGAGTGATGTAGGGTTTATCCTGTAAGATTAAACCACATAATGGACTTAAGCAAGGCTTTTTGTTGGCCCCCTTTTGTTTTCTTTACATATTTGTTTCGATCTTCCAAGTACCCTTAACCAAGTGAGAGGTGACCCTCCCAAAGCTGGTGAAAGTTTCTTACTTTATGCCAGTGACATAACCCTTATGGACCTTACTCCCATTGGTTTGCAACGTCATTTTGCCGCATTGTCTGAGTATGCTGATGCCCATTTCCAGAAGATCAATATTTCTAAAAACAAAGTATTGCTCTTTAGAAAGAATGGTTTCAGATTTAAAAGGAATCTTAACTAGTTCCTGGGTTCTGACAAATTAAAATTGTGGACTCATATCTCTTTCTTGGGAAGGTCTTCTCCAAGAGGGGGTGGGATCTGGATTATATGAAGGTTATTACGACTGTTACACATGTAAAGTGGTTGACATGAGGTATTGGCAGTCCTTTGAGGGACTGAGGGTCGACTTTATCCTCACTTGTGTAATCCGAATATTGTTGCAGTCCCTCACGTGTTGCGCTTGCACTCTGGCTTATTTTCCTTTGTTTGCCACTGGCTGCTGTCCTGCGGTGGGCTAATTCCCTTCTGAGTAGCGAGGAGAGAATGCTACGAGGAGCCCAGAGGGTTGAAATCTTATCCCGGTTAAAAGAGCGCAGTGTGTTTTTTAGGTCCTTTAGGTGGGCTAATTTATCTGAAAATAGACTCTTACATGTCCAAGGCCGCCTAGAAGAGCTTATTAAAGGTCTCCTTGCACAAAATGAGTTTGGCCAGAGATATTGCCCGAAGCCAGGCAAATCTGTGTAATCAGGTGGTGTTGGAGTGTACGCTAGGGAACAAACCTCAGCCCTACTTAACACTGAATGTGCCTCTTGGAATTCGGATGGTGGTCCTTCTGTTGAAATTCGATCTTATCCCTTTACTGGTTGTTAACAGCATTTGGGATAAAGTTCCAAAAAATGTTAAGAGTATGTAAAGTGTGTCAGTCATAAATACAGGACCTCAATCATGTATTATTTTTGTGTCCTGGGTTTTTGGAGGCTTATCATCAATTTTTAAGACCCATGTTTATTAAACATATTGTGCATTCCGCTTCAGAGACTCGCAAATTTGTATTATCTTCTCCAAATGAAACATCATGTAATAAGCTTTATTTATTTTTTAATTCCTTTTTGAATATTTTTTAGGGCTTGTGCTTTGAAGATTTTCTTTTTGGGGCTTTGGTGTAGTAGATGTGGTGCTTATAGCTTCTAGAACGTCTTTCTGGAATTTCAATTTAGGATTGAATTTGTGTGATAATTATATAATTATTGGTATCTTAACTTTGGTTAAGCATGCTGCTATGTTAGACTGTACATGGAGGTTGCCCCTATAAATATCAGGCACTATTTCCACTTTATACATTGCACTATGCTTGCTGCACTTTATAGAGGCTTATGAAAAGAAGTTATCGTTTAGCCTGTTAGCAGGATATAGCTTCTTCCCTTCCATTGTGTGGTCGGGAATAAGCGTGCGCATATTGCTTTTAGTGTTGTGTGATTTGCAATTTTGCATTTACATTTTTTAGTTGTATTGCTTGATGATATATATTTGTGATTGCATGTACAAAGCTGCTGTTAACTAATTTTTCTCTTGTGACATGTATGACGTTATTTTATAGGATTAATGCTGTTGCTTGCTGGATTTTAATATGTAGTGTTTATTTTGTCTATTATTGTATTACAGGATGTTCATTACAAATTAGCCCATTATTTTCTCAGGTTTCTCAGAGTTCAGGGTTTCAAAGCATACACAGAGTTGAGGTGTGTGCCTACCTCTTGCACCTGCATTTTATAATGAATTCAGCAAGACTAAAGCTTCAGATCTTATCTTAAGTGTCCGTTTTCACAGGAATGTGAGCATGTCTTTGAAAACTATTCTAAAAGCACAATTCAAAATGGAGAATCTATTGTTTGGACAATGGTTCAAATCTATAAGTCTGTATTTTTTCCTTCTTTCAGACCAGTCTGCACATGGCAGTCTTCAAGGGAGTTGTGCAGAAGCCGGCCGTGCAGCTTGTAATGTGAAGGGTTACAGCAGAAGCAGAGGTTTCTGTTGGTGCAGTGGTGGTACATCTTTTCTCATTTCACGACTCACTCTGTCATTCCAGTGGGTACTTGGCACCTATTTAGCACAACAACAGCACCCCCACAGGTGACTAATTGTTCTAAAGGGTGGCAGTTGCAGGGCACTTTCTTTGGCAAGGTGACAACCTCCATGCTTCACAAATCACTCCTCTGAGGTCACTTGGTCTTCGAGACTGGTCCCGACTGGTCATGCAGTCATCTTGAGGGCACACTTGCTACCAGTGGGCGCTTATCTCACCTTTGGTCTGGCCTATCTCTCAAGCAGACAGCTCGAGGCATTGTGGCAAATCAAATGGGGATAAATGATGAAGATTGAACTGCCCGGTCCAGCAGTACTGCTGTTTATTCAAAGTAGCTCCTTAGTGAGTCTAGGTTGGACTGATCGTACAGCAGTGTCAGTTACAAAAGTCCCTTCCAGGATCAGCTCCCCCTGCAGGGCTGGTGCTTCCTTCCGTCAGTCACAGACCGGGTGCCTTGGTACCCAGGACAGGCCAGTAATTCCTCCTTTAGATTAGACTCCAAGCTATGTACCATCCCCACTGGGGTGTTGGCTGTCAGTGCATCCCTTGGCTGCTTAGTAGTCCTAGAGTACTCTGAGGAGTGCTTGTTCCTTGGTAAAGAGACCCCACAACAAACACCGATGGACTTTGTACTCCCATGTTTCTATCGAGTTTGCAGACAGAGGATGCATATTCCTGGTCTGCTTTCTTGGAACTAGTTTCAGTCGGTTCTTTTGTGTGTCCTGGCCTGGCCACCTTCTTGACCTGGACTGTCTCTGCAGATGTTCCACCCTGCAGGACAGTCTCCAGGTGTATTGGCTACTGAAGAAGTACAAAGAGGTGTCAGGAGGTTTGACCCAGGTATTTATGACCCCCTCCACTCAGAGATCCAGAATAGAGACAAGAATCTGTGCCCCTTCAAATAATTAATTTCCCTAACAACAGATACTGAAGGCCTCACTCTGCACCCCTGCTATCTACCAAAAGGCAGCTGCAGTCAGACTCTGTTGTGACTCAGTGTATCAGGAAGGGCCTTGACACTTCTAAAGAAAGTCAGTCTTGTCTTTCTTCATTATAGCGTCCTGTTCTCTCCCTCCCAGCTAGGAGATGTCAACAATACACAAGTGCTGTTTGCGGACATCAACCTCTCCTCCATCTTGTACTTAGTCCAGGCTGTGGGCTTCCAAAATGGAACCCGCAGGCCTGTCACTTGTGTACTGTGCACAGGCAAAGGTCAGGCAAGGGATGTTGAGATTCAGGATTCCGGGTTCATTGAGAGCAGCAAAACCTTATATGAATGAGCATGCAAATGCACATTCATGTCTCACAAGTAAAAAAGCCAGTGATGTAATTCCCCAACCATGGTATGCTGCCATCACCTCGCTCCATGCATGAATCCCATGACACTGATGATAGTCCTCTGTCATTATGAGTGCCCTTGGTGCACCCCTCCGCAGTGAGGATAAGGTCCAGAACTTGTCATCGTCAAAGACAGGGCTCGGGCGTGGTATGACAAATCACATAGGATTAGGGCGTGGCATGACTAAAAATCAAAAAACAGGATCACTGGTACATGTAGTTAAGGTATGCAGGGTAGGGGCTCACAACAGTTGCAACAATCACACAATTCAACTTGGTTCCAGTTACTTCTCGCACATATATTATGTGTTTTTTGTGAGTTCATGTTTTTTTCTTAGCAAATCTAACATTCTTCTTCAATCTAGTATAATAATTTTATATTAAACAGAATAAAATTCAATTAAGCCATTGTTAAATGACACCTTAATTTATGCTTAAAATATTCATTTTTAGTCACAAGAACATGGCTAACAAGTGATAGAATTTTAATTGCAGGAAAACTGCATTTTAAAGTTACCACACCTTCTCTCAAACGACTTTAGGTACATAGAGCTCTCCTGATTAAATAGATGCATATTTCACCCTGAATTTCAGGTCAAACTTTATATTCCTAAAATTAAACATGTCAGCACATTATAAACAGTTCAGTAATAAATCTCTGTGGTTTACAGTTATTAATGTGCTATACATTATCAAGCTTGTCGTCAGTGATAGCTGATGTCTATAATTATGTGAAGTGTCATTTTTAGCAAAATAATGTCTGGCAAAGGTGAACCTATCAACCACCTTGCAAGAGTTGTCAGGAACTGTCAACTGATGCAAGCTTCTAAGTGGGAAACTAGATGCTTTTTATGATCATTAAGTTTCAGATATGAACACTGCTAAATGCTTCTTTTTGGTGATTAAAAATTTACAACGTGAAATTATGCACAAAGGCACATCTTCCAAAGGTTCTTGTTTGTTGTAGATAATATGACGATACAAAGAGGGAGATCCCTGCTCTATCAGAATAAGGCCGGCCAACTGAAGTCTCTGTGTGTCTGTTTCCGAGTGCTTACCAGTACACAGGAGGATTTGGGAAAAACTGCATTATTCTTGCAAGTCCTGCAATCAATCTTCAGTGCATTTCAGTCTGTCAAGTGTCTAAGTAATCCTCACTAAGAGCGTAGTTTCTTTTGCTGCTCTTTTTGTGCCTTGTGGCCACAACATAAACCCACATGTGAGAATTCCCTCTTCTCTCAGCTTTTAGTACCTTTATCCAACTCTATGGATACATTTTGAGTGTCTTAAATTGTGTTGTGGCAATTCATTACAAAGGTCAGCAAAGTCACATGCCTATTTGCCTTCATTTTGTTAAGGGTAAGGGCTTTGCGTTTTTAATAATTCATGAATATGTGTTCGTGTTTGCCTTTTATTTGTAATTGTTTATGTCAGCAAGCAATCAGATCACATATCAAGTCAGGGGCCTTAATGGCTTATAGAGCTGATCTGACAGATCAGTGTATGGGCTGTTTTCTTGGCTGTTTGTGAGCCTGGTGGTTGTTTTTTAGGTCTTGTCTAGGAAGTGCCTGCAGTATTTGTCTGAGACTTTCTGTTTTGTAACAGTGGGCTTAGAGGCTGCTCATTGCTTACCATTACTTGGCTTCATTGCCACTCCTATTTGATTGCGTCTTATTTGTCAGCTGCTGTAGGCTTCCTTCCTCTTCGTGTGTTTGTACGGTCCCTGGAGCATAGATTAATTACTGTACATTTTTCTAGGCACTACTTTTTTCTTTGTGTTCAAGCACTCTACCAGTGTGCACCTTATTCAACTGGCTCCCTCTTGTACGTCTCCCCCTCCATATTACTGCTGCACTCCCTAGTCTGTAATGATTGCCCCCTCCTGCCCATTCTCACTGGCCCTCGACGCTTGCCCCCACCCGGCTGTTCTCCATCACCTGTGACACTTGCCCCCAACTGTCCATGCTGCTAATTTCCTCACACTCAACCACACTCCATCATTTGTTGCTGCTTGCCACCACCCTCCTTCCCTCGTCCATATCTGGAATTCTGCTTGCCTCTCCCTCCCTCATCCAAATTGATGCTTGTCCCCATCGTCCCTACCCCCATCCGTGTTTGCTTGCCCTCACTTTCCCTATCTCAGCGGTGTTTCTGGTGCTGCTTCCATTCCATGCCCCCATTCTGTGTCGCTGCTTTTCTTTTTCCTCCACTTACATGTTGTTGCTTGCACCCACTGATTGCCTTAACAAAAAAAATAATAAAGTGCTATAAGTCGGACACCGCTGGGCATCATAGCGCTTTTTTCACCCCACACCTTTTTGGGTTATTTTTCCAAGCTATGCTACAAGACAGCTGAACTGCTGTACAACATGGCCGAGACCTATTGGCTTTGCCTATGCTTTACTGTTGATTTCTCTGATATTACCAAAAAACACTACTGTAGCAGGCCCAAATGCGTGCAGTCTCCCGTCCTTAGCAAACTACCTATACAGCTGGTCTTTCAAGTTTAAAACTGTCCTTATTTACAAATGTGGGCCATATGTTTTTAGATATCTGATTCACTAAATGGGGTCCGTTTTAAAGACCATAAGTACAAAACATTTTTCAGGTCGCAAACAGCCCGAAGCACAGAATCGGGCTGCTTGTTACAGCAGCAAAGCATTTAAATTGTGCAAAAGCCAAATTGCTATTCAGTAACTTGTTACTGAATCGCAATTTGGTTCTGGAATTCAGTATTTGGGCAGGGCCTGTTTAGGGCATCCCCTTCCTAATCCTTATTGTAGTGGTATGTATCAATGTTTTGTGGCCAATTTAACGTTTGCAAAACATTATTTTTTTCAAAGACTAAAGAAAGGTAGTGGTAACCATTCCTAACAGGGAAGGGAGTTCCCATGGGACCCCTTCCACTTTGAGAATATCAAACAAATTTCTTTTAAGAACACGCAGCAGCCCCCAAATGTAAACATTTTTTTTTTTTTTAAAACATCCTGTTTTGCATAAAGGAAAATAGGCCGCATTTAAAAAACAGACAGTGCTTTATTTAAAAGCAATCACAGACATGTGGTCTGTTAACCCCACAAGGTGCTTACCCAACACAGGTAAACCACAACAACTAAAACAACCAGGTCTTCAAGAGGTTTTAACTCTCCAAAATCTGAAAAACTGCAGAGATGGTATGAAAGCTGGACCCAACCTGAGGTGGTGGGGAAGGTGAAAGGTCTAATGTGGGATTCAGAAGAGTGGACGCAGGGAACTGTCAGTACTATTTTATCACTAGATGTAAGAGTTCTGGCGGGACAGTAATGACGCAATTTATCCTTTAAGTAAGTTGGGGCTCTGCCTATCAAAGACTTGTGGGTAAGGCAACGATTTTAAAGATAATGTGTTTCCTGACCGGAAGCCAATGTAGGGTTCTCAGAATAGGAGCTGATGGAGAACCTTCCAGGAGATTACAAACCAGGTGTGCAGCAATGTTTTGCACCACCTGAAGCTTGGTCAGTAAGGTGTCATTAGCGGCCATAAGCAATGCTTTACCATAGTCGAGGCAACTTATGAATAGGGCCTGCACCAGAGTTTGTCTCACAAAGGATGGTAACAAAGGAAAAACCTTTTTCAGTGGCCACGTGGTTGCAAAGCACGCCCCAAAGATTGCAAAGATATGGTCTTTCATAGATTCTGGTCTGCTCTAGTTTGATGCCCAGATTTTACAGGTTGCCTGGGAGAGGGAGGAGCACCTAGCCCTGAGGGCCACCAGTCAGGTAACTAGAGGTGGTGGGCTTTGCTGAATAGCAATATCTCTATTTTATCGCTGTTCAGTTGGATATAACTTGCCGACATGCAGGCAGCAATCCTGCTCATACAATCAATGAAGCGTGTTTTACACCATCAAAGTCCTGTCCAAAGGAGATGATAAGCTGAATATCATCAGTGTATGATACAATATCAAAGCCACAAGATTTAACAATCTGGGTAAAGGAGGCTACGTAAATGTAAAATGATGTCCGGCTCGGGGATGAGCACTGAGGCACCTATTTGTTGATGGGGATGGTACAGGACTGAAATGACCCCGGCATGATCATCTGTGTCCAGATCTCTAGGAAGTTAGCAATCCACAACAGGGTATTGCCACAGATGGCAATCTCAAGAGCCTGCACAACAGTATTTCGTGAGATACAGTAACAAGAGCTGCTAACAAATTCAACAGCACAAGCATGGCAGGAGAGCCAGCATCCAAAGATAGGTGGATGGTGTCTGTACCACGGTATCAGTGCTGGGCCAGCTCTGAATCCAGATTGGAATGAATCGATAATCTTAAAGTTCTCCAAAAATGCCATAAACTGCATGTTGAATATGCTTTCCAAAACTTTTCCCAGTAGTGGAAGAAGTGAGATGGGGTGATAGTTGGATAAGCTCTCCGGGTCTGCATTGGATGTTTTTACTGTAAGAGAGACAATGTATGACCTGCTGTTCAAATAACGGACCTGCAATCAAATATAATGTTTTTAGAGTGAAAAATCATTTTAAATATTTATGTAAATAGGTAAATGGCCATACTAAAATATTGACATTGTGCACATTTATGTGGAAGGTTTTCATTGCACATTACTCTTGTTCCTTTTAACCTTCTCACAGCACGTGACGTTTCTTTAGCAATGTGATACAATATCCTAAATATTTAATATATTGTGTGCTCAGCAGCATTTCATGCTAAGTGATGCACACTACCCATCTTCTTTTACACTTCCCCTATCATGTTTCTTTAATTTTATAAACATGTTTCCACTTTAATTCTGTGTTTCCAATTTGAATTATTACCTAGGGTTATCTATTCAACAAGACTGATTATGTTCACATAATAAGATTATAAAATACCCTATAAATGCTGCATGCTCGGTGTGAGTTAGATCTGTGCTTCACTATATTCAATTGCATGTACAGATTATTTGCTTGCAATACATGTTGTATGTGTATGTATATAGAATGCCATATGTACGTATACATTCTTCAGTCGGCCTTACACGTTACTCCTAGTGTTGGATCCCGATCATAGATCCCTAGGCAATAGGGTGAGCATGTAATTTTTCGGCAACTTTGCACATCTGATATATTGAATATCCGAATTAATATGCCATCTCTAGTGATACATGCTTTTTTTCCTAAATTGATTAATCTTGTACAAATCAACTGCAATAGCTGGAATCATGTGCAGAATGCAATAATCTGTCATGCATTCCTTACTGAATAAGATGTATTGATCAATATGTGATAGTTTCAAAGTCGGGATTGTAACGTTGTGTTTACGTCTAGTGATTTAAATTGTGAGGTTAATTCAGTTTTTCAAATTAAGATCCAATTTTAGGTTTTGAAAGGCTTACAGTATATTTGCGATTACCGTCCAAAATGCTGGTGGCTACTATGTTTGTAGGAAGATAAATTGAGCATGAAATAAACTGATAGTGTAGGTTCACAATATTCTTGATAAAGGTTAACAAGTCCATAATCGTTTCATTATGCATACAAACAGCATCTTCAATTTGCTCTGGTGTGTTCTGTACTTCTGCTTTGTTGTTGGGGGTTCAAACAGTAACACAGTTGGCTAGTGAAACATAGGAACCAACAACAGCACTAACCACAGTCAGTACACTGGTGCAAATAAACAATCCTACTGGGGTCCTTGTAATAAAAGCTTTTTAAGATGTGATCATATTTCTTAAACCTTAGCCATTGCTCCGTGAATGTGAGCTCCTAAGCGGTCTAAATTTCATTCATTCTGATAGAAATATTGAATCATCCAGTTGTCACACTTTTGGTGCCCGTGTTCAAGAAGACATTCTGTTGCATCACCTTTCAATCAATAAGAACCCAGTGGACTCTTGAAGCGCAATTCCCAATGAGGTACATTTCTCTAAATTAACTTTACCATTGCATTTATTTTACTTCATTTATTTGCACATTTATATACTGAGGAACAGATACAAATAAGTAGCAGAGGTCTTTACAGAGGTGACAAGATTTCAAGAGTGTGCAGAACATTCACAATTACTGGGCCCTATTGACAAAGCCTTTTACATACATGCATAACGGTGCACTAAATGTGTGGCCGCTGGGTATTTGTAATTGTAACTGCAATTCACAAAGGTCCTTTCTGAAACTTACGTGCAGTTTAGTCTTCGTCCCCTTATGCATACAAACCCACCATGAGTACTTTTCAAGTGTAAATCTGGATTTGGACTTGGGGAAGGACACAAAAATGAGAAATACCTACTGCGAAATGGGTAGACAAGGGGAAAATCAAGAGGCATAAGTAGGACCATTGAAATGCAAAGAGACACCCATAAATCTGTAAGTGAAGCCCAGTTCACTAAAGTAACACCCCAAACGACTCCAGTAGCTCAAGAGGCTAATCAGTCTTAATTTACTTTAATACAGTCTTGAAGTAATCCGCATACCACATTAGGCCACTCAAAGGAACTACAGTGGAATAGCACAAAAAACAATTGTGACATGAAAGTAATACTAGCACACAGAAGGAAGCAGGTCAAAATAAAAGTATAAAAGGAATACCAGTGTAAAATATACACACAGTTGACATGAGTATAACTGGACGCACGGAAACAAAACAAAACGTTAATAATAATAGACACAATTGAACATCAAGGCCAGCAGAGAAGAAAACACAAATAAGGACAAGTAACTGCCCACATGAACACAAAAATATACGTATCAAAGCTAAGCATGTCAATATGCTGCTAAATTGACTGGCATGAAATAAACTCCTCCTGAAAAAGGAACGCTCAAGTTATACACACTCCTGCCAAACAGGGTGGTGAGGCTCCTAGACAACACCTGCACCACACCCTTCTGTAGCGGAGTTCCATCCAAAATCCAATCACATGCAGGTCAGCAGCATAATAAAACCAATCATAGGCCCAACTACCATTCCACAATGCTGTGTTGGTGTTTGCTACACGGCCTCTCATCCTCAAAGTAACTGCTTGGGGTAAAGAGAGAGAGGATGTAAAGACTGAACATCATTCTTTTTGGTATGCTTAAAGAAGCAGAGGCAGAGTATTAACACCTACTTCCACAAGTGATCCCCAAGCAGGAACGCACTTCACCAGCAGTCCAGTCCCATGTCCAAGCGGCATTATGTGTAAATCATCTTGCCTGACTGTGAGATAGACCTACTAAACTTACTAATGATGACATGAGTCGTTTAGACTTAGGCAGTCATATGTGTGTTGCAGAATGTGACAGGGCCGTGGACACATAGCTTGGACAAGTGAAGCAGTCTTAGTGTTTACCATATGGTGTTGCACCACATCCACCATTACTGTAAGGTGATGATGCAGAAGGGTGATGCTTGTTCAGGGAATGCCAGGTTAATCATTTTTACACTGTGTGACAAATTAGACAAGTTTTACATCCAGTTGTACAAACATGGATGTAATGAAAATGCAGTTCTCTGATCAACTGTGAGATGAGTGGCATCCATTGCCACTGTATCATCAGTGACATACAATGACTTCTGCAAATGGACTGATGGCCCTTTCTTTTGTCCTATGTGGCAGGGCTCTTGTATATTACATTTTTACATTAAAAGGACATGAAAACGTATCTGACTGTTTTAAATGGTAATGCTAACAAATGTGTGCTCAATAGACAATGTTTTCTGTTTAGAAAATCCATAATTTTCTGACAGTTGTTGAGAAGGAAAATGTCAATTTTTCTGGTGCGTATCTGTAATCAAAGCTGCAGAGGCAGGGTTAGACATATGGGCGGTTTCAGAGGAGAGACGCTAAACGGCTGAATTCGACTTCTGACCAGATGACGGCAAAATTATGCTTGGAAACAGTTAATGTCTTAGAATACTTTAGGCTTAGAGAACTAATACAGCCATCTAGGTTGGATGGCTGAGACAATTTAGATACATTTGGTATGACTTGGGGCCTGATTTTGAATTTGGCGATTGGAAGTAAAATTGGATTTTACTCCATCGCTCTGGCAAAGTCCTGACTGACGAATGTAGGAATAACCACCAAGCCCACTGTCTTTTCTGAAGCATTGCCAGGGACGGCTGTCATGACAGTTACTGTCAATGATTTTTTAGGTTTGACACAGGAGCCGTGAGTCAAACTTGTTTTTTTATTTTCCCCAAAAAAATTCCAAAGCAGGATCTTTTTTTTAAAATAAATAAAAAACGATCTCCTTCTCGCTTTGGGACTTATCTCTCATGACGAGAGGGGAATTAGACTGTTTTCACTGCCCCTTACCGCCACGATTTGCCTTACAATGATGGGCAGTGAAAACTCATCTGTATGTTGACCCATCTAAATTAGGTGGGCAGACAGAGATCAACCTTTGATGACCCTTACTCAGTCCAGCCATTGGAGGGATGTAACCATGCAGAGACTGAGTAGTCTGTGCTGTGGTTCCACAAAGGTCCTCCCGCATTTAAACTGAATGGATGGGCCATTATGTTGGTGGTAAGGATACTCCCTCGCTGGTGTGACAAAGTATCCTTACCACCAACATATAAATCAGTCCCTACATCACGGATTTCTGATGAAATATTATTGGGGCCATCTTACCCCTTGCTCTAATTTGCATATTATCTGTTGAGTTGTTTATAATAGTCATAATAATTTTTTCAATGCTCATTTATGTAGATGCGTGCTGCACATTAATTAACCATATAATTGTGAACTACCAATGCTTGTGTGTGCGCATTGATCAGTGATACCAGGGCAGGGACCATTCAGTTATCGAGTGCAGCGACTGATAGGTGTGTTTGACTCCTGTCAAGCAGAGCATAACTAAATTATGGGGAGTTGCGAGAACCTGCCATTTCTAATTTGCTCCAAAAGGGTAACCCCAGTAATAATCGGATAGACCCAGCATGGCACCCAATATGGGACCTGCGGCCCCAACAACACATAGCACACACAAAATCTAACCACAGATGTCTGGGGGTATTTTAGATCCTCCTCAGT
This sequence comes from Pleurodeles waltl, assembly GCF_031143425.1. NCBI lineage: Eukaryota > Metazoa > Chordata > Amphibia > Caudata > Salamandridae > Pleurodeles > Pleurodeles waltl. The sequence goes on from NC_090449.1 coordinate 146,885,864, forward strand.
ATTTGGCATGCTTATCCATCGGAGGTTTGTTGAGTGCTTAACGGATACAGACAAGCTGCCCAAAATGTTAATCCATATCTTGAGTTTTTGGGAGCTACGGTGGGCGAATCTGAGTCTGTCGAGCTACATCCAGTAGTAATCTCAGAGAATGTACAACCTGCACTTACTCGTGCAAGAAAGATTACAGTGGTGGTTGAAGCAAGCCATGTCTACATTACTAATGTATTCTGCTCGTGGAGTGAAACAGAAACTGTGATGCGGTTGGGATAATCACAAAAAAATGCTATAATGAATCCTCCAGATCTCTCAGTGCCCTTTAACCTACATAGAAGAACACAAAAAAGTGATGGATGGAATACTTGAATTAATCTCAGCCACTGGTAATTACTGAGGCCGCATTTCAGTCTGTTATTTTTTGGCCACCTTGCCACCACAGATTAGACAGCCATTTTCACATCAGCAAGGCCCAAGGCCTGTTTCAGCCTATTTCGACCTCTTCAGTCAAGTGCAACATAGGTAACAGTATACAATGAGCAAAGAACCAACATCTGAGCATACCCCTCTCACTTATGGTATTACAATGAGGAACACAAAAAAGTGATGGATGAAAAAAAATGAATCAGTCTCAGCCACAGGTTGAGCCATGAGGCTGCATACCAGTCCATCCTCCTTTTTTTTTTTTTTTTCTTTTTTTTCCTAGCATGCCACTTCAGATTAGATCTAGCCATATGCAAATCAGCCTTCTTCCTACTCCACTAGGGCAGTCCAGCCAGAACTGGCAAGGCAGGTTCTCTTTGAACTGAATACAAGCAACCCGTGATCAGGTTCACCTCTTTGGGGCTCTTCTGTTGGTTGCAGCTTGATTCCAGCGGCACAGTGAATAATGGACCCACATCTGGGCATATCCGACACACTTATGGTGTCACAGTGAAGAACATAAAAAAGTGATTGCTGGAATGCTTGAATTCTCGGACCGCATCCCAGTCCACTATTTGTTTTGGCCTCTATACCACCTCAGATTTGACCCAGCAATAGGAAAATCAGCTAAAGTAGAAACAGTTCAGCTCGAACTGCCAAGCCAGGACCTCTCTATACTGGAATACAAATGTCCAAAGACCATTCCGGTTTATTTGGGCCTGGTTGGTCAGGTGCACCTTGGTTCCAGTGGCACAGTGAGCACGAGATTGACATCACATCATACTTGACGCACTTAGAGCGGTACAATGAAAAAGAAATGATGGATGGAATGTTTCACTTAATCTCAGTCATTTGTGATTTACTCACGGCCACATCCCAGTCCATTGATTATTTATTTATTTTTCTTCCTGCTTTCCCACGTCCCACCTTACCAACTGACATTAGACCCAGCCATATGCAAATCAGCCTTGAGCTTGATCCAGTAGGAACAACCTAGCCCAAACTGTCAAGCGAGGTCAACTCCGTAACTTTAGTAAGGCAGATCTCTCTGTCTGCAGTGGAACAAGGTAAGAAAATAATTGTGGTAACAGCTAGACCATCTGTTGTGGCTGCCACTAAAGCATGTATCCCGGAAGCTTATGCTTTACGTGTGCACTGGATGCAATGTGCTGCAAGCCAAATTAACACAGATGTACAGTTTGAATATGATCCAACCTTAAAATTACATACATTTCATGACACTTCGGTAAAACTGTTGCAGGAAGTTGCGATGTTTTCAACACAGATGCATCAGTTCAGCTGGCCGTAGTCACTACCCTCCAGTACTTGGCGCAGTGTGCACTTGTGCAATGGGTAGTTCAGGATGTAAACATCCTCCATATACGTGTTTAGCCCTTAGGTGATTAAAAACGACATAGAATTAAATGCTCTCCTATCTTTGCAGAAAGCTAGCAATTCAGTCCCTAACTTAATAGTATCCAAAGCCTCAATCTGTGTTCAAGGGTACAACTCAGATTTAAAACGGAAATCCAATGGTTTCAAACACCAAGGGAATATGGTCGGAGTTTAACAGCTTTGGATGCAGATAGCTTGCTTTAAAGGACAACGTCTGGTTGATGTTCTGCATACAATGGCTGGTCACAGTGAGAGAATCCAATCCTGCAAAATCTGCTCTATAGTTGCAGATACGTACAGAAGCACCAGTATGTTGGTTGCAAACCAAGATCAGCACAAACTTTCTCTCAGGAGTATGATCAGCACACAAAGAAGTCATCCTGCCTCCTGACGTTCGAAAGAAGTACAACTTATGGGACACAGTGCCATCCATAGAGGCTCCATTACCCAATCCATCCGACCAAACAGTTCGATTACAGCAGCCCACAAAGGGGCAAAGAAATCGGATTGCATATTTGAAATAACTTTTCCAAAAACCCTCAACGAAACAGACAGGTAGAATTTAGACATGCTCTGGAAATATACACAAATCCACACTGGCCTTATGATTAGACAGTATTAGAATAGATGTAATTTTTGAGTTGGATAACTGCGGTGTTTTTAATAAAGCTGGTGCATGGTGACTGTTTTAAAGTTTGAGGATCCTGATAAAACAGCAAGAAAACAAAGAAAACGTGAAGGATTGCAGAGAGCCGGCAGGAGGGTGCTGAATGAAACTCAAATTAACCTGAAAGCCACTCGCTGGAACACAGTCTCGACTGGAAGGACTTGGAAATCAAATCCTAGGTCCAGCAGAGGCTGTTCAGTTGCCACACACCCTCTCTTTGAACCGAGATAACATCTTATTTCGCAGACCAATGACCAGTGACCAGGAGATGGCCGCTACAAAGAACTTGCTTGCAGATCTGTGGCCCCAAGCTTCCAAGTACAATGCAGATCCTAATCTCACAGTGAACAAATAGAAAAAAATTATACCGCTATAATTGATACGCTGCATGGTTTTTAAATATTAAATGTCACATAGCCAGTGTTTACTCACCCTTTCTACCGTACCAGTGGGGGAGGGTAAATATGAATTTGTTTCAAGATCTCATATTTCAGACATCAGTCAAAGTATAGCTTTGTGTGACCCAAATACTTACCTTTTTAACCAAAATTACTAAAAGTGACTCGTGTTTCTTTCTGACACAAAACCGGTTATTCACTGACATCGTGGATAGACTTTAGGGTTGTGGTTTGGAGTAAAACAGTACGATTTCACTCAGTGTGGGGGAAATGAGGGTTGGCAAACGCAGGGGTTAGACACCTAGGTTCCAGCTAATTACTTTGCTGAAGATTTTATTTTTCTGAAACTGTACAACATACCACATTGTAGAATTATGTTCCCACACTGACACAAAGTCAAGAAATGATTTAACTTTAATTAAGTTGTACTCCGAGTTAAACTGTGAGCGAACATGTGATATAGAGATTGACTGCAACTGTCTCTCCAATTCATATTTAAACACACAAATGCAACATTCCTTCTAAGAATACTAACATGCCTTGATAAAGAAACCATTAGGTATTCCATAAAAACATAAAAATCCTCTTTCAACAAAAATAATAATTCACATTTCCGTTGAATCAAAAAATATCAATGTATTTTCTCAAATAAAACAGCAATGCACGAAAATGACAAAGGAAAATAAAACCAAAAACTAGGATGAGGAAGAGAATATACCATAGGTGAATCTATTCTAAAGACATACCATGAGTACTGTGAATTCGTAGAGATCCAACAAACATCTATGTCTGTAAGGTACACTCCTCTTTTGGGAAATTCTTCATTGATTGGGATATTACATACATGTTTTGGCTTTAATTCTGTCAGTGCTCAGACAAAACTATTCACACTTTTGGACTTGCGAATGGAAAATAACATTGACTAGTGATAAATGGCATGCATTAATTGCTAGAGGCAAATTTAGGAAAGTAACTCCAGAATGAAAGAAAACGTGTGTTGGGAATTTTTATACAGAAATTAATGTCGTCAAAGATTTTTCCTTAAGAATTGTGGAATTACTTGAAAACAGTGGATCTTAGATATGGTAGGATCATGGTTTTCTATGTGCCAAAATCATCTATATTTGCGAGGGAACCAGAAAGAATATTTAGATAACAAGTTATATCGACTATAACAAGGAACAGTTACTTTGCTCCATTGAGTAAACACTAACAAGTTGCAAGCTTTGACAAATTAGCGTACATAATTTAATTTTACTGATCATTATTGCTCAGCAAACGGATATTACGTACCATTGGCTGTACATTGTGCAACTAAGTACAGTTATGACACACATCTTACTTACCCTCAACCATTTATAAACAGATTACAAACTATTTTTCATGAATCAGACGCAACAAGATCAGTTTCACAAACAAACGTTTCACATACAAAAACGACTGGTAAAGGATTTTTAGGTCCATTTAGATACACAATAGGATAATCCTCACAAACAATAGGCTGTTTCACATCTAGTTTTTCTCTGGATTGGCTCGTAGTGACAATTATTGCACTTCTTGTGAAGTTACTGCTCAATAAATAACTAAGCTGAATAAAACGAAGAAAGTGCTTAAAGTATGAATCAAGAACCAAATGAACAATGGGTTACACAACCAAGAAGTAGAAACTTATCAGCTGAAATATTAGTATTTTCAAAGACTTGTGACTTCAAGCGTTTTTGACCTGAGAGATGTCGTTCAACAGAAGTGTACCAAGAATGAAACCCGGCACTCCACTGTTTAACTGAGTAACATCACCATGACAAAATGATGATGTGAAGCACTGAGCAGTATTTTGAATACCCAGCGAGCACTTTCCTATGCCCAAGAGCCTTATCCCATTGGTGATACAGTTATAAGTGTCAGGTTTTTATTCTACGTACAAGCCAGGGTAAGTGATTGTCAACCCCGACGATCAGACTATAAGATGGGAGCGTCATGTGCGGCAGCCCTCTTGTATGCTTATAATGCAATAACATTCAACACAGGACTGACTGTTTGAAAATATGTCTGCTTTTAACATACATTAAAGAATGGGGGCAAATGAATAGAGCCTATCAAATAAGCCTATAGAAATAGGTTGTGTGTATTGTAACGCTAACAAATGTGTGCTCTAGTGCCATGTTTTAATTTAAAAAACTCAATGTTTTTCTGACAAGGCAGAGAAAGAAAAAATCCCACTCCTCTGGTGCAGATGTTGCAGTCAAAGCTACAGAGGGAGATAACCTTGCAAAGAGCTCTGCTAGAAAGAAAAAGGAAAACTAGCATCATGCTTTTTGCAAAGGATCACTGTTTGCATATTTTTGAAGCAAAGCAAGTGCTGAGCAGGAGTGACCTGGCGAAGACATCATTAGCTATAAAGGTGTATAGGTACCCATGTTGAGGTGGGTTAGACACATGAACCAGTTGTTGAGGGCCGATTCTGAAAGCCTGATTTCCGACTACTGACCCACTGACAGCATAAAGTATGTAGAGAAACCACCATGGCTTGGCATAATTTAGGATTATACATCCTTATAGGTAGGCTGACTGAGACCATTATGTTTAGATTGGGTAAGGAATGGATTAAGTTAGGGTTATGTGGCACTTAATCCTCTGGATAAGGACTGCGTAATAAATGGCCTTCAGTGTTGAAATACCAATCCAGGTGTGTGTTTATTGATTTCAGATACTGGGACAAGGCTCTATTCCCTTATCACCTGCAGAAAAGAGATTCTGTTATATGTTTGCTTGAATCCCAACACTTCCTGTTTAGCAGAGCGTAATTCACTAGATGGGTGGTGAAAATCAGATGCCAGTTCTCCATTTCTCCAAAAAGGGCACTTTACCTTTAGGGACTAAGGGGATCTACCAGGTGGGACCCTAATATAGTATTGAGGTGAACACAATACGTTATCTCTCCCTCTAGCCAGCAGGGAGCAAGAGCACAGACAAAATACAGCAGGACCCTGGGCGGAAGAGAAAAAACTCTCACCATGAGGAGAAGCAGTGGTTCTCCTCTGAATGAGAATAATTGCCCACCTGCAGATGCACAAGGTCAACATCAAAACATAAGTAGGATAAAGACACACTAAGGGAGAAGTGGTCCTAGACACCACCAAATACTCAGAGAACTGCATGGAATGTGGCGTCCACGGATCCTGCTCCCCAACGTTCCCAGCCTGGGTCTACATTACCCATGCCTCGTCCTCTAACAAGAGAGAGCCTACCTAACTGTTCTTTGGTTTCCAAGGGTCTAAGACACTTCAGATACCTAACCTGTACAACATCCCATCCATCAATGTCATAGAGCCCTTCAATGAAGCTTTTGAGGCAGATTGTGACTGGGCAGAATGTGATTCTGCAGAACTGGGAGAAGAGATTTCCGCCTTGCCTAAACCACTATCTCAGGTCTGCAATACCTAGACAGGGAGTGACAGAGCAAGTGGAAGGGAGGAGGGAAACAGACACAGGAAACGGGAGCTTCTTTTTGGTGTTTTCGGTCTTTAGCCAATTGGCATCCTCGTGTGTCTATTGTTCTCATACTAACAACATACAACAGTTTTAGTTAACCTCCGAATATAAATAATGGCAAGATAATAAGTAAATAAAAAATGTGTTTCTCTTACTGGCCTTCATAGTTGTGAATGGTATAACAAATGTACAGGAAGACCGGGACTTCCACCTGACATCTATGAAGACTAAAAAGCCAAGACGACCAGCAGCTGAGGGAACAAAAGCTAAATACTCTACTGTAGGCAAAGGGGAACAAGTTAGAAAAATAAAATAAATTGAAGGTATGGGAATGGAGTGCTGGGTGCGAACTGTAGCCAAGTGCAGTGAAGCCAAAACAATCTAGAGACCATGCCAGGCACTGATTCTACGCCTTGTGTGATGCTTTTAGTATCTCTATCTGCATTAACCTAAAAAAGCGTCACACACCACTCAGAAGTAGGGAGACCTGGCATACTGTCTGTGACCCCTAAGTGCCATCTAACCAGTGTTCCAAAGCTTCCACCGCCCCAGGGTGATTAGAAACTATCAAGGCACCCTCAGAAATGATCATGGCTAGTAACTGCTATGTGGGGAAAAAACACCTTTCTTTCTCCAAAAAGACCACCACCACTCGTGGTTTGCTGGGGTTTGTCAGGAAAATGACAATTAAACTGTGACACCAATTGAAGGTCATGAATGTAGGAAGGTGGCATCCTTACTCTCTGACGTATTGTATCCCTTCCCAAATAACTAGGTATTATTTTTGTACATGGTGTCTCTGGTAATCCAAAATTGATTCAGTCTCGCACTCTTTGACCCCATCTACAAGTACTGGAGGTGGAGCACTCAGGAAATTCGTATTAGATTTAACAATTGAAGCACTGACTACTGGATGTATACGCACTTAATCGTAGCATAGCTTAAAGGCATAAGGATGATACTCTCACCTATCCCATTACAGCATACATGTCTCTACGTCTTGGAGGAAATTTTGATTGTGAACCATGAATCATTAAAAATCGTATGCAGCCAACCCCTATCTGCCAATTTAGACTTGGGAGGTGGAAGTCTATGTTTATCACCAAACCTCTTACGATATTGTTTGGCATTTACTGAATGCACATGTACTCTTTCTGAATATGATGCAGCATAGAAGGACAGACGCAAATGATACACTTGAAGGGTTAAGATCAGCAGGTAACAGATGTGGCTGTATATTCTTAAGTGCGGTAAGGAGACGATTTGAACTGTGTATTATTTTAGCCAAATTCAGCCAAGGCTAGCCAGTCATTCCAATCTCTGTAATAGGTTAAACAAAACAACTAAGATACAGTTCAAGTGATTGATTAAGATGTTCTGCATGGTTACCTGTCTGGTAGTCACAGATTTTAAATGAATTGTCACCAAAGGTTTCATGAGTTCTGAGACCTATCGGTGATGATCTTTTCTGAAAGTCCATGTAATATGAAAATCTCTTTTAAGAAAATGTCTGCCAGTCCAACTGCTGTGGATTCCTTTGTTAGCCCGAATACAATGTCAGATTGGTAAAATAATCCACTACTACCAAGATTACTGGGTCCTTTGGATTTCAGTAGAACTACAATTGAACCCATCAAGATCATGAAGTATGATTGATAGGAAGGGGACAAAGGCTTCAGCTATTTTGAAGGTTTAGTGAATGTAAATTTGGCCTGGGCACAGACCGTGCACTCGGGTACATGCTTTTTTACCCTCTTGATTAATTCTGACCATTAGAAAAGTCTTTTCATCTATTTTCTTTTGGCATGAGTTGTACCAAAGGAGAAGCATGACACCATTTCGGGGCAGTATCTAGAAGGAGTTCTTTGGGAAGGAAAATGTTTCCTCCTGCATAAATGTAGATCCGATAATTGTATTCCTGCAGCCATTAAAGTTATGCTGAAGCAGATAACTGGATACAAAGTTTCAGTAAAAGGCCTCTTTGGGACAACACTGTTCTAATGGTACTGGATGAAACAATTGTTTCAAAAAGAAAAGGGAACTGTTCAGGAGTCAAGGTTTTGGAAGGTGCCTTCTTGATCAGGGTTTCAAATAAAGGGTTAATTTGTTCACTGGAGCTTGGTACGAGGACTGACAATGGTAGAACATTTGGGTAAAGACAGTGATAAATTGCTAGGCGCCTTTACCTGTAGAAGCACCTGATCGGCCCAGATCAATCTTGGATTGTACTGGTGAGGAGTGGCAGTGACAACACAAAACACATTCTCCACATCACAGACAAAGGGGGTGATTCTGACCCCGGCGGTCCTTGACCGCCGGGGCCAGGGTCGGCGGGAGCACCGCCAACAGGCTGGCGGTGCCCCACAGGGCATTCTGACCGCGGCGGTTTGGCCGCGGTCAGAAGAGGAAAACCGGCGGTCTGCCGCCGGTTTTCCGCTGCCCTATTGAATCCTCCAGCCGCCATGGGGATTCTGACACCCCATACCGCCATCCTGTTCCTGGCGGTTCGCCCGCCAGGAACAGGATGGCGGTATGGGGTGTCGTGGGGCCGCCGGGGGCCCCTGCAGTGCCCATGCCAATGGCATGGGCACTGCAGGGGCCCCCGTTTGAGGGCCCCACAAAGAATTTCAGTGTCTGCTTTGCAGACACTGAAATTCGCGACGGGTGCAACTGCACCCGTCGCACCTTCCCACTCCGCCGGCTCCATTCGGAGCCGGCTTCCTCGTGGGAAGGGTGTTTCCCACTGGGCTGGCGGGCGGCCTTTTGGCGGTCGCCCGCCAGCCCAGTGGGAAACCCAGAATAACTGCAGCGGTCTTCTGACCGCGGTGCGGTATTCTGGAGGGGGGAACTCTGGCGGGCGGCCTCCGCCGCCCGCCAGAGTTAGAATCACCCCCAAAGTGTTCTGTCCCACGCAGCTGGCGCTTCTCTTATAAACACAGAGAAAGAGCTCAATTGCATCCACTGGCCCATCGTACAGTTACCTCGTGTGTAAACTGTCCTTTGTCCTAAATTCCAAAAATAAATATGGAGCTGCAAGCTCCTAGAGCATGTTCTTAGAGCCAGGGTGCGGGTGAACTGGATCACATTAGAACCATATCTGGTTTGCAGAGGCTCTGGGAAGGGATGGCCCCGGCCACTGTTTGCTCTGTATATGAAGCCACTTTCTGAGAAGGTTAGTCCAAGCCCTTTGATCTCTGGTATAACTTTAGGATGGCACAGGCAGAAGTTGCGTGCTATGTGGATAACATCCTGATGTCCCGGTCGAAACCACACAGCTCCATCCCTGCACTTATATTGAAGCCTGACTCCTCATGCCAAGATTCTGACGTTAAGATAAACATTGAAAAATGACTGGTCCTCAACATCAGCAACACAAAAGGATGATGGACGGAGTGCTGAAACTTTTCAACCACTCACCCTCCCCCGTCACAGATCTGGATTGAATCCATTGTTCTTTTGCTCACCATGTCACCCCAGTTTGGACCCAGCCATGTGCAAATCAGTCTTGACCCTTTTCCCCATGGGAACAGTCCAGCCCGAACTGCCGAACCAGGTCCTCCCTGGACCGGAAACAAGCATCCTGGGGCTGGTTTCAGGGTATCACCTTTCATCAGGCAGGCTAGCTTGATTCCAGTGACACAGTGAGCAAGGGACCCACGTCTGGGCATACCCTTCCCACTTAGGGCAACTTTAGTAACACAAAAGGATGATGAACGGAGTGCTGAAACTTTTCAACCACTCACCCCCAGTCACAGATCTGGGTTTAATCCGTGGTTCTTTTGCTCACCATGCCACCCCAGTTTGGACCCAGCTATATGGAAATCAGTCTTGACCCTGTTCCCCATGGGAACAGTCCAGCTCGAACTGCCAGGCCACGTCCTCCCTGGAACGGAAACAAGCATCCTGGGACCGGTTTCAGGGTATCTCCCTTCATCAGCCAGGCTAGCTTGAATCCAGTGGCACAGTGAGCAAGGGACCCACGTCTGGGCATACCCTAGCCACATAGGGTGCACAAGGAAATATCACTGTGCAGGAAGGTCAAAAGCTGTCAACTGTTGCCACTCAATCTCCATGCAAGAAGGCAGAGAGTTGACAGGTTTGGGTGGAGGATCCGCCCCTGCTGTTGTGACCGAAGATCCTCCCGAAGGGGCAGCTCAATCCAAGGATCGACACTCGTGTTCAGAAGCCTGGGGTACCAGACTCACCATGTCCAGTCTGCTGCCACAAGGATGACTTGGGCCCGGTCAGTCCTGATCCTCTTGAGAACTCTGGCCAGGGGTGGTATGGGAATAAAGGCATGCAGGAGGCCTGTGCTCCACTAGAGACTAAAAGCGTCTCCAAGCGAGAGCCCCCTTGGAGACTCCAGCATGGAAAATTGCTGACATTGCGCTTTCTCTGCAGAGGTGAACAGATCTAACCAAGGCTCTTCCCACTGCTGCAAGAGACCTTGTGCTACCTCCAGATGGAGATGCCACTTGTGATCCGCTAGGCATCGATGGCTGAGTTTGGCCACTCTAGTCTTCAGGGAACCTGCCAGATGTTGAACCACCAGAGATATGCCCTGCTGTTCCAGCCATCTCCAGAGACGCAGAGCCTCTTGACAAAGGGTCCACGACCCTACCCTGCCTTGTTTATTGCAGTACCATATGGGGGTGGAGTTGTCAGTGAGCACCTGCACTAGCCTTGCCTTGATGTCCGATTTAACAGTGCTCCAGCATGTTTATGTGAAGTCTGAATTCCGCCAGGGTCCTTTGGTCTCCCCCTCTCTCAGGTGGCCACCCCATCCCAGGAGTGACACATCTGTCACCACTGTGAGATCTAGTTCGGGAAGGGGGAGGGCTCTGCCTCTGACCCAATCATGTTCGTTAGCCACCACTGCAGGTCTTTTTGCAATTCCCTCAGAGATCTCTACCTTGTCGGAGACATTTCCCTGATGCTACGTCCAATGGAACTTCAGGTCCCCCTGCAGAGCCTGCATTTGCCATCTGGCATGTGTCACAAGCAAGATGCGGGAGGCCATGACGCCCAGCAGCATCAGTGTCCGTCTCACCAAAATCCAGGATAGAGGCTGAAACATCGGTATCATAGCCTGAAGATACTAGACTCGCCACTCGGGAGGATAAGCCCAAAACTGCACTGTGTCCAAAACGGCTCTGATGAAAGGGAGTGCCTGAGAGGGAGTAAGGTGTCATTTTCGCATGTTCATAGTGAATCTCAGCAAATGCAGAAGGTTCACAGTAGTCTGGAGGTGGAAGACGACAGCCTGGGCGAGCCCGCCTTCAACAGCCAGTCATCAAGATAAGGGAAGACTGGCACCCCTGATCTTTGCAGATGTGCTGTGACCTCCTCCATCACCTTGGTGAACACCTGAGGGGCGCTGGTAAGGCCAAAGGGGAGCACAATGAACTGAAAGTGCTCGTGGCTTACTGTAAACCGCAGGTATCACTGACCGGCCGGTAGGACAGGGATGTGAAAAAAGGCGTCCTGCACGTTCAGTGCTACCATCCAGTCTCCTTGGTCCAGGCCAGACAAGTCCTGAACCAATATGGGCATCTTGAACATCTCCTTTTTGAAGAAGGGGTTGGGGGTTTGTATTTCTAGGATAGGATGCAGACCCTTGTCCTTTTTGGGAACCAGAAAGTTGCAGCAATAGCGACCACAGCCTGCTTCTGGCCATAGAACCCTCTCTATGGTTTCCTTGGCAAAGAAAGCTGTAACTTCCTTGAGGAGCAAAGACAAATGATCCTCAGTCTGCCAGTCGTAAACTGGAGAAATGGAAGGAGGAGGGGTTTGGATGGCGAGGGAGTATCCCCTCCACACAATTTGTAGAGCTCACCTGCCTGATGTTATGGACTGCCAGTGGTGGAGATGATGGTGGATTCTGCCACCAACTGGATACCCATGATCCAAGGGCAAGATTAGGAGGGTTTTTAAGGCTGTAGCTGCCGGGGGTGATGGTTGGACAAGACTGCTGGTTACCTGACCCACTGGATCAGTTGGAACAGCGCCCTTGTCCACGCAGAGGCTGGTAAGCTTGCGCAGGCTGATGGCTGGGATAGGGTTGGTGTGGTTGGAAGTCCCTTCCGTAGCCACAAAAGGAACGAAAAGCAGACCGGGGATGACACAGAACTCCTGAGAGGCCCAAGGACTTGGCCGTAGCATACGAGTGTTTAAATCTCTCCAGCGCCGAGTCTGCCTTGTCTCAAAAGAGACAATTCCCATCAAAGGGCAAGCCTGGACGTCCCCTGAAAAGCCAGGTCTTCTCAGCCAAGCATGGCATCTGAGCGCCGTTGTGGAAAATGCTCTGCCCAGTGACTCGGTCGTGTCCAAACCACAGCGGATAGTGAACTTGACTGCATCTTTCCAGTCTTTGACTGCTTGGGAAAGGAAGGGCTGTGCCTCCTCCAGAACCTGTGGCACCACTAGCGCAACCGTGTCCCACAGTGTGTGGGAATAGCAATCAAATTACCATGCGGTGTTCACTGACTGGAATGCAAGGCTGGTGAAAGAAAACATTTTCTTACTGAAGCTCTCTAGCCTCTTGGATTCCTGTCTTGCGGTGCGGCACGGAACGTGCCATAGGAAGTGCAAGCCTGGATCACCAAACTCTCTGGGGTAGGGTTTTGGGCGAGGAAACTTGGTTGCCCTGGGTGTGTGGCAGTGGTGGCGGGCAGTCATCCTATTCACAGGAGCCAGTGTGTTGGGCTTGGACCAGGTTCCCAGTAGGAGGTCAGTGAGGGCTTTGGTGAAAGAGAGCAAGGGTTCAGATGAGGAAGCTTCCGGTTGTAGCGACTCTGTCAAGATGTTGGTCTTGACTGATACTGAGGGCAACTCAAGCCCCCCTCTTCACCACTACAGCATAGGTAGCTCCCTCCTCCGTAGACAGTGTAGGGGGAGAAAGCATGCCTGTATCTGGAGACAGCTGCTGGCATCATCCAGTTACTCACACCAGTCCATGTCCTACTCTTCTGACTGGCATTCTAAAGGGTCCAGTGACCCCTCCCATTCTTTCCAAAAACCTAGCCCTTCAGAATAAGGCTGAGGCACCAGGGTACCAAAGGGTTCCAGTCAGCGACGGAATCAGCATCCATTCATGCAGTTCAGATCTGATTACAATGGGGTTGGCACGCCCATGAGAACTGTCGGGATTGGCGCTAGGGAAGGTCGCAGTGGCGCAACCGGCACAGGTCCGGGTCCATGATCGGATCCAGGGGGCCCCATCGGAGCCACAAGCGTGGAACCAGACGAGGCCCCCACCAAACCTCGTGGGTCCGAAGGCCTGCGGAGGGGTCAACCCACTGAAAAATGAGACGCATGGCCTCATAAAAAGGCATGGAGTCGGCCCTAACATAGGCTCCAAAGAACCATGCCTTGAACGCCAGTGTTTCTTCATCACGTAGACTGATGGACGAGGCAA